>NC_057386.1:7616417-8216417 GCF_019320065.1 Cervus canadensis | reverse complement strand
CGCTGGGCCAGGCTGAACTGGCTGGAGATTCCAGCCCCCCACCCCCCTGCGCCGACCCCCTGAGATGTCGGAGAGGCAGGGTGCCGGTCCCCTTCAGCTGGCTGCAGAACTGTGACCTCAGCCTGGCCCTGCTCTGTACATGACCTTTCGACCTTGACCATGGAGCTAGGAGTTTCCTGTTTCTGCCCTGGGTGCTCTGGGGCCACCCCCACCCCCGCTCACAGAGTGAGGAGCTGCTAGGCTGACCAGCATCTTGGGCGCGGGCTTTAGAGAACAGCCTCCTCTGGCTTCTGGCTGAAGGGCTTCCCAAGCTGGCTTCCGCTGTCCCCTTCTGCGTCTGAACCACCCCCTGCACCGCCTGTCTCTCCTGCCCCTTCCGGCCGCCCGAATTCCTTCCATTCTCTGATCCCTCAGAGTCCTGTCCTCAACTCCGCAAACTTTTTTTTTAAGGTATGTCTTTTTAAAATAATTAAGTAATTTTTGCTGCACTGGGTCTTCGTTGCTGCGCTCGGGCTTTCTCTAGTTGCTGTGGCTTCTCTCGTTGCAGAGCACGGGCTCTGGGGTGTGCGGGCTCAGTCATTGTGGCATGTGGGCCCAGTTGGCCCGAGGCCTGTGGGATCTTCCCACACCAGGGCTCGAACCCGTGTGCCCTGAACTGGCAGGCAGATTCTTAGCCATCGGACCACTAGGAAAGTCCCACTTTTTTTTTTTTTAAATGAGCCTTTTATTCTCACAAAATGGCCTTCTTTCTGCCCACCTCCTCCTGGGAGGGCGTGTTGGTGAGAAGGAGTTAAGGAGAGGCTTCTTTTATGTGATTCTCCACCAGAGTCTGTCCGCAGAGGTTTGTAGGAAGGAGGCCTCCAGCAGAATCCCAGGTAGAGAAGGGAGTGAAGAAGAGGGAGCTGGGAGATGGAAAAAAAACAAGGACGGGGCAAGAGGGAGGGAGGCCAGGAGAGAAGCCCCTCCCAGTGGGATGTGGGTTCCGGAAGGAATCCCGATGACCCCACAGGGAATGGAAGGAACGTTTGCATAGTCCTACCCCAGCAATTCAGTTAGAGACTGATGCCCCTGGAAGGGACAACCTGGACCCGCCCTGCAGACGGCCTTAAGCCCCTCTCACTGAGGTCCCCCTTGGCCCTCAAGATGAAGCCTGGACTCCCTGAAGCCCTGCCTGTCCCAGGACGGCCCACTCTGTGAGGCTGTTGCCCTGCGTTCAGTACTGCAGTCAGAGCGACACACACAGAAATAGCAGAGTCAGGATATGAACACAGGCTTCTCTAAATCCCAAGCCTGGACTCCACTGCACTGGGACTTCCTCTCACTATTTTCCTATGGTTGCATGTGTGTGTGCTCAGCCATGTCTGACTCTTTGCAACCCCATGGGCTGTAGCCCGCCAGGCTCCTCCGTCCATGGAATTCTCCAGGCAAAGATACTGGAACGGGTTGCCATTTCCTACCCAATTTTCCTGTGGTTGGGTCTCCTGTGTCTTTGTCTAACTCACGTCCTTGTTTTGCTGGAGCACATCCACCAGTACCTGCCCCAGAAGGGGTAATTGGGAGGTGATGTCTTGGTGACTCTGAAATCCTTCTGTCTAGAGGGTTCTACTCTGCCCAGTCCTCATATTGGCTCCCTCCATGATCCAAAGAGACAAAGTCGTCTGGAACCAAACCCCAGGCCAGAACCAGGTGAGTTCTAGGTATCACAAGAGGAGGATAAACTCTGGGTTGTCAGCCTCCAGAGGAGCCTGCCTCCTGCTTCTGCCTAGGGCTCAGCTGCTCTGACCTTGCAGGGCTTGTTTTCCCAACCAGCCTGCCTGAGAGCTAAGGCCTGGTCTCGTGGTCTGTAACCTCTAAAGGACCATCTGAAAGGGCTCCTGCCTTGGATACCAGCCTGGGAGGCCCAACCTCAGCGGCCACAAGCTTTTCCTAAACCCTGATTTTTTTTTTTTTTCTATAAAAGAGGGCATACCTCCTGTCCCCGTGTAGCCTACTCCCTTCTCCAGACCTATTTCTATTGTGTATCGTAAGGCAGTTCAGAGGGCTTGCCCGGTGGCTCAGTGGTAAAGAATCTACCTGCAATGCAGGAGCCGCAGGAGGCTCAAGTTCGATCCCTGGGTTAGGAAAATCCCCTGGAGGAGGAAATGGCAACCCACTCCAGTATGCTTGCCTGAAGAATCCCATGGACAGAGGAGCTTGGTGGGCTACGGTTCATAGAGTCACAAAGAGTCAGATACGACTGAGCAACTTAGCATTCATGCACGCGAGGCAGCTCAGGTGGGAAGGCCCCGAGCTCAGAGTCAGAAGCTGGATTTGGACCTCAAACTACCATAAGCAAATCACTCAGCTCCATTTTACAGATGAGGAAGTAGAAGTTCAGAGATCCAGAAATACTTTCCCGTGGTCATGTTCAAATGAGAACATATATGAAGGGTTTATATAGTGTCTCAATACCACACAGAGTTTGGGACTGTTAGGACTCTTGAAGGAAATAAAGCCATTCCTGGGGGGCCCGTCTCTAGGTTAATTTGCCAGGTTGCTGAGTTTTTCAGGGTCCATCTTACCCATGTGCAGGTGCAGAATTGAGCGACTTTCCTAAAGCCAGAGGGATACAGAGTTTCCAGGGGCTCATTTTAAAGCAGAAGGAATGAAAGTGTTCAGAGCAGTGGTTCAACCTTGGCTGAACATTAGACTTACCTGGGGAGCTTTTAAAAAAAAAATCTTGCTGCCTAAGCTGTACCCCAGGACCATTAAATCAGGATCTCTGAAGCGAGGTCCTGCCATCAGTATTGTTTAATGCTCCCAGAGAATTTCAACAGTAGCCAGAGTTGAGGGAAAATCTTGCATCAGAGATTCCCATAAGGGGGTGATTCTCAACCCTGGGCCTTCAGATCCTCCTCTTGGGAGAACCCTGATGCCCGACCTGACCGCTGAGGCCTGGATTGACTTGCTTTGGGGCAAAAGTAGCCCAAGTGATTCAGAAATGCAGGCAGATAGAGAAAGTTTGCGCTAACGCTGTTCTCATCCTTCTCTGAGGCCACCAGGAATTAGAAGGAAGAAGCTGAGAGTGGGTATCTTGTGATCCCCGGAGCTTCGGGACGTAACGTTGGCTTTGCCTGGAGGAGTCAAGGGGAGCTGGTGCTGCGTTTCGACTGCTTGTTCTGCCTCCACAGCTGCTGCTGGCAATTCTTTCCAAACCATTTCCCCCATCGTTGTTCCCATGGGTGCAGCAGACCCTGCAAACCCAGGGGTGATGGAAGGCAGCTTTTCAGCTCAGCTGGAAAACCCCATTGGCAAAGTGGACGCTGGGCTGGAGGGTGTTACTTCCTGACCACATGCCTGCAGAAGAAACTGAAGGTGGTTCCTTTGCCCACCGTAGTCAAGAGGTCAGCCTGGGGACTTCCTTGGTGGCTCCGTGGTAAAGAATCCGCCTGCCAGTGCAGGAGACACAGGTTCAACCTCTGATCGGGGAAGATCGCACATCCTGCGGAGCAACTAAGCCCATGAGCCACAACTCTTGAGCCTGTGCCTTAGAGCCTGGGAGCCACAAGGACTGAAGCCCACACACCCTAGAACTCATGCTCCCCAAGAGAAGGCACCACGATGAGAAGCCTGCGTGCTGCAACTAGAGGATAGTCCACACAGCAACGAAGACCCGGCACAGCCAGAAATAAAAATAAATAAATGAAGAGGTAAGCCTGGAATCTGGTCCACTCGGAGACTACACACAGACTATCTCACCCTTAAGAATAAACCATGACGGGGGGATTGTTATTGGAAGTGGCATATGCCTTTTCCCTGGAAAGAAATGAAAGAATCTGAGTTTGTCCTTCTGCAGAGAACTTGCCCATTGGGACATGGCTTTCTTACTGCCTAATGGTGTTCAGAGCACCCTCATGAAGGAGGTATAAACCCAGTCACTTCCTGGTTCTCCAGAGGACCGAGGCTGGCCAAAAAGCAGCAGGATATGGGTCTCACTTCCTGACCCTGTGCTAGTCCTCTTTGTGAGCTGTTGGGTTCACTCTGATGCATTAACAGCCTCAGTGCCAGGCATGGTTGAGTTACCGGAATTCCTGAATGAAGACTGCAGTCCTTGCCTTTAGGACCTCCCCACTGGTGCCCTGTCAATGGGAACCTGGACCAGGCTGGGCTTAGAGGTGGGTGGATTCTAGGTTGGCATTTTCACTCGCCCGTCCTTCACCTGGACTTTGGATGGGGGTCTTCTCACCCCCATATACAATAATTGCTAATTATCAATTATCAAATAGGGTAATTGCTTTACTTCAATGGATTTTGTGAGGCTCAAACATGATAATGTGAGTGAATTGCCTTTGAGAAGCGTTTCCAAGGCATATAAACACAAGGGGTTACAGAGCGAGGTCCCTCTGGCTCAGCGGCGCGGTGAGGCTGTGTGCACAGCCCACGATCCCCATGGGATTGGGGACTGCGGAATTCATCGCCTTTGGAGGCTCAATGTGCTGTGCGTGCATGGTGAAGAGAAACGGGGCGGGGGTGGGGGGCGGCCTTTGCCTTTTATGGCAGTCTGGGAACTTGAAACACTCGAAACCCATCCTTCCCAAAAAGCTTTTTATAGTCCTTCAGAAGCCGATGTCTGGGCAGATCCACATATCACAGGTATGCGGCTAGACGGGGCTCATTAAGTCATGAGCTAATGCAGGGGCTAATTAAATGCTTTTGACACTTGTCACCATCTGCTGAGGTTGGAGTAAAGTCTGAAAGTTCTGTGGGTTTTATTAAAGCCTTGGAGTCCCCACCACCCCCTTGGGCTGAGGTCCTGTGTGGTTTCCACCCCAGAAACTAAGCAAACACTATCAGAAGACGGATTCGATCCTTAACTGATTTCCATTTTAAGACACAAGCTTTGGGGATTATTACGAAATTACTTCAGTTAATTAAAAAAGGGGAAAGCTTTGAAGTAATTTACTAGTGTTTATGCATTTGGTCCCAGAGTGGTCTCCGTGGATATACTAACTTCTGGCTTTCCCTGTCACTGACTGCAACAAGGAGAATCTGGGAGATTAATTATTGACATTGATTTTTTTGGGTCATCAGATGAATCCCTCAGTAACTCTGAAGAATCTTGGTCAGATGGGTTCAGAAAACTGATTGAAGAAATGACCCTTCTTCTTCTCCTCCAGTAAACATGTGAAGAGATCATTCCCATGGTTAAAGGGAGCCGGATGGTATCTCATTACGCCACCTCCCTGTTTCCCTTTTCCCTAGATGCAGCCTAAACCTTCTATTAATTGATTTTCATGTTTACACTTGGTTTTAGGAGAAAGGGAAAACTTTTATTCAGAAAGAGTGTTTTGTCACTTCTGGTGGAGTGTCTACAGTTTCCTTAATGATTAGTACAGGCTCTTGACATATACCAGATATGATCCTTTGTCAAATATATGTATTGCACATACTTCCTTTTACTCTGTGGGTTGTGCATCCCTAAGAAGCAACCAACACCTGCCAAAAGAGAACCAGGCATCAGAGACAACTGATAAAGAATATTCTTAGGGACTTCCCTGATGGTGCGGTGGTTAAGAATCCACCTTCCAATGCAGGGACTCAGTTCAATCCCTGGTCTGGGAACTAAGATCCCACATGCCAGTGAGCAACTAAAGTTGCCACAACTAGAGAGTTCATGTCCCATGATGAAAGAGCCACGTGATGCAACAAAGATCTCACATGCCACAGCTAAGATGAATGCAGACAAAAAAAAAAGAAAAGAAAAGACGACTAATAAAGTAGTGTTATCAACACAACGAACTTGGATCTGATCCATTGCTCAGTCTAACTACCAAGTCACAGGAAATACGGGGGATGAAGGAACATGGTAAACCAAACCACGGAGTGTTAAGATTTGGCTCACAGGACTCTCTACAGGACAAGTGAGCCTCCTTTTCAACAAATAAGATGCAAGGAAAATGAGTAGATTTAAAGACACTGAAGAACCATACCAACCAATTACAATATTTGAAACTCATATGAATCCTGATTATAGTAAAACTGTGTAATAGTTAAGACATGTGGAGACATTTGAACACTGACTGGATATTTGATGTTGTGAATGAACCAGGCTTTTTTCTTTAAAGTGTGATAATGGTATTGTGCTTTTAAGAATACGTCCCTTTCAGAGATGCCTACAGAAATACCTATGGGAAAATATTAAGAATTTGCTTAAATCTAATCTTATGGGAAAGGAGATTAGTCTATCCTTGCTCCCCCCACCCCACCATAGACTGAAGCTGATCTTTTTCTCTTCTTTTTTTTTTTTTTGGTCATGTCAGGTAGCATGCAGGATCTTAGTTCTTCAACCAAGGGTTGAACCCATGCCCCCTGCAGTGGTATAGAATGGAGTTCTAACCACTGGACTGCCAGGGAACTCCTGGGGAAGACAAATTGAATTCACCAAGGCTTGTTAATTACTGAAGCTAGGTGATGAGTCCATGGAGATTTATTATAGTATCCCTTGGTGTAATCATTTGAAACTTTCTACAGTGAAAAGGAGTTTTCAACCAGGGTTTGTTGCAAGTCAGGGTGCCAGATGAAGCCTCACTAAAGTCTTAAAAGCAGCAGGTCCCTCTTCACCCCCTGATTTGATTTTTTGGCTTCACGTGCCACTGACCCTTGAGAACTAACCCCACAGTGCTGTTCCACCATTCACAGTTCCCTTCATTGCATAAGGATGCTGTGAAAGCTTCCTGTTGCCTAGCAATGGCTGGCAGGAAATCGATCCCCCACTCTGTAACACAGTAGTCGAATATCGATTATCTGGGTGATTTGGAGATTTGACTTTCTGGACGAACACATTTTTTCCCCTGGGTAATTGGTCAGGACTGTGGCAGGGGTGAGCAACAGATATTCCACAGAGGGGCTGGGATCAGGTAAAAAGACTGGCAAGAAAAGAGAGTGGTTGGGGCAGGGATGATCAGTGACGTCTGAGTACTCAAACCTCGAGTCTCCTCTCCAAGACCTTCCGGGGGGCCTGCTCTCAATTCAGCACCTCTGCAGCTGGACAGCACCTTGGGAGGCCAGGTTTTTTGAGGGTGGACCTCTACAGAACACATTCCTTCATGTCTTAGGATGGTCCCTGTTATAGCTGGCTAGCTCAGATGCTTAATGCATGATGTTAAGGAGGCCAAGGCCCCAGCCTGGAGCCTGACATTGACCAATTGGCTTGACCAGCTGAACTAGCTTTGTTTTACTTATAACTGTATTGATATGTATTAAGGGGTGGCTTTTTGCTGGGTATTTAATGGGTCTGACTCCATGTAAGACCCTCACTCCTGGAAAAGCTGCCCTAAGTTCATGGTCTTCTTTGTGGATGATCAGCAACGGTTATTTTTGTTGCTCAGTCGCGTCCTACTCTTTGTGACCCCATGGATTGCAACACACCAGGCTTCCCTGTCCTTCACTATGTCCCAGCATTTGCTCAAACTCACATCCACTGAGTTGGTGATACCATCCAATCATCTTGTCCTCTGTCATCGCCTTCTCCTTTTGCCTTCAATCTTTCCTAGCATCAAGGTCTTTTCCATTGAGTTGGCTTTTCACATCAGGTGGCCAAAGTATTGGAGCTTCAGCAGTGGTAATTGCTGCCAATTTCATCTTCAGAAGAATACGATGGGAAAGGAAGCCTGTCCCCTTAAATTAGTCAATTATTCTTGCTTTCAAACCAGTTGCAAAACTCAGTGGCATACAACAATAGGCAATCACTTCCCACTCATCTGTTGGTAGGTCAGTGGGGGTTGGGGCTGATCTTGTTTGGGGTCAGCGGGAATCGGCTCCACCATATGAATGGGGTCCAGATTCGCTCCATGTCCGCTCACCCTCATTGGACTTGGGAGTTATCCAGGGCACATTCTAGTCATAGATGAAGGCAGATGGGCAAGAGGGTAAGCCTATTCACACTTGTATACTTCAACCTACTGCTTATATTATGTCTGCTAATGTTTCACAGGTCAAAGCAAGTCTCAAGGTCAAGCTCAGTGTCAGCGTGGCAGGGAAGTATGCTCTGCCTGTGGTGTACAGTGGATATTTGCTGACCAGTAATTTATCACACCCTACACCTGAAAGGTGATCTGTACTCTAGCTTGACTAGTCCTGAGAGAGATGTGGGTGGGAGGGGAAACATTGAGTGCACATTCCAGTTAGGAAGTGCATAGGCAGGATCTGGCTCTGGCCCACCTGCCCTCCATGGGTCCCTGAACATGATAAGGAGTGGGGAGAGGATGCAGGACCCTGGGATCTGCTGGCCACCAGCACAGGGGCTCTGAGAACCCCTGGAGGCTGGGAAAATGTGCCTGCAGCTTTTCCTGAGCTGAGCAGCTTTGCAGCATAAGTTCTCCTGTGTGTGCCTGTGCGTGCATCTCTCCCTCTATTTATAGACTCCTGAGAGGGGCAGGGATAAGTAAGGCCTCCATCATCACCAGGCAAAGAAGGCAAAGGGACTGTCAAGCCTGCCAAAGACGTGTCGAAGATGCAGTCATGTTTGCACAGAAATCCCTGGCGCGCAATAAAGGCTGGGAAGAGCAAAGAGACTGAAATTAAAACACAGGCTGGCTAGTTACTAAATACAATGTTTTCTGGGAGGTGTTAGCAGCTGTTTCAATTCCAGAGCATGCAATATCATGTAACTCTGTCTTAGTAGCAACTACACAGGGATCTGGCTGGGAACTGACACAGAGTAACCAGAAAGGCAAATGCATCAGCAAACCCACAGATTCCTAGACTGGTGCAAATAGCAGGTGAGTCCAGAGAGCCCCTGAGTGGTTCCCATGGCTGAACCTCAGAGAGTGGGAGATGCTCGCCTTCCTTCTTCCTGGCAGAAAATGACAATAAATTACCTCAGCCCTGGCACACAGGAGAACTATTTCTCTGCCTCCTACCTGCCACCATGGTTTTTTTTTTTTTTTCTCTTCTTTTAAATACAAGATCAGGGAGAAGATGACAGCATTTCTGGAAATAGTAGGGAAGGCTCCCTGCAGAACGTAACAATGAATTAAATCTTGAAAGATATTTAGGACAAGAGGAGTGCATAAGGACATTCTGGACTAAGGAAAAAGCAGGAGGAGATAAGAAGTAAAAAAGCAACAGTACATTGTCTGTATCAGTCAATAATTGCTGCAATAGTGCTGTGTAACAAACATTCTAAAAAGTAGGTGAGGGTGGGCTGTATTCCATGTTCATTCATTCACCTGAGGACCCAGGCACAGAAGCGACCACAGGAAGCCTTTCTCCTGGCTATGGTGCAATGCAAGAGGCAAGCTCCAATGCACCTTTGCCTACGTCATGCCCGCTCCATGCCACTGATCAATGCAAGTCACTTGGTCAAGACTTGCCTTTGGTGGGAAGAACTGCAAATGCCATCATAAAAGGTCTGGGTACAGGGAGGGATGATGAATTGGGGCCAATACTAATATCTCCCACAGTATCTGAGGGGCATCCACAAACAATCAAACAATTTGCAGGAGTATTGCATGCAAGATGGGGTTGGGAGGAGAAGGCATTGAAGAGACAGGCCAAGTGGACAACTGGAACTTTGGGGTGCTGTGCAAAATGCTTGGGCTTTCCAGTGGGCAGTACGGGGACCAGTCTTAGCTCCCACTGCTATAGACTGGGGTGTTTCAACAACAGACCTTTATTTCATGCGGTTCCGGAAGCTTGGAAGTCTAAGATAGATGTGCTGGATGGTTCAGTTTCTAGTAAGAGTCCTGGCTTGCAGATGGCTACTGTTTCACTGTGTCTTCACAAGGTTGGGGGGGGGGCGGTACTCTCTTGAGTCACTTCTTTTAAAGGCCCTATTCCCACCATGATCACATCTAATCCCAAGCCCTACCCTTGTGACCTCATATAAACCCAAGCACCTTCCCAACGCTCCATCTCCAAATACCATCACATCACACTGGGCCTTAGGGCTTCAATATATGAAGTGGAGAAGGGGGTGCAGTTTAGTCCTAGCAGAGCCTGTGAAGGATTTTGAGCTGCAGGGTGGCCTGACCAGGTTTGTGTTTTGAAGTGTATTTTTGTTCTGACTGTGCAGGAGATCTGAAGAGTTAGGATTGCTTGTGGTAATGTGTGTGTGCATCTCTCCGCTGTTGGAACAGGTTTGAACCATCCTGTGGTCATAAGAAAGGATAGGAAGGCAGAGAACACAATTTTGAGAACTGTGTAGGCAAGAATGCCAAGGTAGATCAGGTGATGTGAGCTGCCAGGGCAGACCTCCTGGGCTTCCATCTTGGGGGTTGTAAGCCCCCAACCCCCCGCCCCTGCCCAACCCCACCCCGAGACTTCAGGAGATGCTGGTCTGAGGAGGAATAACAACAATGTGCATTCTAGTGTGAACCTGCCCTGGCATCACAGACATCTTCCTTGGGAGCCACTGGAAGAGGGGACCATGGGGACCTTCTGTGGTTTATTCACTGCTGGACCCTTGGTGTCTCAAACTGTGCCTGATACCCCATAGGCACCCACGAAATGAATGGATGGTTGAGATCTGCCTAGGCATTTGAGTCTGGAATTCAGGGAGAATGCAGGTCTAGAGTCACGATTTTGGGGGTCATCCAGATTTAGGTGGTCACTACAACATCTGGGGACAAATACCCTCGCCCCCAGCTCTCCTAGTTCCCCATCCCTCTAAGACACACGGCACTAAATACATGCTTTTAATTTGGGGTATATCTTGCTTTCTAAGTCTTCTTTGGGCGTCCCAGGTGGCTCAGATAGTAAAGAATCTGCCTGCAATACAGGAGAACTGGGTTCAATCCCTGGGTCAGGAAGATCCCCTGGAGAATGGAATGGCAACCCTCTCCAGTATTCCTGCCTGGAGAATTCCATGGACAGAGGGATCTGGCAGGTCACAATCCTTGGGATCACAAAGAGTTGGATATGACTGAACAACTCTCACACACACTCACACACTCAAGCTGAGTTGGGGAATTATTTTCAGACCACCCTGAGTCCTTACAAAGATTCCTTCCAGAATCAATACCCAAGGCCATGTAAATATTGTCGATACCAAACCAGCTCCCCCTGCCCCCTGCTCATCTCCCTTGCTCAGCTCCAAATGATGTTTAATTTTTCTATAAATTAACTCCCACAGTGTCATACCACATTACCACACCTTGGAACATTCCTATTTCAATCTGTGAGCAGCTGACATGCCGAGTGATGCCACGATTTTCTCTGGGGACGTTTTCCTGTAATGTAGCTGATTAAAATATAGCTGACTGCGGGAGAAGCAGCCGTGCTCCAGCCGGCCTCGGGTGAGCCAGCGAAACCCAGAGATAATGAATAATGGTTTGTGGCAAAACTGATAATGCACCCGCTATTATATTGACTGGGGCTTCGGCTTCAGTTAATCGTGCTAAATTGCTAGGCCGAAGCTCTGGAGGCCCGCCTGCTACCTTCATCTTCTGAAAATGTCCATTTGTCTGAAGTTGGGTTCCTTTTCCTTCCTCCTGTAACCCCATTCAAATGAGATGGCTATTTTTGCTGGCAGCTGCCCGTGGGAGTGTGAGTTTGGAATATGCATGAAAGCTATGAACTCCATCTGCCGGCCTGTGTGCACACCTTCTTCCTGGGGCATGTTCCATGTGTGCCGGGCACTGGGTGCCATGCCTTCCAGGAGCGCCTTGTCCAGGGGAGGAGACGGATACCCCACCCATCCTTTCTGTGCCACCTGTTAAGGGCTGTGTGTGGGGCTCAGCTTTCTGTCTAGTGTTAGTCACTCAGTGGTGCCCGACTCATCGCGACTCCATGGACTGTAGCCCGCCAGGCTCCTCTGTCCATGGGATTCTCCAGGCAAGAATACTAGAGTGGGTTGCCATTCCCTTCTCCAGGGGATCTTCCCGATCCAGGGATCAAACCTGAATCTGCTACATGGCAGGGTCTGTCTGAGTCACCAGGGAAGCCCCAAGTCTGTCTAGAAGTCGGTTCAAATCCTGCCTCCCCGACTTTCTAGCCGTGAAACTCAATACTCCGCCCCTTGCCTGTTAAGTGGTGAGGGTCTCGTGCCCACTTCAGTGGGTCGTGGCATTAAACGGGCCATGGAAGTCATGTTGAGTACTGTGCTTGGGGTAAAGCAAGTTCCTGCCCAACGGGCCTTGTGGTCACAACCAAGGCCCGTGCAAAGGGCCACCCGGCAAAGCGGAAGGAGGGAGCAGCTCTGGGAAGGTCAGGGCAGTGTCACAGAGGAGGTGACTGGGCCTCAGTTTGTAGGAGGGGAGAGGCCAAAGGAGCTACTGGTGCAAGCACCTGGCATGACCAGAGAGGGCAGGGTGAGGCCTGTCCTCCGACTTCAGCCAAGGCTGGTGGGCAGGCCTCGCCGTCTGCCAGGAGCAGCCCTGACTCCATCAGACCCCCTCGGAGCAGCCTCAAAGACACAGGCGCCATCGCCCCTGGAGACTGGCCTCCACCCTGGCCCTGGAGTCGAGGCCTGCTGCCCTGTGGTGGGTAAGTCTGGGACCAGTCCTTGTGGCTCCTAGGGGTCCCCAGAGGCTGGGCTCCCAGTACATCTTTCACCGGCTTGTCCTTCCCTCCTGCTTCCTGGAGTCGCACCATAACAACCCATCTATGTCCATGTCCTTGCCTCAGGTCCTGTTCTCGGGGAACCCAGCCGATGGAGTGGAGCGTACCCCTTGCTGTCCCCCCGCCAGCAAGCTGACCCTTCTCCCAGCCGAACCTTGAGAAGAGGAGACATGGGCACCATCATCCCCTCCCCCGGCCAGTGACACCAATGTCGGGACACAAGGGTGGGGCACACCACCTCCAAAGAGAAGCTGGCGGGGGCCTGCGGGCCTCCTCGAGGGGTAACTGGGGTTTGCTCCACTGCTGTGGCCCACGCTCTGTCTCACTGCAGTCCTCAGGGGGGCTGGGAAGGGGGTGGAGGTGCCTCGGCTCCACCCACCAGAAGCTGCCACCCCCGCCCAGTCCTGGAACTGGCCACGTGCAGCTAGACTGGCTGACTCGCCCAGTGCAGACTTTGGTTCAATTTCAGGCGTGTCGGTTGTCAAGTGCCACAGAAACGGTGTGTGACGACGCCACACATCCCAGCATCCCACGTGGAACAGTCACTTTGGCTCCCAAGGCATCTACAGCCGGCGGGTGGGGTGGTTCTGGAGCTGTGGGTTGGGCTTGGCCAACCACAGGTCCTTGCAGGCATCTGCTGTTGGCTGGGCTGAGTGCTCCAGAACGGGAACAGCGGGGTCCACGTCGCTGCCATCCTCCCCGGGCAAGCCGGGGCTGGCACTCACCCTGTGGTGGGGAGAGGAGGTCCCAGGAGAAAGGGGAGGTTGTGGCTTGGAGCTGGCAACGCTGCACTTCTGCCCCGTTTTTGTGGCCAAAGCAAGTCACATGGTCAGTCCAGATTCAAGGGGTGGGAAATGGTCTCTGTGCTGTCACAAAGGGTGTGGGGAGAGAGGAAGGCAGGAGGATTGGGGTCGTTCTTACAATCAGTCCAGAGGCAGCCTGTTGTCAGGAGAGAACCAGGTCCACGCTCCTTTCTGCTCCTTCTCGCTGTGCAAACTTGGGCTGGTGCTGAACCTCTCGTCTCAGCTTCATCATCTGCGAAAGGAGATTAAACCTACCAGGAGGCTTCTGGTGCACGACAGATTAGAGATGACTCATCTAACCACATTTACTGAGCATGTACTATGTGCTAAGCATTTTCTAGAAACTGGGATGATCAGTGAGTTGGATGAAGATGCCTGTCCTCATGGAGTTTACATTCCAGCAACAGGAGACAGACCATGAACAAGAGGCAAGATAAGTATGTGGAAGAGAGTTTAGGAGGTGCTAGGGGTACTGGGTGGCAAAGTAAGGCAGAGAGAGGAGGTGGGGGCAGTCTGCCGTGTGGGGGTGTAGGATACAATCAGAGCAGGCTTCACTGAGGAGGTGACATTTGATCCCAGGTGTCAAGGTGATGAAGAAGTTAGCATTCCAGGCAGAGGGAGCAGAGGCCCCGAGTCCCACCTCCACCGTTTACTAGCTGTGTGGCCTTGGTCAAGTCTCTGGCTTTGAAAGAGGAGGGGTTAATAATGGCGTCTTCCTCACGGGGTGCCCTGGGGACCAAAGGGGCTGAAGTCTGAAACACCATCTGGTAGATTTTGGGACAAAGATGTCCCGTGATACACGGCACTGAGGCCCCATGGGGATGCCCACCGTCCCCCTCCCGACTTCTGCTGCCTCCCCCTTTGCCCCAGTACAGAGAGCAGGAGGCCCAGAGTCCCCCCCCAGGCAGGGTCTCAAGCAGGGTTTCCCCCTTGAGCTCTGCGGTGGGCGCCCATCCGTCTTCCCCAGCTCCATGTCCTGGGTAATGGCTCGGAGTGAAAGCCCAGCTGCTGAGCTGTGGCGATTTCCCCCGGGGTCTTTGGTGACTATTTATCACCTTCAGAGCCCGGAGCGGTTGGTTCTGCGCAGCTTGCTCCGAACTTCCTGACCT
This sequence comes from Cervus canadensis, assembly GCF_019320065.1. Taxonomy (NCBI): domain Eukaryota; kingdom Metazoa; phylum Chordata; class Mammalia; order Artiodactyla; family Cervidae; genus Cervus; species Cervus canadensis. Next base: position 8,201,965 of record NC_057386.1, on the reverse strand, counting down.
CAGGGCCAACAGGCATACTCCCTCCAGACTTGGAAGCCCCCTGCCTTCTCCTCCCCCATCCAGGCCAGATAAAGACCCCCAATGGTCAAGACTCCATCCTGCTGGTTAAAGGCGATTCATTAAATGGGCAATCAGATGCGAATTGGCGTGCACACTCTCGGTGAGGCTTTTTTATATAAGTAAATGGCTAAATCAGGAAAACATCTTTGGGCAGACCATCTGTCTCAATTTGAGCTTTGAAAAATACGGTCACCTAGCAATGTTCCCATGTCAGACTCTAAAAACAAAAACCAGGCAGGCAAGCGAACATCGCTCAGGCTCTCAAGTGGATTGTCTGCCTCAGCTTCTTGAACCACTGGAGACCTCCTTCCAGTCACAGCTGGCAGGATCTGGGGCCACTCAGAGGAGGGGCCAGCCAGGGGAGGGCCTGGGGCTCTTTGCAGAGGAGGGGGAGGAGCAGGCCCACACCTGCCTCTGGGGCCTCGGTCTGTCCAGAGCTGGACACACCAAGAGAGGCATACTCAGCGTTATCCATGTTCTCCTGCTTTACTGTCGACATCTCTGGGGCTTGCACTGTGGTCGAACATGGCTGGCCTGTGGGGCACCCTTATAATGCAGAAATCAGACATAGCAGCTGGTCATCCTCTAGAGAAGCTGAGACAACTCAGAACTGAAAGATATGGAGGAGTGTGACAGAGATGTGGTGGGTGGCGAGTGGAGGAGTTGAGTTCCAAGTATTGGAGGCATAAAACCATCCACAGACGGTGCCTTGATGAGAAGACGGTAGGGGAGATTCAAGGATGGAGCTTGAAAGTGAAAGTGAAGCCGCTCAGGCGTGTTGGACTCTTTGTGACCCCATGGACTGTAGTCTACCACAATCCTCCGTCCATGGGATTCTCCAGGCAAGAGTACTGGAGTGGGTTGCCTTTTCCTTCTCCGGGGGATCTTCCTGACCCAGGGATCGAACCCAGGTCTCCTGCATTGCAGGCAGATGCTTTTCCCTCTGAGCCACCAGGGAAGCCCCATGGAGCTTGGGCTGGACCAAATACTCTGAAGATTTTTTCACTTCCATGACCTTTTTCTTCTGCTTATTAATATCATTTGAATATCAGTGAGGGCCCAAACACTCCAGGTATTAAAATCGGGGTGTACTTAATGTAGGGGAGGTTAGAAAAGGCAATCAGAGTCTGCCCTCTTGCCACCCTGCACAGTCGCAAAGTGGGCCTGGAACGTGTCCTCAGAGAGACAAAGCGTGTGTGAGAGCATCTCCCTTTGTTTGGGAATACATTTCTCTGCTCTGAGCTTGATTGTACTTCTTTGCTTGGTTTAAGTGGGTCTGACATACGGCATGTGGCCAATGCCACTGTGGGCAAGGGGTGGGGTCCCTCACCTGCAGGGTAAGAGGGGTGCTTGCTGACTGTCGCCCTGCACCAGCTATAAGGCGAGACCCACTGGCCATGGGGAACCAACACACTCTATTTAAAAGAAAAAAAAATGTATTCAACTGCACTGTGTCTTAGTTGCAGCTTTCAGGATCTAGTTCCTGACCAGGGATCAAACCTGGGCCCCCTACATTGGGAGTGTGGAGTCTCAGCCACTGGACCACCGGGGAAACCCCAGGACTGACACCCTCTTGAATCTGATCTTGCCCTTCTCGTCATGGTGCACCCAGTTCCTGGGTGAGTTGCATCTTTCACAGTGACCCCCAACAGCTGCAAACTGGGGCTGCTGCTCTTGGTAGATCCCCCAGCAGTGAGCCCCCTCCCCAGCAGGTTGCAACAGGCACCACATGCTCCAGAGTTAATGGCTGCACGATGGCGGAGGAGCTAGGATCTAACGGGGGCAGTGAGGCGACCTTGAAGTTGGCGTTGGTAGGAAGTTGCTACCATCGCTAGGGCTGCAGGGACAAAGGCAGATGTGTGTGGAGCCACAGGACCTTAGGACTGGGGTCACTGGTGGGGTCCTTGGGAGGAGACATATCTCCTGGGGAGGCGTTGCCCCAGGGCAGAGGAAGAAAAAGGAGCTCTGGGGGTATTCCCACCCTCGCATTTCCCACTAGTGGCCCCTGTGGCCTGAAACCAGTCAGAAGCTCACATGCAAGCCCCAGGAAACAGCCTGCAGGGCTCAGACCCCTGGAACTCAGCCACAGAAGGTGAGGAGTGGATCTGGGTACAAATAAGCCCAAGACTGAGTGGGTCACACATACACACTCAGGACAAAACTCGAGAGACACAGGACGGTTTTCTTTGGCTGCTGTAATGAATTACACAAGCCTGGCGGTTCGTATATATAAGCAAATGGAGTGCATAAACCCACTGTTCTGCTCTTTGCTTTCTTCACTTAGCTGGACCCATGAAGAGCTGCCTTATTCCTTGTATCCACTGTATGAATTGCTGCCATTTATTTAATGGGTCCTCTGGATTTTATGCTGTTTCCAATATTCTGCCATCGCATGTAATACTGCAAGAAATATTCATATGCTTGTGTCATGGCTGTTGCGTGCCAGTGTATTTATAGGATAAATGCCTGTAGTGGAGTTGCTGGGTCAAAGGCCGCCAGTGCGTGATAGATGTCATCTGGTCAGCGGGCTGCTTTCCTGGAGGTTTTCCCTTTAACATACCTGTGAACGATGTACAAGGGACCTGTTTCCCCACGGTCTGGCTCACCGACACGGGCTGCCATCAACCCTGTTCTTCTTGCCGGAATGATGGATAAAAAATGGTATCTTGGTATAGCTTTCCTTTTTACATCTGAGGTAAAATTCACATAACATAAAATTAGCCATTTTTAAAAAAGACTTCAGGGGCTTCCCTGATAGTCCAGTGGTTAAAACTCCATACTTCCATGGCAAGGGACCAGGGGTGTGATCTCTGGTCAGGGAACTAAGATCCCACATGCCCCAGCCAAAAAGTAGAAAATGATAAAAATATTTTTAAAAGACTTTATTGGGTAGAGCAGTTTTTGGTTCACAGCAAAACTGAGCAGAAGGTCCAGAGATTTTCCATAAACCCCTTGCTTCAACTCATGCACTGCCTCCCTGCTTATCAACCCCCTCCATCAGGGTGGCATATTGGTTTCAACAAATGAACTTCCATTGACACACCGTAATCACCAAGAATCCATTGTCTGCTTTAGGGTTCATTCTTGGTGTTGTACATTCTATAGATTTTGTAAAAAAATTATTTGTTTAGCTGCACGGAGCCTTAACGGCAGCACTCGGGATCTTTAGTTGTAGCAGCAGGATCTTAGTTCCCCACCCAGGGATGAAACCCACATCCTCTGCCTTGCAAGGTGGATTCCCAACCACTGGACCAGCAGGGAAGACCCTGGACAAATGTTTACAGATACTTATCCATCACAGCTATTGCAGAGATCTTGAAATAGCATTTACACTTATCACTATTACAAAATTACAGTGGTTATTAGGACTTCCACTGGGTCATGCTTTAATGTGCTGGTATAAAGCTACATGGCTTTCTACTTTTTTAAAAAAGAAATATTTTGACAACTAGATTTCAATACAGTTGGAAGTTGCCTAATTCATGGGGCGTTGGTAGTAAATAGTTCATCTCTGTGATACTATCCCTCAGTATGGGTTTTCCTGGTGGCTCAGATGGTAAAGAATCCGCCTGCAATGCGGGAGACCTGGGTTTGATCCCTGGGTTGGGAAGAAGATCCCCTGGAGGAGGGCATGGCAACCCATTCCAGTATTCTTGCTTGGAGAATCCCCATGGACAGAGAAGCCTGGCGGGCTACAGTCCATGGGGTCGCAAAGAGTAGGGCATGACTGAGCAATTAAGCATACATCCCTTCGTGTGGGTCCAGATGCCCAGATCCCTACCACCCCTTCTCTCCCTCTGTGGGCATGGTGCCCAAGAAACTCAATTCACCTTCCACCACCCCCACTCCTTCACTCACCCACTCCATTTCCCCTTACCTTCTCCCCTTGCCTACCAGGAAACTCGTACTCATCCTTCAAAATCCAGCTTGTATACGGCGATGCCCCCAGTGTTGGCCACTCCCGTGACTCCTCTGTGGACACGCCATCTGACACCTGCAGAATAAATGTTATAAGTGTACAGAGTTGGTTGAATAGTAAATTAACACAATACAGCCTGCAGTAGGCAAATAGCCTGCTCTTCCTTTCCCCCAAATAAACGTACTCTCTTTGATTCATGTCTCTCATTTGGAATTTGGAGGGAATAAGAGAAGGCTAGACAGGTGTTTCCTTCAGCACTGTCCATAATAAATGACTTCCTCTTTCTAGTCTCCACTTCTAAAATCAGAGTTTCTGACTCTTTGCACAGAGGTGGCCTGAGGATTAAAAGGAACAGTGTGGGCAGAGTGCCTGGTACCTAGTAAGTGCTCAATAAACATGGGTTGTTATTAATCCTACAAGACAGCAAGAAGTCACTGGCAAAAAGGTGAAATAAATGAGTTATGAGAGAGTTCACAGGAGAGACAGCACACCTCCAGTGGAGGGATGGGATGATAAGGGAACAGACATTTGGATCTGGGAGGTGCCTGGTGGAAATGGCACGGCTGTTTCACCTGCAACCACTCTGCCGGGTTTGGGCTGGTGCATCGGGTACCACTGTGGAATCAGCATTAGATTTCCATCCTCCTTAAGTGTTTCACTCCTACATGATGGAGATGCTGATTGCAAATTGTCTCTTCCCGTTCATTTCAGCAAGAAATTTGACTAGGCAAATTCTATTTTGTTATGTTGCTGTGCGTATTTTAAAAGTTCTTGAAGAATCGTCCAACAATCTGTAATTCAGTCTTTTCCCTGAGTGAGATGGGGCTTGACCCCAGTTAGTCTAAATTAGAGCGGGTTTTGGAAGATGGAAGCCAGCAAGCACCTACGGGGGACCACCTGCCGTCCCTGTTCTCTCCTTGGAGATTATCTGGGGAGCGCGTGGGGTGATGTCAACCTCTTCCCAGGTGCAGACCCTGTGCAAAGCACCAGTTACTCCAGATAAGTGGCTGTCCCTATGGCTTAATTATGTCTTCACACTTCTACAAACTTTTGCCGGCCATGATTCCAGGTACAGAAGTGTAAAGGTGTTAGGGGTTTGGACCATGCTTCCTAGGTGGGTGGTCTGTGACTGGATCCATCCTCTGTGTGAGGGTCCCTTCCGTCATCGCCCCTCCTTGTCCACTGTCTCCCTCTGCATTTCCTACCTGCAACCCCCACCTCCCTCCCCTGCTCCAGGGGGCTGGAAGCTGCAGCAATCCTGAGGCTCACTGGGGAGAGGAATGTGGTACCTGAGAGCACCAATCAGCAGCCTGCCTCTAGTCCTGGCTGCTGCCCCATGCCTCAGTTTCCCCATCTGTAAAATGGAGACAAGGTGGGTGTAAGTATTTCATGAATTAAAAATTATAAAGTTCTGGGACTTCCCTGGCAGTCCAGTGGTTAAGACTCTACGCTTCCAATTCAGGCAATGTGGGTTCGATCCCTGGTCAGGGAACTAAGATCTCACATGCTGCGCAATGCAGCCAAAAAACCAAAAAATTATAAATTTCTAGAAGCCGTGTCCTGCCTAGAGGAAGCTCTCCCTGCATGTTTGTTAAATTACATCCATCCATTCATTCATTCATTTGTCTCTTATGACCCCATTCTTTCATTGCTATAACTTTTTCTCTCATTGTTGCTGCTGTTGCCATGTAGTCGCCAAGTCGGGCCCAACTCTTCATGACCCCGTGGACTGCAGCACACCAGGCTCCCTTCTCCTTCACTATCTCCCAGAGTTTGCTCAAACTCAAGTCCATTGAGTCAATGATGCCATCCAACTATCTCATCCTCTGTTGCCTCCTTCTCCTGTTGCCCTCAATCTTTCCCAGCATCAGAGTCTTTTCCAGTGAGTCAGTTCTTGGCATCAGGTGGCCGAAGTATTGAAGCTTCAGCTTCAGCATCAGTTCTTCCGATGAATATTCAGGGTTGACTTCCTTTAGGATTGACCGGTTTGATCTCCTTGCTGTCCAAGGGACACTCAAGAGTCTTCTCCAACACCACAGTTCGAAAGCATCAATTTGGCACTCAGCTTTCTTTATGGTCCCACTCTCACATCTGTACATGATTATCATTATTACTATCATATATTAGCCAGAGCTAATACAGGGACCTTATTTGGTAACAGAAATTTTGCAGATATAATTAGGTTTCAGACAAGGCCCACCTGGATTAAAGTGGACCTGAATTCAATATGACTGATGTCTTTGTGTACTTATTTTTCTTTTTAAAAAAGAACTCTTGCTACTTATTTCAACTTCCAGCTGTGCCAGGCAGCTTGTGGGACCGGGGATTAGTTCCCTGACCAGGGATTGAACCTGTGTCCCCCTCACCAGTGGAAGCGTGGAGTTCTAACTACTGGACCACCAGGGAATTCCCCTTTATGACTGACGTCTTTATAACAAGAGGAGAAGACACACAAACAGACTGACAGAGGAAGAAGGCCCTGTGACAACTGAATCAGAAATCAGAGTGATGCTGCCACGAGGCAAGGATGCCAAAGATTGCCGGCAGCCCCCAGACTCCAGGGGCGAGGACTGAGACAGATTCTCCACCGCCCCCGCCCCCCTCCCCACCTCACTCCCCCATCCCTCCCACCACCACAAAGGAACCAACTCCAGCTGATGCCTTGATGTCAGACTTCCGGTCCCCAGAACTGTGAGAGAGATTTCCGCTGTGTCAGTCCCCAGTTGATGGTGCTCTGGTTCCGCAGCCCCAGGACTTGAATACAGCCTGCTCATCCCTATTGAATGGCTTCCCTGGTGGCTCAGATGGCAAAGAATCCGCCTGCAAGGTGGGAGACTAGGGTTCGATCCCTGGGTTTGGAAGATTCCCTGGAGGAGGGCATGGCAACCCACTCCAGTATTCTTGCCTGGAGAACCCCATGGACAGAGGAGCCTGGCGGGCTACAGTCCACGGGGTTGCACAGAGTCAGACACGACTGAAGCAACTCGGCAGCAGCAGCAGCAACAACATTCCTATTGAACCTCACAGCATGAAGCTTTCACCAAAGCGGCGCTGGCTGAAGAGGGCTCTGTGTGTCCCCTGGACACTCTGCTCTGAAGAGTAAACCCATCCAGGGCAGACCAGACTTGGAGCTCAGAGCATCTGTGGAGTGGAGTGGCATGCACTGGGGTGGGGCCAGGAGGCCCCTCTCTGGGTGCTGGCAGAGATGACCAGTTCCCTCTGACTATGGACAGAGTCTCTGCCCTGGGGACACCACTGGCCTAAGTTCAGTCTCGGGGCCCATTGGAGATGAGGCTGTTGATTCTGAAAAAGGGCTCGGTGAGAACTGTAGGTCTGGGAGCCACCCACACACAGGTGGAATACAGGATTCTGTCCCCCCAGAGGGCCTCCATTCTTGGGGAAAGAATTTCTGTTCTGAGATCCAGGAAAAAATGAGAGCTGTCTCAGATCTTTTTTGGCTTGTGTCGCTCCTACCATTGGGTACCCTTTTCCATATGTTTTTATTAACAAATGTAGGAACTTAATCAGCACTGATTTCAACATGATTTAAAGCACTCCATGCTAAGTCACTTCAGTTGTGTCCTACTGTTTATGACCGCATGGACTGTAGCCTGCCAGGCTCTTCTGTCCATGAGATTCTCCAGGCAAGAATACTGGAGTGTGTTACCAGGCCCTCCTCCAGGGGATCTTCCCGACCCACGGGTTGAACCTGCATGTCTTATGTCTCCTGCACTGGCAGGCAGGTTCTTTACCACTGAGCCATCAGGGAAGCTCTTTAAAGCTCTCCAGATTCTGCAGTTTTGATTGATGTGCATTTGTATATGTTAAACATTAGTGAGATCAGTAGATACACTGGCACGTCAATAAAGCAGAACTGACGTTATTTTATCTAAATTCCTGTCTGTGGACTCGGTCTGCATGTTTTGATTTTTGATCTCTGTGCCTTCTTCCAAAATGCTAAAAATCCCAGAATTTGCTTAGCTGTAGCCCAGGTTTGGGGGGAATGCTTTTATTCAGAGGCCTTTCTGAGGCCATTGCATGGAACATTGACTCTGGAAGAATACCCATAATGACAGTAGGCCATGAAGCGCCCCAGGCTAAGACTGGCCTGGGTCTGCATTAACCAGTTAGTGCCCAGAAAACAATTTTGATGAGAAATGGCACATCGGATTTCCAGACAAACATCAGCATATGATGGCTTCATAACACAAAGTACTCTGGATTAATTAGCACACGTTTTCACAGTTACTTTTGCATTGTGAGACACCTCAGCTTATTCGGATGGAGCCTGCCCCAGCCCATCACCTTGCCTCTGGACACTTGAAGACCAGTCAGTGGTGGGTAGGACATAATTAACGGGGACCAAGGAGCTTGCTGGGCCCTCCGCCACTGGAGCACTGGAGGGTCCCCCTCCCCACATCAAGGAATAAAAGCCACTGGCTAGGACAGGACAGACCCTAGAAAAGTGTCTACATGCCACCGTTGGTGGGGTAGGTAAGTGTGGCCCCAAAGAAGAAGCCTGGGGCTAAGAGGAACCATACAAAGGTCAGAAAAGGTCTTTGGGGGTTTTCTTAGCAACCTAATAACCCAGTTGCTGGAAAAGACCAGGGCTTCCCAGGTGGTGCTAGTGGTAAAGAATCTGCCTGCCAGTGTAGGAAACTCAAGAGATGATGGTTCAATCCCTGGGTCATGAAGATCTCCTTGAGAAGGAAGTTGCAACCCACTCTCGTATTCTTGCCTGGAGAATTCCATGAACAGAGGATCCTGGTGAGCTACAGGATGGGGTCAAACAGAGTCGGACACCACTGAGCGACTAGCCCAGAAAAGACCAGATCTGGAGAACCTGATGACAGGGATCCCTTGATGTAAACATCAGCTCCCTGGCTTCTGGATGGTTCAATCTCCCACGGCCAGTGCCTCCCCTCAATCCAGATCAGTCCAGCCCCAAGCTGGTCGCCTTCCCAGGCCAGCTCCACAGGAGGGCCCTGTGCTGGTTAGATGCTCTACTGTCACTAACTTGAGACCCTTCATATTTGTTGAACAAGGGGACCTGTAGTTTTTATTTTGCACAGGGGGCCAGAAACAGGGTAGCCGGCCCTGCTCCTGCCATGTCAGAATTTTCTGCTTTCTTGTCTGTCTGCTTCAGAACTGCTGTTGCTGTTGTTTAGTCTGTAAGTTGTGGCCGACTCTTTGCGACCCCATGGACTGTAGCCCACCAGCGCCTCTGTCCATGGGATTTTCCAGGCAAGAATACTGGAAGGGGTTGTCATTTCCTTCTCCAGAGGATCTTCCCAACCCAGGGATCGAAGCCACATCTCCTGTGTCTCCTGCATTGCAGGTGGATTCTTTACCACTGAGCTACAAGGGAAGCCCCTCTTCTGGACGACAGACACACAACCCTCTCAGGCTGTTTTACTGACAGCTGAGGGGCTTCCCAGGTGGTGCATTCCCGCCTGCCAATGCAGGAGATGCAGGTTTGATCCCTGAGCCGGGAAGATCCCCTAGAGGAGGGCATGACAACCCACACCAGTATTCTTGCCTGGAGAGTCCCATGGACAGAGGAGCCTGATGGGTTACAGTCCCTAGGGTCGCAAAGAGTCAGACACAACTGAAGCTACTTGGCATGCATGCACAGGGCCCCAGAAAGAGCCGGCTCATAGATGGACTTATTAGGGCGGTCAGAAGGATAAGGTTTCTAAGCAACAGAGCATGATCAGTAGAGACTGGTCAGGTGGACTCCAAGCCAGCGCTCCCCCCACCCCCCACATTCAGGTCCCTAGGAGAACTCCAATTTCGCCTCCTGGTCAGCACCTCTCTCCGTGGCTGCTGGCAGGTGGCACAACCTGTTAGCTGGTTTGGTGGGGCTGTATTTCATGCAATGCAAGTGAGTCTCTGCTTCTGAAGCTCAGTCCTGGGAAAGAACTTAACAGCTGGGTTGGCATTTAAATATCCTAAAATCGCTACTAAGAGTTTAGTGTAGGGTAGATCCTTAAGCTTGCAAATGAAATGTGTCTTTGCTCATGTAGAGAGCTTGGCAGAAAAACATTTGGGGAGCAAACTAGACTGGGCATGTGGGCACGAAATGGAGTTGATCCAAATTGAGGGGGGTGGCTGTGGGAGCCCTCCTTTGGTAGATGGGGGGAGTCTTTTCAAAGAGGTAAAGTCAATTAACCTGTGCTCTGCTGGGCCTTAGGTGCCAGGTGCCGACAATAAGGTACACGCAAGAATAAATTCTTAATTTTGGCACTTTAATTTCATCCTTTCCTCCTGAAGCTCCAGACTGAGCAGCTGTTTAGCGGAAAGGAAACTCAAAGCAGGGTAATAAAGAAGATTAGGTGACGAGAGCAGCCAGTGGTGTGGAACTGTATTAACCATGTTTCTAGCTTCTGTTAACTCAGTGTCTTGACACGCAGATGCCAGATCTGCCTTGCTCTGGACAACTCGATGATACGCCCGGGGCATCTTGCCTTGGCCTCCTGCTCCATCGCCTGCTTCCACCCCAGCCCCCTTCTTACTCTCCACCCTGTACCTCCCCCCAACTCAGAGGGAGCCCTCCTCCCTGGGGGCCACGCTTTTCCAATTCAAGCCGCAAGTCCACATCTCAACCACACCCTTTATCAAACTCACACTCCTGAGCCTAATCACTCCAGTGCCAGCCTCTATGCCCCAGAGCTGGCTGAAATTACTCAAAGTAGCCAATCCTAGGCCTGCTCACCCTCCCTCACCCCTTTCTTTACAAGGAAACCACAATAAAAGCTCCTGCTCACGGCTCCTTCCTCTCCCCCTGCCTCCTGACAACTGCTGATGCTTCCCCATGGGGCCCCCCGTGGAACGGTGTGTATCCCCTCTCTTGGAAACCACGAGTAATTAGCTATCTTTTTGGTGGGAGACATCTCCTGATCTTTTGTACCATACCTTAAATTTTCTATTCATGCACTCTATTTTAAAACACTAACAAACATCCAGGCTTCTTGCAAACATCCAGTCTTCTTGCCCATTTCCAGGATAGGCAGAAGAATTCAACAAATGTTTCTCTCTTCACCCACTCATCCATCCATCCATCCATCCATCTGTACATATATCCATCCATTATCTATTGAGTAATATGGTGGTTTTAAAACATCTGCCAAAGTGGAACTTGTCTATTTACTTTATTACCTTGTCTTTTTAGTTTAGGAGCTTTCACTTTTACTGTAGTGAATTCTAATTATCTTATAATTTTTGCTTTGGGGCTCTGAAGAAGCCTTCTCTATTTAAAAAAAAAAAGAGATGCACTTTTTCTCCTAAAAGATTTAAATGTTTTCTTTCCCACATCTCAGACTTTAATTCATCTGAAATTGATTTTCACGCATGGTATATGATAAACCCAGGTACTCTGTGGTAAAGAATCTGCCTGCAATGCAGGAGACGCAGATTCAATCCCTGGGTCGAGAAGATCCCCTGGAAAAGGAATTGGCAACCCACTCCAATATGCTTGTCTACAAAATCCCATGGGCAGAGGGGCCTGGTGGGCTATAGTGCATGGGTCACAAAGGAGTCAGACAAGACTTAGCGACTAAACAACAATATGATGAACACAAATTTTATGTTTTTCCTCACAGATAGCCAGGCATCCTAATTCCATTTACTATATGACTCAGTCTTCCCACCACTGACTTATCCTGATACCTCTGTCATTTGCCAAGTTTCCGCAAATGATCGTCTGCTCTGGTTTCCCTATTCCATCTCATTGGTTTATTTGTCTTAGATCCAAACCACACTGTTTTATTTCTATATATTGCTCTATAGTAAGTATTTACATCTGAAAAGACAAATTTCTTATCCATCTTCAACATTGTCTTGGCAATTGTTGGACTTTTACACATGGACATGGTGGCAGGTGTGGGGGACCATGGTACGAAGACACCATTCTAAGTGGTAAAATAACAAGATAGATGGAGTCTGGGACACTGGACAACCTCATGAACCACAAACATCAAGCCCCAGACCACCCCCAGATACTCTTGTGAGGGAGACATACTCATTTTTCTTAAGTCACTATTAATTTGCATGGATATCAATTAAGTGTGGCCAAGTATTTATCTTAGGTAATAATTTTTTAGGTAATTTTTTTCTTATTATTAACTTAGATGAAGATCTTGGTAAAACACTGAATCAAAATGATTGAGCAGGCAACCTTATCTTATTCTTGGCTTTAGAGAAAACAACTGTAATGTTTTACCATTGAGTATGATGCTTTTAAAAAGGAGTATGTCAAGGCTGTATATTGTCACCCTGCTTATTTAACCTATATGCAGAGTACATCATGCGAAATGCTGGGCTGGATGAAACACAAGCTGGAATCAAGATTGCCAGGAGAAATATCAATAACCTTAGATATGCAGATGATACCACCCTTATGGCAGAAAGTGAAGAAGAACTAAAGAGCCTCTTGATGAAAGTTAAAGATGAGAGTGAAAAAGTTGGCTTAAAGCTCAACATTTAGAAAACTAAGATCATGGTATCTGGTCCCATCATTTCATGGCAAATAGAGGGGGAAACAATGGAAACAGTGAGAGACTTTATTTTGGGGGGCTCCAAAATCACTGCAGATGGTGACTGCAGCCATGAAATAAAAAGACGCTTGCTCCTTGGAAGAAAAGTTATGACCAACCTAGACAGCATATTAAAAAGCAGAGACATTACTTTGCCAACAAAGATCCATCTAGTCAAGGTAATGGTTCTTCCAGTAGTCATGTATGGATGTGAGAGTTGGACTATAAAGAAAGCTGAGCACCAAAGAACTGATGCTTTTGAACTGTGGTGTTGGAGAAGACTCTTGAGAGTCCCTTGGGCTGCAAGGAGATACAACCAGTCCATCCTAAAGGAGATCAGCCCTGAATATTCATTGGAAGGACTGATGCTAAAGCTGAAATTCCAATACTTTGGCCATCTGAGGCAAAGAACTGACTCATTGGAAAAGACCCTGATGCTGGGAAAGATTGAAGGCCGGAGAAGAAGGGGACAACAGAGGATGAGGTGGTTGGACGGCATCATCAACTCAATGGACATGAGTTTGAGTAAACTCCGGGAGTTGGTGATGGACAGGGAGGCCTGGCATGCTGCAGTCCATGGAGTCACAAAGAGTCGGACACAACTGAGCGACTGAACTGAACTGATGATGCTTTTATGGTAGATGTTTCTTATCAGCTTAAGAAAACTTCCATCTATTCTTTGAAAAATTATGAGTAGGGGCACTTCCCTGGTGGCTCAGTGGTAAAGAATCCTCCTGCCAATGCAGGAGACGAGTTCCATCCCTGATTCGGGAAGATCCCACATGCCTTGGAGCACCACAACTACTGAGCCTGTGCTCTGGAGCCTGGGAGCCTCAACTACTGAGCCCATGTGTTACAACTACTGAAGAACTCGCCTAGAGCTTATGCTCCACAGCAAGAGAAGTCACGACAGTGAAAAGCCTGTGTGCCGCAGCTAGAGAAAAAGCCTGGCATCAATGAAGACCCAGCACAGTAAAAAATAAATAAATAAAATTATATAAAAACTATAACTGGATATTACATTTTTGTCAAATGCGTTCCCTGCGTTTGATAGTAATAATCATAATAATAAGATTATTATATATATGGACTTTCCCCTTTAACCTTTTAATACGGTGAATGACTTTAGCAGATATTTTAGTGTTAAGCTGTCTTTATATTCCTGAGTTTAAAACTGTGCTCACGATACAGTATATATATATAGACTGCTGGATTTGGTTTGCTAATTTTGATATAGGATTTGTGCATCTGTGTTCCTATTTTTCTTGTAGGTACTGTTCTTGCCTGCTTTGGGGATTAAAATTCCACTACTCTTATAAAAGGAGTTGGGAAGTCCTTTCTCCCACCCCTACCCTAGGAAGCCTCTACAGAACAATTTGTATTTTATCAGGGTTAAGTATTCCTTCTAGGTTTGGTAAAACTTGTCTCGGTATTATTGTATAAAACTTACAAATACAAAACTTACTTGGTAATATTGTCCAGTTTGGTGCTTTTTTATTGCAAATAGATTTGTGACTGCTGGTTTAATGTTCTTAATGCTTACAGTGTTCCTATTACTTTATGAGACAGTTCTGATCATTTCTACTTTGTCTATGCATTTGTTTGTTTCATCTGTTTTTAAACATTTTGACATAAAGGTGTCCCTAATGCTCTCTTTATTTTTCTAAAGAACTCTACTGTGGGGACTTCACTGGTGGTCCAGTGGCTAAGAATCCAACCTGCCAATGCAGGAGACACAGGTTTGATCCCTGGTCAGGGAACTAAAATCCCACATACCTATGTGCCACAACTACTGAGCCCAGGTGCCCTGCAGCCCTTCACTGCAGCAAAGATCTCATGTGCCACCACTGAGACCTGATGCAGACAACAAATAAATAAATACCATTTTTAAAAAAGAAGCTAAAGAAGAATCAACTCTAAATATTCATTGGAAGGACTGATGCTGAAACTGAAGCTCCAATACTTTGGCCACCTGATGTGAAGAGCCAACTCATTGGGAAAATGAAGGCACAAGGAGAAGAGGGTGGCAGAGGATGAGATGGTTATGTAGCATCACCGATTCAATGGACATAAATTTGAGGAAACTCCAGGAGATAGTAGAGGACAGAGGAGCCTGGCGTGCTGCAGTCTATGGGGTTGCAAAGAGTGGGACATGACTTAGCAAATGAACAACAACAAAAGAAGAATTTTTTTTAAAAAAAGGAACTCTACTGTGTAGTTATAGCTTCCTTTGAATTCCTGATAATATTCATTTGTGGTTTCCCTTTTTTTCCCTGATCTTTACTTCTAAGAGTTTATCTATTTTGTCTTCTTGAAGAATCAACTTTAGACTGATTAATTAATTCTTTTGTAGACTTTGTTTCACTAATTTCTGTACTTATCTTTATTATTTCCTTCTTCCTATTCTTTTAAATATTTCTCTGGTATTTTAATTTCTTGTGTTGAATGCTTAATTAATTTTCACTATCACTCGTTAATGAGTTTTTAAAATTATTCATCACTGCTTCAGTTGTTTCTCCTGTTTGGAAATGCAGCTTTTTCATTGACATTCAGTTCTAAATATTTGATGCTTTTTATTATGCTTTATCCTCTGAATTATTTAGAAGTATGCTTTTCAGTTTCCAAACATTTGTGATTTCTCATTTCTTTAGTGTCAGGAAGTGATCTAGATGATATCAATTTTTTGGTATTTGTTGAAACTTCCTCTGTAGCCTAAGATCTGGTTAAATATATTAAGTAACAGGCACATGTTTGAAAAGAATATTTAGTTTCTGTGTATGTCTAGATCAAGCTTTTGCTAATTACGCAGTTCAGATCTTCTGTAGCCTTACTAATTAAGCTATGATTTTCTGACAGGGAAATGTTTAATATTTTCACTGTGATTTTAACTTATTAGTTTCTCCTGCAGTTTTGCCTTTTTTTTTTTTTTTGGCCACACTGCTTGGCTTATGGGATCTTAATTCCCCAACCAGGGATTGAACCCAAGGATTTCACAGCAGTGAAAGTGTCAAGTCCTAACCACTGGACCACCAGGGAATTCCCAATTTGCTTTCTATGTGCATGCCAAGTCACTTCAGTCATGCCTGACTGTTTGCGACCCCATGGACTGTAACCCACCGGGCCCCTCTGCCCTTGGGATTCTCCAGGCAAGAATACTAGAATGGGTCACCATGCCCTCCTCCAAGGGATTTTCCTGGCCCAGGGATGGAACCCAGGTCTTCTCCTTGGCAGGAGGATCCTTTGCCGCTCGTGCCACCTGGGAAGCCCATGCTTTCTGTATTAGAAATTAACAGAGGCACAGAGGCTCGGGCTTGGCATATTTTCTTGGCAAATTCTTTCTTTCATTATTGAGTAAACCCTTGCTCTCTGTCTTAATGACTCCTTTTCTGGCAGCAGTCCCGCTACACCAGCTTTCTTCTGTATATGTATTTTTTTCAATCCTTATTTGTTTTCACCTTTCTGTGTTGTTTGGGGTCAGTTTTATCTTAAAACATCTTGTATAGGTGGATTTTTTTTCATCCGTATCAGTTAGTCAGGATTTTTTTTTCACCCAGCTATTATCTCAATTAAAACACAAGTGTAAAAAAAAAAAAAACACACAAGTGTAATACATTTACTATTATTGTAATTACAGATATATTTGGGTTTTTTGTTTTGCTTAATTATTTTTTTTAAGATGAATGGTTCTTTATTTATTTATTCACCACA
This sequence comes from Cervus canadensis, assembly GCF_019320065.1. Taxonomy (NCBI): domain Eukaryota; kingdom Metazoa; phylum Chordata; class Mammalia; order Artiodactyla; family Cervidae; genus Cervus; species Cervus canadensis. Next base: position 8,185,744 of record NC_057386.1, on the reverse strand, counting down.
CTGCACAGCATTTGAGATCTTAGTTCCCCAACTAAGAATCAAACCTGTGCCCCCTGCAGTGGAAATGTGGAGTCTTAACCATTGGACCACCAGGGAAGTCCCTATTATGGGTATATTGGGATTTACACCTGTTATTTTCTTTATCATGTCTCCTCCCTAATTTTTCCCTCCTATCTTGTGTGTTATTCTCAGCTCGCTTTTAAGTTTCAGTCTTTTTTTAAGCCCCCTGATTCATCATCATCATTATTAGTATTATTGTTAATTATAGTCAATGCATACTAGGTTAGTTATCATTTAAATCATTCTGGATTTAACTTTCACTCCAAATCTAGTAGTAGTTCTTTCAGTGAGGATCCGTGAATAGCAAACTCTTTTTTTGTCCCTGTCTGAAAATGTCTCTATTATAATCTCACAATTTTGGATGATAGTTTAGCTGGGCATATAATCCCAGGTTAGCAGACACATTCTCTCACTACTTCACAGACAGCTCTGTTTTTGGTATCACTGGTGATGTTGAGAACTGCCGATCACATTGTCATCTCTCTTCAGGTAGTGAGTCCTATCTCTTTGGTTGCTTTTAAGATCTCTGCGTCTTTGATGTGCTCTTGTTTCTCCACAATGTGTCTATATGCCTATTTATTTTTATCTGTCCTCTTTAGATAGTGTGACTATTCACTCTGACTTATTCTTTCATTTATGGAAAATCTCTGTAATTTTTTCCCTTAAATTTGCCTCTCCTCATTGCCTTTATTCTTTTCTTCTAGACCATCTTTATTCTCTTCTTCTGGACATCTGAAGATGCGTCTTCAATGTACCCATTCCATATTCCACATTGACGTATTACGTTTTCACATTTTTGTTCTCTTTACATTTCACATTGCATTTTGGATGATTTCTTCTTGTTTACATTCTACTTCTCTAATTCTTTCTTTAGTGTTGTAAAAATTGCTATTTATCTCATAAACTTAATTATACTTTCAATGAAAAAAATCTTTTTTTACTTTTAAGCCCAATTTTTCTCATGTCTGCCTTTTCTCTTCAAGATATTGTGGCTCTGATTCTTTTCACTTCTTGATTCATTTAAAATACACTTTAAATGAAAAATACACTTTAAATGTAGTTCAGATGTTCTATTAACTTTACTTATTGAGGAGATAATTCTCCTCTTGCTATTTCTAATGTCTCTTTTTTGTAAAGGCTTGTTTACATACAAGTTTTGTAATTTCTCAACTGCGGGTCCATATTAAGAATGTACCCGCTGCCCTGTGGGAGTCCAGTATGCTACAGATGGTGTAATTGTCCCTGAAGAGAAGTTTCATATTTGCTTCTGCCAGAGTACAGGTGTTTAAATGGTTCTGGACCAGATTTATGTTATTCTTGTGACTTGGATTTCCTCCATCCCTTGGATTTCATAAAATTACACATTTCCTGTTTTTGGCAGAGGCTTGGGGTTTTGATTTCTGACAGGTGGATTTCTTTCTGTGTGAGTCTCAGAGACACTGGCCCAGTAGGTGGAGTTTTTCTAGCCCTATTTGAACCAGCTTCAGGGCAGGGATGAGCAGCTCAGAAAGACTCTAGGCTTCAAACAGGCCTTCCATTCCAGCCACATCACCTCAAGTGAGCTCCTAGCATCACCTCTTGTCGACACATCAGAACCTCGGCCCGATCCCCAAACCTGGGAGTGTTGGGGTCAGCCTCTACTATCCTGCTCCATTCTTTAAAGATCTACTTTCCATCCTCTGAATTTTTTTCTCTCTTTGACTGTGAATACTCATTTTAAAAACCTTTTGGTAGTAGCATTATATTCTGTCCTACTTATCCCTGTGCAAGAAGAGATGAGAGAAAAGCCCCCATCCACTTTGTCTGCTAGAAGCCCCTCTCCTCCATTCACCTGCTCTCCCCCCGGTTTTAACATAGACACAGATGTGTTTCCAAAGACCCTCAGATAGCGGAGGTAGGAGGATGGACACGGACCAGCAAAGGAGAGGAGGACAAATAATGATGGAGGGACGCCTGACCCAAGTGACTGCAAGCCTAGTCTCTACAGGGATGGATTTGGGGAGACCTGGTTTTAGGGTCAGGGACAGGTCTACTTAAATAGGCAACTTGGGTGGGGTGATTGGAGAGACCCCTTCAAAGAGTAGAAGTCTTATGTCTGACTCTGTTATCTTCTCAACGGTAACGTGACCTCATGAGAATTAATACCATGGTTGCCCTCCATCAGCGCTGTGGTCCAGCCAGGTTGGCCACCTCCCTCTAGCAGAGGTCCAGCCTACAGACCAACTCAGCCCCTGAGCGCACTGAGACCCGTGGCTCTAGAATGCAGGATGGAGAGAGGACTCTGGAGGGAGAGCTTCACAAAGCCAAAGAAAAATACTGGGGAGGAGGCATCAATCTTGTAAAAGAGAAGCCTTCGCTTCCGATCTCCAATCAGGCAGAGGAGACAGAAGGGGCAGCTGTCATCAAGCTGTCACAGCTCCAGAATCACGGCTGAATAATGGCTTGGAACTTCAAGTCTGGGATGGGGCTCTTCAAGCGATATTTCATGGGAGATATTCTGAGCCCTCATCGGGAGGAAGAAATACGGTTGTTAAACAGACAGCTAATGGCACAGCATTCATCTGGGGGCAAATCAGTGAGGTTCGTTAAGCTGACCAGCCCAGCCTTAGAAGAGGGATACAAAATTAGCCAGACGATGGAAGAAAGACATTGGAGAGAAGTGGCATAGAGGAAGCTTGTCTTCCAGGCAGTGGTTTAGCAACAGGAAAGGGAAGGAAAGGGAGGGAGTTGGAGGTTTGTTTTCTTCCCTGCTCCTTGCAAGCAGTGTTTTGGCTCTGCAGCACAGACTTCCAAAATGAATCTCCAATCAGTGCATCCGACCAACTACCCACCCCTACTTCCAAGATCACCAACTTTCACTGTTAAATTCCTACTCTGTGCCACCCCTAAAACCTTTGCGCAAAAGCCTGCACCATCACCCGACCTCTGGGTAATCAGAAAATGGAGAACACCCTCCTCTCTTCAAGAAAAAGCTGGACTCTACCTGCCCAGGGAAATCTATATGTAAATTCAGATACTTTGCAGTCTTTCCTGTACAACACTTTTGGTCTCCAGCCAGGTAGCAAGTACAGATAAGACAGGCTGGCGGCAGATTGCAGGTCAGAGCTGGAACTGCCAGGATGAGGGGTTTCTGTTTGGGCGGGGACTAGGGGAGGGGGATCCATGTCCCAAAACCCTGACAAAAAGTCTCTGCTTTGTCCCAGAGAGCCCCAGCAGATAGCGTACTTTCAATGCTTAACACTGTCATGAATGTACTTGAAAAAAAAAAATAGAAGAATGCAGGTAGAAGAAAATTAAATAGGATTAGATGTTACAAAGCAAACGTTTCTAAAGGCATGACGCTCCCTAGGGTGTGTCTTCTATCACTGTCCAAGTCAGCCTGGTGACTGGCCCTGCCTGCCTTCCATGCTTCAAGGCTCATAGCCACCTTGGCCTGGGGTTGCCTAAGGTTTGACATCACTCCACACAGGTTGAGTGGTGCAAAGGCAAACAAGTCCTGAGTCTCAGGGGCTCCTTGCGAATAGTGTCCATTGTGGGTCATCTGTGGCTCTGCCCCTACATGATGACAGAGGTAGAGGTTGGAGTGATGTAGCCAGGAAATCCAGGAACACTTGGGGCCACCAGGAGGTGGAAGGGGCAAGGATGAATTCTCCCCTAGTGGGTTTGGAGCACTGTCCTGTGACACTCTGACTTCTGACCTCTAGCCTCCAGAATCCCAGAGAATCCTTTTCTGTTGTTTCAAGTTCATGGCATTTGGTTACAGCAACTTCAGGAAACTGATACAAAGATGTATCTTTACTCTGGGACCCAGGCTGACCAAGCAGCCTCTACCCAGACCACTGGAGGTTTTCTGGAAGGAAGAAAAAGCAAGGCTCAGGGCTTCCCTAGTGGCTCAGTGGTAAAGAATCTGTCTGCCAATGCTGGAGATACAGGTTCAATTCCTGATCTGGGAAGATCCCGTATGCCACAGAGCAACTAAGCCCATGCTCCACAACTATTGAGCCTGTGCTCTAGAGCCTGGAAACTGCAACTACTGAGCCCAAATACCCCAGCTACAGAATCCCATGTGCCCCCGAGCCCATGCTCTGCAGCAAGAGAAGCTGCTGCTATGAGAAGCCTGTGCACCACAATTAGAGAGTTGCCCCCTCTTGCCACAACTGGAGAAAAGCCTATGCAGCAACAAAAAGACCCAAAAGTAAAATCATATTGAAAAAGAAAAGAAATCAAGGCACACAGTATGAGCTGGTCCTCAAAGCTTCCACCTAAAAGAGATCCAGTCACTCTGCTCATATTTCACTGGTCACCCCTGAGTCCAAAAAGCAGGGGAATCTAATCCTCCACTGCAGAGGTTGGCAAACTTCTTTAAAGGGCCACAGAGTAAATATTTTCGGCCTTCTCTGGTAGCTCAGCTGGTGAAGAATCTGTCTGCAATGCAGGAGACCCCAGTTTGATTCCTGGTCCAGGAAGATCCCCTGAAGAAGGGACAGGTTACCCACTCCAGTATTCATGGTCTTCCCTGATGGCTCAGATGGTAAAGAATCTACCCGCAATGCGGAAGACCTGGGTTCAACCCCTGGGTTGGGAAGATCCCCTGGAGGAGGGCATGGCAACCCACTCTAGTATTCTTGCCTGGAGAATCCCCCTGGACAGAGGAGCCTGGTGGGCTATACAGTCCTTGGGGTCGCAAAGAGTCAGACACAACTGAGTGACTAAGCACACACATGGTAAATATTTTAGATTGTGGGCTTCATGGTCTCTGTCATGGCCCCTAAGAGAGCCATGAAATGTGTCCGCTACAGTTGAGAGAAGCCAGACACCCAGCCCAGCCTGGAGAAGCTCGCATGAAGAGGGATGGGGGTCTGTACCCCCAGAGACATCACGGCAGGGAATGGGCTTTGACTGTCCTATGGCAGTGACAGGAAAAGGCTGGGGGATGGGAGGACAGCCCACAGATCCAGGTTTGTTAGTCCACGCAGGGAGATGGGATAGTCTTTGTGGACCAGAGAGAGAATCTTCCAGGGACCACGCACAGACCTGTCCAATGGGGTCGTCTGATGTGGTTGGGGGCGGTACACCATAGGATGCTGCAGGAACTCCTGATGGATGTCCCAGAGGAAGGAGTCACATGGGGCCATTCAGAATTTGATATGAACACACCAGGGGTCACAGGTACCCCCAGAGTCGGGCGGGTAAAGTTACTCTTTCTCTTTCTTCCAAAACTCTGCCTCTGTATTTCTATTTGGCATCGGTTCATGGAGGGCCAATATTTTGGCAACAGGAATGTTTAAGCAATCCATGGAAGCCAGGAGGGGAAGCTTTTCTTTGCAGCCAGATCCAGGAGTGTTATGCTCTTTTACCATCCTGCCTCCTTGCAGGAGCCTCCATGAACCCCTCGAGGTGGCCAACGGTTTGGGGTGCTGGGATTTTCTGCTTTTGAGCTGCGTTCGTTCGGTATGTGGCCTCCCTCACAGAGGTGGGAACCTGGTTAAGGCTCTATTGAAGAAGGAAGTCATAGGGCCTGGACTCCATCTCAGGCCTGTCAGTGCTGATCGTGCTAGGCCACCTCTCCAATGGACTCTGAACTCTGCGCTTAGCGCCTGTGGGAATGACAATGGAAGGATAAGACCCCCTCTGGGCAGGGGAATCTTGAAGCTCACATCCAGGTTAAGAGAAAACAGACACTAATCACCCCTGCCTCCGGACAGTATTTATCGGAATGTAACCACAGGCTTATCAGTTATTAACTGGTTGGAATATAACTGCGGGCTTATTGATTTTTAACTGTTTGAACACATAACATGTGAATGATGGGGTTATTGTGATTGTATTTGCCCTTCCTTTGTAAGCCTCAAGGGATTTGGGCTGGTGGGTTTGGACACGTACACATGGGGTATAAAAGATTTTCACAAATGCTGGTCGGGGCCCTTGGCTAAGAAGAGACTCTGCCTTGGGCCCACCGATGTAATAAACTGCACTCCACTATCTGCATTGTCCTTCTGAGTGAGTTTGTTTTCCGGAAAGCATGGCTATAACACTATGAAGTGGGAAGTATGGAAGTCAGACTCGAGAATAGTGGGAGAGCAATAGAAAAATAAAACCTCATTGTCTCTGATATTTCAGGTGGCCTCTGGGTTAATTGCAGTGCCAGGAGCTGTGAGTGGGTCCGCAGTCCTCCACGGTGGCCAGGGCAACTTCTGGAACACTCCTTAATTAATAGCTGTTCTTTTCTGCTGTGGTTTCTGGGTCTCTCATCAGCCAATTGAACTGTTCTCTTGGAAACAAAGACCCGTTAGGAGGTGCTGAGCTTCCAGTAATTTCTTTCCTCCACCTCTTTGTCTGGAGGAGTTCACTGAATGGCGTGTCCAATGAATTCCATTTCTCAGTGACAAAACCCCTGGGGGGGAGGCGGTTGCTATAGTGACAGGGGGTGGGCCACCCTCTTAATTTGCAGAGGAACAATGAGGAAGTCGCTGACCCTCAGCAGGAAGCCTGAAGTTGAAACTGCGAAGTCTATGAGTTCTCCCCCATCAACTCTGGGTGAGAGAGAAATGAACCCACAAGTTTGGATCAAGGGCAGGATAAGAAAATTGCCCAAGACCTCTGGGCGCCCCAGATGGTGACGTTTCTGCTTCCGGTTCTTTCCAAATGTGTTTGCGGGATGCATTTCCATCCAACTCTCCTGGGAGACGGTGCACAAATGTTGTTTAGTCGATAAGTCACGTTCAACTATTTGCGACCCCATGGACTGTAGCCTGCCAGGTCCTCTGTCCATGGGATTTCCCAGGAAGGAATACTGGAGCGGGTTGCACAAGTGTAGCCTGTGCATTTAAACTTCTAACTACCCACCATCCCAAAGAACAAATGGGGAGCAGACAGCTTCCCAAGGCCAGGTCTAGGGGGAGGACGGGCTGGATGGGAGGGACTTCCTGGTACCATTAACTGCCTTCACAGTCAGGCAGAACTTGTGCTGGTTTCGCTTTTAGCTGAGGATGAGGCAAAGCAAAAAAGGAAAACCAGAGGGGAAGGCTGGAAAGAACCCCATCTCTGCTGGTCCTGAGGCAGGACTGTGGTCATCATGCCCAAACAACCTTCACTTCCCCGTTCACGATCTTTAGCCCTCCACATCCCAGGCTCTGGAGCTCAGGGCTCAGGCTACCAGCAGGACTGGGGGTGCCTGGATTGGGCATGCTCTCCATCTGCAGAGACCACAAAATTTGAATCAAATTTCACTATCAACTCAGGGAAGTTGTGGGAGCCAGTCACAAGGTGTCCTCAGCAGAATAAAGGCCCCCAAAGATGTCCATGTCCTCCTCTCAGGAGCTTGTGAATATATTACCTTATATATTTCATCTTTGTCCCAGGCACAGGCCCAGAGCTCCAAAGACCCTCAACCTTTCCTGAGTGTTGAGTATCCTCTATCATTCATAAGGAGACCCTGATTTCTTAAAGAATTGATGCATAGTTGATTTACAATGTTTTAGGTGTACGGAAAACTGATTCAGATATTCTTTTTCAGATTCTTTTCTAAGTTATTACCAGATCTTGAATATAGTTTCCAGTAGGTCCTTGTTGGTTAAAATCCATTTTATACATTGTAATGTGTATCTGTTAATACAAATTCCTAATTTATACCCCCCCCCCGCCCCCCCGCCCATAAGAAGACCCTTTGATCTCACCTGAGTTTATGTTGATGAGGTAATGTTGTAGCCACGCGTTCCAGGAAACAAACTCACTCAGAAGCACAATGCAGATAGTGGAGTGCAGTTTGTTACAGCAGCGGGCCCAAGGCAGAGTCTCCTCTTAGCCAAGGACCCCGACCAAAGTGAAACCTTATATACCCTAAGTGTGTAAGGTTCCCTGAAACTAGTCTGAACAAAAGAAAAAGAAAGATACAATCAAAGTTAACCAGTGATGATCATATGCCTTAAGCCTATGTAGTCAACAGTGGACAATTATCAATAGGCCTGTGGTCATACCCCAATAAGCATAATAGAATGTATGATTCTATTCGGCTACACAGATAATTAGGGTATTCTTTTAGGCGATGGAGAGCCCTGGGGCTCTTTCTTCCGGGGCCCTGGTTTTCCAGTTGGTATGTTGTTTCCATAGATACTGGGCATATGGCTCAAAGTCCATAGTCCAGCCCAAGATGGATGGAGTCCTGCTTTCAAGGTAGAGCCTGTTCTGTTTCCTCCTTCAGTGACTGAGGGTCGTCCCCCCCACTGCCCCCGCCCCCAGCTACAGATGATCTGTGATGGGATAAATGGAAAAGAAATTTTTTAAAAAGAGGGGATATATGTATATATACAGCTGACTCACTTTGCTATATAGCAGAAACTAACACATTGTAAAGCAGCTATACTCCAAAAAAACATTTTTTTTAATCTAGAAAGAATGCGAATTTATAAAAAGTCTAAAACATCAAGTAGAATTTTTAAAGGTTTATATAGCTTTCCCTTCTACTTTTTTTTTTTGCTTCATATTTCCTGGCCTTTCTAGGGCGAATTATATTACTTGTAAGCTTAAACCACAGTAAAATACATTCCCTAGGAAATAAACATAAAACAAAATGGCAGACTGAAAAACAAGATTATAAAGATTTTAAATAAATAAATTCCAACTCCAAAAGAAGAGAGAGAAATAAGACACAGAGAGAACCAAGCCATCGTTTGTAGGAGGGTGGAAGGGCACCTGATATCCGACTCCCAGCCTCCAGCACTGTGAGAAATGGACGTCTGCTGTTGATAATCCCCTTCGTCTACGGTAATGGGTTATACAGCAGCCTGAACTGAGATAGCATCAGCTCAGAGGAGTGTGGGGTGGGGGTGACTCTCAGGATGGAGGAGGATGAAAGGAGAGAAGGTTCCAGGGAGGAGGATTTGGTCTCCATCCTTTGCAAAGAATCCCAGACATGCAGAGGCTGCCTGAGAGCTCACAGCAGACGGACTCACACCAGACAGACTGTCTGGGTCCCCAGAACACGTGTCACAAGGCCTACATTGGTGTGTGACCTGGGAGTGCAAGGAGGCTGTTCACATACGCACAGGCTGGGTGGGGAGGGGAGTGCGGTGCCTGGGCAAACCCGCTCCCATATCCACTGGGGAGACCCCAGCCCAAGCTGGGAGGGGAGTCACTCACTGCTCAGAGGACAGCCAGGGAGGCCAGACCCCCATCAGAGAACGCTTCTTAACTTGGGTCTGGGAGGGAGCAGTCCCTGGGCATGTAAACTTTGACACGTGCTCATAGCCAAGTGGTCAGAAAGGTTTTGTTTTGTTTTTTTCCTGAACAGCTCATGTTAAAGAAGCCCCAGGCAGGCACTTCCCTGGCAGTCCAGGCTCCTGATACAGGGGGCCCAGGCAACTAAGAGTTCGCATGCTACAATTAAGACCTGGAGTGGCCAAGTGAATTTTTTTTTTTTAAAGGATAATAAAACAAAGAAGCAGCAGGCAAGCTTTTACAAACAGCCAAGACCTTCCTGAGGAGCCCTGGAAACAGGGCATGCCCTGCAGTGACCCAGTAACGAAGGGAGAACAGAACCCTCGGGAACAATAGCACTTCTGCTCCCAGAAGGGCAGGACCCATTTGATCCCTGCTGGGGGGGCTGTAAAGAGAAGGCAACACAAGTCCATCTCAGGAAGGCAGGAAAAAAACAAACCAAAAAACTCATATATTTTCTGAGCCAAAAATTTTGCCTGGGTTCCCCCCTTCACCTCAAGAATGCATTTAAATCAAAAAGATGAGAGGAGCCAGGTCTGTTCCCCCAGGCAGCCCGGTCCAGCTCTCTCCAGCCCAGGGGTGGGGGTGGAGGGTGAGTTCAGATATTCCCGGTTCCTCTACACGTCACTCCTTCCAGCAACCCCTTGACTCCAGGTAACCACAATGAATCTGGAGCATCGCCAAAACAGCCATAAATGTTAAGTCCCATTCTGTTATGCATTGAACAACTGTCCTTTATGAAAAGGATAAAAATCTCATGAGCAGAAATTGAAAAGTCTGCAAAAATATGTATCTGTTAATAAAACAGTGGAATTGCAAGGGGTGGAAGGATGTCTGTCATCTTGGGGACCCTGTCCCGGGGCACTCTCATGGGTAAGATGCAAACATCTTCACCGTCACCCCACTCCCTCCAAGTCATCTTTGGAATCCAGATCCACTTTACCAGGGCAGCAGTTGGGGGTCCCTGAAACCCAGAAGAGAGTCAGAATTTTGTGAGTTGAATTCCTTTTCCAGAGCCCCGGAGGTGATTGCTATTTAAAAGGGAAATTTTAGGGACTTCCCTGGTGGCCCAGTGGCTAAGACTCCTCGCTCCCATGCCTGGGGCCTGGGTTCGATCTCTGGTCGGGGAACTAGATCTTGCTTGCTGCAACTAACTTGCTCGTGGCAATGAAGATCCCAAGTGCTGCAATGAAGACCTGGCAGAGCCAAAGAATATTTGTTTTTTAAAAAGGAAACTTTAGGTGTGGTAAAAAAAAAATATTATAATGTGCATCAGCCCTCTTTATTCTTTTTATGGTAAAACTGATTTTTAAAAAATATCTTATTTATTTGGCTGTGTTGACCCTTGGTTGCAGCACAGGTGGGCTCTCTGTGGCAGCAGGGGGGCTTCTCTCTAGCTGTGGCTTGTGGATTCAGTAGCCCCTTGGCATGTGGGATCTTGGTTCCCCGACTAGATATTGAACCTGTGTCCCCTGCATTGGAAGGCAAATTCTTCACCACTGGACCACCAGGGAAGTCCTGGTAAAACTGACTTTTGACTCCTGTGTTTAGATCTGGGAAGAGTGTCCAGGAGGGAAAGGATGGGCAGTGACAGAAGCTTGTTGGTAATGGTCCAGCCAAATGTTCTAAGGCAACGGGCAGTTCACAGGGGACAGACACAGGGAGAACTTGACCCTATTTGCACCTTTGCGGGGAAGGAGCTACGAGGGCTCTGAGCCCTAAAGCTTCTGGTCAAGGGGACCAATGGGCTACTTTGTGGGCGGTTTAGCAGAGCCTTGGAGCTCCCCTGCTCCCCTTATCATCCCCATCTCTATCTTCACTGTCAGGGCTATCACAGATGAAGCTGCCATAACTATTTCTGTAGGAGTCTTTGAATACATACGTTTTCTTTCCTCTTGAGTAAATACATTTTCATTTCATTTGGGAGCGGAGTGATGGGTAGAAGGATGTTTAACTTCTTAAGAAATGAACCAGTTGTTTTTCGAAGTGGTTGTGCCATTTCTTCATTCCCACCAGCAACATCTGAGCATTCCAGTCCCTTAATATCCTCTCCAATAGTCATCTTGAGAGGTGTGTGGGGTTATCTCAGGATGGTTTTAATTTACTCACATTTCCCTGCTGGCTAATGATGGTGAACATCTCTTCATGAGCTTCTTTGCTAGCTGTATATCTTCTTCTGTGATGTGCGTGGTTCAAATCTATTGCCCATTAAAAAACAAATGTGTCATTTGTCTTCTTCTCTCATAGCAAGAGTGTTTTATACATTTTGGGTTGGGAGTGGGTGGGACATGGTGGCCAGCTCTTCATCTTTTCACATACTAATCCATCAACTCTATATCCTGAATCCTTCAAAGCTTATTTTCAAAACCCCAGATCCCAGGTTTTTGCCAATCAGAAGTCTTGGTTTTAAAACTCATAAGTAAGCCAGAAAGATAAAGACCAATACAGTATACTAACGCATATATATGGAATTTAAAAAGATGGTAACGACAACCCTATATGCAAAACAGAAAAAGCGACACAGATGTACAGAACAGACTTTTGGACTCTGTGGGAGAAGGTGAGGGTGGGATGTTCTCAGAGAACAGCATTGAAACAAGTATACTATCAAGGGTGAAACAGATCACCAGCCCAGGTTGGATGCATGAGACAGGTGCTCAGGGCTGGTGCACTGGGAAGACCCAGAGGGATGGGATGGAGAGGGAGGTGGAAGGGGGGATCAGGATGGGGAACACATGTAAATCCCTGGCTGATTCATGTCAATGTATGGCAAAAACCACTACAATACTGTAAAGTAATTAGCCTCCAACTAATAAAAATAAATGGAAAATTAAATAAATAAATAAATAAAACTCATACTCACCTTCTGCTTTTCTGCTCTGTCCTACCTCCCTTGGCTTTGGCAAGCGAGGTGATAAGCTGGACAGCTCATTTCCAAGCAACTTTGTCCTTACCCGACCCAGGGTCTCTGCCTGCTTCCAGAGAGTCACTCACCATCCCGCAGTGTGCTCTCTGAGCACAACCTCCCAACATCCAGGTGATAACCAGAGGGGTTTCAACAAAGAAAGCCTTTAATGTCCAAACCTACGAATTCTGGGTTGTGAAATTTCGAGCTGGGATGAGGGGATACCAGCTTTCCCCCTTGGAGTCTGTAACTCCTCTGGAATCCTGTAATTCTTGTCTTTGCATAAAACAAGCACCTTTCTGAGTCCCATGTGAACCCAGAAATAGGCAGGTAGGGCTCTGTTTATGGGCACTTGGATATCCCCCCTCCAAGACGGAGCTGCCTTATTACTTCATAACAAACCTCTGCTTCTCCCAGTTGCCAGTCCCCAGTGCTGCTGTTTCTTTTTCCACAACATCTACCAGCACTATTTGTTATGCGTGTGTTGTGTCTGTGGTACCTTGTCCAGTTTCCCCCACAAGGATGTAAGCGCCTCCAGGGCAGGAATCTTTGTCACATACATCCATCCCTGCATCTCTGGGAGTGTGTCTGGCACAGAGGAACACCAGAATGACTATTGCTTCAGTAAGGATAATCCCAGGAGGCCAAGTTCCTTGGGGTCAGCCTCGGGGCCTCTCCCTCCTGATGCCCAGTTTCCCCAGCAGGGGGTCCTTAAGTTGTTGGGGTCTCTAAGGGGTGGGAGAATGCTGTATCTCCCCATCCTGTACACAGAGGCTGAAATTACATCAAATTCCTCCCCCACTTCCCCAATACTGCCTTTCTGCCTGACATGATCCTCAATTCCCTGAATTTGCTAGCAAATGGTAGAGGATTCCCTCCAGTACCTCCCTAGTCAGCTCAGGAGACACTGGTGAGGTCTAAAGCTGTTTCTATGGCAACAGGATCAAGGATTTGATGCTGAAGGGCTTGGTACAAAGAGGGGTGCCTCCTGCCTTCCTGGGGAGGGATGTATGAATTGGGTATGGGTGAGGCACTTGGAATGGGACCTCATCAGGAAGTGGAAACCATGGAGCCATTGATATACCTGGATGCTTCTTGTAAATGTGACTCTCGGCGCCCACATCCGTAGAAATGCATCTGGATTAGTATCCGTGAGGTGCCCAGCATGGGCCTCGCATGCAGCAGGAGTCAGTAGAGAGGGCCCTTGGTCACCAAGAGCCCTGGCATCTGGGGGCCACCACTCAGGGTCAAGGGCTCAGAACCAGCGGGAAGGGTGTTGGCTGGGAACAGTTCCCAACATGTCCTGACTCTTTCTAATCCCATCCCAGTCTCCCAGCTTGTAGAGCCTTCACTCAAAGACCCTTTCTTGTCCCCACCTCATCCCCGCAGCTCAGTTCCCAAGAGACACTTGACGGTCTCGCTGCTCCCGTCACAGCAGACCTGTCCAGGGGTGTGCTCCTTCGGGGCCTGCTTCCAGCTGGAGAAAACGCACACAGGGCTTAGTCAAGGCACCCAGGTCTCTGCCGGGGTGTTTCCTAGATGGCATCTTGCCTTTCCCAGGGGACAGCAGGCTGGAATCCGTGTAGCATTTGTTTCCACCCCAGCTCTGAGGAGTGGCTCTAAGGGCAGGGAGTCCAGGTTTCCAATGGGCTGCAGGGCAGACTCTGCAGGCATAGGTGTGCAGAGCTCAGGAGTAAGCCTGCCACAATATTTTTACAAATGTGAGTAATATTAGTCTCATAGGTCTGTCTTTCAATCCCTCCCAAGTGTCATCATTAGCCATAGAATATATTAGTCCCTAGAAAGGCCTCAAGAAACCACCAGGTCTGAGTTCACAGACAGCTACAGGGCTGGGTATGGGGGATGGAACTGGGTGTGGGGTGCCCCAGGGTGTGGAAAACTGGAGAGCAAGTGACCCTCTAAAGGGGGACTGCTACCCAGTTCCCCAGGGGTGTCACCACACAGGTACCTCCTAGCTGGGCCACCTCAGGCAAGGCCACCTCTCTGAACCACTGTGTCTGCATCTGTAAAATGGGCCAGATGAGAGAACCTACTGTATCTCAAAGGATCCAACGAGACAACGGGTACACACAGCTTATCCAGGGTCAGTAGATGGCAGCTGTCTCTGTCACTCCTCTCTCCAGGCCCCTCCTGTGTTTTGCTCGCTTGACAAGTATTTATTGAGCACCTGTGTGGTGGGTGCTGGAGCCGCCCAGACCCCTACTCAGGAAGGAAGGACTGGGGCCCTGAGTCACCGACACCCAGCCCACAGCTGGCAGCCCCTCCTGGGGAGGTTTACTTCAGCTGAAGACAGCTGCCTTGCATGGATGACATTCCCTTTGCAGAGTGACCCGTGCCAAAGGACTGATCGACACAGGGATATAAATAAAGTCTGGGCCTCTCCTCCCACCTCGGGATGGCTCTGCGGGTCGCCCATCTTCAGAACACCCTGTGGGGTCCCCTGGGGATCCTGTTGTGACCACATCACATCCCAGCTTCCCCCTTGGCCCAATCTGCTTCCTTCCCTCCCCCCAGAGGTGTGATCCCAAGAGAACCCTATCCACCTTGTGATGCTAATCTCTGGCCCAGAGTCTGCCCCCTGGAGAATCCAGCCTCGGGTGCTCGAAGGGTCCAAAAACACCCACGTGGAGTCGGATTTCGGAGCTGGGTCACCTACCAACTGGTTGGCAATGAGGACCCCAGCTATGGTGGGGGGAATTGTAGATCATGGTACAGGTAGCAAACTTTGTGAAAAATTTCCGCTGTTGCCCTGGCATGGTGGGGGAGGAGAACGCATCAGCTAGAATGGAGTGTGTGTTAGTCACTCGGTCATGTCCGATTCTGTGACTTCATAGACTGTAACCCACCAGGCTATTCTGTCCATGGACTTCTCCAAGCAAGAATACTGGAGTTGGTTGCCATTCCTCTTTCCAGGGATCTTCCCAACCCAGGTTGAACCTGGATCTCCTGCACTGCAGGCAGATTCTTTAGCGTCTGATCCACCAGGGAAGCCCCAGCTGCTGTGGTATATCTGGCCTTTGATAAACACTGAGGAAACCCCTGAAGATGAATGATGCTTTGGGAAGAGATAATATAAAGCTGAGAGGGATTAATGCACAATTAAAAGCCAATTGTTGGGACTTCCCTGGTAGCCCAGTGACCAAGGCTCTGTACTTCCAATACAGGAGGCCCAGGTTTGATCTCTGGTTGGGGAACAAGATCCCACATGCCACAGTGAAGAAAGACCTGGCATAGACAAATAAATAAATTTTTTTCAAAAGCCAAGTGTGAAAGATGGAGGGCCCTCTTGGAAAAACATGACAGACTCTGATCTCTTGGGATGAGATCTCAGTTTCGTCCCAAGACATGGCCCTAAAAATAGCAGAACTCTGTAGAAGGCTAAACTCCTAATCCAGGAAGATCTGCCATTGCCGAGGGCAGAGCCCTGGTTGGAATGAATAGGACCCTGATACATGGGATCAGAACAAATGGGTTGATGTTCCCCAAATCTTGAATCCCAAGATTTCCCCAAATGCTGTGAGCCTGCAGAGAGGTTCATGACCACACGTGAAGGGCCAGCACCCCTACTGCTTGACAACAATGTGGAGGCATCTCCCCTGCAAAACAAGATGCATCCTTTCCAGAAACTGCTCCCTGACTACCAACAAATGGGGCAAGGTTGCAACATAGCTCAGCTGAGGGCACTCTGGGCCTAATGAAAGAGGAAGACCAGACCACAAAGGAGCTTGGGAAACAGCCAGCCAATTCCTACAGGAAGCGGACAAGTCTATATGGGACCAGTGCCAGAGGTGCTTGACCAGGTAGGTGGAACCTGGGACCAGGGAGGGGGGCACTCTGCTGGGCAGGGGCCCCTAGGTGTGATTTGAGCACTGTATTGGAACAGATCCCAGCAGGGTAGGAAGGTGATGACCCAGACCGAGAGGTAGAAATGCCAGAATTCCATACGGTCAAAAAGCCAGACAAGTGGGCGTGTTTGAGGAGATATACCAGGAAAAGCCAGAAAACCATCAGATGAGCAGGCCCCATGGGAAGGCCCAGAGGACACACCATTTACCAAAGGGTGTGGAATGTGCTGGAGAGAGGGCAGCAGCAACTCCAGGAGGTGCCTTGGAGACTCCTCTGTAAGCCCAGGGTGATGGTAGGCGGTACCATTGTCCTACCAGCATTGCTGATAGCAATGGGAGGGAGAGGACCTCCACTCCAGTCTCCACAGAAGGAACAGAGGCCATGTGGCAGCACTTAACCATCAGCATCTCGGTGAATGCAATGAGCACAATGAGCGTGAGTTCAGAGGCCGCCATATTGGTACCACGCCTTGGGGCCTCCAGGGCCATATCCATGGCCATTACAAATGCATATACCCCTGAAGCCAACAAGTCTACTGGCAATGTATCCCACAGCTGTCCCACATTAAGAAACTTAAAAGCTTTTGCACAACAAAGGAAACTGTAAGCAAGGTTAAAAGACAACATTCAGATTGGGAGAAAATAATAGCAAGCGAAGCAACAGACAAAGGATTAATCTCAAAAATATACAAGCAACTCCTGCAGCTCAATTCCAGAAAAATAAATGACCCACTCAAAAAATGGGCCAAAGAACTAAACAGACATTTCTCCAAAGAAGACATACAGATGGCTAACAAACACATGAAAAGATGCTCAACATCACTCATTATCAGAGAAATGCAAATCAAAACCACAATTAGATACCATTACACGCAAGTCAGGATGGCTGCTATCCTCTGGAGAGGGTGTGGAGAAGAGGGAACCCCCTTACACTGTTGGTGGGAATGCAAACTAGTACAGCCACTATGGAGAACAGGTGTGGAAGATTTCTTAAAAAACTGGAAATAGAACTGCCCATATGACCCAGCAATCCCACTTCTGGGCATACACACCGAGGAAACCAGATCGAGAGAAAGAGGACCCATGGGCACCCCAATGTCATCTCAGCTCCCCCGTTTATAATAGCCGACATGGCATTAAGCAACCTAGTATGCCCATCATTGCCAGACGAATGGATTAATGAACTTTCAGTACACTAGGTGGTTAACACCCGTGGAATATTACTCAGCCATTAAAAAGAATTCATTTGAATCAATTCTAATGAGATGGATGAATCTGGAGCCCATTATACAGAGTGAAGTAAGCCAGAAAGATAAAGAACATTACAGCATACTAACACATATATATGGAATTTAGAAAGATGGTAACGATAACCCTATATGCAAAACAGAAAAAAGAGACACAGATGTACAGAACAGACCTTTGGACTCTGTGGGAAAAGGCGATGGTGGGATGTTCTGAGAGAATAGCATTGAAACAAGTATATTATCAAGGGTGAAACAGATCACCAGCCCAGGTTGGATGCATGAGACAAGTGCTTGGGGCTGGTGCACTGGGAAGACCCAGAGGGATCGGGTGGGGAGGGAGGCGGGAGGGGGGATCAGGATGGGGAACACATGTGAATCCATGGCTGATTCATATCAATGTATGGCAAAAACCACTACAATACTGTAAAGTAATTAGCCTCCAACTAATAAAAATAAATGGAAAAAAAAAAAGAAAGAAACATAATCCCAAACTGGAGGTTGCTTGTCAGTGTCCTACGGTGGCGGGGGTGGGGGGGTATTGGTGACTAGGCTTACACAGGATCATCTAATTTATATGGACGTGTGCACCTTGGTTTGACCTACTTTTTAGTATGGGTTAGGAAATTTTACAATGCTGAAGGGCAGATGTCAGCTTGCAGAAAACTGTTAGCTATGCAAATGATTCTTGTCTAATAACAATTCAAATGAATTTTGTCTGGCAGAGATGCAAATAATTTCTGTCCTGTAGAAATGCTAATCCCAAAGGGTACAGTCTTAATGCCCTGGAGTTTATATATTAACCAGTTTTCTATGTAACCCAGCTGCCTTATTCCGGATTTCTTTCAGTGCCTATATGTATCCAGTCTCTCGAATTCTCTTTGAACCAGTTTTGCCGTCCTGCTGCTTTCTCCTCTAATGAGTTCAAGGTCTTTGACACACAGTCACTTTATAGTGGAACAGGAATCATGCTTTTTCACTTTTTGAAAATAAAACTTTGACCCCCTAGCACATATACACATAAAAGCATTTGTGGCATTATTGCTTGAAAGAGATGTATTAGAAATGAATGTCAATCAGAAAGGAACAGGTTAAATTAATTATGGTGCATAGACAAAAGGCATACTGTGCAGCTCTTACAAAGGATGAGGCAATTGCATTTATATGGAAAAATCTCTGAGATTTAATGTTCAATTTAAAAATAGCAAGCTTTAGTATGACATGAGCTCGTTTGGATAAAAGAGGTGAATACCCTCCCCTTCTCTCTCTAGATAAAATTGATAGATTGATTGATAGATAGATTTCTATATATCTCTTAACCTGTATCTACATACACACACACATACACACACATTTTTCTAAGTGCATCTCTGGAAATCTACATAAGACACTTGTAACTATTAACCTCTGGAGAGAATAGATGGATTGGAAAAAGGGAGGTAAGACGGCAAGACACTTTTTACTGCAAAATCTTTTACTTTTTGTGTTTTGTATCATTTACATATATATTCCAACAAGCAAGTTAATAAAAATTTAAATAGGGGAAAAGAATGCTCAGAAAAGAACACAATATTCTAGAGGTAATAGAACAGTGTACAGGGCTTAAGACCACAAGCTCTGAGATTTGAATTTCTCTGACTGTGGACTAAGTCTATAATGGCTTTCCCCTTAAGGTTTATTGAAGTATTGAAGCTAAATACAGTTAAATTTATAGTTTGTACATGTACATTTTGACAAAAGTATGCAGTCACCTAACCACAACCATAATAAGCAAGGTGCAAAGCATAACACTTTCAAGCGTCATCTGTGTGATTGCGTCGTGACAGCTCATTCCTCTTTACAGCTGAGAACTGTTGCATCGCATGAACACACCACAGTCTTATCTGTTCACCCATTGAGGGGTATTGGGTTGTTTCTAGTCTTTTGTGGTGATGAGCCAAAGCTGCTGTAGACATCCTCAGATGAGTTTCTGGGTGAACATATTTTTTAACTTTTCTTGGATGTGGGAACTTAGTGTTACCAAACCAAATGTGGGTAATGGCTTGACACCTGCGTCAGTAATGACAGTCTGATGACACTGGGTTGTGGTGAAGGCAAGGGCAGAACTTATTGCAAGCACCAGCCAAGGAGTCCAGGGTGGCTAATGCTCAAAACTCCCTGATGAGTGTCAGGGAAGCATTTATAAAGGAAAGGTGAGGGGGAGTCGCAGGGTATGTGATCAGCTCTTGCACAATTCCGAGTGGCGGATGGTGAGGTGGCAGGGCGTGTCACAGGGGTTAACCTCATCAGTCCTCAGACTCCAGTCGATCTGGAGGCTACATGCTCATGGCTGTGATGTAGTTAACCTCTTCCATCTGGTGGGGGATTTTAGTACCTGTAAAACAACTCAGGGATGTACATCAGATACTGCCATCCATGTGCTTCAGGAAGGAAGTAAAGATTCTGTGGCCACCATAAGGCTGATTGCTAAATTGTTACCAGTTTTCCTGACCCAACTGTTATTTTTATCACTACCTGTTCACACCCTTTCAATCATTCATTTCTGAGCCAGGATTTTGTGTCTCAGAGGAGGCCTGGGAGACTACAGGTATCCTACAAACAAGAGGCCGGCAGAGGACATGGGAAAAGTGGCCTGTCCTGGGAAGACCCCATGGGGTCCTGCTTGGCTACACGAGGAGAGGGCTGCCAGGTCTGCTTAATTTTGTAAGAGGCGGTCAGATATTTTCCAGAGCAGCCGTCCCATTTTTCATTCCCACCAGCAGTATTCTGAAAATTTCTGTTGCTCTGTATCCTCTGCTACTGTGTCACTAGGCTTCTCCATCCCCTCCGGAGTGAGAATTCAACAGAAGCCTCCTCGTAAGGTCATGTTTATTTTAGAGAGAGCTCCTCAGCTCCCCCAATACCTCCCAGTGCTAACGGGTAGGGCTTTACAGTACCCTCCTACGTGCCACAATCCTGCTTGGTGGCCTTAGTTTTCCCTAACAATTGTTTTAACATCTTTAGCTGGGGTTTGGTTGGGCGAGAAGCCCAGGGACGGGGAAGGGTGAGCAGTCACTGGGGCTCTTGTCTTATAAACAGACCCTGAGTGACTCCTCTGTCCTCAGCAGCCCCTCTTTACTCTTGGGTTCTTCAGTGTCTCTTGACCTGAGCCCTGAGCCTCGGGGGGTCCTGTGGCCAGTCCCTGATCCCTCTCTCTGCACCTGTCACAGCCTATTCTGGGCTGAAACACGCTCTCCCAGGGTAGCCCCACGAAACCCTCCTATCACTGTCTCTTCCAGGGACCCGGGAGCCCCCTTCCCAGGGCTGTCTTCACCGTTGTGGCTCTTCCTCTCCTGCTTGTACCCTTGCCTTTTGGTGGGGACTTGATGCTAGTATGCACAGCTCTCAAAATGGAAGCCTCACCCCAAGATTGAATTGGGGCTCGGCAGGAAACAGAAGCTCTCACAACATGAATGAAATTGGACATTGATCGACACTGGTAACACCCCAGGCGCAAGGCTTCACATGCTTTTCTCATTTATTTATTTTTAAAGATTTGGTTGCATCGGGTCTTAGTTGGGGTACATGGGTTTAGCTGCTCCAAAGCATGTGGGGGGGTCTTAGTTTCCCAACAGGGATCGAACGCATGGCCCCTGCATTGCCAGTTGGATTCTTCACTACTGGACCACCAGGGAAGTCCCTCATTTATTTCTTGTTGTTATTCTTTCCCCATTTTACAGTTTAAAACTGAACCAGAAAAATCATCTCACTCCAAATTGAAGGAAACCAGAATTCCAACCCCAGCATGTTTGACACGAAGGTCCAGGTGACTCTGCAGCCTCCCTGAGGCCCTGCAGGACCATTGTCCATGGGCAATACAGCTCCAGCCTTCAGGAATCAGCAGAGTCCTCACTGAGCATCGGGGTGGGGGAGGGGAATGTTCCTGTCTACCCAGACCCCTGCATCCTGAATCCTCACCCATATTTGTGTTCCAAGAAAATTGCCAACACTAGCTTTCTCCAGGCCCCTGCTACCCCTTGCGGCGTCTTTCTCTCCTCCAGGTTATGAATGCACCCCAATTAGAGCCTCACCTGGGGCCACCTCCTGCTCTCATGGCAGTTGTAGGAGGAAGGAGATGAGATGCCTGGTGGGGATACCTGAGATCATGTCATCCAGTCCCGTCACTTCATGGCAAATGGAGAAACAATGGAAACAGTGACAGACTTTATTTTCTTGGGCTCCAAACTCACTGCAGATGGTGACTGCAGCCATGAAACTAAAAGATGCTTGCTCCTTGGAAGAAAACAATGACCAACCTAGACAGCATATTAAGCAGAGATATTACTTTGCCAACAAACGTCAATATAGTCAAAACAATGATTTTTCTAGTAGTCGTGTATGGATGTGAGGGTTGAACCATAAAGAAAGCTGAGTGCTGAAGAATTGATGCTTTTGAACTGTGGTGTTGGAGAAGAGACTTTTGAGAGTCCCTTGGACTGCAAGGAGATCACACCAATCAATCCAAAAGGAAATCAGTCCTGAATATTCATTGGAAGGACCGATGCTGAAACTCCAATACTTTGGCCACCTGATATGAAGAGCTGACTTATTGGAAAAGACCCAGATGCTGGGAAAGATTGAAGGCAGGAGGAGAAGGGGATGACAGAGGATGAGATGGTTGGATGGCATCACCAACTCGATGGACACAAGTTTGAGCAAGCTCCGGCAGTTGGTGATGGGAAGCCTTAGGTGCTGCAGTCCATGGGGTTGCAAAGATTCGGACACAACTGAGCAACTGAACTGAACTGAAGGCAGAGCTCCTCCCCATAATCCCCCACCTGATCTGCAGGTAACACCACCTGTAGAGCTTCAGAGAAACTGAAACGTATTGAAGGTCTGGGCTTCCCCGGTGGCTCAGTGGTAAAGAATCCATCTGCCAATTCAGGAGACGCAGATTGGATCCCTCAGTCAGGAAAATTCCTTGGAGAAGGAAATGGCAACCCACTCCAGTACTCTTGCCTGGGAAATCCCATGGACAGAGGAGCCTGGCGGGCTATAGTCCATGGAGCCACAAAGAGTCGGGCACAAATGAACAACTAAACAGCAACAACATTGAAGGCCTACCAAAGTCACTAGCATTAGGGACACTGTCTCTAATTTTCCAATAACCCTTTCAGGTAGAGAACAACCATCTCCATTCTTGTGATGAGGAAGCTGAGTCTCAGAGGCTAAGAAACTTGTTAGAGACCAGCAGCTGGTAAGTGGCATCAACATTAACCTGCTGGTGTCTGAAAGGTGCTCACATCCGTGTGTCTCATACACAGTGACAGGACTCCCACCCCCACCACAGCCTGGCGTGGCCTGGGGAGGCGGCTGAGCCCAAGAGGCCCCAGGCCTGGACATTCTCAAGGCCGCTGGGTTGGGACCCTGGGGAATTTTGGAGGGTGAAATCTGGGCACCCCTCTCCCCAAGGTCCCAGAGGAAAAAACCACATTGTTGTTGGGCAAGATTCTGGGTCAGTCTTCTGTTGCCTGTGGGGTCCTGCTGGCCGCCCAAGACCACGCAGCCCCTTCAACCCCTGCACAAATCGACTAGGCATTTCCTCACCTGTGCAGAGCGGGAGAGGCAGCCCTGACAGAGGGTGGAAAAAACCCAAGGAGGCAAGCAGAGAAGGGGGTGTGGTACGCTGGAAAGGAAAAGGAAGAGGAAGTGAAATTTGACTTTTAAAGGAGAACGGTCCCCAAAATTGGTAATTGGAGAGAACTTTGGAGAAACACCTGGTCCGGCGCCCTCGCCCCTCCGCACTTCCCACCCCCAGCCCCTGCCAACTTTCCCAGCAGAGTGCGTACCAGGGCGAGAGGCGGGGGTGGGGTGGCGTCTTGGTTCCCCGTAGACACGGAGGGGCTGGAGGGAGTGGAGGAGGCTGGGGGCCAGCAGCTCGCTGGGTGGGGAGGGCGCTCAGGAGCGGGAGCGGGGTAGTGAGGACTGGAAGGAGCTCCTGCTTCGTGCCAGGCTCCGTGCCAGGCGCCCGCATGCTGAGCTCGTTAAATTCCTACACCGCCCTCCCCCCGCCCCCGCCCCCCAACCTCGAGCCTCAGGAGGAGGTCTCACAGTCTCCAGGTGAGGAGGGGGAAGCCTGGCCTTGGGAAATTTCCATTCTCACCGCCAAGCGCTGACAATCAATCGATCCTGCCCTCTGGGCACCCTTGCCCTGAGCCCCCAGTCTCCTTCCCCACCTGGGAGGCAGAGAAGGAAAGGCTTGAGGTTGTTACTGGCCACTGGGGTCCCCTGCATTCCCAGGCAGGGCTCCTCATACATAAAACAGGAGGAACCTTTTCCTCCGCAGTTAATCAAAACCTCTGGGCAAAGGCTGCAAATGAAGGGCCCCTGTCAAGTCATTTCCCTTGCAAATGAAGCCACTGCTCAAGCATCTTTTCCTCTTTTAAACCTCATCAACTCAGCAGTCGACCCAGGAGCCCGGGGCTGCTCGGCTCGCCTGGTTCTCGAGCAGGTAGCTGGCACGTTTCAATTAGCTTGACGAGTCCCCCGTAAGTAGGGGGGCCATCTTCGGCCCCTGACCACCTGCCCTCACTGAAGCCCAGGGGACTGGGGCTCCCGCCCCCAGCTGTAATTAGTGGATTTACAAGGCTGGTGCCCCAAAGCCAGGCCCAGCTGAGAGATCTGAGCAGGTCACCAAGCAGACACACCAGATCTTAAGGAGCCCCCAGTAGAGCCTTGGTGGAGGGACCTCAGCTTGCAGAGCTCAGCCCCAGATAAACCAAGAGATGAAGAAAAGATCCATTACTCACTCTCTGGGCACCTGGAGTTTCCCTATCTGTAAAATGCGTTAATATGATTATCTGCCTTGTAGAGCCATCGGGAGTAGTAAATGAGATGATCTGGGCATAGCCCTTGGCACAGTATCTGGCACTTATAAAGCATTTCATAAATGTTAGCCAGGATTTATGTCAATATTCTATCAGCACCAACACCAGACCACCTCTGCTGTGGACAGCTGCCAGATTGTAGCATCAGCCATTCACCAGAAGAGCAGGAGCTTCGATAAGTTACCTAACCTCTCTGTGCCTTCCTGTTCTCATTCCACAAATAATGTACTTATTTTGTGGGGTCAGTGAGGGGACTTAACTCAGATAAAAGGGCTCGAGGATTCTGAGAGGCACACTGACTTTAGAGCCAGATTCCCAGGTCCAAATCCCAGGTCCACTTGTCTGTGTGACCTTAGGCAAACTGCCTTGCCTCTCTGTGTTCCCTGGTCTTCCTCTGTAAAGTGAAGGATTACAATGTTACCCATGTCGAGGACTAGGAGAGGTCACTAAAGGATAATTTCTATAAGTAAAATCGTGGCTCAAACAGAAAATGAACATGTAGCAAAGATTTTCTTGAACTCGTTAATTCCTGAGGGAACCACAGCCAATACAAAGGAGAATTCAAAGAACACACACATGTGGATAGTTGGGAATGCGGAAATGAATTTACAGAGGCAAACCTGCGATAGTCAGTTGCATTCCATTAGACTCAGCTCCTATGCATTCCTATGGACAAAAATTGTGTGCCTTACTATCCGTTTTCTACAACTTGAAATTGTAAAATAGCTCCAAGATGACACAAAGTGGAGATAACCCCAAAGGTGTGTGAGACAGGACACACAGCAAGAGGTTGGGGATTTTTGTCTGTGTCGGGGTCTTTCAGCATATACATAGAGCTTGCCATAGAGTGAGTGCTATACAGGTTTTTGTAAAAAAAAAAATAATGTGAAAATACATAAATGAAGGTCGACCAAGTGAGAATAGGCAACACCATTTATTCAAGGTTCCTATAGCCCCCATCACTTTTCTTCCAGAAGAAACACAATCAGGCAGAGGAGCGGGAAGGCTTTGCAGGGGCCCCACGTGTGTCCTGGGAGCCGGCAGCCTGGGCAAGCTGGTCGAGAGGGTGGTCCACTGGCAGCGGGTCACCCGAAGTGATTGGTTAGAGGTGCATATCTGGTGCTCTCTGATTGGTCCTAAGTTGGAGGTGGGGTCAAAAACTAGGGATGCTACTGGTTATGAATCAAATCCTGACTGTTTGGGGCCAATTGTTACAGGGGTGGTTGTTAGGCTCCCAGGATGTTTGCTAGAGACAGTGGTGTGACTTCCCCCAAATCTGACTTATAAGCCAGCAGGCCAGCTTTCTGGACTGGTTACTGTAAATAGTGGGTTGGTTTCCTGGGCTGGTTGCTGCAGGCTGTGAGTCAGAGTTCTATTTTTATATACAGTCTGGCCATAGCCTTTGGATATTGAGTCTTTCAGTAACCACAGTGCCTGATGCCTTGGACCCTCCATCAGTGGTAATTACCATCAGCTGATACTCACTAATTACACATGATAGCTAATCCTGACTGGTTTAAGCAGAATTGGGAACTTACTGCCTTGGGAGCTCAGAAGCTGTCGGGCGGCTGGAGAGCCAGGCCAGGGAGGACGGGAACCAGAGTGGCTCCAGCCCCATGCCTGACAACACCTGTGTCAGCTCCGTGTCACTCTTGGAGATGAGGTCCTAGGGAGGATGGGCGTCTCTGTTGATCTGCCTTGGGTCATACGCGACCAAAGGAGAGAAGTGACTGTTCTCCCAAGGAAACCGGGGTTTTGACACCGCAAGAGCAATGCTCAGTTACTGCATCTCCAGAAAAATACCAACATCCACTCAACCATCCCAGGACATGGGTGCCATGGAAAATCCATGTTTCCAAGTGGGGACAATGAGGCACACTGGAGGTCAGTAATTTGTGGGATTCAAACAAATTCAAAGTCTGCTCTCTTCAAAGCCCAGACTCTTCCCCTCTGTGTCCTTTTGCCTTGTTGTGTAGGTAATCCTGGTGTTCCCTGACACTTAGGTACTTCGGAGCTCCCACCTGCCCGTGGAGTCCTTCCTGTCCTTTAAATTTGGGTCCTTCTCTGCTTGAACACCCTTGAAAGTCCATTCGCATCACTAATCACTATGTGTGGCCTCCTTCCCCAGCAGTGGACAAGCTCCTGGAGGTCACCTGTCAGTAAACATAGGAAAACTTTAAATGGAAATCTTGAAATCCAAGGGTCTATGAGAGAGGAACTAACAGCAAGGAGAGTGAGCAGACGTTCTGGGGTTGTTCATTTTCTTATTGTTGAATTTTAAGAGTTCTTTGCATATTTTGGATCACAGTTCTTTATCAGATGTGTCCTTTGGTAAATATTTTCTCCTGTCTGTGACTTGTCTTCTCATTCTCTTGAAATAGATCACACTTGACTAAATTCAGTTAAATCTTACTCCAAAATCCTGCTTCTGAGAGAGGCAAGAAATTTATGCCCCTCTCCACCCTCTCAGAGATCCCACAGGAATGGGGAAGCCCCCATCTTCATCCATGGGTGATCCCCATGGAGATGCTTCTCTTCCAAGATACTGATGGTCCATTCAGTTATGGGCAGCTCCATCCCTGGAGGTACATTTGGGATTGGGATTCTTTGCCAGGGTTCCCAAGGCCAGAGCTCTTTAGATCCATCTCTATATCTGTGCACCATCCCTTCTGAAGACCTGTCACTGGTAGGGGTCCTCATGGACCTGTGACACAGGTTTCCCCACCATCAGAATCATCCAACCTCAAAGCTCTGATCTGCTTCCTTCCTCGGGAAGTTGTATCCAAGAGTAGCTAGTGTCCCCATTTTGAAAGCCCCGGAACTGTCCAGCCCTAGTAATTCAGTCATCTGGACTCAAGCCCACCCCACCTTGTTCTTTTGGGGGTGGGCAAGAAAAAAGAGATCTCTGAAGTCGGGTTCTTTTACAGGAAGGACAAATTAGACATGCCACAAGGGAAATTAACCTGTCTCAAATGGTCACCAGGAGCCCAGAATAGTGCCTTTGTTCGAAGCTGGGTTTTCTGAGTTCTGGAATTCTGCCAGGAGTCACTGCCTCCAGGGAGCTTTTTCTTTCCCCACCTCCCAACCATCCCCAGTCAACCGAGCCACCCCCGCCCCCTGTGTTGCCATAACATCATGGCTGCAGCTCTGATGCCACAGTGATGGGATGGGGGAGTCACCAGTCCATCTCCCTGATGGGCTGTGAACTTCCTGAGAGTAGGGCTGTGTCTTACAGAGACAACTCAAACATCTGGCACAGATGGAGCCAACGTATTCCCCATTGTTGTTCGGTTGCTAAGTCGTGTCCCACTCTTTGCGACCCCATGGACTGCAGCACGCCAGGCTTCCCTGTCCTTCACTATCTCCCTGAGTTTGCTCAAACTCATGTCTCTTGAGTCAGTGATGCCCTCCAACCATCTCATTCTCTGTCGCCCCTTTCTCTTCCTGCCCTCAGTCTTTTCCAGCATCAGGGCCTTTTCTAATGAGTCAGCTCTTTGCATCAGGTGGCCAAAGAATTGGAACTTCATCATCAGTCCTTGAAGGTGCCAACTCCAAGTCTTGGGTTGGTGCAGGAGGCGCCCCACCTTGGGGAAGCTCCTAGGCTGATGGGGTTGGGGGTAAGTGCTGGAGTCCTTGGCCTTTGGGTTCACCACACCTGCTTTGACTCCATGTTATGCCAGTTTCCTCTGCCTACACATACCCCCCTGCTGGTGAGAGCAGCTCCTTTGAGATGCCTTTTGCATTTTCATTCATTTCTATTGAATAATTGAAACCAGAAAATTAATACTTTCAACCTAAACCTGAATTGCTGTGTGTGTGCTTTTTATAATTGTAATTCCACTGGAGTCGGAAACATTCGAGCAAGTCCTTCTTCTCCAGGGATGGAGGGAACAAAGCTCTGTCTGGAGGGCTTAAAACACAGTGCTGGGCTCAGGCTGGGCACCCAGATGTCTTTTTTTAATTAACGGATGGATGGAAGGAAACAAGGACCCCAAAGATCAAGCCAGCCATAGAAGCTTCCAAAATTAGGGATGATTCTCCTTACTTTCTGGCCTGGAACCAATTTTGTTTCTTTCATCAAAAATGAAGTGGAAATTGCAGAATACCAAGGGGCCGAGGACCTGCCCTGAAAAAGTTTTGCTTTTCCTTTCTTTCCTATCTGATGCCAGTCCACCTCACTTCTGGATGTGACCTTCCTCCAGCCTTATCCCAAAGGCAGAATTCTTAAAGTATGGGCACCATCCTGGGCCCTGGAGCATGTTTAGTGATGACGGGGAAGCAGAAAGCAGAGAGCTTTGGTCTGCAGTCCTTAGCGTGGTCCCTTTTGGGGACAGCCATGTGACAACTCTAACAGGCATGGACACCCTTCTTGTCCCTTTTACTACTACTTCCCCACTCCGGGCAAGAATTAGGGGTCCTCGGTGTTCCCATTAGCCTTAGTTGGGATGCAGAAGGATGAACATCTTGGATTTTAGGGAAACATAAAGAGCAAGTGAGCAGGGCAAACACAGATGGTCACGTTCACGTGACCGCTGATCTGTGGGAGGAGCCCTGGCACCCGGATGTGTCCTGTTAATACCATTCTTTCCCCAGGAGAAGGGGAAGGACACAGTTATTATCCAGAGTCAGCAGTGACTCATGGCCTCCTGGAGGGGGTTTTCCCAAGGGGGTCTCAACAGGAAAAGAATAAGGCTGATGCATCCAGGGAAGCCAGGAGAGAACCCAGTTGGAGAGAGATGGAAAGCTGAGTGGGAGCCAGTCCCCGGGAGAAGCTACCTCCCGGGTCCACCTTGGAGGCCCCTGGAGAGGTGGGAGATGCAGAGGGGAGAGTTCTCTAGGCTCCACCACCTGTCCTTGTTCACGTTTGGGATGCCTCACCTGGCTGATCATCACAAGCCCTGGTAGCTTACGGTTCTGCTGCTACATTTTTCACTGTAATCTAAATGCCTCTCCATTTTGGGGTCGACCACAGTACCTCGAGGGTCTAGCTCAGGTACAGAACTGGAGTTTAGGACTCAGTGTAGAAAGGAGTCTGATCACCACTGTCCACATTCCTGTCTTTGCTCCACCTGCATCTCTTTTTGTTTTTTCCCACCTTGCTCCTCCCTGCCTCAGGGCCTTTGCACAGCCTGTTCCCTCTGCCTGGGGTGCTGTTCCTTTTGCCTCACTTCCTCCAGCTTCCTGGCCAAATGCCGTCTCTGTAAGTACCTTCTTATAAATCAATAGCCACCTTCACACTCCCGCTCCTTGCTGTAGTTTTCTTTGTTTTGTTTCTTGTCTATCTTCCACCAGCTGCAGTATAAGCTCAATGGGAACAAGTATCTTTTGTGCACAGATTCCCTACATAGGATTCCGCACATAGTAGATTCTCAATAAACACTTCCTGAATGAACGAGCAAATCACAATTGCTGGCAAGGGAAGGAGAGCAGGGTGTTGGGTCTAAGAAGTAGAAATCTCAACTTTGGGCTCAGTTGGCACAGAACTGGGCTATGTCTTGCCCCTTCCTGGAGGGCAGCCATCTGCTTCCCTCCCCGCTGGTGGCCACAGCTGCACCAGCTCTCTCAGACTTGAGGGCCCACTCTGATCTCTGGGGGGCCCCCTCCCCAGGGCCCCTCCCATGCTTTCTGGCTGCACCTTTATCCCCATGACCAGGCCCCCCACTCCCACCTTCCCAGGCCCCATCTGCAAAGTTGGGATCAGAGAGAGGAATGGGGGCATCTGAGCCAGCTTTCCATGGCAAATCAAAGTTTAAAAGATGCCACTTTTAATTATGCTTGAGCACAATGTACCCTGAGGCTTTTTGTGGTAAATGGCTCTCAATAAACAGTTTCTTCATTAGTTATTTAATTATTTTCTTAAGCAGTGGCAAGGCAGGAGGCAGGGTCCTGCTCAGCCCACAGCCATAAGTCAGCTGTCAAACCCTGGATGAGTGGGGCTCTGGGCAGCTGCCTGCCTGGGCCCGGGGGAGCAGGAGCAGCCTGTATGGAGCCGGAGCCATGAAGTGCAGACTTTGGGAGGAAAGAAAGCAGGGGAGGAGGGAGGGCCACAGTGGCACAGACACCCCTTCCACCCCATGAGACATCCTTCTGGGGAGCCCCTCCATGGGGTAATCAGGACTTTAGCAGAGGGGGAAAGAGAAGAGAATTATCACTTACTGAACAGTGACTGAGGCACCTTACATGTGGCAGAAACCCATTTTTCATAAATGAAATGCAGATAAGACATAAAAAGCCCTAATTTGTAACATGTGCCAATTTCCAAGGCGTAAACACTCCCACCACAGCCAGTTTCAAGACACCAACTATGTGATACTTGGCTTGTAAAATTGCTAAAAATTTAAAAACCGTTTCTGCGAGCCAGTAGGAACTAGCCCCCCCCTCCAGCCCCCCAGTATATATGATGGGATTCAAAACTTCTCTGCAAGGAGGCGTGATGGTTAGTTAATATCATGTGTCAGCTTGACGATGCCACGTGTGCCCAGATATTTGGTCAAATGTTATCCTTGGTGTGTCTCTGAGGGTGTTTCTGGATGAGTTTAGTATTTGAGTGAGTAGGCCAAGTAACGCAGATTGCCCTCTCCCATGTCAGTGGGCCTTGTCTAATCAGTTGAGGACCCGAATAAGACAAAAAGGCTGACCCTTCCGTGAATAAGGCCTGACTGTCTTGAGCTGGGATATTGACTGTTTCCCACCTTTGGACTAAAACTGAAACACTGGTTCTTCTGGGTCTTAAGCCTGCTGATTTTGGATTGGAACTTACACTATTGGCTCACCTGATTCTTTAGGCCTTTGTACTCAGACTTGAATTACACTATCAGATCCCCTGGGTCTCCAGCTTGCTGGCTGGACATCATGAGTGCTGCCAGCCTCCATTTTATAGATAGATAGATATCTCCTATTGGTTCTGCTTCTCTGGGGAAACCTAATTAATACAGAGGTAGCTGTGGTCACCAGAATAATGCCCCTACCCCATCAAAGATGTCCATGTTCTAATTCCAAGAACCTATAAATATGTTACATCATCTGTTGATTAATTTTCTGTGTTGACTTCACAGGGCCATAGTGCCCAGATATGTGGTTAAACATATTGTGGATGTTTCTGTGAGGGTTTGGGGATGAAATTAACATTTAAGCAGGTGGACTTTGAATAAGGCAGATTGCCTTCCCTAATATGGGTCGGTCTTAACCAGTCAGTTGAAAGCCTGAATAGAACAAAAGACTGAGCTCCCCTAGGAGAAACTTCTACCTTCAGACTTGAACGGGAGCATCAACTCTTCCCTGTGTCTCCAGCCAGGTGGTCCACTTCAGAGTTTGTACTATCCAGTCTCCATAATCATATGAACCAATTTCTTAAATCTCTTTTGATATATGTACCTACCCTGCATATGCACATACATACACATCTACCTCTCTCAAGAACACTAACACACATGGCAAGGGAGAAGACGGGAGAATTACAGTTGTAGATGGAATTAAGGTTGCTAATCTGCTGACTTTGAAATAGTCAAAGTCAGGGAGATTGTCCTGGATAATCCACAAGGGCACAGTGGAACCACAAGAGGGGCAGGAGGGTCAGTGTCCAAGTGATGAAGTGAGACAAGGACTTGACAAGCCATTGACAGCTTTGAGGATGTAGAGGGGCCACAAACCAAGGAATGCAAGCAACCTCCAGAAGGAGGAAAAGGCAGGAATAGGTCCTTCCCCAGAATCTCTAGAAGGGTTGCAGCCTTGCTGACACCTTGATTTAGCCATGAGACCCATCTCCGACTTTGACCTCCAGAATTGTAAACTGATACATTGGTGGTGTTTTATGCCACTAAGTTTGTGGTCATCTGTTACAGCAGCCGTGGGAAACTAATCCCAATATGTTTTGTCCACAGTTAACTAGACGATGCTCCTAAAGCTCAGAGAAGCGGATTGCCCAGGTTGCCATAGTGATGAGCATCAAAGGGGTTTGAGCCCAGGGGGTGTCTGATTCCAAAGCCCAAGTTCTTTGTTCTGTCTCATGAGAAAAGCCACTCTAGAAATATAAATGCCCTTGGGGAGGTTACCAACTTAGTTCTACTTCAGCCTAAGTAACTGGAAAGTTTTCTTTACAGAATATAAACCACCACAAAAGGCAATGTCCAGGTGAAGGCACAGCTGAGCTTGTGAGAAGGACAGAACCTCCGCCTCCTCAGGGTGGGTGTGGCCCAAATGAAGCTGGATATGAAGACTACCAGGTGGTCAGAGTAAGCCAGCAGACTTTAAGTCTATGAGGCCGAGGAGTGTTTCTAAGCCCTGCACCAAGAGGCTTGGGTGTTGACCCCTCCCTGGAAGCCAGAGGCGTGGCCTGGGGTTTGGGGTCGGGAAAAACAACCTCTTAAGGACCACAGCTTCAAAAGAAATTACCTGTCCCAGGGCAAGGAGATGAGGAGGAGGCTGGTCTGTTTTCCTGGAAGAGGTGAAATACGAGGGGATGCCGGTCGAGCACTTTCCAGAATGGATGGAAACCAAGCATCATCAGATGCAGGAAGCCCGGCGAGTCCCATTCCCCAGGCCTGGGTGCTCGTGCCCAAGACACGGGCACTAGATAGGTGAACTTGTATCTCGTGGGTCAAATGCCACGCCAAGTGCTTAGGCTGGTTGCCAACGTTTGTTGAATGAATGAGTGATAGGGAACAAGATGGAAAATGAGGATGCCAACTTTAGACAAAATGCGTAATTCACAATCTCTACCCACCCCTCCATCCCCACCTCCTGAGGACCCCAGAACGTGGTGGCCAAGAGAGGGCGGTTCCGGAGGTCCGAGGCAGGGGCTCGGGCAAGGGTATCAAGCATCCAGGGGCGTCTCGCATGGGTCCAAGGAGCCCCCACACGGCCCAGCCCCCCAGCTGCAGTTTTCTCCAGAATCACTCTCTCCAGAGCCCCATATTCAAATAAGCTAGAAGTCGAGCCTGGGCTATATTTAGAAGAGTCAGAGAGAGACGATCTAAGGCTGAATCAAGCAGAGTCGACCTGGGAAGTCCGGCTCGAGGGACCGAGCCTCTCCCACTGGACGTGCCCTGATGACGCTCCCAGGTGCCCTGAGAGCCCGCACTGGGGGTTTGTGCGGGACCGCCGGCGTGATCCGCAGCCTGCCTGCACGCCTGGGCACCAGCGTTGTTTCTCCTTTGAGGGCTCTTACCGAGTCAGCACCACGCTTTTATGAGAAAAGATGGACTGGGCTGTGTTCTGGGGCCGACAGCCTGGCCAGGGAGCCATCCGGCTTGTGACCGCGGGCATTCGGCTCCGACCTCTGGGCCAGTAACCTCTCGCTCCTGTTATTATCTTTAAAAGCAGCAGCAATCTGACCCCTTGAGTATTAGTTTCCTGCAGTTGCTGTAATCAATTCTCACAAACTGCGTGGCTTAAAACAGCAGAAGTTTTTTCTCTCACAGTTCTGGAGGTTAGAAGGCTGAGCTGAAAAAGGTGTTGGCAGGGCCACGCTCCCTCCGAAGGCTCTGGAAAAAAACTTCCCCTGACTCTTCCAGCTTCCTGTGTTGCAGGCATGCTTGGTGTTCCGTGCTTTGTAGCTACATTGCTCTGCTCCGTCTCCACATGGCCTTCTCCCCTGTGTGTGTGTGTGTCCAAATTTCCATCTTTCCTAATGACTCTGGGCCCATCCTGATCCGATCGGACCTCATCTTAATTACATCTGTGAAGACTTTCCAGATAACATTCACAGCCACCGGGGTTGGACTTCGATACATCTGGGGTGGGGAGGAGTGTACAATTCAACCTTGACACCATCCATCTCCTTCTACCCAAGGACAGCATCACCCCCCACCCCCGTCTCCTTCAACCGTGGCAAAGAGAAGGTCCTCCAGGTGGAGGTGGAATATGGGGTTCAGCTGCAAGCTGGGTGCCGCTCTCATGAGCCTGACTGATCTCACCGGCCAGGTACCCGGAGGCAGCCCTCAGCCTTCATAGCCCACTCACTCAACACCCACCTCATCTCACTCATTGCATCCCGGGTCGTACCTGCCTCACCTCTTTTCATCCTCAAGTCCTCTGTGTGCTGGGATCATTTCCCTCGGATCACACAGGAGGAAACAGGAGTAAAATCAGGTGAGCCCCACGGCAGCAGGTCGGGTGTCCGGAAGCCAGCCCGGGCCTGACTCGGCCCTTGTAAGAGCTGGAATGGGGGCTTTCACCCCCGTTTTCCCTTCCAAGCTGGGGGACAGGAGTCTGCGCAGGAGGAACCTGGGGAAGAGCAGGAGGGTCCTCTCCCTAGCACAGTCCTGAAACGATCCCCCTCCACCTCCACTTAAGGAAATGTTGTGACCACTTTAAAGGTAACTAGACAAGATGCTGGAGGAACCAGAGTGACCATGGGGCAGAAAGATAGAAGTTAAAACATGGGCCTCTTTCTCCTGAGACTTTACCCTGCCCTGGCTCATCTCCCCAGACATGACAGGAGGAACATGTGGGGTTCTGGGGGGGACTTTGAGTCAGCCAAAGAGAGGGGGTGCGGCTGTGGTGCCAGGACATGGGGGAGGCAAATCCGCCAGCCCCGACCCAAGGTTAGAGGGTCCCTGGTGACCAGGAGGAGAAACGGGAGTCAGGAGCGCCTCCCAGCCCTCTGCAGAGACCAGAGGAGACCCTGGCCCCTCGGCAGCCCTCCCGCCTCCCTGGTTCTTGGCAGGCACGCTGGTCGGTAGCCTCCCTGACTCTCCCTGCTGTCCTTGAACTCAGGATTCGGTCTGGGAGCCAGCTGAGGCCTGTGTGTGCTCTTGGCCCCAAGCCCGGGCTGGACCCAGTCTCTTTCCTCCTCACTCCCAGGCTTGGCAGCCTCCTGAGCCCTAGGCTATAGGGAGTAGCTGCTCTGGGTCTGGAGGCTGCAGGGGGTGGGGGTGGAGGGGGTGTAAGCCTTTAAATGAGGCCTCCTCCAGCACCCTCAACCTAGCCGAGACTCTAAGAACAAAGCTGAAGGTTGAGGGAGCATAACGGAGCCATCCAGGCATGATGGGGAGGCCCGTGGTTCATGTTGGATGCACATTAGAAACACCAAAGGAGGTTCTCAGGCCTTCCCATCACCCAGAGATTTTGGTTTAATTAATCTGGGTGCATCCTACATGTGAGGATGGCTAACACTCCCCACGGAGGACTGGGATGGGGCTTCACCATGCTTGTGGCCACTCTGTGCCTATTTCAGCAGGGGTGGGGGTGGAGCAAAGTGTGGCCAGCTTCGGTTTTAGGGAGGAAGGGCCCCCTTAAAACTAGCATCTGGCCTTATATTGGAGTTGCAGTTTCTTCCCAGGGCCTGGCTTCTTTCTCCTGCCACTCACCTGCCCTTCCAGCTTCACCTGCCACCTCACATTAAGATTTTAAGAGAATTCAAATGTAGGCTTCCATACAAAAAACTCTCAAAACTTACAAAACTTAACAATAAGAAAGCAACCAGAGTTTAGAAATGGGCAAGAGACCTGATCAGACCCCTCACCAAGAAGATATATACCGATGGCCAGTAAGCATATGAAAAGATGCTCCACATCCTATGTTATCAGGGGATTGCAAGCTAAGACCCTATTAATAATAAGTAAAACACCTACCCTACTCCAGTGTTCTTGGCTGGGAAATCCCACGGACAGAGGAGCCTGGCAGGCTCACAGTCCATGGGGTCACAGAGTTGGACACTACTGAGCGACTAAACAACAACCCAGTTGGTCTAGACCAGTGGTTTGCAACGTGTGGGCATTATCTTGGTAAGAACTCAGGTTCCCAAGCCCTACCCCAGACTGACTGAATCAGAAACTCGGTGGGGTGAGAGCAGCCTGGGCTTTAATAAGCTCAGAGTCAGATGACTCTGATGCTGCCAGAGTAGGAGAACCACTGGCCTAGAACAGGGTTTCTTGCCTTGGTTCTGCCGATGTTCCAGGCCGGATGGTTCATGTTGCTGGGGGCTGTCCTGTGCGCTGTAGGAGGCTGATACACATCCCTGGCCTCTACCCACTGATTTCTGGTAGCAGGCCACTCCCCCAGCCCCGTGTGACCATCAAACATCTCCAGACAGTGCCAGTTGGTGTCTGGGGAGCTCATTGTCCCTGTTGAGAACTAGGGGAGCGTCTCAAACACAGAATTATGCAAAACCATGAATACATCCTATGGCTTGGGCACCATGCTGGGCTATCCCTCTATTGAGTCATTTGATCCTTGCTTTATGGCAAATTCCATCTCTCTGCTTGCAAGTTGTGTGACCTTGGGCAAGTTACTTAAACTCTCTGTTACCTCAGTTTTCTCAACTGTCAAATGGGGGGTAAGTCAGTTCACTTCAGTTTCTCAGTCGTGTCCGATTCTTTGTGACCCCATGGATCGCAGCACTTCAGGCTTCTCTGTCCATCATCAACTCCCGGAGCTTGCTCAAACTCATATCCATCGAGTCAAGGATGCCATCCAACCATCTCATTCTCTGTTGTCCCCTTCTCTTCCTGCCTTCAATCTTTCCCAGCATCAGGGTCTTTTCCACTAAGTCCCCTCTTTGCATCAGGTGGCCAAAGTATTGGAGCTTCAGCTGGGGGATAACTAGTGCCTACCTAATAGGATGGCACATAAAGTGACCAATTGTATACCAAACTCTCAGCATGGTGTCTGAAGCACAATAAATGCCCAGGAAATATTGGCCTTTTTTTCTAAATTGAAGTCTAGCTCATTTACAATCCTATATTAGTTTCAAGTGTATAGTAAAGTGATTCAGTTATATATATATATATATTTAAGATTCTTTTCTGTTATAGATTATTACAAGATGTTGTCATTCTCTCTGCTGTACAGTAAATCCTTATTATCTATTTTATGTACATGTGTGTGTGCTAAGCTGCTTTAGTCATGTCTGCTCTTTGTGACCCTATGAACCATAGCCCGCCCGCTCCGCTGTCTATGGGATTCTCTAAGCAAGAACACTGGAGTGGGTTGCCATGCCCTCCTCCAGGGGATCTTCCCAACCCAGGGATCAAACCTGTGTCTCCTTTATGGGCAGGCGATTCTTTACCACTCGCGCCATCTGGGTAGCAGTGTGTATCTGTTAACTTCGTACTCCTAATTTCTGTCTCCCCTATCCTTTCCCCATTGGTAACCATAGGTTTGTTTTGTCTCTTTCAGTTTTGTAAACAAATTCATTTTTATTATTTTTAAATACATATAAGTGACATCACATACACCACATCTAATGAGATGACTGTGTGGATTTTGTATCTTGTTGATGTGGTGTATCACATTTGTGTATGTTGAATCATTCTTGCAACTCTGGAATGAAGCCAACTTGATCATGGTGTATGATCCTTTTTATATATTGTTGGATTCATTTGCTAATATTTTGTTGAGGAGTTTTGCATCTATATTCATCAAAGATATTGGCCTATAATTTTCTTTTCTAGTGTTTTTGTCTGGTTTTGGTATTAGGGTGATAGTGGTTTCATAGAATGACTTTGGGAGTGTTCCCTCCTCTTCAGTCTTTTGGAATAGTTTGAGGATTTGTGTAAGTTCTTTGTATGTCTTTTTAGAATTCTCCAGTGAAACCATCCGGTCCTGAACTTTTGTTTACAGGGAGTTTTTTGTTTTATTAAATTACAGATTCTATTTCACTTCTAGAGGTCAATCTGTTCAAATTATCTGTTTTTTCTTGACTTAATTTTGTCAGGCTGTATGTTTTTAGAAACTTGCCCGTTTCTTCTAGGTTGTCCAATTTGTTGACATATAAATGTTCATAGTGTTTTCTTATGATTTTATTTCTGAGAGATCAGTTGTCATTTCTCCTCTTTCATTTCTTATTTTGTTTATTTGGGTTCTCTCTGTTTTCTTGTTGCTGAACCTGGCTAGAAGGTCATCGATTTTTTTTATCCTTTCAAAAAAACCTTATTGATCTTCTGTCCATCTAGTCAAGGCTATTTTCCAGTGGTCATGTATGGATGTGAGAGTTGAACTATAAAGAAAGCTGAGCACCGAAGCATTGATGCTTTTGAACTGTGGTGTTGGAGAAGACTCGAGAGTCCCTTGGACTGCAAGGAGATCCAACCAGTCCATCCTAAAGGAAATCAGTCCTGAATATTCATTGGAAGGACTGATGTTGAAGCTGAAACTCCAATACTTTGGCCACCTGATGCAAACAACTGACTCATTGGAAAAGACCCTGCTGCTGGGAAAGATTGAAGGCTGAGGAGGAGGGGACGACAGAGCATGAGATGGTTGGATGGCATCACTGACTCAATGGATATGGGTTTGGGTGGACTCTGGGAGTTGGTGATGGACAGGGAGGCCTGGCATGCTGTGATTCATGGGGTCGCAGAGTCGGACACAACTGAGCGACTGAACTGAACTGATCTTCTGTTTGCTTTTTTAAAAATCTCTATTTCATTTATTTACTCTCTAATCTTTATTATTTCCTTCATTTTGCTGACTTTGGGGTTTTTGCTCTTCTTTTTCTAAATTCTTTTAGGTGGTAGGTTAGGTTGTTTATTTGAGATTTTTCTTGTTTCCTGAGGAAGGCCTGTGTCTCTATGAACGTCCCTCTTAGAACTGCTTTAGTTGCATCCCATAGATTTTTGTTTTCATTGTCACTTGTCTCGAAGTATTTTCTGATTTCCTCTTTGATTTCATTGTCAGCCCATTATTTCTTAGTAGCATGTTGCTTAGTCTCCATGTAATCTTTTTTTCTCTCATTTTTCTTTCAGTGGTTGCTTTCTGGTTTCATACCATGGTGGTCAGAAAAGATGCTTGAAATAATTCCTATTCTCTTAAATTTGTTGAGGCTTATTTTGTATTATACCTTGTGGTCTATCCTAGAGAATACTCCATGAACACTTGAAAAGGGAAAAAATTATTTCCGGTTGTGCTGGGTCTTTGTTGCTGCACGCCGGGCCTGTTCTTCATTGTGGTGTGCAGGTTTCTCACTGCGGCGGCTTCGCTTCTCGCAGAACACAGGCTCTAGGGCATAAGGACTTTAGCAGTTTTGATGCACGGGCTCAGTAGTTGCCGCACAGGCTTAGTGGCCTTGCAGCATGTGGGATCTTCCTATATCAGGGATCAAACCCGTGTTCCCTGCACTGGCAGGCAGATTCTTAACCACTGGACCACCAGGGAAGTCCCCATGCTATGTCTTTTGATCATTTAGTCCACTGAAATTTAAAATAGTTATTGATAAGTGTGTATTTGTTGCCAGTTTAAACCTTGTTTTCTAGTTGATTTCAGTCCTTCTTTATTCTTTTTCTTTAGTGTCCTGATGGTTTTCTCGTGTATTGGGCTTGAGTTCTTTCTTTCTAGTTTTTTGTGATTCTTTTGTATGTGATTCTTTTGCTCTCTGGTGACCCTGTGTAGACTGTGTGTATTTTTGGTGTGAGGGCTGTTTTTGGTGTGGGTGCCTGCTACGTCTTTCCTCAGGGTGTGCTGGCCATTGTCCTCTTGATGGGGAGTATGTTTGGTGTTGGGGAGACCAGAGCCTACACTGGATGTTGGGTGGAGCAGCCTCTTTGCTCTGTGGTTGTCACAGCCCTGATGGGGGCAGGGTCTGCTCCCCAGTCGTTGGGAGTTAAAAACCCCAGATCTGGCTTTAAGCTGCAGTGTGAGGTAGGCAGGAGTGGAGTGCTCCTACTGGGAAAGAAACCCTGGTGTATTCCTCCCCACGGGTTGTCCACAGGGGACATGCAATTCAGTGATGCTGCCCACCACCCAGTGTGCGTACCAATGAAGTCTGCTGCTGCTGGACCCGCCCTGGACTCACCTCTGCTGAGGGAACACTGATAATCGGCTCAGATGTCAGCCCTGCCCCTACAAAGCCCATGGCCACTGTAGCCACACCCTGCCTGAGCAAACTGACAGTGGATCCTACGGCAGACTCATGGCCCATCTTGTATGGGTTGACAGTGGTGGCCTAGACCACATTCTAGGCCCTTTGGGATATTTCTATGCAGCTAAATCGAGCCTTCTCCCTGGGTCCGTCAGCTGAAACCCCATCCACTGCACACCCTGCACATACTGGCAGGAGTGTGTTTCTGGCTGGGAAGTACAGCGATGTGACAGCTGTCAGTGCTGGTCTCTCTCTGCCCTACCTGGCAGCAAGGCAGCACCTGCACAGTCCTCTTGAGCAAAGACCAGGCCATTTCAGCTCCCTGTCTGCCCAGCAGGCCTCCCAAATGGCCAAGGGGGTTCCCAGGATGAGGGACCTTTTCCTTTTTCACAGCTCCCTCCCAGGGGTGCAGATTCCATCCTGCTTTCTTTCCCCCCTGTCCTACCCAGTTACATGGGGATCTTCCTTGCAGCTTTGGTTGTGAAGGATCTTGTGCCAGCTTTCAGCTGGTTTTCTGTGAGAATTGTTCCATGTGTACATGTATTTTTGATGTGTTCATTGGGAGATGAACTCATCTTTTTCCTCTGCTGTCTTGACCTCCCTCCCGTAGTCAGTCATCTTATCACGATCCAGCTCAGAGATTCTCCTCAAAATGCATTTCTGTTCTCTGACCTCACAGCAAGCACAGCCAGCAGAGATCAAACCCAGGCGGACAGAACCGGGGACAGCCTGCTGGTCAAGCAGGGTCCCTAAAGTCACAGTGCTGGGGTGGTCGGAGGGGCCCGTGGACTTCTGACACCTGTAGGGATTTCCTCTGAGCAGCCTGCCACAGCACTAACCTTGTAGATGGAGTGACAATGTGGAGGAGGGGCCCACGGGCCCCAGATATCTGCCCCCCACCCTGGGTGTTCACACCCCACTCCTCCTCCAGGCCTGGGCATCCCAGGAAAAAGATGAGAAACAGCACAGCTCCTCCTCTGCACCTCACATCCCAATAAAATATTTATTATTTCAAGAAATAAATTTTTAAAAAAAGAGAGAGAGAAAAGAG
The DNA here is from genome assembly GCF_019320065.1 of Cervus canadensis. Classification (NCBI taxonomy): domain Eukaryota; kingdom Metazoa; phylum Chordata; class Mammalia; order Artiodactyla; family Cervidae; genus Cervus; species Cervus canadensis. Next base: position 8,144,737 of record NC_057386.1, on the reverse strand, counting down.
TATCTCTATTGCTTTCCCCCGACAGGTCAGGTCCTTGGTGACTATTGAGTTTCTGTAGCCACAGGGGCCACTCAGGCCGAGAGGGCTCTCTGATGGGAGGTGTCCACCCTCAGGCCCACAGCGGGGCTCGTCCCCCCTCTCTGGACTCAGGGTCCTGTGACTGCCTCCCCAAAAGGGTGGAGGGGCAGGCCTAGGTGGGTGGGGCAGGTTTCCAGAAAGGGAGTGGGATTAAAAACCAACTGGGGTGGGGTGGCAGTGTTTCTGAAGTCCTGGTCTTTTTCCTCAAGCAGGGCTCTGGACTCAGGGTGAAGGGGAAGGCATGCCACACGAAGATGGATGGACAGCTGGATCCAGAGGAGGTCTGAGGCTGGAGGAAGCTGGAGGTAGGGACGCAGATGCAGCATTGATGGGGTGGGAGGGCACAAGGGGGTAGCAGGTCTGGGGAACCAGGAAATAGGCCAGGTGTGCTGTGGGGCTGAAGGTCCATCCCAAGCCTACGAAAGATGCTTGGGAGGTGGGGCGGGGCCTGAGGCTTTGGAAGCAAGTCCACGGTCTGGAGTTGCAGTCATGCTGGGGGAGATTTCAGGAAATGCCCAAAGTGAAGAGAGTTGGAACAAGCAAGAGGGAGACAATTCAACCCAGGTTCCAGGTGGTCCCTGCAGCCTCTGACTGTAGTCCCCAAGTGTGGAGGGCAGAGGGAATTTGAGAAAGCTAATAGGAGGCATAAACAGGGTCCCCCAGCCTGGCCTTCCCTCCGGCCCCCCACCCTTTCTGTCCACATTGCAAATAGCTCCAGAGGGACAAGGTTGACCCCTCACGCATCACTACCCACTCTGCGGACTGTTCAGTGGGCCATCAAGCAAGCCTCACCCTGCTTCCTCTGTCGTATACCCAGAGGGCCCCTCCTGGGCCCAAGAAGGACAAGAACCCTCTCCATCTGGTTCAGATCTGGTCTTGCACCAGCAAGGGACCTCTGGCCACCTGCTCCTGGGCCACTCAGTGAGACCCTCACACCAACCCCCAGCTGCTTGGCCACTGCACTGCCATGCGCCCCTGGGAGGAGCATGAGGAGCCTGCCTAGGGCAGGCACCAGGTGCTTGGCAGAGTCTCCCCCCTCCCTAGACCTACGCACCAATCTGTCCTGCCCACGTCCCGGTCAAGGAAGAAGGCTTCAGTTCGGGGGCGTCGAGGGGAAGGAGGGTCACTGGAGCTCGGAATCTGCTGGTGCTTTCTCCTGCAGTGGGGAGGGCCAGCTGGGTGGTCACCCTCACAGACAGTCCTGGCACAAGGCCACCTGGCCCTTGCGGAAGTCTCGGCAGGGGCAGAGCCGCCGGTATTTCGTGCTGGAGCCGGCGCAGCTGAAGAGCAGAGGTTCCTTCTGCAGGAAGCACTCCTGGCCGGGCTGGGCGAAGGCCGGGTACAGGTGGTTCATCTCTGACTCAATGCCGTCACAGGGCACCTGCAGCCTGGGTGGGCACCACCAGAGGTGGTCACTGCCCATTTCCCCTGCCCCGGCCCACCCATTCCAGACCCAGGGAGGTTTCTAGGAGGTGCTGGGAGAAATGCTGGGGTGGGCAGCTCCTGAGCGAGTGGGCAAGAGGGTGGGGCCACAGGCTGATGCATCAGGGGAATGGGGCAGTTTCTGCGGCTTGGACCTAGAAGATGCCCAGACAGGCTGGGCAGGGGTCTGAGGCTTTGCCAAGGGTGTAGAGCTGCAATGTGGATACCTGTCTGGAAGGTGCCTTCCAGATCCTTCCTCTCTGGGAAGCACTGAGTCCCCCTCACCCTTGCTGGCAGGCCAGGGGGCAAGGCGGTCAAGGCAGTGAGGGGCTACAGGGGAGGTCAGCTGGGCTGGGTCAGGCAGGGGCTCACTCACTTCTGGAAGGCGTCCTGGCTGTTGAGGAAGGGGAAGAAGGAGGGCTCGCAGATCAGCCCGTGGTCCAGGCAGGCATCCGTGCAGGACCTCCCCGTGGCAGCCAGCCAGGCCCGGAGGGAGTGCGCTGGGGGCCAGGCCCCCGGGGCCAAGCTGGCGTTGCGGGTCCATTCCAGGTGGGTGGCGTTGGGAGCCAGGATGAAAGGGCTCTGCAGGGCTCGGGCCCCAGGTGGGGCAGGACCCAGGGATGAACAGAAGTCCTGCGGGAGGAAAGCAGTGTTAGGAGGGAAAAATGGGGCGCCTCTCTCCCGCCAACTCATCCTACACCCTACTACCCCCTCACTTGCTAGCAAACTTTTAAACAGCTTTATAATAAAATGAAAAATAAAAGTCTTTGCATTTCCATACTATGATATGGAGGCTGGGATGCTAGAGCTGGGGGTCCAGGAGAGGGGTGCTCCAGGGAAGGAAACAGACTGGAGAAAGACTAGGGGGTTAAAGCACCCTGCACCCCAGGCAGAGGTGGGTCCTCAGACTCTGAAGCTGCCCCACCCCAGAGACAGAGAGTGGGGGACCCACACACCTGGTGCTGGATGTAGGCATGGATTCGCTCCAGCATCCCCTCACACGTGTACTCATAGGGCAGGTAGGGGTCCACCTGTGGGAGAGACAGGCGGACACATGGGTCAGGAGAAACCCTGGGGCTCCCCAGACCTGGCCGCTTGGCTCTGGGAGCAGAGATCTGGGGGCTCAGGCATCCTGCACTCAGCAAGCCGATCACCCCATCCACTAGGACGCCCTGCTCCCCAATGCACCCCGCAGTGGCCCCCAGGAGCTCAGGGCAGCTCATGTCTCCTCAGCTCCTTTCCAGCTACACCGTTTCTCCCCTTTCCCTAAAGCTCATTGTTCCATCTCCACTTGGGCTGTGATGTCTGCTCTTTCTGAGCCAACCCCTGGATTCATCCTCACCTTCCCAGGTGGCTCAGTGGTAAAGAAGCCACCAGCGGGAGACATGAGTTCTATCCCTGGGTCAGGAAGTTCACCTATAGAAGGAAACGGCAACCTACTCTTATATTCTTTGCTTCCCTGGTAGCTCAGCTCAGCTGGTATAGAATCTGTCTGCAATGCAGGAGACCCCGGTTCAATTCCAGGGTCAGAAAGTTCCCCTGGGGAAGGGACAGGCTCCCCACTCCAGTATTCTTGGGCTTCCCTGGTGGCTCAGTTGGTAAAGGATCTGCCTGCAATGCAGGAGACACAGGAGATGCAGGTTTGATTCCTGGGTCAGGAAGATTCCCTGCAGGAGGGCATGGCAACCCACTCCAGTATTCTTGCCTGGAGAATCCCCACGGACAGAGGAGCCTGGTGGGCTATACAGTCCACATGGTCACCTAGAATCCAACACGACAGTGACTAAGCACAGCACAGCTTAGATATCACCGCCTCCAGGAAGCAGACCCAGAGGACCACCTCCTGTTTAACTCCTGTTAAAAGACCATTTCCTTGGCCCCCACGCCAGACTTCCCCAGTAGAACCGGCACCTGTGTCATCATTTCTGACGTGTCCCTTGTCTCCCTCAGGTTAGGAGCCCCATGGGTTCTGGGACCATAACTTGTCCACCTGTGGCTGCACCCAGTGCCTGGTACACAGTCGTCACCAGGGAAGTGGTCACAGAACAGAAAAGTATCCCGGCTCTGCCTGTGTCCTGCCCAGGATGCAGAAGGTTCACACAAAGGAACGCAAGGCATCTCTCAGCTTGAAGGAATGAGATCACATTTGTGAAGCTTCCTGCCCAGACCAGGTATCTGGGAGCTCCATGAACAAGGGTGCCCCAAACGGAGGCCACATACTGTCCACCTAAATATCAAAGTTACAGAGTAGTGCATGCTGGGGCTGATGGGAGCAGATGGATTTGGCAGCTGGGGCCCGAGAAGTGAAGGGAAGAGAGAGAGGAAGTGATGAGGAATCCGCCTCCTGGAGTGGGGACCCCCACCTCTCCTCCACTCTTCTTACCTGGCCATCCCTGCCCTGTTTACACCAACCCCCCAGTGGCCCAGCACACAGCCAGCTTGGAGGAAAGATTGGCCAGGTGGGCAGGAGGCAAGGTCAGGCTGACATGGGAGATAGTCCATCTCAGACTCAGAGAAAGATCTGTTTTAGCCTTCAACACCCCTGCCCCATCACCGTGTGTGTGTGTGTGTGTGTGTTGGCACTACACCCAGCCAGCCCACCTCCTGTTAATGCCATTTTCCAGCCAGAAGCACCAGAAATCAGGTAGCTTCAGCCCGGGCAGTGAAATCTTGCAGGTCTGCTCAAGGCCACACTCCCCCCCTCCAACCCACCCCCACTCACCCTTCCTCCTCATCAGAGGTGGGTGGAGTCAGAGCCCAATCCTGCCTCCTGGAGACCCCACCTTGAGGGGCCGCAGGCCCATCCTGAGGCCTCTGATCAGGGCGACATGCCCAACATCAAGCTGAGGAGGGTCTTGGGAAGCGGCAGCCACCACCAGGACCGAGTCTCGGGACAAGACCCCTCCCATCTGACCTTGCCCCAGTCCGCACTTCACCTGCACTGGGAGCAGGTGTCTTTAATCCAGGGGCAGTTCCGGGGTCCCAGAGAATTCCCCAGGTCCACACCCAGCCACATCCTTCACAGCCCATTGACCAGCACAGCTTTTCAGCCCTGAGCTCTGCACGGTCAGTCCCAGCCCGAGCTGCTGGCTGCCGAGGCCCCGGCCGCCAGCTGCTGTCCTAGCAGTTCCCCAGTTGCCTCGGGTACAAGGCTTCAAGTCCTGGTTATAAATAAACCCCCTGGAGAAGAGACTTCCCCTCCAAATGTCACTGCCTTCTCTAGCAGCAGCCACCGAGTTATCCCCTTTGTGGTTTGAAGCCCATCACGCAGTGATTCAAAGCTGTGCCCCCCCTCCCAATGAGGGGACCATTCAGAGCAGCCACATCCCACCTGCCGTGAATCTCCCACCGGACAAGCCAGCCTGCCTGGAAATTACCCCCATTAGGTCTAATTACAGGTGTGCACAGTGATCCGTCTCACAGAATGGCAGGTGCTGGTCCTGCTGGAATTACCGGCCTGTGATAATGAGCACGGCAGGCGGGGAGAAAGCAGGCGTCCCTCCCCCAACCTCCCTTCCCCTCCTCTCCCTCCCCTCACCTCGAATGGCCTCACCCTGGACAGAGAGATGCTTGAAGGGCAAACCCACCGAGGCTGAGAGACCTGAAAAGAGCCCCCACCTGGAGCCTCCTCGCTGCTTGGGGGGGTGGGGTGGCAGGCAAAGGGTGGGGGCCGCCAGGCTGGTGCCTCAGGTCCGTCTCGGCCCTTCCCCCTCCCTCTCCCTGCAAAAGGCCCCACAACTTGCAGAAGAAGCTGTGTCCCCCGATGGCGGCCCTCATTCGCTCTCTGAGCTCCTGCCAGCTATCTCTGTTTTCTAAACTAGGATGATCAGATTTACCCAGGGGGCTTGTTTAAAATGCAGACTCCAGTCCAAGTTCGATGCATGAAACAGGGCACTCAAAGCCGGTGCTGTGGGACAACCCAGAGGGATGGGATGGGGAGGGAGGTGGGAGGGGCGATCGGGACACATGTACACCCGTGGCTGATCATGTCAATGTATGGCAAAAACCACAATATTGTAAAGTAATTAGCCTCCAATTAAAATAAATTAATAAAAAAAGAGTAAAACGCAGACTCCAAGCCACACCGGTCCTTTGAAATCAGAAGCTGGGGACAGGCCCAAGAGTCTGCATTTTAAACACCTTCCAGGCTAACTGGGAGGTGGGGTAGGAGTCGGGGTGGTTAAAGGCAGAGGGGCCTCGGGCTGGTTTGGAGTCCAGCTACAAGAGTCAGCCTGGTGAGTCTGCAATACCTTAGTTCCTGGACCCTTATGTTCCTGTGATTTTTAATTAACTACTTAACTCAATTAAACAGATGTTCATGGTTTTAAAAAATCAAGAGAAAACAAGACAAAGCAAGTTTTCCTCTGACCCCAGATGCCCAGACCCTTCCTGGGGGCAGCACGTTATCAGTTTCTTGTGTGTCCAACCAGAAATAATGTGTGAATAGATGAACGGGCTCCCCTGCACAGACCACCCCCCCACCCCCCGCATTTTAGGTCTGCAGCTGGGAAAACCGTGTCCACAGGGCTGGGATCTCACTCACTGAGTTTCTCTCCAGGGAGGGATCCTGGAGGTGGGGCCAGACCTGCGGCCTGAGGGTGGACAAAAGCCTTTGGAGGTGCCCCTCTCACCCCCACCTCTGCTCCCACCTCCGGGTGGAAGCCTCGGATGATTGCTTTGGCAAGGGGTGGGCAGAGGGAACGGGAAGAGGGTGGGGGGTTTCCTCCAGGGTAGCATCCCACCGCACCCTCCCCCATACCTTCCATGGAGGTGTCTGCTCAGCCCCGTGTTGAGAGCTGACCCCTCCCCCCTGCCCATCCAGCGATGGATGGAGCTGGGGGAGGAACACCTCGGTTTCCTCATTTCTCAGATAGGAGAGCTCGGGATCTGAGCACCCCGCCTCCCACAGGTCCCTGCTAGCATTGAGCACCAGCTGCCTGCAGGCAGAGGTAACCTCCATTACACACCCTGACTCACTGGCACACTAGAACCTTCCTTCTTGGGATCACCCCCCAAATAAACTACTTGTAGTCAAATTCCTATCTGGGGTCAGCTCCTGGAAGAACCCAGTCTCAGTCTGTGACCTGGAGGAACTCCCAACAGAGGAGGATTTGCTTACGTGGATGCTTCAGAAGCGGGCGGAGGGCTGTCCCCGCACCACTGATGGAGGGTCCCGGGGTTCAGCCGTTTCGCAGGTCAACCTGGCCATGTCTGCTACAACTAGAGATGTACCTAGGCTGTAACACGGCAGTTTCCTTGGCACTTTCTCTAAAGAAACAATCACACCCACTCAGAAGGGAAGGACAAGGGTGTAGTGGGTAGAGGAAGGGACTCTCTGGGGCCATTTGCTGAGAGGGTGGGCTAAGTGGAGAGGGCTGAGTGGGAGGGACTGACCCATGGGATGCAGGAGGGTGTTAAAAGATGCCAACCTGGCAGTCCAATGGTTAGGACATGGGGCTCAATTCTTGTTTAGAGAACTAAGATCCCACAAGCCACATGGTGTGGCCCTCTGCCCGCCCCCCCCAAAAAAGAAAAAAACAAACAAATGCAAACCTGCCTATGGTCAGGGCAACCAGGCAGAACTCTGGACCTAGAGTTAAGTATTTAAGACTGTAGGGGGATCTATGCCCGCTGGCCTCTGCCCTGAGCCCAGCAGTGCCCCCAGCTCCCCCGGCAGGTGGACGTCCTCCTGGGCATGGCTCTCCCTTGCAGAGCCCCTGCCCCACATGCTCTCTGACTCTGCCACAAGCCCACCCTGAGCCACACATCCCCCCAGGGAGGGCACACTCAATGAACGAACAATGTGGTACTGGGCAGGGAAGAGGACCCAGCAGGAGTGGTTATTTTGGCTCAGCCTGGGGTCCGAGCTACCGCAAGAAGTGGGTCCAGAGGGACTGTGGCAAGCAGAAACCCCCCACCTCCACCCCGTTCACACAGTCTGACCTCTTCTCTATATAAAGGGACCATGAGAACACACAGGGAGCTCTCAGATGCCAGAGGTGCCAGGAGAGGAGATGAGCTCCACAAGCCCCTCCCTGCCCCCTCCCATACACAAGTGCACCCCACCCCCAACACCTACTTGCTGGAGAAAACACAAATGCTCCACCCACTTGCTACCCAAAGGTGACACCACCAGCGCCACCCCAGATCTGGTCTGAAAGGCAGGGCATCAGCCCCACCCAACCTGCTGAATCTGAACCTGGGCTTTAACAAGATCCCAGGTGATCTGTGTGCACTTAGACGTGCTGCCCAAGACCACAGAGACACCAAGAGTCCAAAGGACCTTCACGCATTCATCCTGGAGACCACCCTGCACCTAACTTGTGCTAACACGACCTGGCCTACAAAGACATTCAAAAAGTGACTCTGGATCCAGGGCTGCCATGTAAGGTTGTGCAGGCTGCACACTGCACAAAAGCATATCTCCATCTCCACTTCCTTGACAAACACACACACATCCAAGTTGGTGAGTGGGGCCCCTGCACAAATTTGCCAATCCAGGCCTGAGAGTCTGAATTCACCAAGAGGAGCATCTTTTTCCAATTACAGCAAAGACGCAAAGTATAGGATATTGGCGGTCCTGACTGGATCCAAGCCTCACCTGGGTTGTCATGATGGCCTGAATGGCTGCTTCAAACTCCTCTGAGTTGTTGTAGTCGACAGTCCACACGTGGGGCTTGCCAATGAAGTTCTCTGCATAGGGATGCTGGGAAAACACCTAGCCAGGGCACAGAGACAGTCAGCTTCTCTCTGTGCTGCCAGGCTGGGCTGGGTGAAGGGGAGGTGCCCCCACCCCATCTGGGCCATATCTCCCTTCATCCCAGGCTTCAGTCTTCCCCTTCCAGGAACTTTGGGATCCCATCTCAGAGCCCCTGGATGTGGGCTCAGGCCCTTCCCACTCACCTCTCTGGAGGTGGGCTTGCCCCGGAAGAACTCGTGGTTGAGAGAGCTGTGGGGTGGGCTGAACCGGGACTGCAGGAAGACACAGCCATTGGCGATGGCCTCCAGGGGGGCAGGGCCCTCATAGGGAAAGCCAAACCCTATGAAGAGCTGCAGAACCAAAGTGGCATGATGATCAGGGAAGGTTGGGTATCACAGCCCAGGAGCCCCAAGAAGTTAGGGGTGAGGTTGAGGTCAGGACATTCACAGGAGGCAATCGGGGCAGTAGGGAGCGCAGGCCAGCTGTGTGCCTTGGCCATTGTGAAATGAGGAGGTCTATTTAGGTAATATCAATGGCCTCTTCCTGCTCCAAAGACTATGATTTGGAGAGGAAAGAAAAGAACAACAGTTCCCAAGCTTACAAGGCTTCAGGCCACTCCTACATTTGATCTCAAAGGACCTTTACTCACTCACCCAAAAGACATTCATTCAGCACCTGACTTGTACTAGGAGGAGTGCTCATAGGGTTGGCCCCTGGAAGATAATATAAGTGATTCTGAATCTGGGGTTGCCATGTGATGTTGAGGTTGCTCACTGCACAAAGGTATCTTCTTCCACCCTAACACATACGCACCACACATATCCAAGATGCCTAAGGAAAGGAGCTATCGTCAGATTAGGAGAGGACCTAGCAGCTAGCTAGAGACCTTCCAGCTTCAGCTGGCACTTCAGGGCCCAACAGCAGGATCATGCTCCAAGGACACATTTCAGGGACTTCCAGGAGCAGTCAGTGGCCCGATGGAACTCTAGCCTGGCTGCTCCTCCTTCCTTTGCACCTAGAATTTCTACCCCCTCAGTGGCTCTGAAATCCATGCCTGACCCAGGAGTTGTCTGGACTGGAAGGGAAGGCGGGAAGCCCAACTCTTTTTTCACATCAATGAACCCCACCCAGCTCCCTTTCCCTGATGGGTATCCCTATCTCTAACCCTGGCTCCAACTATCACCTAGGAGGCCTGGACACGAGGTTCAGGGCAGCAGAGTGTGCAGGGGCATGTCCACATGTAGAAGGGGGCATGAATGATGGTGGCAGATGTGGCAGGCATGTTTGGGCTCCCTCCTGGGCGCCTATGGCCGGGTTGAGGTGAAGATGGAGGAAGGGGTGGGGCTCACTTTGGCCTTGCGCAGCAGCTGCTGGAACTCAGGCTGCGGCAGGAGGCCATGGTTCTTCACAAAGGCCGGGACTTCAGGGGGCCGCTGGCTCTCGTAGTACACAGTGCCGTGGATCTCCATGTACTTGTTCAGAATGCTCAGGAACTTCTCCTTCCCCTGCAAGAGGAGAAGGAGGAGATGGGGGCCTTGCTCTGACCACAGATGGCAGTGCCCACTGAAGAGACATCACTGGTCGGGAAGTCAGAAAACATGGGCCCAGTGTCAGGTTGGTCCCTGACCAGCTGTGTGACCTTGAAGACGCCCCCCTCTCCTCTCTGGACCTCAATTTCTTTATCTGTGAGTTGCAGAGGTTGGACTAGACCAGGGGCCCTAAGCCTGTTTAGCCATGGACCTGTTGTCTTCCAAACATCTCCCATAGAAACCAACATCCAATGCATCCAAAAGTTTGTTTAGTCGAAGCTATGGCTTTTCCAGTAGTCATGTATGGATGTGAGAGTTGGACCATAAAGAAGGCTAAGCACCAGAGAACTGATGCTTTTGAATTGTAGAGCTGGAGAAGACTCTTGAGAGCTCTAGGACAGCAAAGAGATCAAACCAGTCAATCCAAAAGGAAATCAACCTTGAATATTCACTGGAAGGATTGATACTGAAGCTGAAGCTCCGATACTTTGGCCACCTGATGAGAAGAGCCGATTCACTGGAAAAGACACTGATGCCAGGAAAGACTGAGGGCAGGAGGAGAAGGGGACAACAGAGGATGAGATAGTTGGATGGCATCACCAACTCAATGGACATGAGTTTGAACGGGAGACGGTAAGGACAGGGGAGCCTGGTGTGCTGCAGTTCATGGGGTCATAAAGAGTTGGACATGCTTAGTGACTGAACAACAAATGGAGCTACTTGGCCTCCTCTGAAACCTAATGACCTCTGAGGACCTCTGCAGAGGTGTGCAGTATAGATGAATAGATCACACCTCAGCGCCTGGGCGCCCATCTGACCCTACAGCCTGGGTCCTGAGCTGGGAGCTGTGGTCAGTGTAGGACCTCAGTAGGAATAAGCATGGGATCATCTGCTGGGTTCTATTTTTTAGAGTTTTTTGAGGCTTGCAGAAGAAAGGAAGGGATAAGCTGAGGGGAAAGTAGCTATAAGATCATGAATCAGGGCGGGACTTAGAGCTCTTTTCAGGGCATGTTGGTTCCCAGTAGATCAATGGGTCAGAGAAAAAGAACCCATGGTTCCCCATGTCCTACCAGTCAGCATGAAGTCAGACCACCAGGAGCTCCAGCCCAGGATTAGTTTATAAACCACAGCTCTTGAAGAATGTTATCAACAAATATTAAAATAATTAACAATTCACATTTTGAAACTCAAAGTGCATAAATTTTTCTCAAGGCCTTACACATTGAGTAATGCAGATCAGCCCTGTCTCTGAGAATGACCAGGAAAGATGGGAAAAACATCTATGATTGCCCTGAAAGTCTAACAAAGAATGAAAAATTACGAGGCCAAGACCTGGGAGAAAGAGAAAAAGAGACTGTTGAGGCTAGTGTCGGGTTTGGTTTTCCTCCTCGGGGGCCCACCCGCTGATTCCAAGGGCAGGATCTAGGCAGCTGAGCAGACCTGGGAGATGAAAGTCCAAGTTCAAGGCCTGCTAAAGATAGGGAGTGTTGATGGAAACTACACTTTGGGTTGGAATTCTGAGAAATTACATCATGGATGAAAGGGTAGACCAGAACTAGAAGCACAGTTAACAGTGGCTGAATTCTTTAAAAACGGTCTCAATCACTATCACTGATTAAGGTGATCTAGGGGACTTCCCTGGCAGTCCAGTGGTTAAGAGTCCAATCTTCCAATGCAGGGGGCGTAGGTTCAATCCTTGATTGGGGAACAAAGATGCCATAAGCCATTAAGCATAGCCAAAAAAAAAAAAAAAAAGGCAATCTGGGATTGCAAGGGCCTCAGTTCTAAACCAAGAATAAAAGAAAATCCTCTCTGGAGGAAGAGAACATTATTCTTGACATCAAGTTATTTCTACGATTTTTCATATTCACTTTCCAGAACCACCCCTAACTCAAAAAGAAAAAGAAAAAGGAACCAATGAAATCCCAATCAACATCCCAGCAGGCATTTTTATAGAAATTGACAAGCTAATTCTAAAACTCATTTGGAAATGCAAGGACCTAGAACAGACAAAATAACTTTGAAAAAGAAGAAAGTGGGCAGACTTATCTGATCTCAAGACTTATTACAAAGCTACAGTAATCAAGACTGTGATGCTGGCATCTAGTTAGACAGATAGATCAATAGAACAGAACAGACAGTCCAGAAATAGACCCACACATGTGGGGTCAATTGATTTCTGACAAAGACACAAAGACATTTCAGTGGAGGAAGAGACAGTCTTTTCAACAAACGGTCACGATCACTCGATATCCATATGCAAAAAGAAAAAAGGAAAGGAGAGGGGAAGAAAATACAAATTTTAAAAAATTGTTTTTAAAGGACAGGGGAAAAAAGTACTTCAATCCATACTTCATATCGTATATAAAAGTTAATTCAAAATGGATCACAGGGACGTCCCTGGCGGTCCAATGGTTAAGACTCTGACTTCCAATGCAGGGAATGTGGATTCAATCCCTGGTCGGGGAACTATCATCCCACAAGCTGTGCAGCTTGGCCAATTTTTTTTTAGAAAGGAGAGACATTGGGGCAGAAGCAATATTTAAAGAAATGGTAGCTGAGAACTTTCTAAAATTAGTGAAAGTTCAAACTACAGAGCCAAGAAGATCTACAAACTCCGTGTAGGATAAGAAACAAAACAAACAAACAACAAAAACCAGTGAGGCTTATTTTAGTGAAACTCCTGAAAACCAAATAAACAGAAGCCTCAAAAGCAGGCGAAGGGAAACACACACACAAATTACCTTTAAAGGAACAATAAGACCCACACTGACTTGTCAGCAGAAATGATAGAGGGCAGAGGACAAGCTAGAATTTGTACATGATGAACATAACCACTAAGAAATTTTTAGAAAAATAAAAAACAGAGCAAACCCAGACTAGGGTGTTTCCTTCTAGAGAAGGACAATGATCCTAAATGGAATCTCAGTGACGTAGGAAGGAACACAAATCAATAAAAAGGATAGATGTGGGTAAACGTAAATAAACACTGACTTTATAAAACAACAATAATACTAATATATTGTGTGGTATAAAATATTTGGACAGTATTAAAATACCATAAGAGCATATCAGTTGGGGAGAATAGAAATAAAACATTTAAAGATTCTTTTACAACCCCATAAAAGCTTTACAGTATTGACTTATATTAGGCTTTGATAAGTCAAGGATGGATGTTATAACCTTTACGGTAGCCACTGGAGAAGACTCTTGAGAGTCCCTTGCACTGCAAGGAGATCCAACCAGTCCATCCCAAAGGAGATCAGTCCTGGGTGTTCATTGGAAGGACTGATGCTGAAGCTGAAACTCCAATACTTTGGCCACCTCATGCGAAGAGTTGACTCACTGGAAAAGACCCTGATGCTGGAGGGATTGGGGATGAAAGAGAATGAGATGGCTGGATGGCATCACCGACTCGATGGGCATGAGTTTGAGTAAACTCCTGGAGCTGGTGATGGACAGGGAGGCCTGGCGTGCTGCGATTCATGGGGTCGCAAAGAGTTGGACACGACTGAGCGACTGAACTGAACTGAACTGAAAGAATACAAAAACATTAAGAAAACCAGAACCAAAAGAATATAAGAACATAGTTAGCTAAAGGAAGCTGGATTTTTAAAAATATATCAATGTGAAAGAAGATAAGAAGTAAGGGGGGAAAACATGAAACAGCTGAGAAAAAGAAAAAGAGGACTTCCCTGGTGGTTCAGTGGTTAAGAATCTGCCTGCCAAAGCAGGAGACACAGTTCGATCCCTGGTCCAGGAAAATTCCACATGCCCCAGGGCAACCAAGCCTGCCTGCTGTAACCAGAGAAAGCCCTTGCGAAGGAACAAAGACACAGCCAAAAATAAATAAATACATAAATTTTTTTAAAACAGAAAAGAGAAAAGAAACCAACTAATAAAATAGTAGACTCAGAGTCAGATAATATCAGTCATCACACCAAATGTAAAAAGGATTACTTATTATAAATTGACTCATGCCCCCATAAAAATATCAAATCAAGGATGTAACATGTGAATAAAATGTCTTCAAAGCCCCTGTTCAACTTCCTGACCCCATTACCAGAGCAGCTGTTGTTAACAGTGTCTCAAGTGCCTTCCTCAGATCTTTTATGCATGATAAGCAGATGTACATTTTCTTTAAACCACACACATACATGTACAAATGGGTTCATGTCACATGCGCTGTTCACCAACTTTTCTTCACCTAATCATATATACACATACATACATATGTGAGTATTTATGTGTGTAAATGTAGTTTTACAAAACAATAGTTACCCTTAGTACATATAAAGTCCTCTGATATCCTTTTATTCTCTTGTTTCTAGGCTATCCTACTTCATTTAGAAAGGCTAATTAAGACTCAGAAAAAGACAAACTGTAGGATCTCACTCAGCTCATCTCTTGAATTGAAAAGAGTCAATCTCATAGAAACAGTAGAATGGTGAGTGTCAGGGGCTGGGGGAAACGGGACCATGGGGGTCAAAGCAGACAAACTTTCAGTTACAAGATGAATAAATCCAGGGATTTAACATCCAGCATGGTGCCTATAGTTACTCAAACTGTACTGTATACTTGAAATTTTCCCAGGGAGTCAACCTTAAATGTTCTCACCACGCACACACAAAGTATGCAAGGTGATGGATGTGGTAATTAGCTTGATGGAGGTGCTCATTCCACAATGTATATGTATACCGAGTCATCATGTTGTACACCTTAAATACATACAATTTCTCTTTGTCAATTATACCTCAGTAAACCTAAGGAGGAAAAAAAAAAAAATAAAGCTGAGTTGCAGTTTGAAAAGCCGACCTTAGGTCCCCCACCTGGCACTTCTGATGTCCAGAATGATTCCTCCAGCAGCAAGGCTGGATTTGCCCTGCACCTGGATAAGTAGTCTTTCTCCCATCCTCTCACTCCCGGTCCCTGGAACAGACTCTCATAAAACAGCAGTATCTAAGCCTTAGCCTCCAGCTCTGGGGACCCAGGATAAGACAAACCTCCTCGACACAAAAGTCATCAAAACTCTCTCCCGGATCCCGGCTGCCGTTCCCCTAAGGATGTGACAAGCGCACCTTCTCCTTCCTCCTCCGCCTCTCTGCCACCCGGTCCCCCGAACTCCGGATGGCATTTGTCCCAGAATGCTGCTGCCATTCCTTTCTTCACCCGGCCGCCTCTGCCTGCCTTTGGTCACAAAGACCAGAGCAAAGATGTCTTTTTTGGAAGCAGTTTCTTTGAGGTCTCTTGCTGTGTAGCATTGCTCCTGGCTATCCCAGAATCTCCTGAGCCCAAGATAAAACCATTCTCTTCCCAGAGCTCATGACCTCTCATTCTCTTGGGGCAGTCTCTAAACAGTGTTCTCTGGCACAAGCAGACACCGTCTGTGCTCACTCCCTTGCCCAGTGCCCCAGGCATCCTGGCAGCCAGCTTGTCTGGCATCATATGAAAATGACCCCTTGCTTCTGTCCCCACACTCCACGGTGGGCACTGATGTCTCAAACAGGGCTTGGACCCTTAGTCCAGCCTCCAGAGCTTCTCTCTGCCACCATCCAAGGCGTCATAACCGAGGAGGCTATTAAGGGTCCTGGCTCTGGAGTTAGATGTGGGTTCGAATACCAACCCCACCCACTTAACTAGTTGGTCATACTAACCCCACAGTTGATGGTCAAGCGAGAAAATACATGTGAGCACCTGGCAACAGTAAGCTCTGGCTGGATGAGTATTAACCATGGCTGAGACCTCATAGGGTTGTCTTGGCACAGATCATGAGATGTCCCTTAATTCCTCCCCCTTCCTCAGTCACAGAACTCCAGGGCTAAGCTGGGCACATATGGCTAAAGCACGCCTACTTCCAAAGTCCCCTAACCCTGGCTGTGGCCACGGGACTGAGACCTAGCCATGAGGCCATATGGCGCATATGGTGTGTAATGTTCGGGAGATATGCTAAACCTGGCCTTCCTCCTCCTCCAACCCCCCCCCCCCACCCCGCATCCCCAGCTGAAGGGCAGATGTAATGACTGCACCGCCTGTGGTCAGCTTAAACCACGAAGCAAGACTGCAGATGAACACTAAACGCAGTGAGTCACCCAGGGGAGCGGAGCCCCAGGGGTCAACCCAACACTGACAGCTCCAGAGGGTGTCAGCGGGAAAGAGCACACACTTCCCTCTTGTCTCAATTACGGTTAGTGGGGGCTTTTCTTCAACAGCCGGACCTGATTCATACAGCGTGAGAATCATTAACTAAGATGGTCATGTGACAGCTTGACACGGGGCATGGGGGCTGCCCAACGGTTCCCACGATGGGCATCTTTATTATTACCCTTTACCCTCATGTCACCTGTCTTAGGTCAGCTGTCCATCCTAGGAGCTGCCCTGCTCCACACCGAGCTGCCGCCTGACCTCCAGGCCCCAGAGAGAGCCCACCTGAGACCCCGATGTCCCCATCACCCTCCTCCCACCTCGGTCTGGTCCATCCACAGGCACTACCAAGCCCAGAAACCCCAACTTGGGAGCACCCCTGGGGAGACCCTGCAGAGAGCGGGGAGCAGCAGGAGGTGGAAGGAACATGTGGCAAACAGTCACCATACCTGGAGCTGCCTCGTTGCCAGGAGGGCAGAGAGAAAAGGAGAGAGAGAACAGGTCAGTGGCCAGATGAGCGGTAACGTCCCACACAGATGGTGCTTCTTGGAGGGACTTTGCCCTGAAGCTGGGGTTCCAATCCTTAGTCCTCTCTTATTTCTTCCCTGCCTCCCACCCCCAGAATCCCCACATGTAGCCTAAACCCCTTTGGTGGGTTAGTGTTTGTGGATCCATACCAGTGAGGGTGGGGGATGAAGCCTTTTGAATTTGTTGCAAAGAGTGGGGGCAGGGAGGGGAGTGAGGCAGGAGTCCCAGGGCGGTATTCCAATGGCAGTTCTTTTTTGACCACTAGGGGGGCCGTTTCCACCGTCCAGGGCTGGGGGGTGGGAGCTTCCTGGGGGCCAAGGGTTGGTGCTGGGGGCTGGGGGGCGGCGGGTCTCACCTTCCAGATACTCGCCTCCTTGCCGTACACCACCGCCATGTTGCTGGCCTTGCCATCTTTGATGAGCTGCTTCTCTGTCTCGTTAAGCTCCTCGGACACGAAGCCCATGAAGGAGTTGTCCGGGGTGTGAGCTGCAGCCAGACCACGAGGTCAGGAAGGGGCATGCCCTGGTTTACCCAGACTGGCCCCATCGGAGGGGACACCCGTTTGGCGGGGAAGTGGAAGGGGGCTAGGAGGTAAGGGGTGCGGTTTTGGTTGGGCGCTGGGGAGAGCATCCATCCGTCGGGGCCCCGGCCCCCTTCCGCGGCATCTCTCACTGGCTCCCCACTCTCCCTCCACGCAGACCTGTGCTCACAGGGCCCTTCTGAGAGGTCTTTCCTGACCCCAGCCCCTCTCCGTCTCCTTTCCCTCCTTTATCTTTTGCCCCAGAACTCACTGATCAGACACGACAGTACATAGTGATTTGTTCGTGTGTTACTGTCAGAATCAAAGAGGGCAGGAGCTGTCTGTGTCCCAGGCCCCTGGGAGCGCCTGGCCCGGCTGGTTCACGCATGCGCGGACCCATCTTCGCGTTCACACCTGCAAGCTTCTGCCCCTGCCCTTCGCTTAAGCGCCCACTGCCCTTTTCCACGATGAGAAAACAGTATTCCGCTTCAGGGCCCCACTTGCACGTCACCTCCTCTCCTCCCAGGAGCCTTCTCTGGGATCTGAGTGCCCTCCCTTTGCGGGCCTGTCCGCCTTGCTTAAGTCTCCGGCAAAGCGCGGATTTGCACCCTGACTCGCTTCCCAGAACCCAGAGCACCAGGGGCAGGATGTGCGTTTCAGCTGCGGCTCGAGTTCCTCCGCCACGCTCCAGGCATGTCACTGATTAGCTCTGTCTGCCGCGGCCGGCTAAAGGAGTGGGCACAGGTGCCATCCATCTGCAAGGACCACGGTCTCCCTCTTCCAGGCAAAGGACCTCGAGCAGAATGCCTATGGAACCGAATTACACCTACTCTACCTTCCGGGTGGGAGAGGTTGCATGCGCGAAATAGGGTGGCAGCAGCCGTATGGCCTTGATTTCCCAGAACAACCCTGAGGCCAAACACCCCCTTTCTTCATTTCAGATGCACGTTTTACACATTTTAGCATTTCTGTAATTGGGATATACTTTTTTTTTTCTTTTGGCCGTGCCACTCGGCATGTGGCATCTTGGTTCCCCCACCAGGGATCGAAGTCGCGAACCCTGAGGTGGAAGCACAGAGTCTTAACCCCTGGACTGCCAGGGGAGTCCTGGGATGTATATTTTAATTCAAATGTGTAGATTTAACATAGTATGTCTACCCAACCCCCTCAATACCCACAAAATTCTTAATCAATATCTGGTGCATCTTAGAAGAGGTGGTGGTTTTCTATCCAGAAAGCTCATGGATACTTGAGTGTGAAAATCTGACCATTATAAGGACAAGTCTTTGCTGGCCGCAAAACAAAATTATCTCCTCTCTGGGCTTCCCTGGTGGCTCAGCTAGTAAATAATCCACTTGCAATGCCGAAACCCCAGTTTGATCCCTGGCTAGGGAAGACCCCCTGGAGAAAGGATAGGCTACCCACTCCAATATTCTTGGGCTTCCCTGATGGCTCAGATGGTAAAGAATCCACCTAAATGCAGGAGACCTGGGTTTGATCCCTGGGTTAGGGGAGATCCCCTGGAGGAGGGCATGGCAACTCACTCCAGTATTCTTGCCTGGAGAATCCCCATGGACTGTAGCCCGCTAGGCTCCATTGTCCATGGGGTCGCAAAGAGTCAGGCACAACTGAGCGATTAAGCGCACACTAGGGTTTCAGAGGCTTGGGGGTGGGGGTGGGGAGAGGGAGGGGCTGGAGGCCAGGAGTTGTTTCTGTGATGCTCAGAGCTCAGGAAGCTCTCCTGTCTCAGGAGGCTCTGCCCAGGCCGGGGAGAAGCCCCAGGAGGGCAGACAGACTCTTCTCCCTGATTCAGTTTGCCTCCCCAGCCCCACCCTCGCCTCTGTACTTACTCTCTGGCTCCAGCTGGGGCTGCAACCAGGCCTCCCTCCTGCTCACCACTTTCTCCCATTTTCAAGAAAATCTCATTTTGCCAACTCCATGAGAAGTGACAGGTTTAGAAAAATTAGCTAAACTAGTAGACATGGGACAGGGAAGCACTGCAACCAATTAAAATAACAGGGACCATGGAAAAGAGCTCCTGGGGCAGGGCAAGGTGGGGGGAGGCAGCCAGCCTCCCAGTGGCTCTTTGGGTAAATCAACCAGCTAGATTGGAAAGAGGTCTGCTCATGAATTCCTTCCTGGACTTAGGATGTCATTAAGACAGGCAAGTCTGTGTTTCTTTCTCTCTCTCTTTAATTTATTCAATCAATTAACATTTTCTGAAGACCTCAATAGGCTCCAGGGAAATAAAGCTAAATCAGTCAGTGGCTCCTTTTTGAGTGTTTCCTAAGCTATCAGTGGAAATAAATGTATAAGCAAATAACTCATATTTCAATATATGCTTTAACAGAATTAGGTTTAAGAGTTATAAACACATTCTGCCTGAAATAGATAAGGTGATTAGTGAAAGTGCTGGTAAAAAGAAGAGACATTAAAAAAAAAAGAGAGAGAGAGAGACATTTGACATGGGGTTTTGGAGGATGAGTAGGAGTTTGCCCTGGTTGGGGAACTAAGATCCCGCAAGCAAAGCACAAGCGACATGGCATGACAACAACAACAACCAAAAAAGTCTTCATGACATTTCCTAGCTCAGGAACATGCAGTGACTCTCAAATTACCATATCCAATATAAACTTAGGAATCGTTGCTAAAGAGCCACCTCTCTGCTTCCAGATCCTGTGTTTTTCCTCTCTGCTGTCACATACGCTATTTCTACAGTCCAGAGCATCACCACCACTGCCCACCCACCCCACTCCAATCTCTCGGCTGGGAGCACATTGCCACCAGATGACCTGTTAGGACAGTCACTCTTCTCATGGAGAAGCCTCATGCAGCCCTGCAATGGGCCCCGGGGAGGGAGTCTGGCACCCACAAAACCATGTGACTTCAGACAGGACATTCTACCTCTCTGGGCCTCAGTTTCCTCATCTGGGCTCCAAGGAAACATCCCACCTTCCCAATCAAGCCACTAGTGGTGGTTTGGTCACTCAGTCGTGTCCAGCTCTTGTGACCTCATGGACTGCAGTTTGCCAGACTCCTTTAACCATGGGATTTTCCAGGCAAGAATACTGGAGTGGGTTGCCATTTCCTTCTACAAATCAAGCTTGTGTATTATTCAAAAATCTCATCTACCTCTAATGCAGCCTAGAACCTGAAGAGTAACACAAAAGAAGTCACTAAACACCCAGAAGGGATGCAGTCACTTGACGGACTGAGTAAAGATCAGCTACTTTACTTATAAGCAAATTCCTCGGGACCCTGCCTGGAACCAAAGTCACTCTTAACTTAGAGACAATCCTGATGAGGATGCTTTGTCTGACTTTCTGACCCACAGCCTTCAAAGAGCCGCCAATTAGGTGTGCAAGATGCCGCGGGAGGCAGATAGCCTAACAACGATTAAAAGTGACAGCTGACAGCCTCCCAACTAGGAGAAAAAGCACCACATCACACAGCGACAGGACAAGGGGCCACTTGGCAGGGGACGCAGCTCTGCACAGCTCCGCCGGCCCCGCAGGGCAGGCTCCATGCCAGAGAGATAGAGCGTTGACCCCGAGTTGTCAAGAAAAGGTTAAATTATTTTCAGCATGCTGCATGGAAGAGGGGAGGTCAGTGTGTACACATTTTAAAGCCTCATTAAAAAATCTCGAAAGCTCAGCTCAAATGGCCTCCCTTGCCTGAAGCGGCTCCAGCCCCCACCCACGGCCTGACTTCTCATCATCCCCAGTGTTGGAGCCTCCTGGAACACCTGCATTTCCAGAACCTTCTGTTCTTTCCATGTCCATCTTCACTACATCTGTTTCCGCTGCTTAGAAAGCCTCTCTGTGCTGCCCCTCACCACTCATTAGGTCTCCATCACTTTGGAATGCCTCTGGAAGGCCACAGAATCCTCTTTGGTCTGAAACCCTGTGCTCAGCTGCTCTCTGAGGGCAACCTGTGGTCCAGGAGGACAAAGGCTGCATCCTCCAGGTGTTGAAAAGGCCACCATGCCGCCCCACCCCCACCCCAGGCCGCCCCTCCCCCTCCACACACCACCAGAGGCTTCCTTTGTGGTTCACACCTTTGCTGAGAGGGGATTGAGGCTTTCTTAGCCAAGGCCGATGGCTGGATGCATCCCTCTCCTCACACAGGCTCCGAAAGAAAGGAGAGGAAGGAATGGGACCTGCCTCCTCCCCACCCCTTGGAGAGGCCCCACCCAGCCCGCCCCACCCCGTGTGGTGGCTGGACACTCACGGAACATGGTCATGAACTGCTTGGGGTTGAGGTTCCAGTAGCCCCAGTTGGTCCGGTAGCCATGCAGCGTGGCGTATTCTTCATGGTTGTATGCAGGTTCAGTTCCAAAGGTGTCGATGACCCGAATGCGGCACCTGCCCCCACCCCGCCCCCCAGGAACCCGGGTCACCAATCTCCCGGTGTCTCCCTGGGCTGGGGTGGCCCCAGCCATGGGCTCTGGAACCCAAAGGTGGCTGGTCAGGGTAATGCAATGTGTGGTCAGGGCTTGGGCTCAGACACTAGCTGGCTGTGTGAACACAGGCAAGTGCCTTAACCTCTCTGGGTCAGCTTTCCCATCAGTCAAAGGGGGATAACAACCACCAAATCATCTCAGAGCCTTGTGTGAACCATGGACCACTAACTCAGAAACTATTAGTTTTTACAGCTGCCCCAAGGGAGACTAGAAGGGGAGGCCCTTCCTGGATGCGGGCCCTCCCCCTTGCCCAGGATTCACCTGCACCATTTGCACTTTCGTGGGCAGGGAGTCTCCAGCCCCTCTGCTTAGGAGCCTGACACCCCCAGGAAGTGCCTGGCCTCTCTGGGCTTAGATGCAGAAGAGAAGGGCCCCAGGGAACCAGCTACGGCGTGCCTCAAAGTCTCCTCTGCAAGAATGGCTACTGCAGGTGGGCCTCCCAGCCGATGGGGGCTCTGTCCCACCCTGAGGCCAGAGCCCAGAACCTCTCCCTGCATCTTGGCCACCCCAGGAGTGGGCACCTAAAGAAAACCGCTGAGGCTCAGATGCCCCTCCAAGGCACTCCCCAACCCAGAGTCCTTCCAGGTGACCCAGCAGTGTCCGGACTGCTGCGGTTAGCACTCCTCCCCGCCCCAGAGAAGGGGCAGGGTTGGGAGGAGGAGGCCCCGAGTGCACGGAGAACATGCATTAATAATAAAAGCAATAACGCTGCCTGTCCCTTTTTTTCCTAATAAAATCATGTGGGATAGTCAATGAGGCTGGAGCACACGTAATAAATAGCAGGGCTCTCTGTGCTAAATTAAACCCCATATCCTGCTGGCTGCAGAGAGATGGAGCGATGGCATTGGCCTTCCTCCCACCCAAGAGGGGACCGGACGGGGGAGGGGTGGGGAGGGCGTTGCTAGGTCCTCACACGCAGGGGTCATGCCTGATCCTGTGCCATCTTCCCTCCACCACTCCCTGCTGTTCCTCTGCCCTCTCCAGCGGGGTCAGCCCTGACCTCATGCCCGCCGCCCCCCAGCCTGCCCAGCAGCAGAGAGGCCCTGGAGTGCCTGGCTGTGGTTTATTAATTGTCATCCAAGTCAGCCCTAGCCAGGAGGCAGAGCTGTCCGGGAAGGAAGGTAGGGGGTGGGGGGCATGGGAGGTGAGCCTTCGCTCCACCCTGGAACCCGGGACAGTGCAACCCCACCTTGGGGAACAGTGGGCAGTCGCCACCCTCCCGCTGCCCTCTCACCGGTACTTCCTGAAGGAGAGTCCCATGTGCTGCCTCATCTGCTGCAAGCCGTGGTAGTCGGTGTAGATGAGGTCGAACGGCAGGGGCATGGTGAGCGGGCAGTTCCCCCGGCCTGGCGGCACCCCTAAGTTACTGAGAGAAGAACCCTTCAGAGTCTGAGCCCTAAGAGGGACCCACAGACCCACTTTCCCATCCAGCCTTGTGTTTGGGGGATCTGGACCTCACCCTGGTTCCTACAGCCCAGAATAAAATGGGGAGGTGGGGACACTGTAAAGGAAAGTAAGGTCTGTGCATGAATCCTGGCTGACTCTTGTAGAGGAAGCCAACAGGGCCGCCATGTACAGTTGCACAGGTTTTTCACTGCACAAGAGCCTCCAACGAGGGGCAAATGGAACGGAGATCCGGCCTGGGCTACCTTGCCAAGCCTGCGCCTGGCCTGGGCTACATGCCAGAATGAAGGGAACCTTCTGTTCATTTGTACAAACCTGATCCCCACAGAGCTGTGTCCACCCAGAGGGGGTGTGGACACTCACAAAGTACCATGAACACCAGTCGAGACCCTCAGCGCAGCTTCAGCATTTGTTTGGAGCTGAAGGGCCCCCAACCCCAAGTCCCAGAAGATACAATCCTGCTCTGCTGACTGGTTCCTGGCCACGGAGAAGCCCAGCCCTGGCCCACTGGGGGACCCTGCCTGCTGGGTCACTTAGTTGCACGATTTCCTCTGGGACAGGGCTGCCTCTGGTGACTCAGTTCAGAGTCTCTGGGTCATCACACTGGAGCCTGGAGGACATGGCCTCCCTTCTCCCAGGTCCACCTCCCTGGAGACAGGCTTAGAGGCCCCTGCCCGGCCCCCACAGTGCCAGCATGAACTTTGTCCTGCTCACCCCTGCCCACCCTCCAGGAGCCCCTGCTAAGCCTGCCTACACACCCCCTACAAGGATGATGGGGTTTTTAGATCAGTGACTCAGTAAGTCTGTACTGAGTGGCTGAGCCTGGCAGGGAGTAGTGTCGGCCCCCAGGGAAGCCCTCCTTTTCGGGGGGGCCCCCAGCAACCTCTCACATCCTGCTGATTCCTGCCTCCCTTGGGTTCATGGTCCAGATGCTGGAAGGCATCCGTGAGAGCCCCCTCCCAGTGAGTCCCTGCAGGGATCCACCCGGCAAAAGGGCCACGATTATCATCTGTTCCCTGGGTCACATCTCGAGCTCCTTGAGACAATTAAAGCAGGCGGAACAGTGGCACCTGGACGCCTCTGCACTCTCCTGCTCACACTCAGCAGCACACCAACAGAGGCTCTGGATGCACCGTCCCCCAGAGCAAACTGCCCTAGCGCAGCCTTTTCAGCGACGTTTATGACAACCTGATGACAAAGCCATGATGGAACGATGTCAAGGGGAGCTTTGGGAGACGAGGATCAAGGTGTCAGGGGTTGGCCTGTGCCAGCAGAGAAGGGCAACAAGACAGAGGGGGGTTTCTCTGTACCGCTCCCCACCAGCCAGTGCACCCCAGCCTCACTCAGCTTCCCCACACCAGCGCCCCAAGTGTGAGAACCTTTGCTGCTAAGTGGGCACTGTGTGTGTCTGTTAGTTGCTCAGTCATGTCCGACTCTTTGCGACCCCACGGACTGCAGCCCACCAGGCTCCTCTGTCCATGGAATTCTCCAGGCAAGAATACTGGAGTGCAAAAATCTTATAACCATTTTCTCCCCATTTCTCTTGTGTGTGTGTGTGAATATGCCATAGTTTATTCATTCAGTGGAAAGGCATATGGATTGTTTTCTGATTTTTGCTCCTGTTGCCCATTGTTGATATAAATATCCTTATACATACACCTCCTGATGTACATGTGCAAGAATTTTGGGGGATATATAATCAGAAATAAAAATTCTGAAGCTCTCAAGTATTTATCTAGGAGTAATTGTTAAATTTAATAGATAATACTCAACTATTTTGCACAGTAGTTTCTTATCTTTAAACTTAAAACAGGCAAAGCTCCCCCACTCCCCACCCATCCAATCTCCAGTGATCCCTCTATCCAACCAGATGACCATAGGCAGGATTCTCAAAGCCAGGACTTCTAAGGCAGGGCCCGCCTCTTCTGCTTTTTTGTTGAAATACTCAGAAAGCAAAGAAGAAATACTTCAGCTTTTTTGTTGAAGTCCTCAGAAAGCCTAGACCTCAGAGGTCTGGAGCTATCACAGGAAGCAGCGCCCATAACCTGGAGACTTTATGAAATATCTGGTGGTATTTTTTAAGTGTCAAGCAGGTTTTATATTCTACTCTGTGGGATCCTGTTTTCTTTCAAGGATGGCTGTCTCTCACACACACACCCCCACACTCCTCCAGTCAGATGGAGCATCATTGTTGTCCTGGGTTATAGAAGCTCTGGGTTGAGGACAGACCCTGGTCCCCCTCCCCACTGCCTCCACTCCATTGAGAACCACAAATAGAAAGACAAAGTGATGACGCCTCTTGCAGAAGTGAGGGAGGGGGTGGCTGCTCCTCCCTCATGGAATCTGGGTCTGGGAAAAATGAAGACGATTCTGAAAATATAACCCGTAGGTGGGTCTAGTTGCTGCTACCTGCACCAGTCACATGATTTCCCCACACTGCCTTTCTGGCTGGTTACCAGGCAACGTGTTGTCCCTCTGTAGCCATGAGTGGTACCACAAAGTCACGGGCCCCAGCCACACCCCTGGCCCCAGCCCCAGCCCCAGCCCCAGACACAGGGCCACTGGGAGGCCCGATGAACAAGTCATGGTCCTCTCCTGGGAGGATGACTCCACACCGATGTTCTAGAGCCTCTATCATCATCTCCCTCAACTTCGTGGCTACCATTCTGAACACAGCCTCCATTCTACAGGCTTTCAACTCATTACCTTTCGTCTGGACAGCTACCCTATGAGATCAGACCCATTCCTAACCTGCTCCCCTCTTTACAGATTAAGAAACAGGTTTAGTAATTTACCCAGGATCACAGAGCCAGGGAGGAGTAGAGCTGGGATTGGGACCCAGGCAGTAGGCTCCAGCCCCCACGCTCCCACTGGCCGAGCTCTCCTTTCTCCCCAGACTCACCGGGCACCAGACAGTACAGCGGTGCGTCCTCAGTCCACAGCGACATCCCGAAATTGGAGCTGCGGGCTGCCAGCAGAGATCGGCCCCAGTCCCAGTTTTGTTGCTAACCTTGGAGGAATCATAGCGTCTAGGAATTTCATCTTTTTCATCAGCAAAAGACAAAAAATGCCTACCTCACCAGGTTCCTGATAAGATCGAGTGAGGCAAGGAGAGTGAAAGTCCCACTGATTGTTATGACTTCAGTCATCAGTTTCACCTTCTGAATTGCCAAGTCTGGAAATTCCTGACTCCCACCCCAACATACACATACCCCTCACCTAAGGCCCCAGTCGTTTTCAGCTAGAATCTGGAAATCATTTCCTCTCCCTTCCACCTCCCTCTAGTCTTGCCTGACTCTTTTATGGAGAGATGTTTCCACAGTGTCAACCTGGTCAGTCACTCCTGGTTGCATCTGATCCTTCTCAGAGCCTTCTTACCTCCTGCTCCTTGACTCAAACCTTGCTTCCTCCTCCAGGAGGGCTTCCCTGGTAGCTCAGCTGGTAAAGAACCTGCCTGCAATGCGGGAGACCCTGGTTTGATTCCTGGGTTGGGAAGATCCCCTGGAGAAGGGAAAGGCTGCCCACTCTAGTATTCCAGCCTGGAGAATTCCATGGACAGTCCATGGGGTTGCAAAGAGTCGGACAGGACTGAGCGACTTTCACTTTCCTCCTCCAGGAAGCCTTCCTTGGCCCTCTGAACAGAGTGAGACGCCCTTCTCCTTTGATACCCCTACCCCAGCATCCCACTGTCCTCCCTACCATCCTTCTGCACTGCCTTGAGTCACCTCCTCACTTGGGCACCCCTCCCCCCAGGGCAGGGCTAGATTACCTTTGAAAGCACAGAGCTGGGACAGGATCTGACCCAATAAGTATCGTGTTCATGAATGAATTAACAAAGCAATGAAGCCGGTGAACCCCCCAGGAAGAACTGGTTTAAAGGTTGAAAATATGGTCAAGAAAAGCATGTTAGGAGAGAAGGGGCGGGTGAGCAAGAGGAGCCCAGGGCTCATGTAGGCATCTCCAAGGGTTATCAAGACCTCCTGGTCTGAACTGGACACAAGTGGCCCCACGGGTCCCCAAAGGACATCATGGCAGGAAGAAGAGGAGGAGAGACAAATCAGCCCAGAGACAGCAGGTCCCCTTCCCAGGGGGAGTTAACGAGGAGCCCCACCATCCCCGCAGCCACAGAAAACAAAGATTTTCAGTTTACAGTGACTGCATTGGAGATGCGTCTGCAGTTTCCTCATTACTCTCATCAGGAGGCATCTGAGCTCATCCAGAGAAGAGCTGAGAGGGTCAGTCGAGGGGAGAGGGGGCTATGGTTTTATCACTTGTAATTTAAATTCACTTTTATGGGCAATTTTATGCTAAGTGGTTGGTTGGAGCAGCAACATGAATTGAAAAACACTCTCCTGACAACCTTCAGCCAAAGGTGCCCAGGGAGGCTCAGTTGTACAATTCCACCTTACACGCTGACTCCTTAAAAGTCCTCTGTCCAGACGGTCCCGTAATTCCAACATTAAGTTCATTTCTCTTCCGACTCTTACCCAGAGCTGCGTCAGGAGGGGCTCGGGAAGCCTCCCCACCCCCACGGCACTGTTGAGATGGGGACAAGCAGCATCTCAGCACGAAGGGGCTTCAGACGCACCCACCTAGCAGCCCCTGTCCTCCCGCCCACGGCCACCCCCAGCACTTGGGAAGTTTCCGTGGAATTGCCAATCTGGGCAGTTGGAATGAATTTCTAAGTGTTCTCAGGCCGCCTGAGTGGGAGTCTCAATGCAGACGAAGGGGATGGGGGAGGGGTGATCTAGGGACATGGTCCTTGTATCGGTCACCCAGTCATCTGGTCCGTGTTCCCAACCCAGGCTAATCCACCCATGAAAGCTAACCTGGGGGGGGGGGTGGTGATGGGGAGTCAGGGTTTCATGGGGACAATTGCAGTCTGGGAAGATGAAAGAGCTTTGGAGGTGGATGGTGGTGACGGTTGTACAACTGTGTGAATGTATCTAATGTCACTGAACTGCACGTGGTTAAGATGGGTAAACTTTATATGTATGTTACAAAAATTTTTCTAAAAACCCCAAATCAGATTGTTCACACAATGTCCATGTACAGCCCCACAAACACATACCCAGCACTATCTCTCCCAGAGGCACCCCTACCCCATCTTCTACAGGGCCCCCTACAATGGAAGTAAATGTTAGTCGCTCAGTCATTTTCAATTCTTGGCAACCCCATGGACTATAGCCAGCCAGGCTCCTCTGTCCATGGGATTTCCCAGGCAAGAGTACTGGAGTGGGTTGTCATTTCCTTTTCCAGGGTATCTTCCTGACCCAGGAATCAAACCCATGTCGCCTGCATTGCAGGTAGATTCTTTACCAACTGAGACACCAGGGAAGCACCCTCCCCCACAACAATGGAGAGGGTCAGCAAATAGGCAGAGCAAGATGTATTAGCCACTCTTGGCCAAAAGATCAAAAGATGGTGGGACTTCCCCAGTGGTGCAGAGACTCTGTGCTCCCAATGCAGGGCACTGGGCTTAATCCCTGGTCAGGGGACTAGAACCCACATGCCCCAACAAAAATCAGACAGTCCAAGTGAAACGAAGACCCAGTGCAGTCAAATAAATAAATATTTTTAAAAAGATAAAAGATCCAAAGGTAGGTTACAAGAAGGTGGAGAAGAAAAAATACAACCCATGCCCAATAGGAGAAAAAAAAACAACAACAACTCTCAGCTAGGAATCAAAATGCTGAGTTCTATGCATATAAATGTTTAAAAGAGATGAGGGATAGAGCTAACCTTTATCTGTAAGTTTTGAATTTATATTGTTTCTTCCCATGTACCAAAAAAGAAAAAAGTGCCAAGTTCTAACAGTGAAGAGGATCCCTGGGTGTGAGCTCCAGCACGAATTTGCTGGGCTGCCTTGCACAGACGTAGAAGGGCTCCTGTGTGCTCCCATTCTGTGACCAGGACAAATCTCCACGGCCCCTCCAAGGCTAAAAACTCTTTGGGTTTATGTCTCCCTGTGCTTGGTCTGTGGCTGGAAATAAGCTCTCCAGGTAGCGCTCAAATTCTGGAACAGACTATTCTCTCTCTCTGTCTTCTCTGTGTGGGAAGGACCTAATTAAAAAGCATCCTTACAAAGTGCTCAAAGATCTTTGCCTTCAAGAGCTAAGAGAACAGGGGAACTTCAGCTTCCCTGGATCCATCTCATTACTCGGAGCACCTGGCTGGGCAACCCAGGACCCCTGTCTCCTCCGGGGTCCGCTAGCCCTCTGATGCCATCGGGTGCCCATCCCCCGAGCACTATGGCATTGACCTTGTCTCTCTCCCAAGGTCCATTGTTAAAGCACCTGCCGCCTCCTCCCCAGAACACAAGGAACACAAAGAAGCAAACGCAGAAAGTTAACTGGGCATCTAACGAGCTGCTGTAGAAGGCTGGTTAGCATCACTAACGAGGAAGGAATTAAATTCTCCTGCCAGGTTTCCTCTCTTGCCCAGCGTGAGCTGACCTTCCTGAGCGCGACAAAAGTAGCCTTATGATGCCCTCATGATGGGTCCACCCACAGCTTCTGTCTCCTGACAAGACAGTGCCCTCGGAGGGTCAGGGATCACAGCTAAAGAGAATGGCCAGGTCCCCAGTGGAGTCAGGGCTCAGAGGAAGCAGGAATTCAAAGGAAAAGCAGATCAGAGCTGACTCCAGCCACGCCTCAGCCAAAGCCCAAAGGAAGTACAAGCAGGAGGATGCTGAAAGGGAACTGGGCGGCCTGCATCGGGCCTGTGGTCCAAAGCCAACACTTTCTTCCCCAGCGTTCCTTCCTAGTAAGCAAACTCAGGGCTAAGAATAGGGCTGCCACTCCCAGGAGAAGTGGATGAAACCACAGACTCATTCCTCCAGCTCCCCGGGGGCTGCGGTGCCAGGAACGCATCCCTCTGGCTGTCCCCTGCCTCCTTCCCATTTATGTAACCATGCGCGTGAGTGCTGAGCAGGAATCCAGGCTCCTCTCGCCAAGCCAGGCTTTCCGTGAAGGTGGCTCTTAGGCCCAGGTGCAGGTTTGGATCTATTCTGGCTCCTGATGGCCAGGCCGGTCCCAGAGAGGCCGCCTCTTGGCTCTCGGGTGGGGCCTGTCATTGGGATGTTGGTTTTCAGTTTTTCTGGGGATTCTCACGTCCTAGGCGCTCTCGCTGTTCTATGCATGCTGTGTGCTAAGCCGCCTCAGTCATGTCTGACTCTTTGCGACCCTATGGACCATAGCCGGCCAGGCTCCTCTGTCCGTGGGATTCTCCAGGCAAGAATATTAGAGTGGGTTGCCATGCCCTCCTCCAGGGGATCTTCCCAACCCAGGGACCAAACCTGCGTCTCCTGCATCTCCTGCCTTAGCAGGCAGGTTCTTTACCACCAACGCCACCTGGGGAGCCCCTCACTGTTCTATCCAATTCCACAAACCTTTGTGGAGAACCAACTTATAGAGGAAACAAAGATGGGGTGAGACCCTGCTCTTAGCCACACTGGAACAAGTCCTGTGGGGGATGTGGGTTAAAGACACAGCCCTGGGGTGCCAGCCATGAACCATGCAGGGATCTGAGTCCATTCCAGAACAGCCCAGGAAAGAACAGTCTGGTTCCAAGAAAAGTCTTCTCTTTACGGGAGCCCTTTGATGATTTCGGGGAAGTTGGAAGGGGTGTTAGGGGTTATTCATACCATTCTGTCTTCTGCCAGCTTCACCAGGAATAGAAAAGTCCCAGGCCAGCCCTGACCCCGGAGCAGCAGAGTTTTATCCCTCCCGTGGGGGGCACGTCAGTCTCCAGGAAGTTCATCCCACCATCTGCCTCCCTCCTCTCCTGCTGCCATGGGACAAGACCTTCTCCTGGCCAGAATGCCCCCTTCCTTTACAAGAACCCACGGCTCCTACGGTTTGAAGGTATACGGATGCATTCCTCCTCTCCCCCAGGACAAATCCCACCTCCTTACTCTTCCTTCAAAAGCCTGCAGAAGCCAGCCCTCCTCTTCCTTTCTTCTCTGACTCCCCCCAAGTTCTCCCCACCCCACTTGGTTGCATGAACCTTTCTTGAGAACCCGTGATTTCTTTTAAATCGCTCTTCCTTTGCAACCTCCCAGCCCCAATGTGGACCAGACCAGAGCTGGAAAAGGCGCCTTGGCCACTGCATCCATGAAGTCAAGACTTAGGGGACTTGATTAGCAAGAAACAGACTCCCACTCTTTGAGGCTCAGAGCAGCTTGGAGGGGGAGGAGCAGGGAATCGTCTCTCCTGGATCCCTGGGAAGGATGAAGGCTGGGGACCAGGGAGGCTCTGGGCCCCCAGCAGCAGAGGCCCCCCACCTTCTGCGGTGTCCCAGCTGTGCTGAATGGGATCCCACAACACAGATTAAAAGGCCTCCTTGGAACCCAAGGAGAAGGAAGGCAAAAGAAGGGAGAAGCAGGAATTCTCTGGGGGTTCAGTGGTTAGGACTCCTAACTTCCAGTGCAGGGAGCACAGTTGGATCTCTGGTCTGGGAGCTAAGATCCCATAAGCCATGTGGTGTGGCCAAAAACAAACAGAAGAGGGAGGGGATGGAGTGTTTTATTGTAAATTAGCCACTTGCCTCTCATGCCTCCTCTAGAAAGAGGTGGAGGAGAAAGAGCCACTGTGTACAGGGTCTGCTAAGTGCCAAGCAGAAGCTGGACATGGCTCTACCTCCCCTGTTCTAATTGAACAATCAAATACTTCAAGCGTCCAGAAAGTTATAGAAAATAGTACAATGACATGATGAATATCTATGCTGCCACTTCCCAGCCTTGTCAAGTCATCAGATTTCTGCCATATTTGGTTCAAGGGTTTTTGTGAAGGGTTAACACATTAGAAGTCCAGGGCAGCCTTCGGGGTGTCCCAGTCTCATCTACTGTCCTCACACCTCCTGCCCCCTCCACCTCACTCCCAGAAGATGCTCATTCCTCCTACATCAAAGATGAAATAAGGACTTCCCTGGTGACACAGTGGTAAGAATCCACTTGCCAGTGCAGGGGACACGGGTTCGATCCCTGGTCTGGGAAGATTCCACAGCCTGCGGACCAACTAAGCTGGTGAGCCATAACTACTGAAGCCTGCACCCTGCAACTACTCAGCCTACACGCTGCAACTACGGAAGCCCGTGTGTACTACAGCCCATGCTGTGCAACAGGAGAAGCCACTGAAATGAGAAGCCCAGGCACCGCAACTAGAGTAGCCCCCGCTGGTTGCAATGATGGAAAGCCCACACGCAGCAACGAAGACCCAGAGCAGCCGAAACAAGAGAATGTTCTAAAAGATAAAAAGCATCAGTGGGAAGGCCCCATCCCTGTAACCCCGTTGGCAGCCCCACTACATCCTGCTCTCTTCCCCTTACTCCTGGGGGCCACCCTCTGGGCCATGGTTCACGATAATGTCTTTCTTCCTGGAGCTTCAACCACTCCCTTTTCTGGCTCCTTCACACCAGCATTTAAACATGCTCACAGGGACTTCCTAAAGCTAATCAGTCCTGAATATTCACTGGAAGGACTGATGCTGAAGCTGAAACTCCAATAGTTTGGCCACCTGATGCAAAGAGCTGACTCATTTGAAAAGACCCTGATGCTGGGGAAGATTGAAGGCGGGAAGAGAAGGGGACGACAGAGGAGGAGATGGTTGGGTGGCATCACTGACTCAATGGACATGAGTTTGCGTAAGCTCCGGGAGCTGGTGATGGACAGGGAAGCCTGGCGTACTGCAGTCCATGGGGTCGCAAAGAGTCGGACACGACAGCAGCTGAACTGAACTGAACTGACAGGGACTTCCCTGGTGGTCCACTGGCTAAGACTCTAAGCTCCCACTGCAGGGTGCCTAGGGTTCAGTTCTTGGTTGGGGAACTGGAACCCACATGCCGCAACTAAGTTAGCATGCCACAACCAAGATCCAGTGCAGCCAAATAAATAAATATTAAAAAATATAAAACAACCCTGAGGCCTACCTGGACTGGCTGCTTAGAGGGTTTTCTGGCTACAGCTTGGTCAAGGTGGGCTGAGTACAAAGGACAGGACGTGGTCCCTGCCTTCGTCATTCTCCAGGGACCCTCCCCAGTATTTCCCTTGAACAAACATTGATCAAACAGAAAGGCCAAGAGACCAATTTCCACCAGGGCTGGTGCTTGACAGCTAAGAGTCTCCCCTCCTCGCCCTCCTTATTTAAACATTCTCCTCTCAAGCTTTCATCATTTGCCAGTTAAGTCAACTAATTTTCTACTAAACCCAATTTCACTCATGGAAGGAGGAAGAGCTGAGTCATTTTTCCTCATGCCATGTACTATTAATGATGCTTGAAATTATGCAAATAAAATGGATGAGCACAGCCAATCCTGGGCAGGCGGGAAGGGGAAAGGCTTCGTTTTAAAATGCCCACCGTGGATCTGGACATCCCTGGGGACGTCTCAGATGCAGCCAACGGGGGCTCTGGCTTCGTGTCTCCTCCCGCTGCACGTGCAGGGTGTGGGCAGGACTGCTTGACATCCCCAAGCTGCAGTCTGATCAGAGCCCATTGTCCCCACCCGCCGCCACCGCCGCCACTGTCACCCCGGAAACATCTTGCAGAAGCAAAATCAGATGTGGATTCCGTGCAGTGCCCCAAACATCATGCCAGCGCGTCGGTTAATTAAAACATGAAAACACAAGGAGCAGAGAAAAGCGGCTAGTCTGTCCAGCCTCGTTGTCGAGTCAGTGACCAAGACATCTGCCGTGAACATCTGTGAATAAACTACAACAAATGTACGGGCAGCATCCTCAGCCTGCTGCCTTCCCCACGCGCGGCGTTTCGCCGGCCCAGGGAGACTTTTCTGCGGCAGAAGCCAGGCTGTGACTCTCAGAATTGGGATTATCTGCACACCCTGCTGACCTATTTTCACATGACCCTGGTGCCTCTTGCATAGAACGGCTCCGCCAGGCTGGGAGACGGGACCCCCAGATGACCCCACCTCCCGCAGAGCCCACGGCAGCGCCATGCCTGTGTTCAGTGGTCTCTCTGCCTGTGACCCCTTTCTAGGCTCAAACGGTCACCATCTTGTTACGGGTTGCCTTGTTGTCCCCCCACCAAACATATGTTGGAGTCCTAACCCCAGAACCTCAGAATGGGACCTTATTTGGAGGTAGGGTTCTTACAAAGGTGACCAAGTTGAAATGAGGTCATTAGTGTAGGTCCTGATCTCATACAACTGGTGTCCTTATATGAAGGGGGCCACTGAACCCAGACCTATGCGCAGAGAGAATGCCACATGCAGAAGAAGGCAAAGATGCAGCTGATGCTTCCACAAGCCAGTGATCACCAAAGATCACCGACGACCAACAGAAGCTCAAAGCCTCCGAACCAATCAACCCTACCAACGCCATGATCTCAGACTCCCAGCATCCGAAAGCGGGAGGCCGCCCACTTCAGTTGTTTAAACCTCCCAGTCTGTGGTACTTCGTTACAGCAACTCTAGCAAACTAAATCACCTCTGTATGTTAATGTCCACTCAAGGAAAGGCCTGCAGGTATGTAGCATTCGGGTGGTCCTGGCAGAGAATGAGTTTGGGGAGCTCATAGGCTAGGCCCAACCAGCAACTGTCACCGGGAAAAAGTGCATCCAGGAAAGGGCATGGCATGAAGTATCGGGCTGACCAAAAAGTTGATTCGGGATTTTCCATAAGATGTTTCAGAAAACCCCCAAGGAATTGTTTGGCCAACCCAATACATTCCAGGTCAGCAGGTTCACACAATGTCCCAGGAGGGGTGCAAGAGGCCCAGCTTCTTGGGCCACCTCTGGGGGGTACCTCCTTGGCCTGCCTCCTCCACTCGGCCCTGCCCTGCAGCCAAGGGGTAACACGGGTGCTTTCAAGTCTGCAAAGGCGGGCTCAGGAGGAATTCACACATCTTCTCACAAATCCTCTAGGGTGCTGAGCCCTCAGCCCAGGCCTGTTCCTCGGTAACTATTCACACACTGCAGTACCCTAACTGCACCGCTATCCCGCTAAACAGACTGGGAGGTGGGGGTGGGGCGTCGAAAAGCCACATCCTCAACTTTTCTATTTCCTAACCATCACTGCTCATTAGATCATAGATCGCCAGGGTGAGCTTTGAAAACTTGATACTCGGCCCCACCCCAGACCAATTAAATGAGAGACACCGAGACACCCAAAGGCCAATAAGTTTCCAAGGCAATTCCACTACAGCCAGGGTTAAGAATTCCTACCTGAAATGAATTTCAACACAGCGGAGGCTGTTAGTTTTATAGACATAACTGTACTATGTCTCCCGGGGAAGGAGGTTTTCTTTTTTTAATTTTTATTCTTTCAGTTGTGTTAAATTGTACCTGGTATCAGATTTAGAAAAAAACCTTCCTGAGACTGTTCCCTCAGGTGGCTAAGCTGTTTACACAATCCTGCCCCATCTGAGCAAGAACATCTGTGGCACCTACACCCCACGGGGAGCCCAGGGCAGAGCTGTCTGGGCACTGCCTCGGGCCTGCCCGCTTAACAAACTGCAAAGTGGAGACGGGGTAACCTCTCAAGAGCTCCTGCTCCAGGGAGTTTCAGCTCTGCATGGGTGACACATTGGTGGGTATGGAAAATATGGATCCTCTGTGGGGTGTGTGTGTGCATGGGGGTGTACCTGTGTGCATGCGAGTGTGCTTGGGTGCATAGATGTGCACAAGTGTGCCATGGGCTGAATATCATACATAGGGGTATGTATATGTCCATGTGCAAGGGTGTGTGTTTGTGTGTGGTGTAGGCATGCCTCTTTACTCAGGGGTGTGCATGCAGGGGTGCGTATACATACAAGGGTGTACCTGTGTGATTGTGCACAGGGGCATGCGTGCATGCACAAGCGTGCACATATGCAGTGAAAGAAATGGCAGCAGGGGCGTATTTCAGGTGTATTTCACAAGGGCCTCACTTTCAGGACCGCCCAAGTGCAGTGACCTCCATCTTCACTGCTCTGGCCCTGTGATGGACATCGGCAACCTCACTGATGACAGGCTCAGCTCCAGCCCGGCCCAGTGAGTGGCCAGAGGAGGAGGAAGTAGTCTGGGCAGGTAAAGACTCAGGGTCGAAGTTGGAAGAGGAGACATCCCGCCAGGGGCTGAGCAGAACAATTGAGTTAAAGCCCTGCCTCTCGGGCTTCCTCGGAGGCTCAGCGGTAAAGAAGCCACCTGCCTGTGCGGGGACATGTGCTCAATCCCTGGTCCGGGAAGACCCCACACACCACAGAGCAACCAAGCCCATGAGCCAGGACTATCGAGCCTGTGTGTCACAACTACTGAGCTCACATGCCGCAGTGATTGAGGCCTGGGCACCCTAGGGCCCATGCTCCACAACAAGAAAAACTTCCACCATGAGAAGCCCATGCACTGCAACGGGAGAGCAGCCCCTGCTCGCTGCAACGAGAGAAAGCCCACGTGCAGCAATGAAGACCCAGCACAGCCAAAACTAAATAATAAAATAAATGAATAAAAGGTTCTTTAAATTCCCGCCTCTTAGGGAGACTTGTTGAATAGCTGCTCTCTCACACAAAGATGGTTCTCTGAGTGTGATGTTGGGCCGTCACAAACTCAGGGAGCCTGCCCATTCCCTGAGGGAGCAGTTAGGAAAGGAAGTTCTCACCTCTCTGGCCCCAGAAGATGCACAGTCAGAAGGGAGGAGTCCAGCTAACGCTGATAAACGTGAATTCATCTAACCTAGAGGTGGAGCCAGGTGTTGGTGGTGTTGACAGAAGGATGCTCCACACTTGCAGGGGACTTGTGTGTGGCAGAGCCTGAGATGCAGGCTCTGGACGGTCCCCATCCCCAGGATTCTTCACACTGCATCTTGGAGTCTCCGGTGACCCGGGGACAAGGGTCCCCAAATCCTTGCTTACTGCTCTGCCTGAGGCAGGTCTGGCTTCCCACAGCACTGGCTGCGCCATCCTAAGTTGTCTGAGATTTCTCTGACTTCCTGCACCTCGGGTCCCTTGTCTCTTTCCTCCTCCTCTTCCCCCGTCCCATCTGAGTTTCCCATAGGAAGCTTTGAGGCCAGGAAGAGATGCCTCTTTGCATCATTTGCAAATGTCAGCTGCTTCTGCAGTGTTCTGCTCCACAGTGTAGATGCGTCTCCCAAGCTCTCTGTTCAGAGGGAGCAGGGGCGGGCACTGCGCGGTGAGCAGCAGTGCGTGCTGGCGGGCAGCAAGAGGGCCCACCCAGCTCTG
This sequence comes from Cervus canadensis, assembly GCF_019320065.1. NCBI lineage: Eukaryota > Metazoa > Chordata > Mammalia > Artiodactyla > Cervidae > Cervus > Cervus canadensis. The sequence continues at coordinate 8,107,786 of NC_057386.1, read as the reverse complement.
AAGTGGCCCGCACAATGGGAACAGCTTGTTTGACAACAAAATGCCACAGGGTGAGAGCCAGCGTGGGGGACGTGTGGCTGGTTCCCGCTCCCAACCCTGGGGAGCTAGTTTGACAGTTCAGCACCAGCCTCCGGGACAGCTCCCAGCCTCGCTCATTCCCACTCAGGTGATTCAACCAGAGGAGGCGGAGCTGCTGTTTCCAAGTGGAACCTCCTCCCCCAGAACTCGCTGCTCCTGACCTGGGATGTGTTTCCAAATGCTGCCACAACCATGCAGCCCCTTCGTCAGGCCCTGTCACCTTCTCCCCCTACAAAGCAGACCGTCTCCCACATCCACACTTACACGTGCTGTTCCTCTCTGAAGACACTTTTCATCTTTCCTAAGCCTACTGAAGACAAGCACATCAACTTAAAAGGATGATTCCAGAGGGAGGAATTTCAAGCCATGGTGATGAAAACCTTCAAACTACTAGGTCATTTGGTAGCCTCACAGCACACCCCAGTCTCAGCCTCGTTCTCCCCTGACTCTCTCTGACAACCTGAGTCACTGGCAGACTCTGAGTCACTCATTCTGAGTAGCCGCCCAAGACCAGTGCTCCCTGGGCCCTGTCGACCAAGTATTGTCCATGGCTCGGTCCCCGCCGGCATCCTCCTCTCTCCAACACTTCTCTGCTACGGAGCATCAGCATTTGTGGTCAGGACAAAATGCCCATTAAAAAAAAGAAAAGAGAGAGAAAGACATCTAGAACTAACAGACCATCCAGGTGGTGGTCAGGCTCTAGACAGGAATCACATTTTAGCTTGAAAACCACCTGAAAGTAAGTTCATGGTCCGGTGAAGAAAAGTCAATTTGCAGGCAAACAATTTAGGGGCCTTCCTTAGTTATGTGCTCAGTCATTCAGCCGTGTCCAACTCTTTGTAACCCCTTGGACGGCAGCCCTTCAGGCTCCTCTGTCCATGGGATTTCTCAGGCAAGAATACTGGAGCAGGTTGCTATTTCCTCCTCCATGGGATCTTCCCAACCCAGGGATCCAACCCACAGCTCTTGTGTGTCCTGCATTGCCAGGTACATCCTTAACCACTGAGCCACCTGGGAAGTCTCCTTAGTTAGACCCTGGGACAAATTAGGACAGTCTCATTTCACTGCCAGTGAAAGGAATAGAAATTCACCAAGCACAAAATCTCAAGCCATAAAGAAAATGTTTTGATAACTTTGAATATATTAAAATTAAGTCCTCCTGTTCCTTAAAAAAAGACATAAAGAAATCACAAAGACAAGCCACAAATAAGATTGGGAGATTTTAAAACACATATAACTTACACAGGATTTATACCTATAATATATAAAGAACTCCTATAACTCAATAAGGAAAAGGTAAACAGCAAAGCAGAAAAGTGACAAATGACACAAACAGGCATCTCATCAAGAGGAAATAAGGAGAGCCAAGCATATGATCAACTGCTCAACCTCATCAGTTGTCAAGGAATGAAAGTTAAGACCATAACAAGATACCACAATACCCCTCCACACCCCCAGTGAGAAAGCCCAATAACACTAAGTGTGGGGAAGAATCGGCCCCCTGGGAACCTACACATGGTAGGACTCAACTGGTGCAGTCACTTAGGAAAACAACTGGCATTTTCTTGTCAGGCTGAATTTTTAGACACCTGGAGTCCCAGCAATTGTGCACCTAAGTCTATACCAAAGAAAAAACTCAGTCTATACCCAAGAGAAACTCTGACCCAGGGATACCCAGTGACATGTCCACCACAGATAGTATCATTCAAAATAACATGAAAAAACACGGGGAAATGTCCACAGATAGGAAAAATTGATGAATAATTGTAGTATAGTCACACAGTGGAATATTATATAGCAGTGAACATGAATGACATAGAGCTACAGGCAGCAACATGGAGGAATCTTGGAAATCTAATAATGAGTGAAGAAAGCAAATCTTCAAGGCTATAATCAGTAGGTAAAAATTTTACAAAGCTCAAATTAAACCAAAATAAAAACTAAATCATATATTGTTTATTGATACATAAAATTGTAAAAACAACAACAACAAAAGAACAAATTTATTTTTTAAAGCAAAAGAATGATAAACACAAAATCCAAGTTCCAGGTTTCCTCCAGGGCTGGGTGGTGCCGAGGGGAGAGGGATGGGTGAGAGAAACCCCCAGGTGAACACAAGAGTCCTTGTAATATTCTCATTCTGCAGCTGGGTGGTGGCAGAATCATAGATCACTTCATTCTTGTGCTTTGTGACATATGGTACATATATTTTTGTACATATCAAATATCATATAATAAATATTGATAGATAAAATAAGAAATATCTTACATATTTCTGTATCCCACAAATACAGTGGTTAAAAATGAGCTTAATCATACACACACACACACAATCCCATCCCCTCTAACCACCAGCCTCCCACCTCCAACAGCATCAGAGGGACCCTGGAAAGGCAAGCACTGGAAGAGGTAGGCATCACTGGCCCACCTCCCCATCCTCCAGGCCTTCCTGGCCCCCATGAAGAAGCCCAGCCCCAGAAGAAGCCCAGCCCCAGAAGAGGACCCCCGAGGCCGCACCAAGTCAGGCAGGACGGGAGCAGCGGGGGCCCTATCTGATGATGTGGCTCAGTTCCACAAACCAGGATCTGTCAGGCCCTGAGCACAAACAACAGGAATCCCCTTAGTCCAAGACGGAGAACATGACACTGTTTGGACAGCACTGAGCAAATACGCTCCCTGGTGCATCCCCCAGAATGACGGGGGCATCAGCACTGAGGACGGGAGGGCGGGAGGCAGACCGAGCAGGTGGAGAAAGCTACGGGGACCATCACCATCTGACAGTGGCTGGGCTCCTGGGGGACAGGCTCCCCTCCCTCCCCTCCCCCGCACTCACCTCTGCAGCTCCTTCAGGGACACTGTGATCCGGAGGCCATGGCCCAGGACATAGAGAGCAGCCAGGATGTCTGCCCACTGCACCATCTCCCCCAGAGGCCCGCCCTTCAGCACCCGCGGGCTGAACACGTCCCCCGACTCCTCCGTCAGGAAGCCGATGTGGACGAGGATCTGGTGGGGTCGGGGGTGGGGGGACACAGAGGGTCAGCTTGGGGGAGCAGCAGCCCTCGGCCCGGCCACCCCCAGGGAGAGCCGGCCAGCGAAAGACATGGTCTCCCTCCCGGCTGTGCTTTCTGGCACCAGAGCACAGCAGAAGGACCAAGAGGCACGGTGACCTCGCTGGAGACACAGGTGAGCAGGACGGTCACATCCTGCCCTCAGGGCGCTTATGTTCCGGATGAAAGAGGCAGACAACAGTAAACACAGACAAGAGAAAATTCATGAAATGACAAGGACTCTGAAAGAAATAAACAGGGCGAATGAGAGTCAGGTAAGTATTTATCGCATGGATGGATGGATGGACAGACAGATGGAGGAACCAATGAGCTGAGGAACTCCCCCAAACAGGCTACATTATTCCCAACATTCCAGGCAAATGACATGACTTTTCTGCCTGACAAGAACAAGACGTCCACAGAATGCAGGACTCCTAAGGGAGAGGGGGTGTCACTCTGCCCCAAACTTGAAAAGGGTCAGGACCAACACATGCATCCATCCTGACTCTGCCGCCGCACCACCCCAGCTCAAATTCAAATAAACACAAATGAAAGTCTTTCAAGGGTAGACCCAGGGTGCCCTTGGCAGCCTGAGGCCCCCGGCTCACTAAGTTCAGCTCCTTGAATGCACTGGGAGGATGAGGTACCTGCTTCTGGTCCCTCCGGACGCCCCCTAGTTTCTGCGCCAGGCGCTGGGCGGCCAGTGCCCACTGGGCCGCGAACCGCTTGGTGCGTTTCTTCATGAAGATTAGCGATTCCTTCCCACTGCCCATCAGCTCCAGGAGGTGGGACAGATTGCTCCGGAAAACTGCCTGGAGGGGGTGGGGTCCAGACTTCAGTTCTCTAACTTCCAGCCAGCAGCTACACCACCACCATCACCCACCACCCAGGGCATCTTCCCTGTGAGGTTGGGTCTGTTCTAGCTCCTTCCACGTTTCTAAGAGTCATGAGCCCCACTCTCATCCCCCCAACAGTCACTCCCCAGCCATGTCGGTCTGTCCCAGCCCAGCTCCAGTCAGCCACCAGTCCTGGGCCCTTCAGGACGGGGTCAGCTGTGACCTGTTCCCAGGATCCCAGCTCCGACAAGGAGGCAGTGAGGTCGTGGTCAGAGCCGGGTCTCCAAGGGCAGAGAAGCCAGGCTGCCTTTCAGCGGAGCCAGAGTATCCATATGCCTTAAGGAAGTTAACTCAGCTCTCCAGACCTTAGATCTGTCATCTGTTAAATACGACTGTGTAAGGACTGCTGTGAGATTTAAGTACAAATAAAGTGTCTGGCACACAGGAAGCCTTCAATGAGTGACAGCTATTATTACTATTATTCCAGTCCATTAAGGGAGGCGCCTCCAGGGCCCCAACCTGCCCCTCAAGTAGTTTCAGCTTTGCAGCATCCCGCAGGAGTTGGGGCGAGCACCCGCAGGCCGGCAGGCCGGGACCAGCCCACCCACCAGGCAGAGCCAGCTGGCCTTATCCTACCCGGGGGCAAAGTGTTCCCTGCTGTCCCCCAAGCACGACCCGGTCACCAGCCCCTTGCCGACCCACCCACCTCCCTCGCCTACCTGGACTTTGGGGAGGGGCTTGGGAGCCCTCTGGGTGGCCGTCTGGTTCCTCCAGGGCAGCGGGGGGCAGAACCACTCGACCTCACTGAGGTAGATGAGGAAGGAACACTCGGTGCCATCCACCCCGAAGAAGGCGTAGCAAGGGTCAGAGGTCCAGCGGGCACGCATCCACTGCGGAGAGGGCCAGCCTGGGCCAGGGAGCCAGCGCCAGTCCCTCCTGTACCCTCAGGGCCCCCTTGCGGGATGTCCTTGGGGAACCCGAGGTCCCCCAGGAGAGGGTCCCTGGGGCCCCTCCTAAAGGTGCAGCAAGGCCAGAAGCAGAGAAGAGAGACTGGACCAGGGTCCTAGGACCCAGCCCTATGTCTCAGCCGCTGAGAAACTCAGGGAAGGCCAGACTGGCCCACCATCCCCCAGGCCCAGAAAGAGAAGGACCCTGTGGGAATGAGGCCAGGTCAGGACACATGCGGTCCAACAGTGGAGGTGCAGCAGCTGCAGGCCTAGTGGGTCCCTCATCATTTGTTCTCCATCCATAACCAAGAGCCAGGTTCTGCTGACGCCAAGGTCAGGGCACAGCCTCTGAGCAGACAAAGGTTGCAGCCAGGGCAGGACTCATCCACAGTGGCCCCCACGTGGTCCCCAAGAAAGGGTCTGCAGTGCCACTGCCCCCCAACTCAGGGATTTCAGCACCAGTGAGAGGCTGGCTTTTTTTTTTTTTTGAGGGGCTGGCTTTTATGGCTGTGAACTGGCTCCCCAGATAGACAGACTCCATGCAGTCGGGGGTGAGGGGGCACCCTGGGCTGGGGGGAGGGATTCTCTCAGACCAGCTGGGCTAGAAGGGATGGAGAAAGAGAATGAGGTCCACTCCTTGTGTGAAATTGTTGGGATTCAGGCTGCTGGGGGTGGCACATGTATATTTAATAACTTGTCTGCTGTAAGACAGTACTGAAAACCCCAAAACAGGACCCATTCTGGGAAATTTGGGTTGGTGGACCAGGCAGGTGGCCCAAGCAGAGAAGCAGTTCCTCTGAGGTTGGCCTCTGCTAGCTAGTGCCAGTGTGAGGGTCCGGAGGCCAGGCAGAGAGCCCCTTGGTGGTGAATGTTGCTGCTAGCAGAACCCCAGAGCTAACCTGGGGCACAGCTCCCGCCGAGGGGCCTGCTTCTCCTGGTCACCCCCACCCCAACCCTCAGCCCCAAGCCTCACCTCCACCTTCCCTGAGCAGTCAGGGAACTTGGGGTCACTGGGCGCCTCACACTGGTCCCGCCGGCCTTCAGACACTGCAGGGAGAGAAGGCCAGCTTGCTGAGGACCTGGGTCCGGGAAGGAGCCCGGCAGAGAAAGTACAAGGCAGGTGGGAAGGGGCAGCATGGGAGCACACACTGCCCTGGACCTGAGTTTTCTTCCCTGAAAGGCCACCTGCCAGGGCTGGCCTGGGCCTGAGCTGCCCCCTCTGCCACCATGCCCAGCCTCCTTAGGCAATTCAGGCCAATGAGGAGCTGGCCTGAATGGTTAAAGACCAGTTCTCCGGATGGGCAGACCTCAGGCACACATCCGAATGCACTCCCGACTTCTTGAGGGGGCTTCCCAACCTGATGCTCCCCACATCAGAGGGATAGAGGGGCCACCCCGGGATGGTGGGGTCACCCCACTGACAGCCCGAGGCAGGACCCCCCAGGAACCAGGGGAGCTGCTGCAGGGAGAAATCGGGCCCCACGCCGGACATGCCACCGCCCTGTACTCTGTCCTCCTGGGGGTCGCGAGGCGCCCCCGGCCCCCACCCTTGCTATGCAGGAGCAGGCTGTGGCGCAGGATCTGGTCCACCTTCACAGCGATGTCCGAGACGTTCTGGGCGATGGCCTGGATCCGCTCCATGAGGCCAGTCCCGGCAGAGAGCCTGAGAGGGAGAAGCCAGGGTGAGCCCGCGGTGATGGCCTTCCCGGGGGCAGGGGAAGGAGGGCTCAGCCTGCCTGCAAAGGACTGCAGGGCCCCCAGCACCCAAAGGCCAGCCTGCGCGGAACAGCAATGCAGCGACCGACAGTCAGGCCAGGAAATGGAGCCGCTGCTGTCTCAGCCCGGGCTGATGGAGCTCACTAACTAACCATCAGCATGCCCACCTGGCATGCCTCTGGGAAAACCCACAGCAGCAGGTGCCAGGCCAAGGGCAGTGCTCGGGCTGACACGGGCAGAGGAATTCCCTTCAAGAGCCTGGATGGGATGTGTTTGGGGACCCCCAGGTGATGGAGGCCCTTTTCCTGGGCTTAGCCGGCCGCCCTGAGTCTCTTTCTCTATTTTTCTCCCAGGGAGGGCTGTATCTTGCCAAAATAAATTCCACACAAAGTAGCCTGGGGACTTGCCAACTATTAAAACCTCTAGTAAAATTATTGCTGGATTCCCAAGAATGAATTCTCCCAGGACCCTAAATGAGTTCACTGCCACAAACATCACAGCCCTCCGACTCACCATCAACACTGGCGCTGCCTTAATTTTTGGAGTACCCCCTGGTGTTGATCACCACTCCCCTGTCAGAGGAGTTTATTAGACATCAGATGCAGTATTTATCTCATGGCAAAAACTTCTATTAAGACAGATTCCACTCAGCCGGCACGTGGGGCTCGCAGCCAGGAGGGCTCTGGGGGCCCTTCTCCAGAAGGCCGCTTTTTTTTCCTTTTTCCTGAAGACAGTAATTCCGTTCCCTTTGATTTTCACCACCTCCTCTGGCTTTGTAGGCCAACTGTAAGCTTCATTTATCCCTGTACAAGGACTGGGTCTTCCTTGCCGCACATAATGAGAACTACACGAAGGAGGATTTTTCCAACCTGGGCTCCTCTGGGATCTTCAAACCCCACCTCCCACCAGGAAAGGCACAGTGCTGCCCCTCCTCGGCCACCCGCCCCCCACCATTTTCCTTTTTTAAAGCTTTGGCTGTGCTGGGTCCTTCCTCACTGCAAAGTGCAGGCTCAGTAGTCGCGATGCCCAGGCTTCTTCAGTTGTGGTGTGTGGGCTTAGTTGCCCCTTGCCACGTGGAATCTTAGTTCCCCAGCCAGGGATCAAACCCACGTCCCCTGCATTCGAAAGCGTGCTTTTTTTTTTTTTTTTTGGCTGTGTTGGGTCTTCACTGCTACAAGGGCTTTTCCTCTAGTTGCAGCAAGTGGGGCTACTCTCTAGGTCATGTGCTTGGACTTCTCATTGCGGCAGCTTCTCTTCTCACGGAGCATGGGCTCTAGGGCATGAGGGCTTCAGTAGTTGCGGTTCCCGGGCTCCAGAGCACAAACTCAGTAGCAGGGGCACTCGGGCTTAGCCGCTCTGCGGCACGTGGGTTCTTCCCAGACCAGGGATTAAACCTGTGTCTCCTGTATTGGCAGGTGGATTCTTTACCACTGAGTCACCAGCAAAGCCCTGGAAGGCGGATTCTTAACCGCTGGACCACCAGGGATGTCCTCCCTGCTCCACTTTTTGTAAGGAGAGGAAGGGTGTGGGGACCAAAGGCAGAGGCAGCAGGAAGGGGGGAGATGAGCCCAGCACACACCTGTGCACACACATGTACACTTGTGTGCACACACGCACACAGGCAGTCCAGTCCACGCTCTCCAAACTCTCCTGGAAAATGGCATTGCCTTTCATTCACTTCCTGTGGCTGGGGCAACGAATGACCACAGACTGGGGGCTTAGAGCGGTCCAGATGTCTTCTCTCACACCCTGGGCACCAGAAGTCTGCAGGCAAGGTGTCGGAGGCTCTGGGGGAACGTCTGTCCTAGCTTCTGGGGGGGCCAGCGGTTCTCGGTCTCTGTCTTTCCTCGGCCTCCTTACGTGTGTGTCCAAATTTCCTCTTCTTATAGGAACACCAGCACTGGATTAGGGCCCACCCTGATCCAGTATCACCTATCTTAATTTGACTGCATCTACTGAAGCCCTATTTCTGAACAAGATCATATCCATAGGTACCATATCCATAGGCCCAGCCTTCATCCTGTTGCTTCTTTCATGGGAGATGAAGAGCAATGGGGGGTAGGGGGGAGCCTTTGACTCCTCACGCTTCTGGGTCCACTTTATTCGGAGACTTATTCGAGGGCTTTCCAGGTGGCACTAGTGGTCATGAATCCGCCTGCCAATGCAGGAGACATCAGAGACATGGGTTCAATCCCTGGGTCGGGAAGATCCTCTGGACGGGGGCATGGCAACCCAGTCCAGTATTCTTTGCCTGGAGAATCCCATGGACAGAGGAGCCTGGAAAGCTACAGTTCATGGGGTCACAAAGAATCAAACACAACTGAAGTGACTTAGCATGCAGGCATCAGACTGAGAAAGGACCTCAGAGTCAAAGGTTCTGGATTCAAATCCTGGTTCCAGTGGAGAGCTGTGTGACTCTGGGCAAGTAACCTAACCTCTCTGAGCCCCAGGGTTAGCTCATATAAAGTCTGAATAGTTTTAGCTCCCTCACGAAGTGATGAACTGCAAGGATTAGATATGAAGTTGACTGTCAAGGGCTCAGTATACAGTAAGTGCTCAATAAATGTTTGAGACACTCTCACTCCCTACCTCCAGGAGTCACCCCATCCTTGAGAGGAAGTCTCATAAGTCTAACTACAGAGCAAAGCACTTCACTTTTGGGGAGATTCAGCAATTTTCATACGATAAGCTTTTTTTTTTTTTTTTTGCATAAAACATATCACCAGCCTGGGCTTTAAAACAGCACAGATGGCATCTGTCTGATTTAACAAGTTCAACTTGTTCAAAACGGAATTACTTGGCGTCACTATTATTATACTGGACTTAGCATTTGCACAGCATTTTCTATTTTCAAATAATATAGGATTAGGCTTCTTTCCTTGGGAAGTTTTTTTTTTAATGACAACAAAAGTTGATGTTGTGAGACTTCAAACCACAGCACATCTGTGACCTGGGAAATGCTTCCGTGGAAAAGAAAAGGGGGGGTGGATTGGGGACAAGCTGTGCAGCTGCCCACCGCTGACAGTGTTTTCACTGTGGGATTGGGGTGGTGGCAGGGCTGGCTTCTCCATCAGGCCAGCGTGGTGCCCTGTCAGGGCCCACAGTGCTTTCAGGGGGTCCACAAAAATGTTCCCATTCCTCTAAACATCAGGAAAAAATTGAGGTCAGGAAAAGATTTTAATATGTAATGTTACTATAAGCATCATTATGCCAATGCAGTCATAAAATATAATTTTGCTACTGGTTAAATATGCTCGGGCATAAGTGGCTTCCTGGAGCCAGCCACCCTCCAAGGCTGACCCTGGTATGGCCAACCTCTGGGCACTGGCCCAGGGTCCCCCGAAGAAGCAATCAACACCATAGCCCACCCACTGACCTCAGGACCCTCTGCCCCTTCACCACTCAGAGCCAGGGGCAGAGGTGCAGGGAACGGAGCAGGAAACTCTGGCTCCAGTCGGTAACCAGTGGCCACTTCCCCCCAGGACACCGGCTCCAGGCATCACCTCCCATCAGGCCAGGTCCCCAGAAGGCCCATGAGGCCATTACTGATTCCAGTTCTCAGTCCCCTGGCCCCAGCATGAGCGCTCCAGGAAGCCGCAGGAAGGAGGTTTAATTTTGAGTTCCACCCATGATTTATGAGGGTTGCATTCAATTAATGAGATATTGATTTCTGCGCAGCTGGCCAGCGTGCTTGCTGGGAGTTGTTATTTTATTATAAAACTGATTGCTTTCCTTTTAAAACAGAGAGACTCGCGTTCACAGGTGCCTGAAGACACATGTACCAAGACACAAACGCTGCAGCCAGAAACACGAGCGCCGCGCACAGGAGATGGGTTCTCTCCAGGTGTCTGTCTCTCACACACCACACAGAACACAGGAAACACCCGTCCCTGGTGTCCAGTCTTCCCTGCATCTTTTTTACTGCTCTCCTCCTCTGCTCCCCCTCTTCACTCCCGTCAGAGGTCTGATGCCATCAGAGTGCTGCCAGCATGCGATCAAGGACCTGCCTGCCCCTCCCCGGGTGAGAGCAGAGAAGATGCCTTCTCTCCTGCCCTGAGAAATATATATACACATACATGCACATGTATGTATCAGAAAGACAGGATGGATAGATGATAGACAGACAGATAGTCTTCCCACTGCTGATAGGAACAGAGCTGGAGTTGGACTGTAGTTTCATCACTTGGGGAAGGGACTGGTACCCCACGGGTGGGGCAAAGCCAGACTATGGGGAACAGAGCCCCTATCCCCACCCCAGAGCCCAGTGTTCCCCTGGAGGATTTTCTTTTCTAACATCTCATATGTCGTTTAGGGCTTCCCAAGGTGGCACTAGTGGTAAAGAACCCGCCTGCCAACACAGGAGATATGACAGACACGGGTTCGAGCCCTGGATCGGGAAGATACCTTAGAGGAGGGCATGGCAACCCACTTTAGAATTCTTGCCTGGAGAATCCCATGGACAGAGGAGTCTGGTGAATTATAGTCCACAGGGTTGCAAAGAGTCAGACACGACTGAAGAGACTTAGTATGCACTCGTGTTTATTTAAGACACTGATATCCTGCTATATATGCCTTGTTTCTTGGCTCTTTTACTTAGACGAATAAATACATTGCCAGCCATTAAATAGTTTTAATGTATTTTTAGTGGTTACATTTTATTCCATCATGTGTATCCATACCATATTGACCTTTCCCCACTGATTTCTTTTTTAATATTTACTTTTATTTCTTTTATTTATTTGACTGGGCCTGGTCTTAATTGCAGCAGGCAGGATCTTTAGCTGCAGCCTGTGGGGTCTAGTTTTCCCGACAAGGGATCAAACCCCAGGCCCCCTGCATTGGGAGCTCTCAGAGTCTTAACCACTGAACCACCTGGGAAGTCCCAATAGTAGGACTCTGAAGTATCTTAAAAGTACATGTGTCTATTTGGCTGCATCCTCAGTGATAAAAATCTTATAATTAAAACACATTTCCCAGTTTGATAAGTTAAACAGTTCCTTAAGCGTGGGATTGTTATTAATAATGAAGGAGAATTCTTTGTTCTGTTATATGTTCTTTTGCCTCAAATTCTGCTTTGTTTGGTATAAATATTGCCATCTCCACTTTCTCTCCATTTGTGTGTCCTGGATACATTTCCTTTTATTTTTAATTTCTGAGTCACTGGTTTTGAGGCCTGTCTTACAAATGGCATACAGTGGGATGCTGAGAACCTTTGTCCCTGTTAGGGATGTTTAACCCTTCACATTTATGTCACATTTGACAGGTGTCTGCCCCGGAGTGACTTTCTAAACCAGTCACCAACATCTCCCCACACCCCCGTATCAGTCCGGCTTCTCCCCAGCCCAGGGTCCACACACACTCCCGGATCTGTCCCATTAGGAAGGGGCAAATCCAGAGGCTGGACCCAGCACAAGGCCTGTGAGAAGCGGGGCATGTCTTTTAAAATTGAGCCCCAAGTCATCTTAACCAGTAGCGTGTCCCCTGTCCTACACCCCACCCACACACACAGAAGCTACACTCCTGGCACCTAGCCCCACCAACACAGAGACAGCCGAGAGTATCTAGAAGCTTTTTATGATTATTATTAATTTACTTGTCTATTTGGCTGCACCGGGTCTTAGTGGTGGCATACAAGGTCTTTGATCTTGATTTCACTGAGGCATGCGGGATCTTTAGTAGTGCCACGTGGGATCTAGTTCCCTGACCAGGGATGGAACCTGGGCCCCCTGCACTGGGAACCCAGAGGCTTAGCCCCTGGATGACCAGGGAAGTCCTCAGAAGAATTTTTGAGTTTTTAAATAAAGCTTTAAAAAATCGGGGGGTGGGGGGAAATAAAACCTCAACTCCTTACTCACAGATGATAATTCTGATGGATCTTCCTTCCTGCCATCCCTTCTCCACAGGGAGGGGTTGCTGGCTCCCTCTTTCTAAGGAGTTCTGACACTCTTTGAGGACAAGAACCCTGACTTCCGTCTTCTGGGTTTCCTCCATCCATTCCTGACACCCCAGCCCAGAGCCTGCACCCAGTAAGCACTCGACAAATACAGATTGGCTCGAACGCAGACAGCTTCAAATCTCAGCTGTCTTTGCCACTGCAGAGAGGCCTTATGGAAAATTCAGAGATCACTATTTGGTTTTAGGATACATAATACGATGCCATTTGCAATAAATCGGCAAATAAACCTGAATTGTTTTTTCCTAGGCTGAATAAAGCGAATTTGCTTTCCCTAAGGATATACCAGCCATGAGTGGGAGGCACAGCCGAGAAGCTTCCAAAGGGCAGAAGGGGGGCAGTGGAGGTTGTTCTTTTTAAAGCCACAGATAATTGCAAAGTGAGAAATCCAAGTGCAGATAACTGAGAGTTTGCTGGAAACACAGCGGCGGCAGGGTTCTCATCTGCCAGCGCCATGCTGGACAGCCCGGAGTGGGGTCAGGGTAGGGAGGGGACTGCAGTGTTCATGCCCATGGGAAGGGTGAGCAGGCAGCCTCCGCGTGCCTGGGACACACCCACCGCTTCGCTCCCTGAAGCCAGAAGCAACAGTGTCCCTGAAATTTATGGCTCTGCCTGTGGGGTTTGATGGGCTCTGCTGGTCATGATGGATTGTTGCTATTTCCTGGGATGAAGCTGGAGCGGGTGGAGATGAAGGGCAGAGCAGGGGAGGGAGGGCGGGCTGGGACGGGAAGAAACCGGAGAGACACTGAATGTGCTGGCGGGAGCACTCCCTGCCCCAGGAGGCAGGCCCAGCAGCCCAGGAGCACTTGACTCTCTGCCCTCACCCTGGTGAACAGACCAGTGGACAGAGGCTGGATCTGCAGCCCGGACAGCGGGGAGCACAGCTGGGGCAGCTGGGAAAGTGGAAAGGATGGGGCAGGGGGCTAGGGGCTAAATCAGAGGGGACACAGCAGCATCAGGGAGAAGCACCCTGGGCACACGGAGAAGAGGCGGCCTCAGACCCCTGGGGGAGTCCAGGGGCGCCCAGCACCTTTGCCTCAATCTCCCGTCTCTGCACCCTGGAGGAGGGCATGCCAACCCACTCCAGTATCCTTGCCTGGAGAATCCCATGGACAGAGGAGCCTGGCGGGCTACAGTCCATGCGGTTGCAAGGGTTGGAAACAACTTGGCGATTAAACCATCACCACCTGTCTCTGCTCCAGCCTTTCTCTTCCCCTCTCACACCCCCCTCATGCAGAGACATCCCTCAGCTCTAAGAATAGGGTTCCAACGCCACCTGCCATCACTGACAAAGCTCTAGGCCACCTGCCCGCTGCCCTCTCTCAGCCCCCACCGCACTCTGCCAGGTGGACCTTCACGCTGGTTTCTTTCCTTCAAGACACCAAGCCTGGGATTTCCCTGATGGTCCAGTGACTAAGACTCTGCGCTCCCAACGCAGAGGCCTGGTCGGAACTGGATCCCATATGCTACAACTAAAGGTCCCGAATGCTGCAACTAAGACCTGGAGCAGCCAAATAAATATTTTTTTAAAAGACACCAAGCCTGCTCCTTCCCCAGGGCCTTTGCACTTGCTGTTCTCTCCACCTCAAATTCTCTACCCACCAGCTCCTCATGGGGCTGGCTTCTCCTGCTCATTCAGAATTGAGCTCACAAATCACCCATTCCCATGGGCCTTGACAGACCATCCTGTTTGAATAGCCTCTTTCCCAGTCATCTGCTCTCTCAACGCTTGGAGCTTGGCTCAAGATCTCTACATTATCTCATTTCTTTCTTTTTCTCAGTTTCTGTCTGTCTTCCCCACAGGAATGGGGACAAGGCTCATCGTTGTGTCCCCAGCACCGGGAGCAGTGCCTGGTGCTTCATTGGTGCCAAGACGTATTTCAGGAGCAGAGAGATCTCTAGTTTCTTCTGTCAGATGCTCAGGCTCTGGAGAGCCACAGCATGTAACCAGGGACCCCGACTTCCCAAGGGGGAAGAGCTCCCACCAGGAGCCGGGCACTCTGGCGAGCTCCTCACACCCACCACTGCGTTTAGTCCCAGGCTCCGGAACTGTAATTTTTTTTTTTTAATGAATTTTTATTGGTGTATAGTTGCTTTACAGGGTTGTGTTAGTTCCTGCTGTAAAACAAAGTCAGCCAGTTATACCTTCTCTTTTTTGGATTTCTTCCCCATGTAGATCATTTAGTACATTGACTAGAGCTCCCAGGGCTTTACAGTAGGTTCTCATTAGTTACCTATTTTATACACAGTATCAATAGTGTATATATGTCAATCCCAGTTTCCCAATTCATCCCCTTCCCTTCCCCTTTTGGAGTCCCTCTTTGTTCTCTATGTCCAGTAATGTAATTTTATGCCTACATTTCCCAAAACAAAAAAATCACAGCAAAGGTCTAAAGAAGGATTTGTGTCTCCTGAGCTGCAAATTATTACTTATCGATATGAAAAATCTTGCAAAGGGATAAAAACAAACCCCCAAGAAACTGCATATTTAATGAATGGCCACCAAGAGCTTGGTATTTAGAAAGGTGGGCTTCTGGTGGGGCCAGCTGATCTGGGCCCTGAGCCAGGCCCAGCTCCTCGGCAGCTGTGCCACTTTGAGCAAGTTCCTAAACACCTCTGTGCCTCCGTTTCCTCCCCGTAAGGCACTGTGGGATTGACAAGCTCTCGGCGGTAACATGATATGGTGAGCTGTGAGTAAATGTCACCCATTAAGAGGACTGTGCTGTGCTTAGTCACTCGGTCATGTCCAACTCTTCTCGACCCCGTGGACTGTAGCCCACCAGGCTCCTTTGTCCATGGGAATTCTCCAGGCAAGAATACTGGAGAGGGTTGCCATGCCCTCCTCCAGGGGATCTTCCCAACACAGGGATCAAACCCAGGTTTCCTGCATTGCAGGTGGATTCTTCACCATCTGAGCCATCAGGGAAGCCCTCATGAGGACAGGGATGATGATATTGGCCCACCCGACTGGGCACCCAGAACGTTCAATCACAGAGGTCTGCTGAAGTAGGGACCCAGGGCCAGCTGTCCAGCCCAGGCAGCCTATGGGGCCGAAGATCCCCGACCAGACCGAAGGAGCGGACTGTGCTTCAGGCTCCCCCGGGCTGGGACCTCTCAAGGATCAGCACTCACCACCGTCCCTTCCTTTGATCTTACCCAACACCAAACTTCAGAAATGGCTTTGGCTTTTACATACCACACATTGGCTGAGGTATAGCTTCTCCCAAATTGTGTAAAAGTGTGGGTTTCAAACTAATTTTTCAGCAGTTAGAACACATCGGGGCTTCCCTGGTGGCTTAGATGGTGAAGAATCTGCCTGCAATGCAGGAGATCTGGGTTCAGTCCCTGGGTTGGGAAGGTCCCCTGGAGATGGGCATAGCAACTCACTCCAGTATTCCTGCCTGGAGAATCCCAAGGACAGAGGAGCCTGGTGGGCTACAGTCCGTGGGGTCGCACAGAGTTGTACACGACTGAGCAACTAACACTTTCAAAACACATTGAGCGGCTCCAGCTCATCAAGAACCCAGTATCTATTAATAAAAGGTCAAGTGCAGCTTGTCCCCTGGGATGAGTGGGGTCCCAGCCTCATCTCCTCCACATCCAAGTCTGGGGGCCAGGACTCCCAGCTGGGCCAGCCCTGGCTTCATGCCCCCTCATTCTAAGGGGCTCAGGAGGACCTCACACCTCAGACCACCACCTGGGTTCCCAGGGACAGGCAGAAGCACGTGGGGCTGCCGCACAAACCCTAAGGGAACTCTGCATATTGTGGCCTCAGCAGGGGAATATTTAGAATGTATAAACCAGGCAATTATTCTTGCAATGATGGCCCAGGTCCATGGGAGGAAGACAGATGATCACTGAGGTCATTGCATCTCATGCACGGTCACACATACTGGTCACCACGGACAGAGCTCAAAACTGTCAGATAACGTACAACGGGAAGCCATTTAGGGAAGATTTGCAAACACCACACACTTTGCATTTATGTATGTGTGTGTGTGTGTGTGTGTGTGTGTGTGTGATGCATTCTGAGGCGGTATCCCCGGCCCCATCCCCAGTATATCGGGTACCACTCCTCCCCCACTCCAGGAGCCCCTCCCACTCCTGGGCCCCCCTCACCTGTCCGCGGCAAAATGCCCATCGCCAGCAGCCCGGTGCAGCTCGCTGCTGTTCTCCAGTCTGGCCAGCGTGTCCATGCGCTTCACCATCAGCTCCAGCAGGTCACTCATCTTCCGGAGGACACCACGGGACTCTGGCCCGCCCATCACTGTGGGCAGAGGGTGGGCACGTCAGGCATGGCCCAGGCAGCCCCGAGGCCACGTGAGACCACATGGTGTCCAGTCAGGGGTGGCTCAGACCCCAGCCCCACTCGCTTCTTCTCAGAAAGAGGGGAGATGTATGGCAAAAACCATCACAATATTGTAAAGTAATTATCCTCCAATTAAAATAAATAAATAATTTTTTAAGAAAAGAAAGAAAGAGAGGGAGCCAGGAGAGTGAGCCTGCACCACCCCTCACTCCTGCAGGACAGGAATCCGGAGAGCCCTGGGCCCACCCTGCTCCCTACCAGCTGTGTGACATTGGGATAATCTTTTAACCTCTCTGAGCATTGGTTTTCATCTGCAAAATCGAGCTTTAGACATACTCTCAGGTCTGTGAGATGACAGGGAAGGCCCAAAGACCCTCAACAACAAGTTCCAGACAGAACTCGTGGATCAGGGTTTCTAAAAGTACAGTCAACCATCCACCCACAGCTGAACCTCCTGGCCAGGTGAAGTCTAGATTCCTGGGCCTTCGTGTAGATCTGCTGGTTCAGATCTCTAGGATCTGGGGCCCCGGACTCTGCATTCTGCTTGCTCCTCACGTGACTCAGATGCACAGGAGAGGCTGTGAGCCTGTATTCAAAGGGGTGGGGGCCTTGGCCACCTTCCTTTCCCATCCACTCCCCCAGACCCCACTCTAGAAAACCAGCGTGAATTTGTCTTCTCAAGCCAGTCCTTGGGTTCTCAGAGATCAACTCCAGGAGAGGCCAGGAGACCTTGTGAAAAATAAAATTAGATGAAAATGAGGTGCTTCAACCAAGATCTCGTTAACCAGCCTGAGACTTTCCACAATTTCCCATCTAATCACTCCTCATCATTAGCACCATGCATGTCAGCGTGGGACAGCAGCCCCCACCTTTCTTTTTAATTAAATTTTGTGAAGGTTTTAAATGGTCCCTCCAAACCATCCATCAGTGCTCGGTTCCAGGTGTGGCAGCTCCCACCAAGGTTGCCTGCAAACCTTAGGGGCCAGGCTCTGAATCTCCGTTAACAACTGATCTGGGTCCCTAGAGATCCAGATGCTCCTGGGGATTCCCTAGGCTGCTGGTGGGGAGCGGGTTGTCAGGCGGCACCTTGGATGGGGATCCCCAGAATCAGACCCCCCAGATAAAGGTTTGAGGGCAGGTCGTTATGGGGAAGTGAGCCAGGGAAGCAGAGACAGACCAGAGAGGCATGTTACCACCCTGGGGAAACCAGCTGGTGCAGAAGCAGCCTCACAGCTCTCTCCCTGCGGGGGCGAGGGGGCTAAGCATGTATACACCACCTCCCACCAGTCACTGCTTGAGGGCTGCTCCCCGGGACAGCCATGATCTGGTACTTTCCATGCGGCGGCAGCAGCTCCAGCATGTGACGGGACTCTCTGAGGGCTGAGCACCATTAGCATCCGCTTCTCAAGAAAGCCAGGGTCGGGGCCCGGTGGACTCAGAGGGGCTGGGGTGGACCTGGGCTCTCACCTGCCTCTGACAGCATCCCCTCAAGGGGCCATGCGGCCAAGGGTTTCATCGTAATGTTCTCAGCCTCGGTGTCCCCAGTTCAAGGCAATAAACATTAGGTCCCATCTGCAACCCAAGTTCAAGGTGCCAGGATGCAGGTAAGAGGGATCACAGCCAGCCACAGGGAACCAGAGGCAGAGACAAGAAGTCAAGTGGGGAGGAGGTCAGGAAGGGGCCAGTCTCCTCTGCTCCATGCTTGGGACTGAGCCAAAGGGGGCCCTAGAGAGGCTGGCTGACACCCAGGATACTTGTGACATTTCCACTGTGCCTGTCCCTGTATCCCCTGGTGCCAGGCCCATTCCAGTGGCTGCAGCCGCCTTCTCATACCAAGTCACCTTCCGGCTGGGTGCCCCTGCTTGCTGAGCTGGCCTGAGCCTAGAAGGGAGGCCTTGGGGGGCTGGGGGTTGCAGGTTACTCAAAGAGCTTCAGTCTCTGGCTCCAAAGAAGACAGCGAGCATGAATGATGGGGGAAGGATGGGAGCAGAGGAGAGACATGAGGAGGGGTTGGGTGCTGGAAAAACTGGGCATCAGAAAGAAGGAAGGAAACAGTCTCCACCTCTCCCCACCTGAGTAGCTGAAAGAGCTAATGGTCTCCCCACCTCCCCCTCTCAGAAAACTGGGTGGATTTTTCCACTGGGATCGGGAAATTTCACTGTAGTGTTTGATGAAGCAAAGTGAGGTCTCTCCCACCACTCAGCCCCTCCCTGCTCACTCATGGCCTCAATCAGTTAGTCCCTCAGCAAGCATGATATAAATAGCTCCTTCTCTCTTTCAGCTCCACAGAGTTGGGGACAGTTGACTCTTTGAAAGTACTCTCATCCAGAGACCTCCCACCCAAGCCTGTCATCCAAATGCAATACCTCACTTTCAACCAGTGCTTGGAGCACAGGGTAAAACCAGAGGGGAGTTCCCATCATTTCAGCTAGAAAAATAGGAGCCCATCAGATGACTGATCCTGGAGCTGCCTTGCACAGGTATTTTCTGGGCATCTAGAAAATGGGAGCCCCCCATGTTCAGGGTTACCCGATGGACGTCCTGGAATCATGCAGTGGCTGGCCTCCCTGGGCTGCCCTGATCGCTCATAGCGGGAGCTGGGGTGGCCCCTTCCCCAAAGGAGTTGGATGGAAACTGGAAAGTGAGACCACAGCTGGGAACACTCTCAAGCCAGAGTCTGTTATCTGAGGCCGTGCACTCGGGCCCGACTGGACCACAGAGCTTGGGCAGCATCTGGAACCTGCAGACACAGCACTCCAGCAATACTGAGCCACGTCACAGCTCCTGGGGCCGTGTGGTGTTCCCTGCAATGGCTCGGGCCTGCCAGCTGCCCTGTCACACTGCTGCCCTCTCTCCAGGCTCATCCCAAGTGTCCTTTTCCCCTCGGAGTTCACTGTCTGCACCCCTCCCAAGATCTCACTGACAATGCCTACCCCGCCCCCACCCCATTACAAAAGCTGCGAAACAGCTGATGGAGCCAATAACTGCAAGGGTCGAAAGAGCCAGACAGAGCCGGACCAAGCCTGGGGGCAGCACCAGGTCCCAGGAGAGGTCTTGACTCCAGACCTGCCCTGCCCCCCGGATGGTGCGGGGAGGGGACAGGTCGCTTTCCTTCTCTGGGCCTCAGTGTCCCCTCCAGTAAAATGTGAGGGTCTGACTTACTGAGACTCAAGGGTCTACAGGCTGAGACTCCTATTCCATCTCTTCCCCTAGCAGCCTCCAGAGAAATGGAGGTAATGGGAAAGAAAAGATGTGTTCTTATAAAAGCCTGCAGAATCTCCTTAGGGAGAGAGCTCCACTTTGTTTTGCTAAACCCCTGGGTGGGCCAGAGCATCGTCTAGATGCCCAGAGCAATGAGACAGAGAGAAAGCGAAATGACTCTGCATATTCAACTAGGAAGACTGGAGTTTCCCAGCTCAGCCTGGGAGACTAGCAGGGAGGACAAGGCCTGGGGACGTGGGCAGGGACAGGACAATGGCTCAGAGGGGCTGGACAGGACAGGGATGCTCCACCACCAAAGGGATGACCCATGGGGAAGGGTTTCAGGGGGCTCTGAAAGGCAGGTGTCCAAGAGAGAATTGTCATCTGCTCACTGTGCTGAGCGGTGGTCCAAGCCCCCACCCCCAAATCCCCCCAATCCGTGTGTGAGGGTTTAGGGGTAAGGAATGTCCTTCCCAATAGGTCAGTGTGGGAGACACAGAGGAGGCAGGAGGGGAGACACCCAAGAGGATAATTCAATAGAAGCAGGTCAGAGCACGAGGTGTCCAGGGAGAGAGACATAAACCCCCTAGAGTCCTTGGAGATACGTGAGTGTTCTGGATTGCCCTTCATCTGAAGGACAAAGACATCCTTCTTTAAAATTGTCAACAGAGGGAACCCCTTGGTGATCGAGTGGTTAGGATCTGTGCTTCCACTGCAGCGGACTCGGGTTTGATCCCTGGTCAGGCAACTAAGATCCAGCATGCCACACAGCGTGGCCAAAAAGACCCAAAAAATGTCAACAGAGTGACTCCAGAAGACCAGAGGGCTTATAAACTGGCTCTAAGGAGACAGAGTCCCCTCTTGGATGAGTCTGAAGGCCACCTCCATCGCACTGGGCGAAGACCACAAGATACCCTCCCAGCACCTGGGGCTCGAGCGTCTACTCTGAGCATCTACAGATGGTGCAGGACTCCAGAAGCTCCCCGCCCATCGCTTCCCAAGGAGCTCCAGGGCACTAGGCACGTCTTCTGCCCTGCATGAGGCAGGGAGCAGGTCCCAGGAGGGAAACAGGCCAAGCAAACAGTCAGTCGGGCCGGCAGGCCCTGCCACGTGACGTGCTCCCTGGATACCGCCAGCCGGGACCACAGGCAGAGCAGGCTCCCAATGCGCCTTGCCCCGAGTCACCTCCCTGCTCTCAGCATCCGCTAAATTGAAATGTATCTAATGTGAGGTCCCTGGCGACACATCTCAGAAGTCACACATGTTCCCTCCATATTTCCATATCAATAAGGAAAGCCGCGATGCTGAGAGATACAAAGGGGCCTCACATTTACCGACAAGGGTGCTTCCTCACCCACTGAGGCCCCATCCTGTCCACCCTTGTCCCCTTTCTTCTCCCCACCCCCACCCTTTCCCACTGGTTCCTGAAAACTGAAGGAGCCTCCACCTCGCCAGATGGAAGAGACCTCCCAGGCACTCGACACGGAGGCCTGGACTTGGTGTTTGCGCAGCTGGAGAAGAGCGCACATTTGTCTCTCTGCACACGGCCACTGAGGAAACCAGCTGAGGCCACAGGAGCTCTGGGCAACGTGGGGGACAAGGGCAGGCCCTGGCACACCCACCCAGCGCCAGCCTCTGAGAAGAGAAGCCCCCTTAGCACCGAGATCCTGGGCCAGAGACAGGCTACAGAGCAAGGCACTATGTCTCCGATATTCCCAGTTCAAATCCTGGCTGGGGCCAGTCCACCGGGAGATCTCAGGGCAGACACAAGCGGCTGAATCAAGCACTTCCAGCCTGCAGCCCTGTCCCCAGAGACGGCCTCTGACCTCTACTTCCAAACGAGATGGTCAGCCAGGAACAGCCACACGGGCTCCGGGGGAATCTGCGGAGACCTCGGGAGAGAGGCCTCAGACACAAGTTCAGGTCCCCTGTCATGAGAAGGGAAGCAAGTTCCTCTTAAGACAAAAGGAGGCAACAAAGAGGAACTGGGGTGTGAAGCGAGTCCTGGAAAAGTGAAAGTCGCTCAGTCGTGTCCAACTCTTTGCAACCCCATGGACTGTACATTCTCCGGGCCAGAATACTGGAGTGGGTAGCCTGTCCCTTCTCCAGGGGATCTTCCCGACCCAAGGATCAAACCCAGGTCTCCTGCATTGCAGGCAAATTCTTTACCAGCTGAGCCACCAGGAAAGCCCTGAGGACTGGAGAGGGAGCATTAAAAAAAAAAAAAATCCTCCCCCCAAAGCGGGGCCCAACCACAGCTAGAGGGAATTAGGTTAGGACTCCTCCCGGGTCCAAGTCTCCTCCGCTCAGCCTCCTGCTTCCCTGCATGTGAGGATGAGTGTGCAGAATAGAGAATGAGATGTCTGTCACACTTCTCTCCCCCAACTAGAGAACTTCATCACAAAATAGAAACTGGCCCCCAGGGGAACCCAGAGTCTCCCCAGGGAGAGGTGGTGGAAGACACCCCTCTCTTTAGGGAAAACCCTGCACCCTGCCCCTCCCCCAGTCATGTCCTCTTGGGGACGCGCTCCCCTCACAGGCTTGACAGGCGAGGAAAAGACAGATCACTTCCCTATTTGCGCTCAGACGGTGTTATCGGCCAGAGGAGGGCTTTTCTTCCTAAGTTATTTTTTCTATTTATTTTCTAACCCCGAGTGGGTTTCCTTCTTCTAGTTCTGCCTTGGGCCTGCACAGATCCCCGGAATAAACACTATCTAACACCCAGCCCCCACTGTGACCTCGCTCCCCAGACCCCTTCCAACCGTCCCCCACTTCCAACCCATCCTTCCCCAGGCAGCTCCTGGAGAGACAGGCTGGCACCTCCTAGGTTGTCTGTGGGGCTGCCCTAAGCCCGGGGTCTCCTTTGAGGTGGCATCTCTTACTGGATCAGGATTCTAAACCCCCAACGCAAACTTGGGGCTCTTCCAGCTCCTTGCTATGGGTCTCCCCAAGAAAACCAGCTCAAACCAAGGGCATGAGGGACACTGAGGGGACAATGGGGACCTGGGATGTGAACTGTCGGGGTCACCTCCTCGGGGTCAGGGTCACCTCCCCAGGGTTCCCAGAGGCCCCCATTCTGGTCCTGCTCCCCACCCCCCCAACATTTACTTCCATATTCCAGGCAGGAAATTCCCAGCCCAGGGGGCCTGTCCCTTGGTGTGAAAAGACTTGGATACACTTGCGTCTGAGAACTGGAGTCACAACACAGAGGAGACCTGCAGCTCCACCCCCAGGTGGACCCGACAGAAATGCCCACGTGTGTCCACCACGGACACATGCTGGAATGTTCGCAGCAGCACAATTCAGGAACGACCCAAGCTGGAAACAGCCCAGGGTCCGCCCTGGGACAGAGTGGAGAAATACATTGTGTCGTAGTCACACAATGGATGCTGCACGGCTGTGAAAACAAACCTCGGCAACCACACGCCAGGAGAGGGGTGAACCTTACAAAGGCAACAGGGAGAGAAAAAGGCGCAGGCAACAGAACAGCTGCCAGACGACGCCGTCCTCATAAAGTCCGAGAACCGGGGCGGTGCCCCTCTGCGTTATAGACGTCAGGTCCTGGCGTCCGCGGGGAAGTGGAGAGTGGAAGGAAGCCTGAGGGTGCTTCTGGGGACGGAGGATGATGCTCTGTCTTTGGATCTGGGTTGCTGGCTGCCTGGACAGATTCAGTTTCTGGATACTATACTCTGATGGGAAAGGGCTTCCCTGGTGGCTCAGACGGTAAAGAATCTGCCTGCAGTGTGGGAGATCTGGGTTCAGTCCCTGGGTTAGGGAAGATTCCCCAGGAGGAGGACATGGCAACCCACTCCGGTGTTCTGGCCTGGAGAATCCCCATGGACAGACGAGCCTGGCAGGCTACAGGCCTTCAGTCCATCGGCTGCAGAGATTCGGACACAACTGAAGCGACTAAGTACACACACAGCACACACTCAGATGGAAAGTTTAAACACATGCACCACACACACACACACGTCTAACTCTAACTGCAGGACCCTGGGCAAGTCCTCTCCCCTTGGTAGCTCTGCTCTCCCCTTAGACACACGATCTAGGTTGGAGCTGGGCCCCTTCTCCCCATGCTGGGCAGAAGTGCATAGTACAGAGCACAGTAAGACCCCCACAAGCCCTGGTCCTCTGAGCACTACCAGGATGGGGGCCACCATCAGGGAGATGAGCACCAGAACCAGAGCCCACTCATACACCCCTCCTCCAGCCCCTGATTCCCACCTCCTGGATCCTCGACCTTTCAGAGGTCAGCTTGCCCAAGCCCACCCAGACAGACATGCCCCCTTGCCCAGAGTGGCCCCCAGGTAGCCTGAACATCGTTCCTTATACCCCACCCCCGACTCTCAACCTCCCCCCATCCGCCCCCAAGCTACCCCTCAAGGGCACCTTTACAACTGCCTCACCCCCTCCTCAAATCTCAATCCTCAGAAGTCTCCCACGCAGAGATCCCAGGTCCTCGCACCTCCTTGGTCCTCTTCCCTAAACATCCTCTCCTGCATCTCAGACTCAGCACATCCTGTAAATGTTTGCGGAGCTCACACTCTTTGCCAGAAGCTGCTTGGGACCCTTCATCTATGTTATCTTCATGCCCCCTCATGCAATCCTGGGGAAGTGGGCACTGTTAGCCCCATTTACCAGAGGAGAAGACGGAGGCTCAAAGAGACTGAGGGACCTCCATGAATCAGAGAAGGGACAGATTCATTTACATTCAGGTTTGAATGACTAATAAATGTGAAATTCCTGCTGGGAGATTTTTGCAAGTTTAAAGAAGTACATGTTAAACCGAAGGCATAAATCTAAAGAGGCGACACCAGATGGCAGAGTAAGTGCCCCTCAGAGCACCCACCCCAGACGACAACCCATCCTCCTGGAGGGTTTATCCATCGTTGGGAAGCGGGGAGTCAGAAAGATGAGGCCTGGGGACTCGAGAAGGTGGATGTCAAAGACTTCCTGGGGAGTGGGGGGAAGGGGAGAGTCCACAGAGCAGCCCCCTGAACAGTTACAGAAACCCCCCTTGCCTCAGTTTCCCCACTCTGTCCCTCCTTCTCATGGTTACAGGGACAGCCCCCATGACACAGCGAGCAGGACTTTCTGAACCGTTCTCCATTCTTCCTTGAGCAGGATGGAGGGGGGCAGGACCCACCTTCAGGAGGGTGGCCTCCCAGACCATCACCCGGTCACACCCCATGCCACGTGAGCTCGTCCCATCTGACCCCGGAAAACAGTCACTCCTCTCCTTCTCCGCAAGTGAGTTAAGTGACCTGGCCAACAGCACACAGCTGGTAGGTGATGAACCAGGGTACAAACCAAGTCCATCCGGTCCCCAGAGCCCACACTCTGACCCTCCATTCCCCTGCCTCACAAGTAACGTGGGCTGGGACGAAGAACCATAGAGCTTGGAGATAAGACACGTGAGCCCACGGCCAGTCTTGCCTGTGCTGTGGCCACAGCCTGGGCCAAAGGAGCAGAATGCGTGTGTCTCAAACAGACAGGGGTCATATCCAGAGACCCCAAACTGCCCCACTAGAGAAGCAACACAGACCACCTCTTGTGATGCTGGGGAGCTCCTGGCTCAAAGGCCCTTCCTGACCTGGGAACCTAGGCTAGAAGGAGGCTGATGAGTACAGACAGGTCAAGAGCTAAAACCCCAACCATTCACACGTCCACCAACAAGGTGGCCAGGCCCTCAAGACAGAGCCCCAGAAAGCCTCCTGCAGGGTGAGGCTCAAAGGCTTCCCTCTCCTCTGACCCCCAAACCTCCACACCCCTTTCCCCACCAAGATACCTTCTGTGCGGATGGTGAAGGGGGAGTCCCCCGGGCGCCGGGCCGAGAACTGGCCTCCCAGAGATGTCATCAGGAAGCAGAGGGAGAAGAAGCCAATGCCCAGGACAAAAAGCCTGCGGAGAGCAATAGGGCGGGTCAGCACACGCACTCCGATGCCGTAAGGGCTCCCTACGAATGAATGAGTGAGGAAGGGATGGACAAACGGAGGAGTAAAAGATCAGGGGGCTGAGCTCCCGGCCAGTAGGTCTCCTATCACACAGGATAAAGAGAGCTGGACTACAAAGAAGTGACCATGAACCACACACAAAAAACCACGAGGGACACTGAGGCACATAAGGTGTGAGTTTGGGCAGCTCCTAGCCTCCAGACAGAAGCTGGCCCCTTGACAGCAGAGGTCCTCACAGTGTGGTCCCCAGGCCAGCAGCAGCAGCTTGGACACATTAGAAATGCTCATTCCTGGGCCCCAGTCCCTGGCTTAGGGAATCACACACTCTGGGAGGGGGATAAGCAATGTGTTTGAACAGGTTCTCTTGGTCACCCAGATACACGCTCAAGTTTGAGGACCACTGGTATAGGTGAAGACAGCAGAACCCGATGCCAGCTAGAGGGCAAGTAATTGGTCCAGACAAAACCCATCTGGATCCCATCAATCACTTGGAACATGGTCAGCTCCTGTGTACATGTGTCTTGCTGCTGTAACCAGTCATGAGCTCGCTTTAACACAACCTTGTCATGTTCAGGGTGAGGGGTAGGGGTGGAGGGGAGCTGTTACTACCAGATGGTAAGGTCTAGAAGGACAGAGTCATGTGGCCACTCTCTGTGTCCAGACTCTCCCTAACCCACATCTTCACCAGACAGGCGCACGGGAGCGTGAACCACGGACCGGTCAGAGTAAGTCAACCCCTGTGCAAGGGGTGTCACACAAGTGTGTGCTGTCACAGTGTTCCAGGGAGTTGACAAAACACAACTGTTTATACTTCAACACATAGACTTGATTACATGCCAAGTGGCACTAGAGAATCTCCTGGGGGACACCCAGCAGGGAACCCACCCTCACGTCTGGCCCCAGGCTCCTGCTGCTTCTATACTAGATTCTGGGTCAATCTGGCCTTAGGGCAGCAGAGGTGGAGGCTGTTCTGGGACCTTGAGTCTATCCAAGAACTTGACGAACTGGCAGAGCTGAAAGGGGAGCTGCTCCCCTTCAGGTCAGGGTGAGGAACCCCATTTCTGTTGGAGCCAGCCACACCATGGGGAACCCCACAAGTGATGCCAGAGACCTCCATCCTCCCCACCTCCACCCCCATCCTCAAACCCTACATTTGTCTGTATCTCTATGCAAGACTTGCCTTATGCATTTTAATCTTCATTATCTGAAACTGGCAGAGCAGTATTTAATTAAAATTTGGTCCATTAAAGAAAACACATAATTGTGGAAGAAAATAAAAGCACAACAAAATTCCCAACCCATATTTAAAGGAAGCCATTAGAGATTAAATCAGAGAGGGGAGCAGAATGAACCCCAAAGCAGAGATGGAAAAGGGAGCTTCCCCCAGCTCCCTCACCTCTCAGAGACCCCTCACTGAATTCCACCAAGCCTGGGGGTGGGGCTGTGGCCCAGGCTGGTCTCAGGCTAGCAGTCAGAGGGACATTGTAAGGGGAGGGTGGTCACACGCCCAAGAAGATCTTGGGGAAAAGCAGTTTGTCCCCCCAGCCTGAGGACAAGGATGGATCTCTCCAAGTTTCTTGTCCCCTACTCCTCCCTTCCCTTCCCCAGCTATGGGGTACTCGTATTTAGAACTGGACTGCCAGGGTCCAAAAACCTGCTATGAGAAGGTACCTAGGCCTTTACACAGAACCTCAAGCCCCAACACCTCATCTGCATCTCCCTCTGCCAGACCCCAATCCCAGGGCCATTTACAGTAGATTCAAATTAAGATGATTTTGTCCACGCTCATATCTACTCAAGCAACATTCCAGAAGCAACTAGAGAGTAAGGACCCTGCCAGAGACTCTGGGAAAACCAACAGGAGCAGTCTGCCCTGGAGGATTAACAAATAGAGGTGATATGGTTGGAGGCTGTAAACACAACTCCACCACCCCCAACCATGTGAAACGGATTTGAAGACTTCACTGATGGCTGTGGGTCTCTGGGCAGCCTAGGATTACCCTGAGGTGAAATTACATAACCTAGGGGGAGGGGAGGGGAACCCTAGGCAATCCCACCTCTGAATCCTGTTTTTAGGAAAGAGCCAGAAAGAGCCACAGAGGCAGGACTCCAGAGCGAAGGAGCTTAAGGGAGCTGGCGCTGTCCGTGGTGCTGCGGTCAGCCACCACCTTTAACCGTGCTGCGAAATGTCCAGCCAAGCTGGGGTCAGCGGCTGGGCTCCCCATGGCCTGGAGGGAGAGACCAACACTGGGTGGGAGAGACAGGGCTGAGGACTGCTGGTTGGCTAGGGATTTGAGGATTTCCCTGGAGGAACAAGGTCCTTTCCAGAGATGATAGCTTCCCATCCTGCTTCGCAGGGGAACTTTAGCGGGGTGGGGGCTCTTGACACACCCAATCACCCGCCCAAGGCTCTTCCCTGGAGACCCCTGGTTCTGTAGTCCTCTTGCATCCTCTAGACACTGGAGGTCCAGCTCGATCCCTGTTGCCCTGAAGGTTGTCTCCTCAACTCTGCACAATAGCCTGGGGGTGGGGGGTGGGAGCAAGGGGCGGAGGGAGGCAATGGGGAGGTGGGACCACGGTCTCCCCATCTGGAATGGGGAGCATAGGAGGGGTCCCCTGTCTCAGCCTCAGGTCTGGAGGGGAGGGGCTCAAATCTGGCCCCTCCCGCACCCCAAACTTCAGGCATCTCTGCCTGTACAGTTCCCACCCTCACAGGCTCCCTCCCTCACCCAAATCCCACCTGTGACCGCATCCGGAGTCAGGCCACCCCCTTCTCCGCCCCAGGTCCCGCAGCTCCCTCGCGACCTCCGCCGTCCAGCCCCTGGGCGAGGTGACACCCTAATTCTGCTAGGCGCTCATCGCTTAGCGTCCCAACCCTGGCTGCAGGCCTGGCTCCGACGGCACTTGGGAGGAGCAGTAGCTGCCCTGGAACCGCCAGGCTCTGGGGGTCCCTGGGGTGGGACCCGCAGAACCTAGCCAGCCCCCCAGAGTCCATAGCCCTAACTGGTCTGGACCACCCAGGTCGGACTAGGAGGTCGGTCTTGACTTCCATCCTGCCTCCACGCCCTGGCCACCCCTCCTCCCCACAGTGCCGCCCCTGCCCCAACCTTTCCAAGGCCCGCGGTCGGGGATCGAATTCCAGTGGGGGGGGGGGGCGGTCTTTGCCCCAATCTCGGGGCCCTCCCGTGGGACAGAGGCCCGCACCCCGCCGAGAGAAAAGGAGTGCGCGCAGAAGGCGGGGTCAAAGAGGGCGGCACGGGCAGAGGGGGTGGGCGGGCCGGCCGGGTGGGGGTGCCACCCCGCTCCGAGCGCTAACTTTGCCGCGGGGGTGGGGCCGATCGCGAGGTGGGGAAGGACCCGGAGAGGCAGGGAAGGGGCGCCCTGGCTGGGGCAACTTCGCGGGCCCAGGACCGCAACATGGGTGATTTCTGCCCCCTTTCCCACCTTCGCACCCCGAGTCCTCTCCGAATCTATACCAAACTTGGTCCACGTCCCCGAATCGTACACCCTCCCCACCCGAACCGGGACCCAGCTCCATGCCTTTCCCAGCCCCTCTGGCCACCACGAAGGGTGGAAGCACAAACCGCCCCCCTCTGCTACGGGGACAGTCACAGTCACCGTAGGGACAGGCACCCTAGCAGGGGCTGACCTCGCCCACCTACCCCGCGCCCACTTGGAGAAAAAGCCCTCCCCGCGCCAACGGGAAAGAACTTTACCGAAAGGGTCTCAGGGTGACCAGGCATCTTCTGACCATTATCTTCCCATCGGGGTTGACTGTGATCATTGTTCAAACTTGTCCGGGCGAGAAGCCGAGGGCGAGGCCGGCCGGACGGTCCCGAGCTCGGCTCTGGCCACGTCCTGGCCGCGAACCCTCTGCGGGCCGAAGCCAGGTCCAAGCGAGGCGAGGAGGGGGCGCGGGGCCCGGCGGCTTCGCGGCCCGCGGGGTCGACGGGGTCTCGGCGGGCAGGGGCCGGGGAGCCGCGCGGCTGCCGGAGGCCGGCGAGGACGCCCGGCCGGGCCGTCTCTGCGTCTCCGCCCTCCCCGCTTCACATTCTAGAGGCCAGGAGGCGGCGCGCCCCCAGACCGCCGGCCGCGCGTCTGCCTGCTCGGGCTCGCTCGCAGGGCGGGACGGCGCCGCGACGCGCAGACGGGCTCCCCGCCGCGGGCGCCCTCATCCCCGCCCGGGCCCGCGCCCTCGGTGCCGGCTAGCGGCGGCCCCGGACCCGCGCCCCGGCCCCCCGCGCCTCCGGGCCGCGCCGCTCCCCGGCCGCGTACCGCGCCGCGCCCATGGCCCCCGGCGAGGGCGCTCCGCGCCCGCCCTGCCGCCCGCTCTCTCCGCTGCCCGCGCTCGGGTGTCCGGTGTCCAGCCCCGCGCTGTGTTACGCCCGGAGGCGCCGCATTGTTTCCTCGGAGGAGGCGGCCGAAGAGAGGCTGGGGCGGCCCGGGAGCGGCCACCACGCTTCCTCGGCGCGCCGGCGCCACCTCGTGGCCGCGGCCCAGCGGCGCTCACTCCAGGCCCGAGGCGGGGTGCTGGGGTAGGCAGGCGGGCCCGCGGGCCTCCCTGAGCCTCCTTCCAGCCCTGCAACTTCCCCAGGCCCCCCTTTCGGAAGCATGCCGGGTGCCACCAGCTCTGAGGGCCGAGGGCTGCTTGGGCTCCTGCAGGGCACAGAGGAAGTCGGCGCTAGGAGGAGGTTGCCCCCTTAGGCCCGGTGCCAGGGCCCTCCCTCGGGTCGCTGCCCCTGCCTCTGCAGCCACAGGGCTTCTGCATCGGCCCTTTCACACCCACGATTTCGCTTTGCAACCTCCACCCATCCTTTGGCCCTCTCTGGAAAGAGACTGCAGCAGCTCTCCTTTGCTTCCTTTTTTTGAACTCGGCCTGTGACACTGAGGCTCTTCCATTGAGCCCAGAAACAGGGGCAGGTGGGTGCTCTGTAGGCTTGGGTTCTAGTCTCAGAGCCTCCGTTAACCAGTGGGTTATGCCTGAAAGTCAAGGGGACTCCTCGGTTTCCCTCACCCTGCCCCACCTCATCCCATGGCTCAGCGGTACAGAATCCACCTGCAGTGCAGGAGCCACAGGAGACACGAGTTTGATCCCTGGGTCAGGAAGATCCCCTGGAGGAGGAAATGGCAACCCACTCCAGTATTCTTGCCTGGAGAATCCCATGGACAGAGGAGCCTAGCCAGGCTACAGTCCATAGCCTCGAAAACAGCCGGAGATGACTGAAGTGACTTGGCAGGCACACGTGAGGTTCACTAAGGCTCCTTCCAACTCCAGGAAGCATGCATGTCCTCCCTTACCCTCCACTTCTTGACCCTGGAGAGGTGTTTGCTTTTGCAGAGAGGGGTCAGTGGCCCCTGTGAGCACCCCGAGCAAGAACCAAGCCTGGATCTGAGGATGCTGCTCAGTCAGGAACAGCACTTTCCAGACCAGCTTGGCCAGGCACAGCCGGGGAAGGCCCAGGCTGGGAAAAGCCCCAGGCCTCAGGCCGTGTGAAGAAGGACATGGATGACCCCGAGGGCCTTTCCAGAAGAGGAAACCTCTATACTGGTCCATCCAGTCCTTGTCTGGTCCAACCAGGCCCCTGCTCCCCTCCTTCCCACCCTCCCCCCCAACCACCACCTTTGCTGCTCGCCTAGCCCATCCCCCCAGCCCGATCAGGGCCGTTTCTCACCAGCTGTGACTCACAGTCTGCTTTTGTTGCTCCTTCCTCATCAAAACTCACCTGTCCAGCATCCCATTACCTCATCGCCATGCTCGCCACTAATGTGAAAGCCGATGATGAATTGGTGTTGGCGGATTAATGTGTTAACTCCAGCTAGGTGACAAATTTGCATTGAACAAGGACGTGCTGACCGGGCCTTGGTGCGGAAGAGTGACAAATGGTGGCAGGAAATTTGGGCATCACGGCAGGCTGGCCAAGGAGATCTCTGAGGGCAGGAATCTAAATCATTTTGTTCCTGGACCGTTACATCTGCTGTACATTCAGGCAATAACCAAAGCCTTGAATGTCAGGGTGAAAACCACAGCCACACTCAGGCATGAAATGTCCTGGTGGCTGTGCGCAAGCTCCGGGGGTCACACTGGCATTTGGTTGGCATTTTAGGCCACAGGGGAGAGGAGAAGATGGGGGTCTCCCCAAAGGCACGGTCATGCCTGGTGTGGCTCATGGGAGGAAGTGGCCTTCTCTCAACCGGAAGCCAGATTTCTGAAGGTGACAGAGGGTACCCTCCCAGCCTGGGCTTCGAGATGGGCCGGGAGAAAGTGCCTGCTGCGTTTGCAGGCTCGAGCCAGGCAGGAAGGCTTGGGGCAGACAGTGAAGGACACTGAGCCAGACCACCCAGCTGCCTCTTCCTTTTGGAGTCTGTGCGCCCTTTGTCAGCCTCTGCAGCGTAACTCAGTGTACGTGGCTTGGCTTGCTGTCCACCATGTTGCAGACCTTCGGAGGAAACTTGTGAGTCCCCACTCAGGGGTCACCCGGCACCTTGGAGCCTTCCCAGCAGGTGGCTATGATTTTTCTTGTTATTGTCCACCTGCAGCCACCACTGCTGCTACCTCGGCCTGTTCCCCGGGCAGTCACCTCTACATGCCGGCAGGCACATCATGAGAATACATGCAGTGCTGCCTGAGGCTTTCTTCCTGGCCGTGGGAATATGCTTGAACATGCAGGGGCCAGACAGAAGTGTCAGGGAATTCCTGCCCCAGAAGCAGCCTTCAAGGAATAGGTGCCCACCTCCCCCCTCTTAGGTAAGACCCACATTGGTTTCCCTGATTCCCAGCTGCCCGCAGTGGTAACCCGCTCTGTCATGCACCCCATGTTGACTTCCTTCCTCCCCTCCCTCATCCCCCACACCTTGTTCCTGGGGCCACTTCCTAAATAAATGTGTGACTCCTTCTCTGGCAGTCCAGTGGTTAAGACACCACGCTTCCACTGCAGGGAGCACAGGTTCCCTGGTCAGGGAACTATGATCCCACAAGCCACATGGCGTGGCCAAAAAGTTAAGAAAAAAAAAGAATGTACTTCTGGGGACCCCAAACCGAGACCCTGCTCTGTAGGCCAGTGGGTCTCAACCCTGACCCACAGCAGAATCATCTGCAAGAACATAACAAAATAGGGAGTCACTATTTTGATTCAGTTCCCAAGGTGAATAAAGCACTTCCCAGGTGGTTCAGTGGTAAAGAATGCTCCTGCCAATGCAGGAGATGCAAGAGACTCGAGTTCGATCCCTGGGTCAGGAAGATCCGCTGGAGGAGGAAATGGCAACCCACTCCAGCATTCTTGCCTGGAAAATTCATGGACAGAAGAGCCCGGTGGGCTACCATCCTTGGAGTTGCAAAGAGTCGGACAGGACTGAGCACACAGGCACGAAGCTGAGCCCTGGACACATTTGCTTTTTAATGCCACAAGTTATGCCCACATAGCTGGCCAGGTGGAGAACCATTGGAGAAATACTCATGTTCTGGAAAAATACCTACCACCTTCAAAGAAAGAAGCAGAGTGCCCCTAAACAAACAAGAGGAGAAGAGGGGACACTCCGGCTGGGGGGCACATCTACGGACTCAGGAGGCTAGGTCACATCAGACTCCAAAACCCTCTCTTTTCTACAGTTTTTCTCTTTTGAGACTATAAACAGAATCACAAGTGAGCTCGGTGTAGGGGACTGGGTGTAGACCCTGTATTGGCCTGAGGGCTCTGAATGTGGCACTTCCTGGCTCCTCTCCCACTGCCTTCCCCACGACCTGATGGTCTGGCTAGAAGGGTCAGGAGAAGCCCAGAGCCAGCAGGAGGCCCTGGCCAGGTGGGGAGGGGGGGCCCTCTGTCCAAAAGGGGGAGCAGGACTCCAGGGAAGGGATTTGGGGAATATGGGTAATGCACCGCTGTTAAAGAGGGTTGAACTCAAAGTACCTAGATGGTGGGCCATGCACTGTGGTGCTGGAGAGACTCTTGAGAGTCCCTTGGACTGCAAGGAGATCCAACCAGTCCATCCTAAAGGAAATCAACCCTGAATATTCATTGGAAGGACTGACGCTGAAGATGAAGCTCCAATACTTTGGCCACCTAATGCGAAGAGTCAACTCATTGGAAAAGACCCTGATGCTGGGAAAGACTGAAGGCAAAAGGAGAAGGGGGCAACAGAGGATGAGATGGTTACATAGCATCACCAACTCAACAGACATGAGTTTGAGCAAACTCCAGGAGATAGTGAAGGATAGGAAAGCCTGGTATGCTGCAGTCCATGGGGTCACAAAGATTCAGACATGACTTAGCAACTAAACAACAATAAGGGCCATGCAAAGAAGGGAAGGGAGCTATATAGTCTCCTAGGGATGTTGTAATAGGCTACCAGAGACTAAGGGGCTTCAAAGCATGTACATTTATTCTCAGGAATCCCCTGTGGTCCAGTGGTTTAGGACTTGGCACTTCCATTTCAGGAGACCCAAGTTCAATTCCTGGTCAGGGAACAGGAATGGTGTTCCTGTTCCCTGCATGGTGAACCTGCATGGTGTTCAGTGTGGCCAAAGAAAGAAAGAAATTTTTAAAAAATAATTTAAAAAAAGAAAGAAAGAAAGAAAGAAATTTATTCTCTTACAGTTCTGGAAGCCAGAAGTCCTAAATCAGATGTTGGTAGAGTCAGTTCCTTCTAGAAACCCTGAGAGAGACTGTCATGTGCCCCTCTGCTGGCTTCTGGCAGGAATCCTTGGCATCCTTGGCCTATTACTGCATCTCTCCAGTCTCTGCCTTTGTCTGTCTCCTTGAAAGAAAATCTCTGACAAACCTAGACAGCACATTAAAAAGCAGAGACATCACTTTGCTGACAAAGGCCCATCTAGTCAAAGCTATGGTTTTTCCAGTAGTCATGTAAGGATATGAGTTGGACCTTAAAGAAGACTGAGAACCGAAGAATTGATGCTTTCGAACTGTGATGCTGGAGAAGACTCTTGAGAGTCCCTTGGCTAGCAAGGAGCTCAAACCAGTCAATCCTAAAGGAGATCAGTCCTAAATATTCATTGGAAGGACTGATGTTGAAGTTGAAGCTCCAGTATTTGGCCACCTGATGTGAAGAGCTGACTCATTGGAAAAGACCCCGATGCTGGGAAAGATTTAAGGGGATGACAGAGCATGAGATGGTTGGGTGGCATCACTGACTCAGTGGACATGAGTTTGAGCAAATTCTGGGAGATAGTGAAAGACAGGGAAGCCTGGCATGCTGCAATCCATGGGGTTGCAAAGTCGGACAACAGCAACTGCCTGGCCTTCTTTGTGTGTGTTTGTGTCCTCTCCTCTTATCAGGAGGTCCCCAGTCATTGGATTCAGGTTCACAGTAATCCCGAATGACCTCATCTTAGCTAATTACATCTGAAAAGAATTTATTTCCAGATAAGGCCATCTTCTAAGGTTCCAGGTGAACATGAATGGGGGCTGGGTATGGGGGTACTGTTCAGCCTACTTCAGGGACCTAGTAGAAAGGGGCTGGAGTGATTGGAGACCACCAGAAAAACAGAAGTCCCTAAGGGGGACATGCCACCTTCGCTTTGTGACTGTGGACCCAGTTATTTCAAGGGAGTCAGAAACCTGGGCTTCTTTTGTGTAGTCACATCATTTACAAATGTAGATCAATATTTTTAGCTTTTTGTTTTTATTTTTATTTTTTTGCCACACTGAGAGGCACGCTGGATCTTAGTTCCCCAACCAGGGATCAAAAACCCCAGCTTCCATCTTGGAAGTGCTAAGTCAACCACTGGACCACCAGAGAAGTTCCTCAATATTTTAGATGAAAATGAAAGTGAAAGTCACTCAATCATGTCCAACTCTTTGCGAGCTCAAAGGACTATTCAGTCTGTGGAATTCTCCAGGCCAGAATACTGGAATGGGTAGCCTTGCCCTTCTCCAGGGAATCATCCCATCCCAGGGATCAAACCCAGGTCTCCCACATTGCAGGCGGATTCTTTACCAGCTGAGCCACAAGGGAAGCCCAACATTTTTAGAACATTGTGCAAAAACGATAGGATCCATTGGAGGTCTGGCATCGGCATCCCCCTGCAGATGTCACCTGAGGGCAGAGCAGGGAGCCTGCCAGCCCTGCCCACCCCTCTAGTCCAGCTTCCCTGAGGCCAGGCCCCTCTAACCCCAGCAAAGATACAGTTCTGCTCCAGGAAGGACAAGAGTCCTAGTGACTCTAAGGGCTCCATGGGGGCTTCCCTGGCCCATCATGAACCCCCCTGAAGCCTCCAGGGACATCATAGCTTTGACCACACACCCACCTGCTCGAGGCTTCCAGGTAGCTTCTGGGAGCTCACAGGGGCCTGGGGTGGAAAGAGGAGAGAAAGAAACATGAGGTTTCTGGTGTTTGAAATCCCCATTTAATGTGCTCCGACTGCCGCTGCAGATAGCACATTAAGAGGCAATAGGCCATTGTCCTTTGCCGGGGAGCAGAGCATTAATAATGTCATAACACGTTTACCGACACTCTGCACAAATCATCAGCTGCCTCGCCAGGCGGGAACAAGCAGCCGCGAGCCGGCCAGTGCGGCCGAGGCGCGGGGAGAGCTGTTGCTCCAATGCATATTTCATGCTTTCTGTTTCACAACATTTAGGCTAATCCTCTGATTGAAAAGCAGCGTCTGGGGTTTATTTTTATTTATGCCGGAAGGCCATTCTGCCGCACAGCTTGTGGGAGTTGGGAGCGTAGCTATTTTACTTTCTTATTCCTCAGGGAAGTTCACGGCTATGTCTATGTCTGTGCATGCATGTGCGTGTGTGTGTGCAGGTGTGTGGACAGGTAAGGAAGCCTGGGATGGACTAGACAGGGGACCCTCCCAATTGGACCCCATCCCGGCACTGGAGACAAAGGTGAGCTCGTCATTTAACTTGATTGTGAGATTCCATTTATTGAGCACCTACTAAGTGCCTAGAAATGATTCAGGGATTCTAAATCTTGCTACCATGGCTGAAAGTGAAAGTGAAAATGTTAGTCATTCATTTCCAACACCTTGCAACCCAATGGACTCTAGCCCACCAGGCTCCTCTGTCCACGGTTGCCATTTCCTTCTCCTGACCCAGGGATCAAACCCTGGGCTCTTGCATTGCAGGCAGATTCTTTACCATCTGAGTTACCAGGGAAGCCCGTTACCATGGCTACGTGGCTATTTTATTTAAATCTTCTTTAGTAGGGCGATTGAAAAAAAATGACCCCTCTAAGAAAAATAGAAAAGGGATTTCTTTGGCAGTTCAGTGATTAAGACTCTGAGATGCCACTGCAGGGGGCACAAGTTCGATCCCTGGTCAGAGAACTAAGATCCTGCATGCCATGGGGCATAGCCAAAAAAAAAAAATGACCCCTTTTCTTTCTGGACAGTTTCCCCAGATGCATCACAGGTCACTGTAGGAATATGGGAGCAGTTATCTAGGGTGAGTAGAATCATGGTCTCTGAAGATGACCATGTCCAGATCCCAGGAATCTGTGAATGTGTTATGCTACATGGCAAAAGGAGATCAAGGTTGCAAGTGGAATTAAGGTTGTAAATCAGCGGTCCTTAAAATAAGGAGATCATCCTGGATTATCTGGTAGGTCTAATGTCATCACAAGGGTCCTTAAATATGGAAGAAGGAGGCAGCATGAAAAAGACTCGACCAGACACTGCTGACTTTGAAGATGGAGAAAGAGGCCACAAGCCACAGAATACAGGTAGCCTCTGGAAGCTGAAAAGGGCAAAGAAATGGATTCTCCCCAGAGCCTCCAGAAAGAAGAGAGCCCTGCTCTCACCTGGACTTTAGCCCCATGAGATGCATTTTGGATGCTCAGTCTCCAGAACAGCAAAATGATACATCTGTGTAGCTTTCAGTCACTACATGTGTGGCTATTTGTTATAACCACATACTGTCTAAAAAGGGCCACCACTGCCAAATACTGTAAAGCTTGATGCTCGCCATGCATAAGCTCATGTCTCCACTTCACTGATGGGGAAACAGAAGTTCAGAGAGGTAAAGTATCTTGCTCAAGGGTTCATTGCAGATCCAGCTTCCAAATTAAAACCTGGCAGACCTCAGAGCCCAGGTCACTCATTGCTTTCAAAACCCTGGTCCAGGGGTCCTGGGAGGCTAACTTGATCAGGCATCCTTCAGAGAATGCAGCCCCGGGAAGAAAGCTCCCCACCTCCGAGAGTTGCTTGTTGACACAGGGACACAGGAAAGCATCCAGCTTCCTCAGTTTCCTCCTTCTGCTCCCCGAACATCCCTGGGTCATCTCAAAAGAACAACTGCCCAAAGCTCCTCTCTCTGGTTTCTGCTCAGGCAAGGCTGATGCAAGATTTCATGTCTCAGAGGATTTCAAGTTCTGTCTCAAACCAACTTGGAATCTGTCCCCTTTTAGCAAGATCTCCTAGCATCCAACCCCATGTGAGATCATACCCTTGAGAGACAATGACCTCTCAACATCTGGGAGTGCGGCAAGGGGTCCACCCCCCCTCTGTGACTCCCTCCCCACTTCAGCAGTCCTCCTCCCCTTCTGCCTCCACGCTGCAGCTTGTGGTGGGAGAGCGGTGTCCCTTTCTAGATCCCTTGAGAGGTTTGAGGAGGGGGCAGATGCAGGAGGTTAACGATGCACTCCTCCCAACCAGGAGAAGGATTTTTTAATCTCTGTTTCACCAATGTGCCCCAAATGTCCTAGACAGTATCTAATACAAGTTACACCCAGTAGAGAAGGGTTTTTTGTTTTGGCCAAGTGCAGCAAGTGGGATCTTAGTTCCCTGACCAGAGATCCAACCAAAGTCCCCTGTGTTGGAAGCACGGAGTCTTAACCACTGGGCTGCCAGGAAAGTCCCTACATCCAGCAGAGAAATTTCAAATGAGTGAATATGTACATGGACAGGGCCGTTTCTAAGCCCACCCTGACATGTGGTCAGCTGGAGCCATCTCCCACTTTGCCTTCTGCACCCCACTTTTACTTTACAGGCCCCCTTCCCTTCATGAAATAGTCATTCCCATGCCATCCAAAGAGTTCCTGCCCCAAACCTAGCTAGCTTCCACTGTCACCAAATCTGGTTTCTTGTGCAAGTCCCCACTCACTCTGAGTATCACCCCCAGGGTCAGTCTCCCTGTTCTGTGTTCAGTGGTTTCAGTCATGTCTGACTCTCTGCGACCGCATGGACTATAGCCCACCAGTCTCCTCTGTCCATGGGATTTTCCTGGCAAGAATACTGGAGTGGGTCACCATGCCCTCTTCCAGAGGATCTTCCCAACCCAGGGCTCAAACTCGCCTCTCCTAAATTTCCTACATTGTAAGTGGATGGATTATTTCCTGAGCCACCAGGGAAGCCCCTCCCTGTGCTATTCCTGGCTTTTTTTTGGGGGGGGGGGGAGTTATGCACATGGTGCCCAGGGCATGGCCTAGCTCCAGCCCTGCCTGCAAGGGGACAGGCAGCTTCGGGGGACAGGCAGCACAGGGAGGCAGCCTGCTCACCGGTGCACCTGAAGGGCAGCAGTGTCTGCAGGATGGTGGGGGCGGGGGAGTGGTCAGTCCCAGATCGAAGCTGCCTCGTTCTGTGAATTCCTTGGCAGTCCAATCCAGTAGTGAGGACTTGACACTTCCACTGCCAAAGTCCAGGTTCAATCCCTGGTCATGGAACTAAGATCCCACAAGTCGCCCCCTCATTCACAGTGTGAGTCTGGAGTTAGAGGGGCCTGTGCTCCAAGTTTGCATTCACAGCCCAACTGTGATCTTGGGCAAATTACTCTCAGAGCTTCAGTTTCCTCATCTCTACAGTAAGAATTGCACCTATTGGGCTTCCCTGGTGATTCAGTGGTAAAGAATCTGCCTGCCAATGCAGGGGACATGGGTTCAATCCCCAGTCCGGGAGGACCCCACAAGCCATGGACCAACTATTGAGCCCCTGCTCTAGAGCTGCAGCAACTGAAGCCTGTCCTCTGGAGTCTGTTCTCTGCAACAAGAGAAGCCCGCGCACCACAACCAAGAGTAGCCCCCACTCACTGCAACTAGAGAAAAAGCCCTCACAGCGATGAAGACCCAGCACAGCCAAAAATGTAAAAGTAAAAAAAAAAAAATTGCATGTACTATATAATACAAGGAACTGTATTCAATATCTTATAATAATCTATAATGAAAAAGAATCTGAAAAAGAATATATATATATATATGTATGTATACAGGCTTATGTATATACAGGCTTCCCTTATGGCTCAGACAGTAAAGCATCTGCCTATAATGCGGGAGACCTGGATTCGATCCCTGGGTCAGGAAGAACTCCTGGAGAAGGGAATGGCAATCCACTCCAGTACTCTTGCCTAAAAAACCCCATGAATGGAGGAGCCTGGTAGGCTACAGTCCATGGGGTTGCAAAGAGTCAGACACGACTGAGCAACTTCACTGGTTCACTGGTGTATACATGCATACGTATGCCTATATAATGAAATCACTTTGTTTTACACTTGAAACTATCACACCATTGTAAGTTAACTACACTTCGATTTTTTAAATGGTTCAACAAATAAAGTGAAGGTTACACCTGAGAACTTCTCACGGGGCCTGATACACAGGAAGTGCTGATCTTTTGTCTGTCTTATTAATATTTTCCATTTCTTGGGCACCCACCTTGCACCAGGTATGTATCTCATCCATTTATATGAAGCCTGCAAGGTCGCAACTACGATTTCAGGAACAAACCAGCTGAGACTCAATGGATGAAGTAATTTCATTCCTAGGGCTATTCCCAAGAGAAACAAGAGCACACAGCCAGACACACACGCCAGCACTCAAACATTCATAGCAATGCAATTCAGAATAGCCAAGGAGGGGAGTCAGCCCAAGCTTGCTTGTTGATGGATGAATGGATAAACTGTGGCATATCCATAAGATGGAATGCTATTTATTCAGCCTTAAGAAGGAATGATCCTCAAAAGATTAAAATAGAATCACCATAGGATCCAGCAATTCCATATCTGGGTATATACCCCAAGGAATTGAAAGTAGAATCTCAAAGAATAGTATTATTCACAACTGCTAAAAGATAGAAGCAGCCCAAATATCCCACCAATGGATGAATGGATAAACAAAATGTGGTCTATACATACCATGGAATATTATTTGGCCTTAAAAATTAAGTTCTGACACACACTACAATGGAGTTGGACCTTGAGGACATTATGCTAAGTTAAAATAAGCCAGTCACATAAGAAAAATCTATAGAGACAGAAAGTAGATTAAGGACTTCCCTGGAGATCCAGTGGCTAAGACTTCAGGCTTCCAATGTAGAGAGCTCAGGTTTGATTCCTGGTCAGGGAACTAAGATCCCACATATCACAGATTAATGCTTACTATGGGCTTGTCAGAGGGGAATGGGAGTGGCTGCTGATGGGCAGGGGGTTTCTTTGTAGGGTGATAAAAATGTCTAAGACTGGACAGTGGTCATAGTTCTGCAGTCTCATGGATATACTAAAACCCTCTGGATCGTACACTCGAAAGGGGTGATTTTGATGTGAATTATACCTCGATTTTTAAAAAATGAGATAAATAGCTTGCTCCCAAGTACACAGCTAGTAAGATTTGAACCCAGATTTCGTCTCCGAGCCCAGGCTACTGGTTGCTGCTCTTTTATACTTGTAGACACGGCACAGAGCAAGCTGTGGCTAGACAGGGAACAAATGCTGCTCTGATTGGCAGACGCTGAAGAAGTGGAGGATGGGGACCGAGCCCCAGGATTCCCAGCGTGAAGACAGCCCTTGACTCAGGCCTGTGACCCACCAAGCCCCCGTGAGGGCCTCTAGCCTGTTATTGTAGGTACTTAAAACTTTCCTCTTAGAATATGGGTCACAAGCCTTGTCTCTTCCCCCATCTTCTCTTCTCCAACTGCTGAGAAAGAATCTTAATCCAGTGCCCCTTGGCTGCTGGTTTAATTTGATAAATATGAAATTGAAGCGAGCTAATAAAGCCATCAGTCATCCCAGAGCCCAGCCGTTCTCCAAGCTGAGGGCCCTTTTTTTTAATATGTACAAATCAGTGTTTAAGATGATAATGAATTGGGTCTTGTTTGGAATACTCAAGAAAGCGTGGCCCAGGGAGCGGACACTGAGGAAAGAGGGACTTGTCACCTCCGCATGAAGTCTCACAGGACCCTGGGGGGCACACACGGGCCCCCTGCCGCTGTGAGGCCCGGCCCCCACCTCTCCTCCGGCCCCCTCCGCTCAGCCTGTTCCTTCTTGCAGCCGCCCTGGGGCGGGGTGGGCGTGGAAGTGCGCCCCCTCCTGGTCCCTCTCCCTCACTTTCCAGGAACACGTTGAGCCGTCTCAGAGAATCCCGCCCTGCTCCTGAGCTGCACTCAGCCCCACGTGTCCGCACCTGTCCCACAGGTGTGACCTGTCTAGTCTTAGCCTTATCCTCACATCAGGGACGGGGGCGTCCCAGGTGGCTCAGTGGTCAAGAATCTGCCTGATAAGAAGGAGACTCAGGTTCATTCCCTGGGTTGGGAAGATCCTCTGGAGAAGGAAATGGCAACCCACTCCAATATTCTTGCCTAGGAAATCCCGTGGACACAGGAGCCTGGCGGGCTACCGTCCGTGGGGTCCCAAAGAGTCGAACTGAGTGATTAACACTTCCACTTTTCACTTTCATAACTCTATATATGCTATATATATGTGTGTGTGTGTAACTGAATCACACCTGAAACTAACACAACATTGTAAATCAACTGTATTTCAACTAAAAAACAAAAAACTGTGAGTGAATAAAAACCCCATTTATTTCACTCAAAAAAAAAAAAAAGTTGGTCTGAGCCTGCTTCTGGGCACTTGGCACTTCAACCATCCCTCCCTTCCCTGGCTGAGAAGGCAGGTTCACTGTGCCTGCCCTGCTTGTC
Source organism: Cervus canadensis (assembly GCF_019320065.1). Lineage (NCBI taxonomy): Eukaryota > Metazoa > Chordata > Mammalia > Artiodactyla > Cervidae > Cervus > Cervus canadensis. Next base: position 8,064,875 of record NC_057386.1, on the reverse strand, counting down.
CAAACGATGTAGTTTGTGATGACCATCTGCCATGCCCAGAGGACTCTGAAACTTCGATGGTTGCTCAGCATAGACACCCCTGTGACCATTCCCCAGTGAAAACTCTAGGGGCTCAGTCTGTAATGGGCAGACACACTGCACACATATTACTGCATTTATTGCTAGGAAAGGAGCACGGTCTGCACCCCCACCCCTATAGGAGGAAAGGGCCGTCAGAAGCCTGTGCATAGATTTCCAGACTCCACCTGCGTGTTTTCTCCTGGCTGATTCAATTGTGTGTCCTTTTGCTGTAATAAGCCTTAGTCCTGGGTACAACTCTATGTTAAGACCTGTGAGTCCTTCTAGTGAATTACTAAATGTGGGGGCAATCTCTGGAACCCCCAACACAGGGGAACCACGAAGATGGGGATTAAGTGGAAATCCAATAAAAAACTGTCTCCATCCAAAACAGAAATCAGTTTATGCAATATTGATGGGTTCCCTTGGCAACAAATTGTCTAAAAACTTAGAACCCCTCTGGCAAAATAGTCATGGGGCTGGCTTGGGTGAGGGTTGCAATGGCCAGATGGGTCAATGCCCAGAGAGGCATTGTAGGCAGCCAAGCCCTCAGAGAACTGTCCAGCATCCCAGGAGTCAGGCATGGACTAAACAGTCTGCATAATCCACCCAGGATGGTTATGATAGGGGCACCCCAGGGCAGAAATCCTGCTCCCCACCCATAGTAAAGTGGGCAGCTCCAGGCCCTGGGGGCCTAACCACAGCCCCCTTCCCTTTTCCAGGCCTGCATATTCCAATCTGTCCCAAAGGAGGTCTTTCTGGTGACTCATCTCCACATCCTGGCTTCTCTGATGGCTCAATGGTAAAGAATCTGCCTGTGATGCGGGAGATTTGGGTTTGATCCCTGGGTCGGGAAGAACCCCTGGAGGAGGGCATGGTAACCCACTCCAGTATTGGAGAATCCCCTGGACAGAGGAGCCTGGCAGGTTACATCCATGGGGTCGCAAAGAGTCAGACACAACTGAGCAGCTAAGCAAAGCACAGCACATGTCCACATCCAGCCCCCATCTCTCCTCCCCATAATGCAGTCCAGCGCCCATGACTCCTCCTGAGAGTGGCTCCCCTGGGCTGTGCCCCACCCAAGGGGAAGACTCACCTTGCTTCTCATCTTGACCCACAATGTATCTAGGGCATCACGACTTGGCAGTGACCTTCGGAAGGTCTCTACCAATGAGAGTGGCCAGCGGGCATGACTGGGACATGGGTCGGGGGCGGGGGGGATGGCAACAGCATGACTCAGAGGCCCAGAGACCTGCAGGTGCTGGAAGACATCCATCGGCTCCACACCAGCTCTGCTCCCGTTTCTGACATCACAGAACAGATGATCCGGGACAGCCATGCTCAAGGAAACACGAGCCGAGCGCGGCAGCTCCTGCCCTGACCCGACACTGATTGATATTCTGACATCCTCCTAGAAACAGCACGCTGCAAAAGCAAAAGGGACAGAAGAGAAAATAGACAAGTGGGACAATGTCAATCTTTTTAGATTTTTTCTTCTACAAGAAAAAAACCAACTTCTAGACAGCCAAGGAAGTCAGCAACAACATGAAAAGGCACCCTCTGAGATAGGAGAATATATTTGTAAACCATGTATCCACTAAGGAGTTAAAAACCAAAAAAAAAAAAAAGACAACAACAAGGAACTTATGCAACTCAATAGCAAAAAAACCAATTTTTTCTTTTATTTTTTAAATTGTGAAAATATGATAACACATTTACAGGAGACTTGGAAAATACAGAACAAGGTTACATATAGTTCCACCATATATTACAGTTTTTTCAAGTAGAGAAATTAAGATTTTTCAGTTAGAATTTCAATATCAAGCTCTCAAAAATTAATAGAACAAATATAGAGAATTAGAAGGATATAGCAGACCTGAAACTCACTAGGAGCCAATTCAACATAATTAAGATCAAATAATCCAATTTTTAAATGGGCAAAGGGGGACCTCCCTGGCAGTCCAGCAGTTAAACTCCATGCTTCCACTGCAAGAGGCATGGGTTCCATCCCTGGTCAGGGAACTAAGATCCCACGTGCCCCATGGCTCAGCCAAAAATAAAAATAAAAAATAAAATAACAATGGGCAAAGGGCCTAAATGGACATTTTCCCAAAGAAGACATACCAATGGGCAACAGGTACACAAAGAGAAGCTCAACATCACCAACCATCAGGGAAATGTCAAGCAAGACCACCACGAGATATCACCTGAAACCTGTTAGAATGGCTGACATCAAAAATCAAGAGCCAGACTTCCCTGGGGGTACAGTAGTTAAGAACCCACTTGCCAATGCTGGAGACTCGGCTCGATCCCTGGTCTGGGAAGATTCTACATGCCTCGGAGGAATGAAGCCCGTGAGCCACAACTACAGAAGCCCACGTGCCCTAGAGCCCATGCTCTGCAACGAGAGAGGCCACCATGATGAGATGCTCAGGCACCGCAATGAAGAGTAGCCCCTGCGCACTGCAACTAGAGAAAGCCCACATGCAACAATGAAGACCCAGTGCAGCCAAAAATAAAATTAAAGAAAGCAAGAAAGAAAAGGCAAGAGCTCAGTGTTGGTGAGGATGTGGAGAAAGATCTTCTGTGCACTGTTGGTGGGAAAGTAAGCTGGTGCAGTCACACGGGAAACAGCATGGAGGTTCCTTGAAAAATTAAAAATTTTCATGGGATCCAGCAATTCCGCTTCTGAGTATATACATGAAGGGAAATGAAATCACTATCTGGAGGAATCATCTGTACTGCTATGTCCATTGCAGCCTTATTTGCAATAGCCAAGGCCAGGAAAACAATCTCAGTGTCCACTGACAGATGACAGATAAAGAAAATAATACATATGTAATGGAATATCATTCGGCCTTTATAAAGAAAGAAATCCTGGGAATTCCTGATGGCCCATTGGTTAGGACGCTATGCTTTAACTGTCAAGGACCTGAGTTCTATCCCTTGTTGCTGAACTAAGAGCCCACACGCCACTTGGTATGGCCAAAAAACAATCTAAAAAAGAAGGAAATCCTGCCATTTGTGACAAGATGGATGAACCTGGAGGGCATCGTGCTAAGTGAAAGACATCAGACAGAAAACCAAAAAGGGACTTCCCTGGTGGTCCAGTGGCTAAAACTCTGTGCTCCCAACACAGGGGGCCCATGATGCCTGGTCGGGGAACTAGATCCCATGTGCCACAACTAAGAGTTCACGTGCCATAGCTAAGACTCAGTCCAGCTAAATAATTAAATATTTCTTTTTAAAAAAGAAAGAAAACAACAAATACTGCATAGTATCAGACATATGTAGAACCTTAAAAAAAGGAACTTGTAAAAGTAGAGTGGAAGAGTGGTTGCCAGGGCTGAGGGATGGGGAAAACAGGGAGAGGTTGGTAAAAACAGTACAAACTTCCAGTTACAAGATGAATAAGGCCATTAAGTCTGAGTATCTCATAATACACTGTGATTATAGCTGATAATCAGTGGTAAAGAATCCGCCTGCCAATGCAGGAGACATGGATTTGATCCCTGGATTGGGAAGATCCCCTGGAGAAGGAAATGGCAACCCACTCCAGTGTTCTTGCCTGGAAAATCCCATGGACAGAAGCGTCTGGCAGGCTATAGTCCATGGAGTCCCAAAAGAGTTGGACACACTTAGCAAGTAAACAGCAACAATAACTGATAATACTGTTGTATAGTTAAAATCTGCTAAGAAAGTAGAACTCAAGTGTTCTCACACACACACAACAATTAAATATGTAAGGTGATGGATGCACTAATTAATTCGATGGTGGGAAGCCTTTCACAATGTGACGTGAAGTGAAGAGAAAGTCACTCAGTCATGTCTGACTCTTTGCGACCCCATGGACTGTATAGTCCGTGGAATTCTCCAGGCCAGAATACTCGAGTGGGTAGCCTTTCCCTTCTCCAGGGGATCTTCCCAACCCAGGGATCGAACGCAGGTCTCCCGCATTGAAGATGGATTCTTTACCAGCTGAGTCACATGTGTATATAAAATCTCCATGAAGTACCATATTAAAGGGCTTCCCAGGTGGCACTAGTGGTAAAGAACCACTGCCAATGCAGGAGACCCAAGACTCCCTGGATCTGGAAGATCCCATGAAGGAGGGCATGGCTACCCACTCCAGTATTCTTGCCTGGAGAATCCCACGGACAGAGGAGCCTGGCGGCCTGCAGTCTATAGGGTTGCACAGAATTGGACACGACTAAAGCGACTTAGCAGCAGCAGCAGCAAAGCAACTTAGAATGCACACATCCTTTAAAAATATCAAAATTTTATTCAACAGTTACACCTCTATAAGCCTGGCGGGGGAAGCCTCTATATCTTGATTATAGTGTTGATGACAAGGTGAGTATGTTGTTGATATACTTAAAACATGCATTTGAATTTTGCAAGTGATACTTCAATAAAGTTGATTTTTTTTTTTTTAAAGAAAGCAAGGGTACATTGCATGTTTCATGGGAAGGAGGGGGATTCAGTCTGGACACTTGATCCATCTTTCCTGTCTGTACACACCCAACACCAGACACGCAGAGGAACAGGTATATGGAGCGTGTCCTCATGTGCACGTGTTACACCTGCATGCGTGGACCGACCGAGATACAGAACTGACCCCCTCCGTCTGATGTCCCTGGATGCCCCTACACTGGGAGGCCAGGCCAGAGGAGAAGGCCCAGCTCTACGTGACCGGCTGACCACAGGCGGGGCCTGGAGCCTGACCCCTCCGGGGAGCTTCCTCAGACGGAACGGATGCCCTTCCTGCTCCTCTGGCCGCACGGTTGTCTCCCCTCCTGGGGGCTGGATCAGGCTCCCTGGGCTGCTATTAAACAAAAGACTGTAGGGACGGGGTGGGGTGTTGTGAGCGCTCAGTCGCTTCAGTCATGCCCAACTCTTCACAACCCTATGGACAGTCGTGGCTCGCCAGGCTCCTCTGTCCATGAGATTCTCCAGGCAAGAATACAGGAGTGGGTCACCATGCCCTCCTCCAGGGGATCGTCTCAATCCAGGCTTCAAACCTGCATCTCCTGTGTCTCCTTCACTGCAGGCAGATTCTTTACCCACTGAGCCACCTGGGAAGCCCCGGGTGGGGTGTTAACCAACAGTTATTTGTTCACAGTTCTGGAGGCTAGAAGTTTGAAATCAAGGTGTGGGCAGAGCTGATTTCTTCTGAGGCCTCTCTCCTTGGCTAGCATGACCCTCGCGGGGCCTTCCCTCTGCATCCATCTATGTTCTCGGTTCCTCTTCTTATAAAGGATGCCGGTCATAGTGGGTTAGGGCCCACCCTAATGACCTCATCTTATTTTATTCTTTTTAAATTTTTATTTAATCTTTTGGCTGTCGCCACACAGCATGCAAAATCTTAGTTCCCCGATCAGGGATGGAAACCATGCCCCCTGGAGTGGACTCGAGGAGCCCTAACCACTGGGCCATCAAGGAAGTCCCCATGACCTCATTTTAATATGATCACTTCTGTAAAGATCAGTCTCACAGTAGTCCCATCCTGAGGTGCTAGAGGCTAGGGTTTCAACATGTAAACCCAGGAAGGGGTGCACAATTCAGTTCCGACAGGTGTCTGCTCAGAAAACTGCACCCTACCCCCAGAAAATTCAGTTCCAACAGGTGTCCGCTCAGAAACTGCACCCCCCCCAGAAGCAAAGGGGTTAAAGTTAGAAACTGGGGTGGGGGAGGAGTGGGAAGTGTGTGTGTGTGCATTGAGCAGATTAGCGCGAATGCTCCTTGGAGCCTCAGCTATAATTAGAGATATTAGAGGCAGGGCTGAGGCTCTCTCGCCTCATAATTAGGGTGGTTCTGTGCTGAGGCTCCCAGAGAGGTGGGTTTGCTGCTGCTGCCGCTCTGTAGTAAGGCGAGGGGGCAGAGAAGTGGGCCGACAGCAGCCCGGGTCCTCACATTTAGCTCAGGACCAGAGTCAAGGTGTGAATGCATGTTCAGTCACTTCAGCCAGGTCCGACTCTTTGCGACCTCATGGACTGTAGCCCGCCAGGTTCCTCTGTCCATGGGGTTTTCCAGGCAAGGATATTGGAGTGGGTTGCCATGCCTTCCTCCAAGGGATCTTCCTGACCCAGGGATAGAACCCGTGTCTCCTGAGCCTCCTGCATTGCAGACGGATTCTTTACCACTGAGTCACTGGGCAAGAGTCAAGGCGAGACCATCCTGAAGGCCCTGGATGTACCCTGGTCAGAGCTCACCCCAAATCTCCCCGCCACCCTCTTAACAGGGGCCAGCCAGCCGCCAGCTCCTACCCATGAGGGTCCTCAGCCCCTCTCCAGAGGAGCAGTTTCATTTGCTCCCTTCATTTGCATTTGTTTGAAACCCAAAGGTACCATAGGACCCATCCAGGCGCTGACCTGGGTCCAACAGGAAGTATCCCAAGGATGCTCCTGGCGGGGGTGGGGGCCCATCAGGTAAGGGAGCAGAGAGGGCCCACCTGCTCATCGAAGCCAAAGCAAGAGCAGCAATTCCCAACTTCAGCGTGAGAGGCCAAATTCTCCCGCTCAAGAATTCCAGCTCCAGGACTTCCCTGGTGGTCCAGTGGTGAAGAATCTGCCTGCCAATGGAGGGGTCACAGGTTCAATCCCTGGTTTGGGAAATAAGGTCCCACATGCCACAGGGCAACTAAGCCCATGCACCACAACTATCAAGCCCATCCTCTAGAGCCCAGGAACCACAAGTTCAGAGCCCACCGCTGCAACTTCTGAAGCCCAAGTGCCTAGAGCCTGTGCTCCGCAACAAGAGAAGCCACTGCAATGAGAAGCCCGAACGAGGCAACAAAGAGTAGCCCCTGCTCGCCGCAACTCGAGAAAGCCCGCATGCAGCAACGAACACCCAGCGAAGCCAAAAATAAAAATAAATAAACAAATCAAAATAAAAGAAGGAAAAGACAAACTCACAGGCTTCATGGGACCCCACTTTGAGAAGTGCTGACTTATGTGAAGCCCCTGGCCCCTAGTCTCTGGCACAAACAGGGACTCAATAAACATGCATCCTCCTCCCTGGGCACAGGGCTGGGTGGAGCCCCTGGTCTGGGTTCTCCAGGGATACTGCCAGGCTTGTGCCATCCATCCTGTAGCTAACTGAGCAGCACCGGGGTGGCCTCGCCCCAGGTCCTAGAGGCAATGGGAAGTGACAAGACCGGATGCCACAGGTTGGGAGGTGGTGATGAGAGAGGATAGAATTGACCCAGAAAAGCAAACTTCGATTTGCTAAAAATATCCACTGGTTAGGCAATCCCCCAGCACCCCCTCCACTGTCTCTCCCAATTCAAATCCACGAAATGCCAAATGCAAGACGCCAAACCAGGACTGAGATCAGACAATTAGACCGTTTAAGATGAGCTTTCAAAGCTCAGACTCCCAGACGTTTCAGTCTCACAAAGAAAATGTGCATTCCGTGGACACAATGAGAGCAAATCAGTTTCCCTTTTTTGTTCCCTTCTCCGCCCCTGCGCAGAGGCAAGCGGTGGAAGAAAATAAGCGTAATTGGACACAGACAAGGCAAAAATAAGTTTAGCAACAAAGGGAACATCTCTGGGGGAGATGCAATGCTGATGTGTCTGTGTGAGGGTGGGGATTGATGTCCCCCAGGGCTCAGCAGGCTTGGGGGCTGCCTGGCCCCTGGGTCCACAGAGGCCCTAGGATAACAGGGGCTGGGAAGTGCTCTGGGGTGCAGGGCCAGAGCCTGGACAGAGAAACCACTCTCTGGGGGTCCTTGCTGAAGCCACAGGGATCAGTGATCCCTCCCGAGGCTGGGAGGACTTCTCCTCAAGATGAGTGGCCATCCTCCGTAACTGAGCCCCCAAGAGGCCCTTAGGACTCTACAGGGACAAAACTTGCAGGTGGCCACTGAAAGAACATAATCCAATCAATGCCCAAAGACTCCTGTATCTGACCTCACCCTGGCTCTTAATCAACGTTTGTGCCTTTCTCTCAATCCTGGGAGGCCGCCAAAGGACTTGGTGGCAAGTCAGTAAAGAATCGCCTGCAACGCAGGGGACCAGAGTTCGATCCCTGGTCTGGGAAGATCCCCTGGAGAAGGAAATGGCAACCCATTCCAGTATTCTTGCCTGGAGAATACTGTGGACAGAGGATCCTGGTGGCCTATACAGCCCATGGGATTGCAAGAGTCAGACACGACTTAGCGACTAAACCAACACCAAATGTCAGGGACTATGACCTAATCAGGTAGTGTCTTCTCACCTCCTACCTCTGCTGAACAACAAACAACCTCTTCCTAAGAAGGATGCATTCTCGTCTATCCAAGGGTCCGAGCCTCCAACAGAAAAGGACACCTTGCAATAATACTGAACAGCAGCTGCCACCGGGCAAGTCAGAAGCTCCCAGAGGGGCCATTTGGAAGGCTCTCTGCCCAATTGCCGTAATAAAACACCATAGACTTGGGGGCTTAAATGACAGAAATCTATTTTCTCACAGACCTAGCGGCTGAAAGTCCGAGATCAGGGTGCCGGCATGGTTGGGGTCTGATGAGGGCTCCCTTCCTGGCTTATAGACGGCTGCCTCCTTTCTGAGTCTTCACATGGTGCAGAGAGAGAGCAAGCTCTGATATCTCTGCTTTTAAGAACACCAATCGCATCATGGGGACTCCATCCACGTGAACTTGTCTAACCCTAATTACCTCCCAAAGATCCCATCTCCTGTTATCATCTCATGGGCGTTGAAGATTCACCCTGTGAGTGTGGAGACAGGAACACTCAGTCCATAACACTGTGTATGGCTCCTTTGCCACTGTGCCCCCACAAGGGACCAGGGAGGCTGCTTGGGGCTGTTCCAGGGAGGGGATTCCATCAGTGTCCTGTATCCCTAGCATCGTCAATTGCAGGGAGACATTGCTGGAATGAAATGCAAATCAGAGCAGCGCTCTGTCCTTTCCTTCTCAGAGGGCCACCCTCCCAGCCTCACCAACACACACACACACACACCACATGTAACCTTCCCATGTCCCTCACTTTCCACACAAAAGAAATGCCCCTTCAGGGACTTCCCTGTCAGTCTAGTGGTTAAGACACCATGCTTCCACTTCAGGGGGCACAAGTCTGATTCCTGGTCAGGGAACTAGGAACCCACATGCTACAGGGTGCATCCAAAAAGTAGAAAAAGAAGAAAGAAATGCTCCTCCACAATAAGCCCAAATGCACAATCAGCATTCAATATTAGAAGAAAAGTTCAGGGTTTTGTTTTGTTTTGTTTTAGGGGGTAGGGAAAGGGAGGGGGAGCCTGATACTTCATATGTCTGTAATTCTCCCAGGCTGTTTGTGTAAATAATTGAATTTTCATACAGTTTCACAAAGTAGGCGATATTGTGATCACTTTATAGAAGGGAAAACTGAGGTTTGACCACTGGCAAGTCATGAGGCCAGAATCATGAAGGGTCTGTCCTGTCTCAAATCCATGTGCTTTCTACCACATCACATGCCCAGAAGAGCCAGGGGGAGTGGGGCAATAGATCATGGGAGAAGGAAGAAAAGATAAAGAAGCAGAAGTAGGGACTTCCCTGGCAGCCCAGTGGTTAAGACTCTGCACTTTCAAGGCAGGGGGCATGGGTTTGATCCCTGGTCAGGGAATTAGATCCCACATGCCTCAACTAAGACCTGGTGCAGCCAAATAAACAATTTTTTTAAGTCATCATCACTTAGTGATGTGAAAGTGAAAGTGTTCGTGTCTCAGTCATGCCCAACTCTTTGCAACCCCATAGACTGTAGCCTGCTAATCTCTTCTGTCCGTGGAATTCTCCAGGCAAGAATACTGGAGTGGGTAGCCAATCCCTTCTCTAGGGGATCTTCCCATCCAGGGACCGAACCTGGGTCTCCTGCATTGCAGGTGGGTTCTTTACCATCTGAGCCGCCAGGGAAGCCCAGCCATTCTAGGGCTTCCTTTAATTGAATGGAATGGGACTGAGGGCCCTGTAAATTCCTGGGATCTAAGGTGCTTTAAAATATGTCTTTGTTCAGGAAAGGGAAGAGAGTAGCCTTATTCCTGCTCACTCTCCCCCAGTTCCCTTCCAAGATAGGTCAGCTCAGTGGGGTTGGCCCCTCTGGTCAGAGCTGAGCCTTGCCAAGTCATTTTTACCAGCATTGGCAATGGAGAGAACCCTCCATTTAGGATCTTGATGTCTCCAGGCTGAGCACCGTCCTGTGGGTGCATTCATGAGGGTCTGGCTTAGTTGCCCTGGAGGGTGAAGTCTCACCTGCCCATCCTTCAGGCAGAGCTCCCATCTACAAACCTACAATGGTTGGAAAACAACGCTTCATCTGATATTTCTGAGCTGGCATTTTCTTATCCATGCTGCTACCTCCCGTTCTACAAATCTGCAATTTGTGGATTTTAACTGGACGCTCTATCACAGGCAGAAGCAAGTTGTTGGCAAAGTGTACAACATGATAAAGTCAGATAAATTAATGGGCCACTGAGCAGGCCTATCTCTTTCAGATAGCCAGAAAGCGCCTGACCTATAAACCTGTGGGTGTTAATGGCTCCTGCAGAACCAAACTCACACTCCCCCAGACACATATACGTTCCCATAGGCAGGCAGCCTCCATGGTGGCCCCGTGATCCTCACCTCCATGTCCCGTGGGGTCTCCTTCCCTGGAGTGTGGGCTGCACCAGGGCACCTGCTTCTAATAAAGCACAGAAGTGATGGGATGTCCAAGATTGGGTTATACAAATTCTGTCCTTGCTCTTTCTGGGGGAAGCTGCCCTAGAGGAGGACCCTTGTCTTTGAAAAAAAGGGGAGAAAAAAAGAATATGAGGCTGTCCATTCCACATGGAGGGAACTTTCTAAGGCATTCCCCAACAGACCTGCCCCAGAAAGGCACTTCCCTTCTGGTGCTAAGGACTAACTCCACACATCTGATGAGACAGGGAACACTCCTGAGGCTCCCTGAGATGAAGCCAATCAGAGCCATCCGGGGCCCCACTTCTCCCCCACAATAAACCCCCAGGATGAGACTGCCCTGGTGGACAGTGGTTAGGACTCTGAGCTTCCCATGTCGGGGGGCCAGGTTCAATCCCTGGTCGGAGGATAGTAAGTGTGAAAGTGTTAATCGCTCAGTTGTGTCCAACTCTGCGACTCCATGGACTGTAGCCCACCAGGCTCCTCTTTCCATGGGATTTCCCAGGCAAGAATACTGGAGTGGGTAACCATTCCCTTCTCCAGGGGATCTTCCCTTGCCAGGGATCAAACCTGTGTCTCCTGCATTGGCAGGCAGATTCTTTAGCACCTGAGCCACCAGTGGGGTCTTAGGATTTGGCCAAAAGGACAAAAAAAAAAAAAAATCCCCAGTCTTGGAGCATGTGCCCACCCCTCAGAAAGAGGCTCTGATACCTCCATAACAAGATCCTGCATTGATTGTTTTGCTTTCTGAAAGCTGGAGAATAGTTCAGGAGAAACGCTTTCCCCCATTTTCATTAATCCACATAGAAAGTTCCTCCCTCCAGCCTCCCACTCCCTCCAGCGGGTGTGGGCCTTGGTTCCCCAGCACTTGAGATTCCCAGGAAGAAACCTCAGTCACATGGAAAGGGTGAGGCTGTGCTGAATAAGAGATCCCGGGGCTTCGGAAACCCGGGGCCTCGTTCCCCGCCTTGTGGCCTCATTCTCAAGGCAGAGTGGGGAGGGACTTCCCTGGTGGTCCAGGGGTTAAGAATCTACCTCGCAACGCAGGGGACGCCAGGAAAAAGAGTCTGTGGGCCACGATGAAAGACTCCGTATGAAGCAACAAAGATACTGAGTGCTGCAACTAAGAATTGATGCAGTCAAACAGATAATGTTAACAAAAAAGCAGAGTCGAGAGGAAAGGGAAGTCCAGCTCCCCTTCCCTGGGAGGACCCCCAGCCATAAAAGTCACAGCACACATGTTGAACCCCACCATCTGATGGTCTCCACAGCCCGTGAAAGCCCCCAAGGACCAGAGAAGAGTTACCTTTCTCAAAATCGACAGGCAGCTAGTGAGGGGTCGAGCTGAGATCCACCTTCCCCAGTACAGACCCCTGGTGGGTCCACGTATTCCCAGGGGGAAGCTCTTTCACGGCCAGAGGGAGAGGAAGGCTCCAACCCAGGAAATGTGGTGAAGAGATGGAGAATCCCAGGGGCTCCATCCAGCAGTGGAGGTCATGGTCACAGGAGCCCCTTGGGAGGCAGGCCCAGACTCAGACAGTGCAGAACCCACCGGGAGACCGGGGACACAGGCCGCCTTTCTGAGCGGAGGCAAATGGATAGTGTTCCAGGGAGAGTGGTCTTGAGGGAAAGGGTCTTCGGTTGGTTTCACGTTTAAGACCAGGAGTGGTTTACCAGGTGAGGAAAGAGGCTGTAGGTGGAGAGGAAGCCTGCCGGTGTGGGAGAGAGGTGGTCCGCTTTTCAGAGAGTCCTGGGAGGGAAGGATGGCTCAGAAACCCAGCTGCAGCTGCACCCCAATGCTCACTCTCCAAACGGTGGCCCCCCAAAAGATATCTGTCCTCTTCTTGGACCCTGTGCAAGTAACCTTATTAGGAAAGTGACCCCTGGAGCCAGCCTAAGGGTGCTATACTGTACTCACGGAGAAAGGCACAGGGGACTGCAGAGATGACTGGGGAAATAGCCCTGCGGCCGCGCCCCCCTCCCCACCGCCAGCTATAACTGCTCCACAGTAAGGAAGTCCCGTGAGGGTGCACTGGGGCCCCTCCTCTGGGCCACTATTTAGCCCCCAAGCCTCCTTGTAGCAGCCAGCAGCGATATTATGGATAAATGGTTCTAAACCCATATACAGCTTCCATGGTAGCTCAGCCAGTCAAGAATCTCCCTGCAATGCAGGAGAGCTGGCTCAATCCTTGGGTGGGGTAGATCCCCTGGAGAAAGAAATGGCAACCCACTCCAGTATTCTTACCTAGGAAATCTCATGGACAGAGGAGCCTGGCAGGCTACAGTCCATGGGGTCACAAAGAGTTGGACACGATTTAGCAACTAAACCACCACCACCAAGGCTATATACATTCCTATTCTACTGTACTTCCTAGGAATTCTAAAACTTGGTTTAAAATGAATTTATGTATTGGTTTTAACTGTTACTTCGCAGTCTTCCTGTGCCTTTTCTTCTTAGGTCAAGGGCAACAGAGCCAAATGAATCTCTCCTCCTAGAGTTTGTATGTTATGTTTTTAGGCAAAACCGCTTTCAAAAGAGTAATAACGGGAAAGGTTTTCTATTTTCCACAAATTGAGTTCTCAGTACTTTTGAAAGAGGAGATGAAAGAGAGGGACCATTTGAGAATGCAGGGACTTAAATAGGAACATCACAGAATGCAAACCATAGCCCCCAGGACAAGGATGGATGTCTCCACAGCAACTCAGAGGAGCAGTGCACAGGAGGAGAGTCAGTGCAGCAGGAGCTTCGTTCAAGGGGCCGAGTCCAGGTTTATACGGCTTGGAGGTTACCATGCCAGTTCGACTTCTCTCATATCCCAGGTCCGGTCTTCAGCCACACAGAAAAGAGGCAACTACCACCAGGATGCATTTGCAAGAACGGGACGCCCTCTGCAGGGCACGAGAGGACAGGAGCCCGATCTCTTCGAGGTTTCTTTCCTTCAAGACTCTGAAACCAGCACAGTAATTCCTATACACCCCCATCTGGAAAGAGATGCATTCCACCTGGAACTTGTGAATCTGGCAAGCAGTAAGGACTAGAAGGCCACAGGGCCATGGCTGAAACTTCTGACCACGCATTTGGAATTCATCTGAAGCTCTGGCTAAGGACTAGGGGTATTTGGCTGACCAAGGCCATGAAAACAAACGGAGGTGGACCTGGTCTTACAGGGCCCCCATTTTCATGACAAGCAGAATCTTTACTGGCTAGGGACTTCCCTGGTGGTCCAGTGGCTAAGACTCTGTACTCCCAATGCAGGGGAGCCAGGTTCAATCCCTGGTCAGAACTAGATGCCACATGCCACAACTAAGACCTGGAGCAGCCAAATAAATAAATAAAATGTGTGGGCTTTTTCTTTAAAGAATCTGTCCTGGCAAATAGAAATCCCAGAGGCTCTTGTGTCCAAACCCTCCTTATCAGATGAGAAAACCCTGTCTGAGAGTGCCAGTGGCCAGCCTAAAGACCCCCAACAGGGACCAGAACCTGGGTTTCCCTTTTGTCATTCTTACTCTCCTACCTGTAGGAGCAAGCACCAACCCCAGAAGGACAGAAGGAAGTCTGGAAGAGGACATTTGCCCCATGGTCTGGTATCTGGAGTTCTGCTCGGACTGGTTTATTGTAGGGCCTGCTAGAACCTGCAAGCCAACTACATCCTCTCATAAGAAAGTTCTGTTGTATTATCTGGGCAAATCCTGTCTGTAGTTAACACGTGCCATGATCTCTTAACGATGCTGTGTAGACTGAGAACTTTAGGAGGGCAGAACTGTGACTTTTGCTCCTTAATACACCGTCGTGTGGGGGGCGGGGCAGGGCAGGGGGCGGAGCGGGCGGCAGCGGGCGGGGCGCGCGGCTGGGGGTGGGGGTGGGGGTCTTCCCTGGTGGCTCAGTGGATAAAGAATCTACCTGCAATGCAGGAGACATAGGAGATGCAGGTTTGATTCCTGGGTCGGGAAGATCCCCTGGAGGAGGGCATGGCAACCCACTCCAGTATTCTTGCCTGGAGAATCCCGTGGATAGAGGAGTCTGGTGGGCTACGGTCCATGGGGTCAAAAACAGTCAGACAGGATTGAAGCGAGAGAGTAAGCACAAGCACATATACCATAGTGGGTACTTGGTATTTGCTGAATTTATCTCAATAAGTGAGTATGACTCAAACATTTTTCATACAGCTGGGAGGATTTTACAGGACCTACTGCAAGTCTCTCACTTGCTCCCCCTTAGAACTAACAAGGTCCATTTACTAGACAACTGACCAGGGACTTCTCTGATGATCCAGTGGCTAAGACTCCGTGCTCACAATGCAGGGGGCCCGGGGTTTGATCCCTGGTCAGGGAACTAGATTCCACATGCCACAACTAAGACCCAGTACAGTCAAATAAATTTTTTAAAAAAATAGATAACTGACCAAAGTTATAGATGCTGGGTGAAGCTGCATGGAAATTGCACCAAGCTGATCCTGACATGCAAAGTGTTCCCCATGGTCTGCAATCTGCATTAAAAAGTAAACTTCAGCAAAACTGCTCTATATGATACTATAGTGGTGGGTGCATGCCACTGTACATTCGTCCAAACTCATAGAACCACCAAGAGTGGACCCTGGTGTAAACTGTGGACCTGGAGGATAAGGTTCGTTCATAAATGTCTCACTCTAATAGGGATGCTGATAGCGGGGAAGGTTGTGCATCTGTAGAGGCAGAAGGCGTATGGGAAATCTCTGTACTTTCCACGCAATTTTGCAATCAACTAAGACTGCTCTTAAAAATTAAGTCTATTAGGGACTTCCCCGGTGGTCCAGTGGTTAAGACTTCGCCCTCCAGTGCAGGGGGTGTGGGTTTCCCTAGTCGGGGAGTTAAGATCCCCCAAGCCTCACGGCCAAGAAAACCAAACCATAAAATAGAAGCAATATTGCAACAAATTCAATAAAGACTTTTAAGATGGTCCACATCGAAAAAAAATAATAATAATTTTAAAAGACATGCTTTCAGATCACCCAGGAGACTGAAAACCATGGTGACAGGGACACACAGGGCTGAGGCTCCCGGCAACTCTGAGGCCCCCCCACAACTGGAAGACACAGTGAGTCTCTGTGACCACCCCCTCCACCCCCTCAGCTCACACATGGCCAGGCACCGAAGCCCCCAGCGTGGCACAGACCCTGCTCCTTCCTCAGATTTTTTCCCAATACCTGTGAGTCTGGCTTATTTGCCCAGTGCAGGCACTTGAAGGTACTTTATTGCCTCGAAATATTTTAAATCTCATTTTTCTTTGCATGGAATGAAATTCACTCTGCAGTCCCCTCGAGGCTGTTTTTCATCTCTTCCCCCCTGGTGACACCGGTAAGGCGTGCAGTGAGACCTTTCAGCAACAGGCTCTGTCATTTTCCCCATTTTCGAGCATAAGTGTTAATGCTTGCAGGCTCGACTGGGTTTAAATCGGCTTTTCTGTGGATGCTTTGCCATTTCCAATAACACGGAGAGACAAGTGGTGAGAAATCTGCACAGAGGAGCAGGATATTGGAGAGAAAGACAAACGAGATGGAGTCAGCAAGTGCTGAGACCCGCAGGCCCACTTTACCTGCTTGAGCATCTCAGCCCTGTGCTTTAATTTCAGAGGCGCTTGGGATATTTAAACAATTTACTCCCTCCTAGAGGCTTCTGAAATCTTCCTAACCTACTCTTCTCACCTGGTAATAAATATCCCAAACATTATTGGAACTTCAATAAACCCCGGCCGCACAATGGGACACACTCCCCACGTCTTGATAAAGCAGTGATTCAACAAGCCACTCCGATGCACTCAGTAACTAAATTCCCTTAGACTGGACCAAAGAACAAAGGTACCTTATGTGAGACTTCCCAGGTGGTCCAGTGGCTAAGACTCCAAGTTTCCAAAGCAGGGAGCCCAGGTTCAACCCCTGGTCAGGGAACTAGATCCCACATGCCTCAATTAAGAGTTCACATGTTGCAACTAAGACCCACCACAACCAAATAACTAAATAAGATGCTCTATGCCTTTGCAGCTTGTGAGATCTTAGTTTCCCAATGAGGGATTGAACCTAGGCCTTCAGCAGTGAAAGCGCAGAGTCCTTAACCACTGGACCACCAAGGATGTGCCAGATATGCTCTTAATTCAACTTGTAGAATTCTAGTTAATCCAACTAGAATTTAGTGAGCACCTGGGCAAAGGCTCTGTTGAGAGGCCATGGGGCCAAGTGCAGTTGTAAGAAGCCTTTTATGAGCTGGCTGTGCTACTTCGCTGCCCTCCTGGGCAAGTCTCCATCTCTCTGAATTCAGTTCCAAGTCACAATATCAGGTGCTGACCCCTCTCTCCTAACTTCTGTACTGAGTTCTTAGGAGTCTCCATGAAGAAGTGCTTGATGGACTTAGAAATTATCGTTCTAAGAGAAGTTAAGTCAGACAGAGCAACAAATACCATACTGATATCACTTACCTGTGAAATTTAAGAAAATGATACAAAAGAGCTTATCTACAAAATAGAAACAGATTCAGAGATATAGAGAACAGATTTGTGGTTGCCAAGAGAGAAGAGGGTAGAGGAGGGAAGGATTGGGAGTTTGGGATTAGCAGATGCAAAATATTATATACAGGATGAATGAACAGTAAGGTCCTACTGTATGTCACAGGGAACTGCATTCAATATACTGTGATAAAAAAAATGGAGATTATGAAAAAGAACGTACACATGTGTATAACGGAAACACTTAGCCATACAGCAGAAACTAACATGACGTTGTGAATCAAGTACACATTAATTTAAGTTCTTTCAAGCAAATAAATACATTTAAAAAAAGAAGTCCTTGAAAGAGCTCTGCAAAATTAGGTCACATAAATGTGAATTCTTATTCTAGAGGTAAGGCTGTAGGAGTATAATAATTTTCACTCAAAAGCATAGAAATGGAAATTCCTTGGCGGTCCTGTGGTTAAGACTCCATGCTTCCAAATGCAAGGGACACGGTTCAATCCCTGGTCAGGGAACTAAGATCCCACCGAAGAACTGATGCTTTTGAACTGTGGTGCTGGAGAAGACTCTTGAGAGTCCCTTGGACTGCAAAGAGATCAAACCAGTCAGTTCTAAAGGAAATCAACCTTGAATATTCATTGGAAGAACTGATGCTGAAGTTCCAATACTTTGGCCACCTGATGAAAAAGAGCCAACTCATTGGAAAAGACCCTGATGCTGAGAGGAATTGAGGGCAGGAGGAGAATGGGACGACAGAGGATGAGATGGTCGGATGGCATCACCAACTCGATGGACATGAGTTTGAGCAAAACCCGGGAGATGGCAAAGGACAGGGAAGCCTGGCATCCTACAGTCCATGGGGTCGCAGAGTCGGACACAACTGAGTGACTGACCAACTAGGCATGGCCAAAACAAAAAGCACAGACAACAGAAATGGCTCCAGCCCCTGACCCACACAGAATTTGAGGGAGAGGATACAGCCCACACCTAAACTTGACTGAGCTGGCCTGAACCCTAACTGCAGTTTTTCTGAGTGGACCACCAGGGGAAGTCCCAGCCTTTTCTTTTCCAAAAAACTGTTTTGCCAATTCCAGGTCCTTTGCATTCCTCTATAAATTTTAAAGTCAACTTGTTGATTTACACACACACACACAAATCCAGTTGGGATTTCGGTAGAGGTTGCATTGAATTTATCATCAATGAGGTGAGAACTGCCATCTGAAAAATATTAAGTCTTCCAATCCATGACCATAGAACTTCGCTCCAGTTACTTACAGCCTTAGTTTCTCTCGGCAACGCTTTGTAGTTTCCAGAAAACAAAAATTGCATTTGGGGCTTAAATTTATTACTGAGTATTTTATTCTTATTGTGACTAGAATTGCATTAATTTTATTTGCAGGTTGCTCAGTACTAGTATATAGAAAACACAATTGATTTCTGAATGCTGAGCTTGTGTCTTGCAGCTCTGCTTAATGCATTAGTTCTAGTAGGTTTGTGTGTGTGTGTTTGCATTCAAGATTATTTACATTCAAAAGTAATTCATCGCTGATTGACAGTTTTGTTTTTTATCACTCTAGATGACTTTTTTCTTTTTTTGGTCTTACTGCAGAAGTGGCAGAAGTGTACTTTTTGCCTTTTTGTTCATTTGTTTATTTATGACTTCTCTGGGTCTTCATTGCTTGTCTCGGGCTTTCTCTGGTTGTGGCGAGTGGGGGCGCCTCTTCGTTGCAGTGTGCGGGCTTCTCATTGTGGCAGCCTCTCTTGTTGCCGCCCACAGGCTCCATTGTGGTGGTACACGGGCTTAGTTGCTCCAAGGCATGTGGGATCTTCTTGGATCAGGGATCCGACCCGTATCCCCTTCATTGGCAGGTGGATTCTTATCCACCGTGTCACCAGGGAAGTCCTACATTTTTGCCTTTCTTTTTCTCCTGATCTGAGGAAAAGAACATTCACTTTTTCGCACCAAGCATATTAGCTATGGGCTAGTCTATAAATGCTCCATTTACACTGAAGAAGTTCTCTATTCTTACCTTAATGAGAGGTGTTTATTTTTGGTTTGTTTTTAATCATGAATGCTGTTGGATTTGGTCAGGGGCTCTTTCTCGATGTGAGTGATCATGTAACTTTGTCCTTTATCCTATTAATATGATGCATTACTGTGGTATAATAAAAAATACATCTATCTGGTCTTTGCCCTGGATTCCTGGCACGTTCCTAAAATCTTTGGATATTGCTGCCTTTTAATACTCTGTCTAGGTTTGTCCACCAAATACAGCATGATTCTCAATTTTTAGGTTGTAAGAAAAAGAAATTTAGGCTGTGCAGTTTTTTTTCCCCCAGTCACTAAGTGAAAGGGAAATGGAGCAGGACCCAGAGAGGCCTTCTGGGTACAAAGGCCTTTCTTGTTTGTAGAAAAAGGCTTTAGTCTCCTGGGCCTCCTCGAATTCCAAAGAGCACATTCAAGAAATTACTAATTAGGTAAGTGAGGAAATGCACGGATAAAGGAAAAGCAATCAGGAAACAATAGCTCAGCATAAAACAAAGTCCCAGTTCCTCCTCAAGGGATAAACATCACCATCTGAAACGTGTCTTTGAATCCTGCAAGACCTAAGGCCCCCAGTCAGGCAGAGGAAGGTAACTATATGATGAGATGCCAGACTGATAGGAACCTAAGCAACGATGATGTTGACCTTTTTTTGACCCGTGTGACTTCAGTCAGCTAAAGCTTGGACTCTGTTGACCTTTGCCCCAATTCTAGGCTGAATTCTCCAGCCCCTTCATAAATAGCTCACACTCTTAGCTGAAAGGTTCCCGGATTTTGCTGTTCAGAGAAAAACAGCTTCAGGAAATATCCCTGGTGTTCTCCTTACCTGTTGCAAACAATAAATCCTCCCTTCTCCTACTGTTTGGTTTGCTTGTGTCTTTTGGCTCAACAGCCAAGAGATAAACCTGGTTTTCGGGCAACGGAAGTTTGCTGCTGCCACGGGGATGACCTGCCATCTTAAGTAAGTTTCAGACACAAAACAAATCATTTCCCTGCAGAAGCAGATACCCAGGGCGTAGCTACAGGTGCTCTTGCAGGAGGAGACCCAGCCTGAGGCAGGAGAGAGATGGGCTCCAGGTTAGACACAACTGGCCTCCTGTTACTCTTTCATGGGGCACAAAGAAGTGGGCTTCGGGCTGGATACTTAACAACTGTTTGCATTTCCTGAGATAAGAGATAGATAGTCCTGTGTTCAGGCATTTACAATCAACCTCCCTTTCCCTCCGAATGGAGATAACAACAGAAACAGGGTAAATAGCCAGTCTTCATCCTTTGTAAACACCTTAAGGTAATAGTCATGGCGCTAGTCAAGGTAACAGTAAAACACAGCACGACCGTATGGTCTTTGCCCCCACCCTCCACCCTCAAGGTCCTTTGCCTGCCTTTTGTCTGTGGACAACTTTAGTCAAAGAGTAAGTTTAATCAGAGAACTGAGAAATGCAGAAACAAAGGAAAACAGTCAAAGGAAACCAAATAATAATAATGTAGTCATTAAGCATCGTCAGGGCGATTTAGTTCCTTCTCAAGGGTTATGGATAGTATTCTGAACCATATCCTGTGAGCTGTGTTATAGTGAAGCCATCAGCAGGTGGAAGAAGTTAACTACATGATGACCAGGCTATAGCCGTGACATTTATTATTATAAGCTGCCACAATTCCAAGAACTGGCCTCAAAGTAACGGAAAACAAACTGACCCTGGAACTGAAGTTTAACTGTACCTAAAACAGTCAAGATGACGCTGGTCAGAGCACCGATGACCAATTTGAAGGTGACTGTCAGAGCTGACTGTGCTGTTTCTACACGTAGCCCCTCCTTCTGTCTATAAAAGCTCTTGCCCCACTGGTAGCCAGTGAGGAGTTGGCCTTTGGACAGATGTCCACCTACAGCCCCCCCTCTGCCCCCTACGCCCCCTCCCCCCCTCAGTTGCCAGTGTCTGAAATAAAGCAAACTTTCCTTTCCACCAACCTGGCCTGAATTTATTGACTTTTGAGCGGTGAGTAGCCAGACCCTACACACCTTTTGTGACAATAGTCATGGTAAGGACAAAGAAGGGGCAAAACCCTGTTTGAGTAAAAAATTAAGGGATCGCCACTTCCCCCCTTTTTGGAAGAAGGGAGACACTACACATGTGCAGAAAGGCTCCTTGTGGGTCAAAAGTCAGGGGATAACGCCGGGTCATAATGAGTCTTGCTCCTCCCAGCAGCCTTCACTTAGGGTACCATCTTGGCTGATAGGTGTGTGTGCACCCAGGGCAGGGTCCCAGGGTAGGTCAGGTGTGGAAAAATAAACCAGATAATTGGCTAAAGGTAAACAGAGACCTGGAAGAACCGCCCTCTAAAATGACTTGCCTGGCACTTTTCTGTGCTCCGCCTCCCTAAGGGGGACGCCCACACCCTTTCTTTCTGGGTGTCCATCTCTACCTTGCTTCTATCTTAACTAAACAAACTCTTTTTCTGTGTGCTCTCCCGCTTGTTACTGTGCTATATCTCTAGTAATGAACTTTGTACCTGCATTTACAGCTTTTGCCTTGCCAAGATCAAGCCCAGACCCCTGGGATGGCTCCCTCTGAAAGCACCATCTAGCCAACAGTCTCCTTCCCCAGCACGTGAACTGAAAACATTTGCTAGCTCCTCTTTTGTTCAAATAGTGGTAACCACACAAAATAAGTAGAGAAAAAACAAATCTGCTTCTTCCCTCCCAGTGTCTGCGGGATGACTCATCCAGAGACTTTGCTTTTCAGTTCATGTGACAATTATCCCAAAAGATCCTTTTTAAAACGTGAAATAGAATGAAACCATTTTTTTTAAAGTCAAACAGACTTAGAATATAAACAAGGAAGACTGAAGAATTGGGAATATTTGACAACATTTTAGGGAAGAAAACAAGAAAGGAGGACCAATGAATTGAAGTTAGAAAGAAATGCCTAAATGAGCCTCTTGTGGATCTGATGTCTATAAAGCAGCAATCAGTTTTTCCTTAAAATTATCCATCTCAGTTCACACAGAGTTAGGGCAAAACTATTCATGATAAAAAACATCAAACCTTCTAGATTTAATAGCAGTTCAGAAAACCAACCAGTCACAACCAAATGCACCAGGGAAGAGCTGATGGCATTTTCAGACCATTTGTGCACAAAATTGAAAACAATCTCAGTTTGAAAGCCACTGTGAAATATAGTTTCTTGACTTACCAGATCAACAAAAATGTGCTTCTTAGTAATTAAAATTTAGTGTATTATGGACCAACAAAAAGAAATCACACTCAAGAGAGTGAGACGATAAGCCGTGAGTTGGGAGAAAATATAAAGGTACACCTGATAGGGACTTCCCTGGCAGTCCAGTGGTTAGAACTCTGCACTTCCTACACAGAGGGCCACAGGTTTGATCCCTGGTCAGGTCACTGAGATCCCATGTACCATGCAGCTCAACATCTGATAAAGGAATATTATCTAAAATATAAAAAGAACGGGAATTTAGCAGACATCTCACCGGTGAAGATATACAAGTGGCAAACAAGCACCTAAAAAGATGTTCCACATTTTATGTCATAAAGGAAAAGCAACTGTGAAATAAAATTCATATTTTATGGCAGAACCAGAAAAAGTTAAACATGAAAAATTTCCTCTGCCCTTGAACTTCCTCTCTCCCCACTCCTGAGCATTGTGCCTCTGCATCAACCAAAACTCCCCCAGCAGCAGGAATACTTGCTCAATTCAAAAAAGCAGCACTCTCCTAGCATCAACAAGGCAATTCCTTAGAAGACAACATTCCTTCTTTATCTTATAAAATACCACAGGAAGCCATCATGATCTGATGACACTCAGATCAGGATTGTGTAAGCTGTCATTAATACGTCATTTAAACTACAGCCCTCTGTCTCAGAAAAAAAGAAACAAGCAAACAAACTCATATACCTGTGCCTTGACTTCTAATGGGCAGAACTATTCTCAGAGTTTTCTGAGATACTCTCTCAGGTTTTATAAAATCCTCAAATTTGGCTTGAATAAAAATTTCCATTTTCTTTCTTAGATGGACTGATTTTTGCTGAAAGTGAAGAAGTGAAAGTGTTAGTCGCTTAGTTGTGTCTGACTCTTTGCGACCCCATGAACTGTAGCCCACCAGGTTCCTCTGTCCACGGAATTCTCCAGACGAGAAAACTACAGTGGGTTGCCGTTTCCTTCTCCAGGGGATCTTCCCGACCTGGGGTCTCCTGCACTGCAGATAGATTCTTTCCTATATGAGCCCCGAAGGAAGCCATTTTTGTTGACCCAACTGAAAACAATGAGATCCCACTGCACACCTAGGAACATGACCAGAATCTGGAACACTGACAGCAGCAAATGCTGGTGAGGATTCCGAGCAAGAGGAGCCTCTCATTCATTGCTGGTATGAAGGCAAACGGTATGACTGCTTTGGAAGATGGTTTGGTAGTTTGTTGCGAAACTAGGCATCCTCTTTACCATAATACAATGCTGCAACTGTGCTCTTTTGGTACTGGTCCAAGACCGTTGAAACTTATGTCACACAAAACCCTGCACACAGATGGTTCGAGAAGCTTTATTCTTGTCAAAACCTGAAAGCAACCAAGATGGCCTTCAATAGGTAAGTGAATAAACTGTGTACACCCTGTTAAAAGGTAAACCAAGGCATATAAATATTTTTAAGTGTTTGAGCAAACACTGGTTTGAAACAGGCAGCATCCAATCTAGCAGAAAGAAAGGTGGTCTGAGAAGCTTTACAAAATGAAGGACTTAGGCATCCCCTGGCGGTCCAGTGGTTAGAATGCCACATTTACACTGAACAGGGCACGGATTCAATCCCTGGTCAGGGAACTAAGATCTCACAAGCTGCACAACGCAGCCAAAAAAGAAATAGAGAAAGACAGAGGAAGTAGGAACAAGGAAGTTATACCAGGCCAAAAAGCAAATTGGTTATTGAGAGGTTATTTTTCTTTAGCGGGTGGCAGGGGTCAATATCAGGCAGATTACCTAACTAGTGTTGGTCAGGCAATTCCTGACTGACTCATTTAAGATTCCATTTCTGGGAGAGCTGAAACTGACATTAAGTCTTCGTTTGGGGACGTGGAACTTACCATAAGCCACTCCATTTGGGCCTGATGTCTTGCTTTTTAACAATCCAGACAATGGAATAGTATTCAGTGCTAAGAAGAAATGAGCTGTCAAGCCATTAAAAGACATGTTGGAAACAATACATATTACTAAATGTAAGATGCCAATCTGAAAAAGGTTACATAATGGATGATTCCAACTACATGACATTCTGGTAAAGGCAAAACTATGGACACAGTAAAAAAAAAAAAAAAAGTCAGTGGTTTCTGGGGGCTGGTTACCAGGGTGGGAGAGAAGAATAGGAAGAACTCAGGAATTTTAGGGCGGTGAAACTACACTGTATGATACTATAATGGTGGATACTAGTCATTATACATTTGTCTAAACTCATAGAATGTACAACACTGAAGTGAATCCTAATGTAAACTAAGGACTTAAAAAAAAAAATATTTTATTTATTTATTTCACTGTGCCAGGTCTTAGTTGTGCATGTGGGATCTAGTTCCCTGACCAGGGATGGAACCTGGGCCCCCTGCATTGGGAGCCTGAAGTCTTAGCCACTGGACCACCAGGGAGGTCCTGAAGTTAAGGACTCTGGGTGATGACAAGGTGTCAATATAGGATCATTAACTGCAACAAATGTACCACTTTGGTGGGGCATGTTGATAAGAAAAATCTCTGTACCTTCCTCTCCATGTTGCTGTGAATTCAAAATTGCTCTAAAAAGTGAAGTCTACTTTAAAAGAACAAAAACTGAAAATGGAAATAACATAGAGTCAGGAATTCCCTGGTGGTGCAGTGGCTAGGACTCAGGGCTTTCACTACTGGGGCCCAGGTTCAATCCCTGGTCAGGAAATTAAGATTCCAAAAGCAATGGGGGTGGGGTTGGGGGAGAAATCTATCTTTTTACAATTGAATAAAATAAAAAGTTTATAAAGAAACAAGCGAAAAGAATCACACAAAGTTTCAAGAGTCAGACCATTTTCATGGACTATGTGTCCTTATTTTTTAGAAAATACAAATTTTTTCTTAAGTAGTATGAGTTGAGTTGTAAGGAGTTGTTTAACCATATTTTACTTGCTGGAAACCAAACCAAAAGAAGCCAATGAAACAAGCCCAAATATTTATGTTAACGAGACATCTTGGCTAATTATCTAATTAGACATTAAATTTTTTTTTTTTGGCTGTACCTTGCAGCCTGAGGGGTCTTAGTTCCCCAACCAGGGATGGAACCTGTGCTGACTGCAGTGGGAACATGGATTCTTAACCACTGGACTGCCAAGGAAGTCCCTAATTAACTTTTTTAATCAAAAAAAAAATTTTTTAATATAGCTGATTTACAATGTTGTGTAAGTTTCTGTTGTACAGCAAAGTGATTCAATTATACACGTGAAAAGTGTTAGTCACTCAGTTGTGTCCGACTCTTTGCGACCCCATGGACTATCACCGGGTTCTTCTGTCCATGGAATTCCCCAGGCAAGAATACTAGAGTGGGTTGCCATTTCTTCCTCCAGGTATCTCCTGACCCAGAGATCCAACCTAAGTCTCCCGCATCACAGACGGAGTCTTTACTGCTGCGCCACCTGGGAAGTCCCAAACAATGTGGTTTATGCTAAATAAACACCTGCTTTCTCTCTGCAAGTCTAGAATCCTGGCAAATGCCAGGCAGAGGCTGCCTGCAACCAGCCCCTGTAAAACCCCTGGGTGCATCTCTAGCAGGCTTTTCTGGGCAGAAACATCGCACGTGTTGCTACATCTTCGATGCTGGGGCAAGAGGAAGCTCTGGGTGACCTTCAGGGAAGGGAGAGAGAGAGCATAAGAAAGCCTGCACCTGGATTCTTCTAGACTCCCCCCAGGGTCTCTGTCCCTGATGACCTGGCTATGTATCCTTACCAGGTCACTGTAATAAACCCTGAGAGTACCCCTGATTCCTGCTAGCAAATCTCCCAACTTACGAGTAGTCCTGGAGTTGCCTGAGACATATCATGCAGGGCCACACAATTTTAGTTTAGTTTTTTTTTTTGCCACACCTTGAGGCTTGTGGCAACTCAGTTCCCTAACCACGGACTGAACCTGGGCCACAACAGTGAACGCACTGAGTCCTAACCACTGGCCCTGCAGGGAATTCTGTGAAGTTGTTACCTTAACAGCTGTGTCCATATATTCCAGTTGCTGAGGCCTCCTTGGACTGTGACCCATGGAGACAGCCGCTGCCA
Organism: Cervus canadensis; assembly: GCF_019320065.1. NCBI lineage: Eukaryota > Metazoa > Chordata > Mammalia > Artiodactyla > Cervidae > Cervus > Cervus canadensis. The sequence continues at coordinate 8,038,361 of NC_057386.1, read as the reverse complement.
TTAGGAGACGGCGAGAGGGGAAGAGGTCACTGCTGCCTGGGCCTGGCCTGCAGGCGGCCGTGGGTAGGGCCCTGGAGCTCCTGAGTCCCAGCACTCAGCCTTTCCCTGGGCCCCCAGCTCACTTGCCCACCCGGAGGCCAGAGGGCCTGGAGGGCCCAGGGCCCTGGCGAAGCTGACTGAACAGGACCCCTGGCCCCGTCAGGGCCTTGTGCTAACGGTGCACCAGCTCCGCTCCTGTTGCAGCGGTTCAGCCACTAAGTCATGTGAGAGTCTGCAGCCCCATGGACCGCGGCCGGCCTGGCTCCCCTCCGCCATCTCCCGGGGCCTGCGGGCTGTCGCTTCAGCCAAGTACAGCTGTTTGCAAGCCTATGGACTGTAGCCCGCCAGGCTCCTCTGTCCATGGGATTTCCCAGGCAAGAATCCTGGTGTTGGTTGCAAACCCTCCTGCAGGGGATTATGTCTCCCAGAGTTTGCTCAAATTCATGTTCATTGAGTTGGTGATGCTCTCTAACCATCTCATCCTCTGCCGCCCCCTTCTCCCTCTGTCAGTCTTTTACTGCCGAGTCACCCGGGAAGCCCCGTAACAGCAGCAGGCAGCATACTGTTTATGTATAGGTCACACTCTGTTTATCCATTCATCTACTGATGGACATGGGTTGTTTCCACCTTTTGGCCATTGTGAACAATGCTGCTACAAACATAACTGTACAAATACCTCTTCAAGTCTGTTTTCAATTCTTTGGGGTACATGCCCAAACATGAAATGGGTGGATCAGACAGTGATTCTAGTTTTACATTTTTTAGGAACTACTTTACTGTTTTCCATAAAGGCAGCACCATTTTACATTCCTACCAAGGATTCCAGTTTCTCTTATGTCCTCCCTTTATTTTTTTGCTTAATTGGCAACTTTTTTTGTACTTTGAGAACTTAAAGAACTCCCAGAGGAAAGCAAGCCTCAGTGTAAACAGCCAAAACCTAGGTTTTAAGGTATTCCAGCCTTCGGGAATAGGAGGGAAGAGGTGGGTGGGGGGACTCCTTCACACAGAGTAATACAGTTGTGACTCAATAAAGGTTGCTCCAGGACTAAGCCAAATTTCAATATATAGAAATTTGCCGTAAAAAAACAGCACACTCATACTTACACACACACACCCCCATGTGAGACAAAGTGAAGACTTACTTACCCAGAAGCATAAATTATTTGACAGAATACATAAGACAAGCATAAAAATTAAATTATTTATTTCATACCACATTTCAAATTCAAATGATACAAATTCAAACATGAGCTGTTATCAGTCAAATAAAAAGCCCACCAAGGCCAACACTACTTATAGACATAAAGACTGAGTAAAAAACAAAACGAAACCCACCCAAACACAAAATTTGAGTACAGAACTTAAGGTGAAGGACATCACACATAACAACAGGAGGGAGGCAGACAGAAGTTGTGTTCCTGACAGACTCCCCTCACTCCCTTTCTTTTCCCTTGTGAAAGCTGTTACCAGGAATCCTACCAGCAGGGATAAGAGGCTGCGGCTGCCCTGGGTGAATGTACTCAGTAGTAGTAACAGAGGCCATTGAACCTCTGCAGCCTAATTCTACAGACCTATCATAAGCAAAGGGAGCTTGAGCCTGGGAGTGAGGAACACAGGAATGCAGGGCCCAGTTTCCAGCTGAACGTGAGACAGGCAGCCTTGTGAGATGGTCCTGGGGATCCTGGTTCTAGTCACTCCCTGGTGTAACCCCCACCCCCTTCCTTGGGTGTGGCCGGGAACTAGTGACTTGCATCTAGTAAACAGAATATAGCAAAAGTGATGAGATGTCACTTTCAAGACTAAAATTATAAAAGACGATGACTTATGACTTGCTGGCACTTCCCTCTGGCTTTTCTCACTTGCTTTCTTTGATGAGGAAAGCCGTGAGAAACTAAGACTGTTAGTCCAACAGCCTGTGGGGAACCAACTCCTGCCGAGGAGGAGACTGAGCTGAGAAGCAGGTCCTCCCCGGGTCACACCTGGACTGCAGCCTGTGACAGACCCTGCGCTGGCGGGAGGACCTGGTTCAGCCACGCCGAGGTTCCAGACCCACAGAGACTATGCAGGAATACATAGGTCTTGTTTTAAGGGGTTGGGTTTTGGGGTAATATGTCATACGGAGATAGAAAACAAATACACCTGGGTAAACAATAATGTGCTTAGTGAAAAAAACTGTTAGTTGCTCAGTCATGTCTGACTTTGTGACCCCATGGAATACAGCCTACCAGGCTCTGTCCATGGAATTCTCCCAAGTAAGAATACTGGAGTGGGTAGCCGTTCCCTTCTACAGGGGATCTACCCGACCCCGACGCAGGGATCAAACGCGGGTCTCCTGCATTGCAGGCAGATTTTTTACTATCTGAACCACCAGGGAAATGGCTAAGTTTTGGGGTAATCTATCATATGGTGATAGAAAACAAATACATCTGAGTAAACAATAATGTGCTTAAAGAGATAATAAATTCATTTGTATTAATTCTGAAACAGCATTTACAACTTATATAAAATCAACTGTCAACTGAGTTTATCTCAACTTCAAGAAAGAAAATCAAAATTTTACAACTTGAAGCAAAAGAGTTTAGTGTTCCATACACATGCAATTTCTCTAAGGGTTCCAGCTAACCACAATTCCCTGAAATTGCCATCAAATCTGAAAGTCACACTCCATAAAATTGCTAAGCAGGTTTTTAAAAATAACAGAAAACAAAATATTGTTTGTCTTCTTGATTAAATCTACTTTGCCATAAAACTCAATTTGTACAGTTAATTTTCAAGTTTAAAAGTGAGCTTTCCCGTTTATAGGAAATGTCCAGAAGCAGCAAATCCACAGTGACAGGAAATGGATTACTGACCACCGGTGCCAGGCAAGAAAATGGGGAATGACTACTAGTAGGTTCAAGGGGGTTCTTTTTGGGGTGATGAAAATGTTCTGGAAAGGATAGTAGTGATAGTTACACAACCTTGTGAATGTACTGAAACACCACTAAACTGTATACTTTACAATGATGAATTTTATGATTTCTGAATTATATCTCAATTAAAATAACTGTTTAAAGCTCTTATGGATTAAAGTTAACATTTCCATTCTAAACATCTCCCCAAATAGCTAGATTCCATTCCCAGACATGCATATGGAATGGTGTTTCTTAGTGACAACAGCCTGCCACCATAGCTTAGACTTCACTACATGTTCTGGGTTGGTTTGTTTTTTATGCACTGCATCCTCTAGAAAAATTACTAGCAAAAGCCTCCATCAGTAAATGTGTACATTTTTTTCTTAACTGTGTTTTTGCTCATTTACAAATGTTAGATTCCTATTTTAAAAACTTAAGACAATTTTTACCTCATTTCATAATACTTGATTAGCACCCCTCTTGCTATGAACTATAAGAAAAATAATCAAAAATGTGCAAATCTTTTCAAAGATTCCATATCAGCATTACATGATTTATTTAAACGTCATTCCCAGACACACATGGGGTGGCACATGCTCCCTGTTACTACATAGTAACACACAGCCACACCCTGTAGGAGTCTTCATACGACATACGGCCTAGTAGTTTCAATCAAAGCATGATCTTTCAACCAGAACAGGGGGCAGAAGAAAACATTTACATTTATACATGATCATAAGGAACATGAGACAGATGAACTGAAACACAACATCTCCGAACAACATGACTGACAGAACAAATTTCCCTTATTTCACTAGTTTTTAAACAATATCTGTAAACTTGAATACCAACTCTGGCAGATTTAGCAGTCTTAGATCTCGGAGTTTCCATCCTAAACAGCCTCCAAGGTACGGTGAAGATGAGAGCGGCCTCCTCTGCGCGGCCCGGCCGCTCAGCCGAGGGTCTGAAGAGGCGGCCTCCTCTCACTGGCGCCCCTCCTCAAATACTTCGGTAGTCAGAGCCCCGGGCTACAATGGCAGCAGCTTCCCACTCCACAGTGAAGAAGGAGACAGTTCCAAAAAACCCAAATATCACCATGACCAGGAGTTGCCAATGAAGGAGAAGGTAGTTACTGTAGAAAAATGCCACAGCTGCACAAATGGACTAAGAATAAAGAAGACAAGACAGATCATGAAACGTGCACAGGTGACCCAGCCAACTCCACAACGAACCCCACCACTCTGACCCAAGGCTTCTTGTCACTGTTCCCTGCTCCTTCTGCATCTAGAGGGCACCTCCTTAGTTGGCAGCTCACAGACACACACCACCAAGTCCCGCTGAGAGCTGGGAATAATCAAGTAAGCTATAGTCTGTTATTTAAAACAGTATTTTGTTAAAAAAAAACACAAAACAAACTGGAGTGATAAAATCACGTGCATGCACAGTGAGAAACACACTTGTTATCTGCAAACACCTTGAATTGTGGTACCTACGGAAAGAAGTCTGAGCCATAGAGGCTGGAATATATACGAGTGATGGGACAAAAAAGACCACACTACTTATTGCCTCCTCATTCTGATCACAAATCCTTTTAAAGGATCTCCTGGACTTTCATTTAAGAAACATTAAGAAAATGAAGTTATAGCACTTAAAAAAGACCCACCTTTTAACACAGTCTAGAGAAGAATTTACCTGCACAAATTTAAAGACGGCAAAAGCTGGGGCGCTGTCTTCAGAATAGAGAAAACCTAAAATACTAAGCAGCTGGGTATTGAAGCAGCTGTCTCCAAGACCCAACAGGAAGCTGCAGAAGATGGCAATTTCTTTGCTGATTAAAATAAAATTGAGAGTGAGCATTAATAATATTTGTTAGAGTTGTTTAAAACGTAACAGCAACTCACCCACAAAAACATTTTACTCTCCAATTTAAACAAGTTTATGAAACAAGAATGAATAAACACTGGAATTTACAAAGTAAGAACTTATGCTCAAATGCTGTCACCTTCACAGTCTAGCAAACTCTAGTCTATTAACTATCAGGGAAGCAAACACTGTCTGGAATAGGGCTGCCCTTGGCTTGTGGATCCAGACATAAATGCCTACATGACAATGAATTTGAGAGCTGAGTGCAGTAAAATGACACCTGCAAAACTCCCGTAAACACTGCAAAAGGACTGGGCAGCTGACCCAGCAGACAGATCACCACTCGCTCCTCACTCCTCGCTCCATCTGAAGCCTGAACTTCTAGAGATTTCAATGCTCAAAAGGCAGAGATAAAAAACTCAAATCAGACACTTACATGACCCTTCACAGATCAAGAAAAAGATTCAGTGGGGAGAAAGGTTAAAACCAACAATCACAAAAATAACTTCAGATTCTCTATGGATTTCTATTCAAACTCATTCTGGCTCCATGAACACATGACAGATGACCTTATAACAGACTCACAGAAAAGGACTAACCGCTGCATTCTAAACTCCAAGCCCCCCTTTACCCCCTGCCTTCCTTAATTACTAGATGAAGGGCAGTCACTGTACCTGGGTTTGATGTAAGCGCCGCTGTCAGTGCCTTCAACAGGGGCAATGGGGGCGTCCCCAGGCAGGTTGAGGAATATTAAATAAAAAGCTATAAAATGTACCAGGATGCCCAACAGCACAACTGGATTCCTACCAAAACGATTATTCTTGCTCAGCAGTCCAAAGAGGCTTCCACCTATAAAATCAATGAACAAACAAAAAAATCCAAGGCCAAGTTAATATATCAAAAATTTATTTTTGAAAAAATGGACAATAGTGAATTTAATAAAATAAGAAAGCATAAATATACAAAATAAGAAATAACTGTTGAAACAAAGGAAAGTATAAAAATCAGGACAGACTTCTAGGTAAGATGGAGTAACAGGAACTGAATTTACCCCCAGTCTAAAAAAAAAAAGAAAAAAAAAAACAAAAATATGACACAGAGAGACAGGAAACAAATGAGGTGAGGCCCACACCTGCCCCAGCTGACTGAGAGGCGGTGGGCTTCGGAGAGCGGGAGGGCGGCAGCACAGGGGGAGGAGGGGGCCAGACCGGGAAGTGGGGGAGAAGGGGAGGAAAGGCAGGAGGAAGCCCACAGCCTCCCTGAGTTGAGGAGACAAGAGCTCAGGGTCTGGGGAGACCAAGGTGCTCAAACCAAGGTATGAGTTTCCAAGACAGGGCATCAGAAAGGAGAGCTGATCAGCACAGGATGTGAGTAGCAGAGATCAGAAAGAACTTTCCAAGAGGATTAGTGGCATTAGTGCCCTACCCTGGGCAGGGAAGAGTACCTGGTCCCACCAGCCAGACCGGAAATATTATTCACTGGGTATTCAGGAAAGGGTCTTCCCTTGGGGGAGAGAGATAATTAGCCCTCCTCTGAGCACTACTCTGGTTCCATCCAATACACTTTAAAAGCAAGACTCAAAAAGTCACACTGTTTCCAAGTAAATGAACTGCACCCAAGAACAAAGCTCAAGAACATGAACAGGAATGTAAAAGTCATCCCACGCCCAACAAGGTAAAGTTCACAATGGCTAGTATCCACATTACCAGGCATGCAAAGAAACAGGAAAATAGGACCTGTCATGAGACAAATCGGTCAAACACAGAGTTATCACCTGACCCAGCGATTTCAGTCCTAGGTTTACATACAACATAAGATCACACAAAAACTATACAGAAATGTTCACAGCAGCATTATTCATAATGGGCAAAAAGTGAAAACAACCCAAATGTCCATGACATGATGAATGGATGAATAAAAATGTGGTAGATCCATATGACTAAATATCATTTGGTAATAAAGAGGAATGAAGTAAAAAAGAAAAAAGAAATGAAGTAGTGATACATGCTACACCATGAAAAAACCCTGAAAACACTGTATTAAGTAAAAAGTCAGAAACAACAGAAAAATACATCTTGTATAATTCCATCCACATGAGATGTCCGGAATAGACAAATCTATAGAGAAAGTAGATTAGCAGTTGCCTGGAGAAAGGCAATGAAAATGTTCTAAAATTAATTATAGGGAACAAAAAAATATACCAACCCCCCCTTTCTCCACAGTGCTTATCACTTTGACATTTTAAGTTCTGGATATTTTTTATTGCCTGTGTTCTTCCCCAAGAATATAAGCTCCATGTTTTGTTCATACGATGGATGCACAGAAAGTCTCTGGGAAGCTCCTCACACGTTACACAGCGTCCACTACTGCACGAACGGCCAGATCACTGCTGCAGAAGGAGTAACTGGTGGTATGATCAAAGCAGAGGTGTGGTCTCAGCCTGTCCTCTTCTCCCCGCCTTCTGGTACAGAGCTCCTGAAACCCTAGGAATTTCCTCAGTGAAAGCAGTGTCTCTAGTTACCTTAACTAACCCCTTCCAGCCACACCTGAGTTAATGCTGATCCCTGAGGGACTGTGGGGGTGGCTCTAGTCAAGATGGAGGCTGGCTGCCAGAAGGACCCAGTCTTGATTAGAAAGGTGGAATGTCCAGTCCCACCCCCCACCTCAGGGGAGGGGAGAGGGGCTAGAGATTGAGTCCACTGCCATGATTTAATCCACCAGGATGAGATCTGCATAAAAATCCCCACACAACAGGTTTGGGAGACCATCCCCTGATGAATGCATCACGTGTCAGGAGGGCCCCACATCCTACACTCCAAGCGGACGCAAGTTCCCACACCAGGGGTCCTTCTGGGCTTTGCAAGTACCTCTTCATCTGGCTGTTCATCTGCGTCCTTTATTAATAAACTTTAACAGTAAGAACAGCACTTCCCAGGGGTGTTGTAGGAACCCTTGAATGTATAGCCAAGCTGAACAGAAGTGAAGGTGGCCTGGGGACTTGGGACTTGGACTGGCATCTGAAGTGAGGTTGGCCTTGCAGGACTGTACCCTTGAACCTGTGTGGTCTGATGCTAACTCTAGGAGTCAGTGTCAGAACTGAACTGTACTGCTGGACAGACAACTGGTGTCAGAGGTCCAGAGAACAAGAAATTCAGGGATTCTAATACACCTTCTCTAAGTATTTTAAGAGGAAAATTTGGGAAACATAAAGCAAAAATCTTTATGTTTTCTTACTTATGGCTTTGTCTTGAATTACTTGGCAAAAGTTTTATAATTTAGTTTTAGAACAGCGATAATAAAAGAAAAACCAGACATACCCATGTGGATAAAAATAAGCAAAGAAATAGAAATCCAAGGACAGAGAAGTGAAATATACTTAAAATTTCCATTATATCTGTAACAAACTGATTTAATGCAAAAAAATTTTTTAAACCAACCTAAAATTTCTCCAATGCCGATGAAAATGCCAGAAAGTCCAATGAGGCTTTTCTCTTCTGTTCCAAATTTATTTATAGCGCCAATACAGGTTCCATATACACCAGAGAAGAAAGTCAATTCCAGACCTTTAGAAAAGAGTCAGATTTAAACTACAGTTGTCCTTCAGTATCTGCCATGGGTACCAAAATCCAAATACTCAAGTCCTATAATCAGCTCTCTGTATTCAAGTCTCTACATCCTTAGAGTAAACCAACTGTGGATCACAAAGCACTGGATTTTGTATTGAAAAAACACACAGTCTCCCTTTCCTGGTTTTTTCTTCATGTCCAGTAGTATTTGAGCATGTATAAAACAAAATTCACTCAGACTGAAATGTTACTCCTCTAGCAGAGCGTAATTTTAAGTGATACAACTGATGGAAAGGAATTAGCCACAAGATGGCAATTGTCGCATATTTCAGATAAGAACGTACAACTCAAATAAGCAAAGACAGCCTTACGTTAAAACAGTCACTCTGCACAGAAAGGGGATGGACAGAGGACATAATTAACATAAACTTGTAACAGGGAAACTAAAGTGCTCACTATCCTTATTAATAGCTTTCCAAGGGAACAGGAACATATGGTTGCAAGACTAATACCTACTATCTACTTTTGCTTAAAGGAAAAAGTTTTAATTAAATGTTTTCCCAGGAAAAGAAATTTTAAAAATTTGGGTAAAAAATTAGAGCGAATCAGTAGAAGACCTGATTCCTTAATGTCACAAAACCTTACCTGAATTTTGAAGATGTTTAATATTCTATTTGACCTAAAAATAAGATGTTTCTACCTATACCTATGAGGCACACAGAGTTGAACCTTGAACAAATCGAGTTTGAACTGTGCAGGTCCCTGCAGTACTACAGGATCCACAGCTGGCTGACTGTGCAGACCAGGAAGCACAGATACAAAGGGCTGACTAAAGTCACACAAAGATTTCTGATCACAGGGGAGGTCAGCACACCTAATCCATCCCTTCACTGTTCAAGGGTCAACTGTAAAGGCAAAAGTAATAATTGACATATTAGAGCAATTTCTGACAAGGAAACAGATTTCCTTAAGACCTAAGCCTATTCCACCTATTACCACATCACATTATCACTGGAAGACAGAGAATTCAGCCTGTTTTATCGGAAATTATCTTAATTCATGCCCAAGCTGCACAGATTTCCTCATGGTTATTGTCTGCAGTGCTCCACGTTGTTCTGAGATCACTGCTGGAGACAAATCGAGCCTCCCGCTTTTCACGGAACTTGGGCTGGCCCTGGGATTTGTTTTCACCAACACGGGAAGGGGTCACAGAACTGCTGAGACATGGAGAGCGAGGAGATCCAGCTTGCATTAGACCCCTCCAGCCGTGCAAATGAAACTACCTTGGAAGTTTCAGCCCCAGCTATACTATGACAGCAGCCACAGGAGACCCCGACTGAGACCATCAGAAAACCCATTTCGCTGAGACAGGTCAATGTGCAGAACCGTGAGAAAGTAACACAGTTGTTGTCAACATTTACTGTCATTACGCAGTCACAGAAAACCAACACTATAATTAATTCTGTTACCTGTATAAGCAGTTGTAACGCTAAGAAGGAGCATCTCCTTAGTGACACATAACTTCAGAGACTTTTCTGTAAAAAAAAAAAAAGAAAGAAAAAAAAATTTAGGAGTACTTAACTAGATTTTAATCAACTGAACAAAAATTCTAAAATATTCATTCAACCAATTCATTATTACTTGCTGTCAATAATGCCAGTAAACAGACACACTGGGACACAGGTTAATGATTCAGATTAAAATGCTTAACATATGAACGAAACCTGTCCTGTAAATAAAATGTTGATTTCAACTGTTTAAATATATTCCGGAGTTGTGTTTTCTCTAACACCTTCTCCAGCTCTCATGAAAACAAATAAAACGGAGAAAAGAAACAGAACCAAACAACTGACTATTCCAACAGACTTGATTAAAGGTTAGGGAGTCAACAGTTGGCAAAGTGCTAACTTCCCCCAAGCAACTGTCCCCGGGCAGCTTTAAGGCTGGACTCAAGATCAGAATCAGCCCAGAGCTTTTTGACCACCCCAAGCTGGGATACCACCACTTCCTGAGATTCTTAGTCTCTGGATCTGAGGACTGAAACCTTAGTTCTGCCCATTTGTTTCTGATCCCTTTAATTTTTAATTTTTGTTGTTTAACTTAGTTGAAATCTACAGTGGAAAATGCATTTCTAAAAGTTGCACATTTTAACTGTCTTTGAACCTGCTCACATTTCATAATTTAAGGCCGCGTATCTAGGATCCTAAACTAATGGCAGATTGAGACTTCAGCTCCTACTCAGTGAATGACTAGGAAACTCACATCGGTCACAGACACTCTGTCCTGAATTTCTCCATATACAAAAGAGGATAGCTTTTTTCCTGAATTTCACTAAAATAAAGTGAGACTAAAATCAGTAAGATATTTTCACCAATCATATTCATATACTTCCAGAAAAAAAATACATGATTAATAAAGGTTAAAACAACATTTTTAATTAGAAAAATCATATTAGCAAAGCACATTTGCTTTTGAGTAATCAGAAGATTTAGCTAACAAAAGGAAATTTTAAAACATAACCTAAAAACAAAAATAATCTAGTATGATCCTATATGATGAATTCATGTCCTCATACATTTGTCCAAACCCATAAAATGTACACCATAGCCTCCAGCTAATAAATAAATTAAAAAAAAATAAAATAAAACGTACACCACCAAGAGGGAACCCTAATGTAAACAACAGACTCTAGGCAAAGATGATGAGCCACTGTACATTCATCAGTTGTTAACAAAAGTACCACAGTGATGGGGGGGGTAACGATCACGGGGAAGGTTATGCATGGGTGAGGGCAGGACATATATGGGAAATCTCTGTATACTGCCAATTTTTCTGTGAACCCAGAACTTCTAAAAAAAAAAAAAAAAACAAACCAAAAACCTAATATAATTTATTTAAGGAAATCGACAAACTCATCCTAAAATTCATATGCAAATTCAAGGGACTGATAATAGCCAAAATAATCTTGAAAAAGAACAAAGATGAAGACTCAAAATTTACAATAATCAACACAGCATGGTACTGGCATAAGAACAGGCATGTTGAGAAATAAACTCCTACATTCACAGTCAACTGTTTTCAACAAGGGTGCCAACGCAATTCAAAGGGAGAAAAAATAGTATTTCCAGAAAATGGTGCTAGAATGACTGATCTCGTGCAAATGAATGAAGCTGGATTCCTACATCACAACATCCATAACACTTGACTCAAAATGGATCACAGAACAAAATGTAAAAGCTAAAACTGTAAAACTCTTACAAAAAAATTCAGGAATAAATCTTTGTGACTTGGAGTCTTCCTAGGACACCAAAAGCACACACAACAGAAGATAAAGTAGATAAATCAGGCTTCATCAAAAATTTAAAAATTCTATGCTTCAAAAGATACCAAGAAAATGAGAAAAATCAACCTACAGAATGGAAGAAAATATTTGTAAATTATATATAAGGGACTTTCATCTAGAATATATAAAGACCTCTTACAATTCAATAATAAAAACACAAGGAATTCCCTGGCAGTTCACTGGTTAGGACTCAGCACTTTCACTGCTGAGGGCTGGGGTTCAATCCCAGGGTCAGGGAACAAGTCATATGGTGAGGCCAAAATAATATTAATAACAATAATACAAATAAACCAATTAAAAAATGAGCAAAAGACCTGAGCAGAAATTTCTCCAAAGTAGAGATGCAATGCCTATAAGCATATGAAAATATGCTCAACATCTTAGATATTGGGGAAATGCAAATCAAAGCCACAAAAAACCACTTTATACCTACTGGGATAGCGTTAGTCACTCAGTCGTGTCCAACTTTTGTGACCCTGGGGACTATAACCCAACAGGCTCCTCTGTCCATGGAATTCTCCAGGCAAGAATATTGGAGTGGGTTGCCATTTCCTTCTCCAGGTGATCTTCTTGACCCAGGGATCGAAGCCAGGTTGCCCACATTGCAGGCAGATTCTTTATCGTCTGAACCATCAGGGGCTAATAGGATAGCTATAATCAAAAAGATAACTCTAGAAAGTGGAGAAATTGGAACCTTCGTACATTGCTGGTGGGAATGTAAAATGGTACAGCCACTTTGAAAAACAACCTGGTAGTTCCTAAAAGATTTAACATAGAGATACCACAGAGCCCAGCAAGCCCACTACTCCTGGGTATACATCCAAGAAACCTGAAAACAAATGTCCACACAAAAACTTATGCTAAAACAAACAAACAAACAAAAAAAAACGTATGCTAAGAATCCCATCACAGAAGACCACAAGTCCTGTGATTCCATTTATACAAAATGTCCACTATCAGCAAATCTGTAGATAGAAAGTAGATTACTGGATAACTAGGGCTGGGGTTGGGGTTGGGAGAGGAAATGGAAAGTGATTACTAATGGGAAGAAAACGGAACTCACTGCTGATGGTTGTAAAGATTCTTTTGGGGGTGATAATTAGGTTCTAAATTTTTTTTTTTTAATTTTGGCCACATGTGTACTGAATCCTAACCACTAGACCAGGTAACTACCTGAATAGGTTCTAAAATTGATTGTAGTGATATCTGCACAACTCTCTGAATATACTAAAAACCACTGAATTATATAAGTCGGTGAGCTGTATACTATGTGAATTACATCTCAATAAAGTTATTCTATTAAAGAAAATAACCATAATCTAACATCTTAATGAGTCTCCTCCCAGGCTTTACGCTTTTTAAAATTTAAAAAGAAATTTCACTACTTATTCTGTTTTACAATTTATTTTCATATAACAAAGCAAACATTTTATAACATTTGTAGTAATCACTTTAATGGCTACAGTAATCTATTGGATAGCTGCTTTGTAGTTGAATATTTAAAGTATTTCTATTTCTCACTAATATAAATAGTAACTAAATCTTGGGAAAAATTCTTAATTATTTCCTGAGGATAATCCTATTAGTGGAATTGTTGGAGTAAAGGGATAAATATTTTTAAGGCTTTTGATTCTTACTGATAAATCAATCTTCAGAAAGTAATACAAGGACTATATTTTTAACAATGTGGTCTTATGCATTTAAGTACCTATAGCCTATATACTGAGAATTATTTATGTTCAGAAATTTAATAGAAAACTTAATTTGCATTTCTTGTAGTTTTTAATAACTTTCCTTTGTTTATAACTTTTTTCTACTGGAGTATTTATGCCTTTCTTCAGTTCAGTTGCTCAATTGTGTCTGACTCTTTGTGACCCTATGGACTGCAGCACATCAGGCTTCCCTGTCCATCACCAACTCCCAGAGCTTGCTCAAACTCAAGTCCATCAAGTCAGTGATGCCATCCAACCATCTCATCCTCTGTCACCCCCTTCTCCTGCCTTCAATCTTTCCCAGCATCAGGGTCTTTTCCAATGAGTCAGTTCTTTGCATGATGTGGCCAAAGTATCGGAGTTTCACCTTCAGCATCAGTCCTTCCAGTGAATATTCAGGACTGATTTCCATTAAGACTGACTGGTTGGATCTCCTTGCAGTCCAAGGGACTCTCAAGAGTCTTCTCTCCAACACCACAGTTCTAATGCATTCCTTTCTTATTGGTTCATAACCCTTTATCATATACTGTAAATATTGTCCCTGCCATTTTAATTTCATTTGGTTGTGAGAGATTGAAATTTTATATTTTAGGTAAAAAAGAGCATACTTTTCCCTTACTGTTTGATAGACCTGTGAAAGGCTCTACCAAATTAATTTCTTACAGTTACTAGTATGGTTTCATTTTTACATCTAATCTACATGGAATTTTAGTATAAGATGGGAAGTATGAGTTCACACTTTCCCATGTAGCCAGCTGTCTGGCCTTGCTTTTAAGACTCTTTTACAGTATTCCACATTCCTTTATGAACACAGACCTGGGTCTAGCTTCAGTTCCAGTGCTGTCTGTATTCCAGTGTTTTCAAATGAATTCATAATAGGTTTTGATATTTACTAGGGACAGTTCTTTTAAAAAATTCTGTTGGCTATTGACAGATATTTATTCTTCCAGAGGAACCTCTTATCAGGACCAAAAAAATAAATTTAAAAATCCTCATTGAAATTTTCTAGAATTGCATTAATATATACATTGAGCTGAGGAACTTAAGTGCCTTTAAATAAGCAAGAATCCCTTCTGCCCAATACCTACTACAGCATCAACTAAAGGAATATCATGATTAAATAATAAATGAAACACTGGCTCACAAGCAAACTAAAGCCTGGACATTCTTTTCCCTTTCTCTTTTGCCTTCAGCTTCATTGCCACCTCCTAACTTCCCATTGCTTCCCAAATGCCAGGAACCATTGCCTAAATTTAATTTTTCTTGCCCTATAGCACTTATATGCCTTATCTTTTTTAGCTGCTGCCTTCTTTCTCCTCATTCAAACCTGACAGCCCAATATCCTATTACTACCAAACCCTACACTATGTAACCAACCAGCTCCGTGATAAAAAGCTTGAGGCCCTCACTGCGTTAGTGTCTCCTTTTACAGAGAAGTTGAGGCAAAGCTGGTACAACTATCTAGAAAGTACATCCTGAATCTGGTTAATATTAAGAGACACCCAGAGGGGGGTTCAGAGCATAGAGGTTGCATCAAGTCTCACTGAAGCTGGATGAACCAGCCCATATGCCTGAAGGTCATCACCCTCCCTTTGCCTGACTTCATGTTCACCAAAAAAGCCAACATGTCTTTCTAGGCCTCTCATAACAAGAAGGAAATTCCTTGTTTGACCTTGAGTAAATAATTTTGCCAAGCCTCAGTTTTCTTTTCTATAAAATGGAGACAATGATACATATGTATTATATGATACTCACAGATTTGTCATGAGAATGAAATAAAACACATCAAGAGGTTTAGCAAGGAAGAACCCTCAACAGATGAGGGTGATTGGTCTTACACGTTACTGGGTCACCCGAGCCTGTGCTCTGTTCTAAGGAGTGACAAGCAATGTCTGAAGAAATGGTCTGTGTCCTCACTTCCTCCTATAAACTCCTAAACCTCTGCCTCCTCCTCCTCGGGCCTCCCTCACACACGCACTCAGGTAGGGCACTGCATTATTCTCCATCCCTCACAGGCCTATTAGAGATACTTATTGAGAAGACTAGCGGGTTTCAGAGCAGCACACCTAGAAACGTGAAAATACTGGGGTGCTGTCAATGCAAAGCTACCAGAGAAAGGGGGAAAGTTGTTCCTGAACAGTTCCTGCACTTCAGATACAGAGAATACTTACTAAACGCATCTACTGCCTTTGTCATGTTGTTCTGGGGAGACCTGAAAAGATAAAAAGAAAAAAGTTTTTCCCCAGAAAACTGAAAAAGAGAACAAACAAAAAAACCATCACATTCTCATTTAAGTCTGTAAAAGCTCTGCTCTCTGTGTGGTCTGGTAAACACTTCAGTGGCCTCAATGCGCCCTGCTCCAAGGTGTCCTTGCTTCAGAGACTGTGGGTAAAGTGCTCCTTGGGTGGCTCTTTACTAACCACACAACGTGATTCTCTCACATTAAATTTATGGCACAGAGTCATGCATGTCTTTCTCAGAAATGGTACTTCTCTGCACGCTCTACAGCCTGTCAAGAAAAGCCCAAGCACCGCAATGAAAAGCCCCAGCCACAACCAGAGAAAGCCCGCAAGCTGCACAAAGACCCAGCGCAGACAAAAAAAAGGAAAAACATTTTAAAAGGAAAGAAAGAAACAATACTTCAGGCAGGACAAAAATCTCCTCTACCCTGCTGTTTCTAAACTGTAAAAGCAAATCATGAGGGCTCAATTTTTCCACCACTCCAACTACGTAAAAAATTACTCTGTGGTTCTTCAGTGTTAAAAGCAACACCATCATCGGCTATGTGGGTTTGGGTGCAGTATCACCAACTGGTTAAAAACGTGGGCTTCGAGGCGGAGTCTTACTTTGCCACTTATTAGTTGTGTGGTTTCAGACAAGTGACTCCACTTCTCTTTCCCTTTCTCATTTGTAAAACAGGGACACTATCACTTACCCGTGAGAAGGAAAAGAGATACAGTGGCTTAAGGGTAAGTGTCTGCAGGTTGTGGTAAGAAAGTCTGTAAGAAATCACACTTCTTATCCTATCAGCCAAGTCTACTCCTAGATCTTGAAAAGATATCATTTACAAACAAACCTAAGAAAAAACCTAAAGGAGATCAGTTGACTTAAATTACTGACACAAAAAAGGTAATATGTTTTAACCAATAGGAAAACATTCTCCCCCACCATAAAAACTCATGCCTGAGGGAGGCTCAAGAGGGAGGGGACAAATGTATACCTATGGCCGATTCATGCTGATGTATGACAGAAACCAACACAACTATAGTTGTAAAGCAACTATCCTTCAATTAAAATTAAATTAAAAACACACACACACACACACACACCTCATGCCATCCCTGGAAGCAAATACTCTGTAGTCTCCATTTAATGACAGCACCCTCACCTTGTATTTGGATAAGATTGGGGGGTGGTGGTGGTGTTTTAGCCATTCAGTCGTGTCCAACTCTTTGTGACCCCGTGGACTGTAGCCTGCCAGGCTCCTCTGTGATTTCTCAGGCAAGAACACTGGAGCAGGTTGCCATTGCCTTCTCCAGGGGATCATCCCTACCAAGGGATTGAACCTGCTCCTCCTGCTTGGCATGTGGCTTCATTACCACAGAGCCACCAGGGTGGATATACCATTTCACACTCCAGGCCCCAAATTAAGTAGGAACTGATTTGTACGCTATAGGCTATTATTAAAATATAATCAACTCAGCTAGTACTCAGCTGTAAATCATTCAAAGTGGACTCCACTTTACGGAATCCTTTAAAATCAGATCCTACGTATTTCCTCAGTGCCTTCTGATCACACCAAGAATAAAATCCAAACTCCCGCCATATCCTTATGTAATCATCTCTCTGTCTGCTGCGGGTACTACTACTTGCACTGTGCACATCCCGCGGGCCGCCAGCAGACACCACACTCCCTTCCACACCTGGCCTTTGTTGCAATAGATATCAGCTGATCTTCACACCTTCTCACCACCCAGCTGTCTGCAAGCTCCCCCCTCTCACTGTCTGATAGAACTCATTCTGTTGTTTTCTTAACATGCATGGTGACTACCAGCCCCTCTCCAATTAAGTTGCATAAGAAGAGGGACTTCTCTGTCTCGCTCATTACTTCTTCCCCACCCTTTGGAAGACGGCTGGCGCATGCATGGTGCTTTTTATAAAATAAAGACATAGAAGTTTCAAGACTGGGAAGACAATTCAGGAGAAGAGAAAGATCTACAAGACGGAGCAGAACCACTCAGCACTGCACCTTATGACAGTTACATGATTCCTTGTCTAGCAGCGAAGTTCCCTGAACACAGGGATGGATTGTATTTGTCTTCACAGCCCCTAACATTTGCTGAATGAATGTTTAGTTTTTGTTAAGTTTGTGTCATTCATGTTTGGAGACCTCTTCTCCAATATCCATTGGTTTATGCTTTTAAAAATATGTGAGATATATATGTATGTATACTCAAATAAACACCTCTCTTTTGCTTGGAACAGTGCAAATTCTGAATGCTTAATGATCCTGTGACTGGAGAATTTTAGGCCCTTTTGGGGCTTTAAAAAGGCAGCACAGAAAGTTCAATGCAAAATTTTTAACAACAGATAAAATTCTAGGAGACAAGCTTCATAATTTATCAATTCACATAGCACAAGAGTGGTAAAGACTTCTTATTCCCCTTTCTTCAAATCTAGATGATGACCTGCAGAGAAATCACCTGCAAGGTTTTAGATAGTTTTACTTACAACTTAAAACAGGCCCCTGCTTTCAGTGGCAGGGCCTGGGAAAGGGGTAGAAGGCGCCATGTCTGGCCTTGAAGGTGGCAAGCAGCAGCTGCTGAAGCAGCCCAAGAACCAGGCCGAGGGGATGGATGAGGAAGATAAGACATTCAAACAGAAACAGAAAGAAGAGGTCTTGGGGAATGGCCCCCTGGCTACAAGTGGAATTAAGAAATCTGTTAAAAAGCAAGCTGTTCCTTGTGCCTGAGGAAATAAAGGCCCTTAATTCCATTCCTTTTTAAACTTCTGGATTTCCAGCCATGACATCTGTTGCCACCCATAGCTAGAATGAAGTGCTGTTTTAGAGCCTGCTGTACATTTAAAAATAAACTTTTGTAAAAAAAAAAATAATAATAACATGGGACTTCCCTGGTGGTCCAGTAGCTAAGACTCTATGCCCTCAACGCAGAGGGCCTGGTCAGGAACTACATCCCACATGTCACAACTAAAGAACTCACATGCCGCAACTACAAAACCCTGCATGCCGCAGCTAAGAGCTCACACACTCCAACTAAGACCCAGCACAGCCAAATACATAAGAAATATGCTCAAGGTTATTCACAATATTTAGAAAAACAGGACTTTGTACTCATTTCCCTGCAGGGATTATGTCAGTGCAAACTACCATCACAGGTTAGTGCAAAATCCAGAGCATGGGGGTAACTACGGTTCATCTATGATGACTGTTGGTGGCCTTGCCACTTACTTGTACCACATGATAGGAAAATTTTAAGCCTGGATGCGAGAAAGTGACTGAGGACTATTTTCTACTTAACTTTATGAGCCCATATCCTCACACGTTAAAACACAGAAAATGTCTGCTGAACTGAAGGAGGAAATTGAGGCCTAGAGAAAGTCAGGGGAACATTGCTACTGTCCAGGGTCACGCAGGAAGTGACGTGGGATGAGACTAAAATCCCTCCACAACCCTTTTAGCTACCTCCCCCACCTCTGTCTATCTTCCTTTCCCTTCTTCCTCCCTGACAGCTCCTCTTTATCTTCTTTCTCTGCTTATTTGCTTTAAAATTTTCCCCTCACGTCTGCCCAATACTGGATATCAGTTAGGGCTATAACAGGTTTGTAATTTCTAGACTGTATCTATTCAAAATATAGTTTAAAATAGAAAGGAACATTTCCAACTTCTTACTCATTGATGTCCAAGTCCTGGTCATCAGAAGATTCATCTTCTCCCAAGACATTTTCAGAATCTGGTTTCCGAATGAGAAAGAAAAGTACTGTCCCCACAAGGCTAATCACCGTTAGGGCAATAAACACTGTTCTTCGGTCACTCTCTAGGGAGAAAAAAGAAGATGAAAGTAGATAGCACTAGCCACACAATTCCAGAGTCAGTATCATGTTCGGTATTTTGTTTATAACTATTCACATACATTATTACTAATTTTACTTTACTGCATCAGTAAAATCCTAAGACAAAGAGATAAATAGGATACATCTACCTCTGTCTTTCAGTTAGAGAAATACTAATAAGCCAAGAGAAAAACAGCGTAAGAACTTAATCATATTCTTTTAATCAGAGTATAGACAAAACAACTGAATTAAAAACTCTTTTGACAACTGATTAGTCTACCCACACATACACAACCTTCTCCCACACTTTGAGATGCTACTTGAAGTGCAGTCATAAGCTGTAAATCCTAGCATAATAATATAATCCAAGGGAAGATATTAAAAGCAAAACTCTGAGAGGACTTAGAGTACCAACATTCACTAGAACAATCTGAACCAAACATACTGGGAATTTTCATGGAACTGCTATTTTGCTTTGAACATATCTGAATAAAGCACAGTGAATAAAACAAACCTGATATCTGAGTTTTCCCTTGCCAAGCAAAATATATGTAGAGATTTCCAAAGAACAAGCTGGGGGAAGAAAAGGAAGGAGAGGATGTTGGGAAGTTATTTTCATATTTATGGGCTTTAAAATAATTTTTCCATTCCTTGTTTAAAAAAAGAGAGAGAGAGAGGCCTAAAGAAGTTATCTACCTGCCCTAAGTCATTTAAAAGTATCGACTTCACTCTTTTTCTGAAAAACTCAACTGACCCAGAGGGAACTTAGTCTCCTTCCACATGACAGCAACCTGATTCAGAATCGGCCTCCAAAGACCTGACTCACTGAAACATGTGATTTATTGGAGTCTGGAAATGACACCCAGGAAACAAGTTTACTCTACCTCTAAAATTCTGTATTTTAAAGAATTGGTGAAAAGATCAATGATTTAGTTAACTGCATCTAATCAAATACTTTATTTAGCAGTTTCCTAGGGAAAAAATCAGGCTTCCCTGATGGCTCAGTGGTAAAGAATCCACCTGCCAATGCAGGAGACGCAGATTTGATCCCTGGGTTGGGAAGATCCCTGGAGAAGGAAACGGTAACCCACTCCTTTGTTGTATTCTTGCCTGGGAAATCCCAGTGACAGAGGAGACTGGCAGGGCTACAGTCCTTGGGGTCACAAGAGTCAGACAGGATTGAGCGACTAAACAGCAACAGGGAAGAAATCATTCACTTACACTCCAGTTGCTTAATATACAACCCCTTAAAACAATATTCATATTTGTTAAGCCTTCAGTTCAGTTTAGTTGCTCAGTCATGTCCAACTCTTTGCAACCCCATGGACTGCAGCATGCCAGGCTTCCCTGTCCATCACCAACTCCTGGAGCTTACTCAAACTCATGTCCATCGAGTCAGTGATGCCATCCAACCATCTCATCCTCTGTTGTCCCCTTCTCCTCCCACCTTCCATCTTTCCCAGCATCAGGGTCTTTTCCAGTGAGTCAGTTCACTGCATCAGGTGGCCAAAGTATTAGAGTTTCAGCTTCAGCATCAGTCCTTCCAATGAATATTCAGGACTGATTTCCTTTAGGATGGACTGGTTGGATCTCCTCGCATGCAGTCCAAGGGACTCTCAAGAGTCTTTTCCAACACAATTCAAAAACATCAATTCTTTGGCACTCAGCTTTCTTTACAGTTCAACTCTCACATTCATACATGACTACTGGAAAAACCATAGCTTTGACTAGATGAACCTTTGTTGGCAAAGTAACGTCTCTGCTTTTTAATATGCTGTCTAGGTTGGTCATAGCTTTTTTTCCAAGGAGCGTCTTTTTATTTCATGGCTGCAGTCACCATCTGCAGTGATTTTGGAGACCAAGAAAATAAAGTTTCTGATTCCACTGTTTCCCCATCTATTTGCCATGCAGTGATGGGACCGGATGCCATGATCTTAGTTTTCGAATGTTGAGTTTTAAGCCAACTTTTTCATTCTCCTCTTTCACTTTCATTAAGACACTCTTCAGTTCTTCTTCACTTTCTGCCATAAAGGTGGTGTCATCTGCATATCTGAGGTTATTGATATTTCTCCCGGCAATCTTGATTCTAGCTTGTGCTTCATCCAGTCCAGGATTTCTCTGCATATAAGTTAAATAGCAGGGTGACAGTATGCAGCCTTGACATACTCCTTTCCCGATTTGGAACCAGTCTGTTGTTCCATGTCCAGTTCTAACTGTTGCTTCTTGACCTACATACAGATTTCTCAGGAGGCAGGTCAGGTGGTCTGGTATTCCCATCTCATTAAGAATTTTCCCCAGTTTGTTGTGATCCACACAAAGGCTTTGGCATAGTCAATAAAGCAGAAATAGATGTTTTTCTGGTACTCTCTTGCTTTTTTGATGATCCAACAGATGCTGGCAATTTGATCTCTGGTTCCTCTGCCTTTTCTAAATCCAGCTTGAACATCTGGAAGTTCATGGTTCACATACTGTTGAAGCCTGGCTTGGAGAATTTTGAGCATTACTTTGCTACTGTGTGAAATAGGTGCTGGTAATGCTTCCTAAGGTCCACTTGACTTTGCATTCCAGGATATCTGACTCTAGGTGAGTGATCACACCATCGTGGTTATCTGGGTCATGAAGATCTTTTTTGTACTGTCCTTCTGTTTATTCTTGCCACCTCTTCTTAATATTTTCTGCTTCTGTTAGGTCCATACCATTTATGTCCTTTATTGTGCCCATCTCTGCATGAAATGTTCCCTTGGCATCTCTAATTTTCTAGTCTTTCCCATTCTATTGTTTTCTTCTATTTCTTTGCACTGATCACTGAGGAAGGCTTTCTTATCTCTCCTTGGTAGTCTCTGGAACTCTGCATTCAAATGGCTATATCTTTCCTTTTCTCCTTTGCCTTTAGCTTCTCTTCTTTTCTCAGCTATTTGTAAGGCCTCCTCAGACAACCATTTTGCCTTTTTGCATTTCTTTTTTTGCTAAGCCTTACCAAAGCCAAAATTTTAGGCATTTAGGATATGAGGGTAAATCCTCAGGACAGATTCCATGACAGAATGCCTGTTGTTGCTTTTTACTGAGGAAATATATAACATACTGTATCCTTCAGTGTCCATAGAGTTAGTCTATGAAAATTTAATTGTTAACAGCTGTCAAGTAGCATAACTGGGTGGGAAGGACATGGCCTTTGGAATCCACATGATTGGATAAGTTACTTAACTTTTAGTTAAGCTTTTGTTATCTAATCTGTAGAATGGAGATAATACCTTCTTATCACAGGAGATTGTAACTATTATTGAGATTAAAGAGCCCAGTAGTACCTAAGGTATGTATGAAGTATGCATGCCTATCAAGTCATTTCAGTCCTATCTGACTCTGTGACCCTATGGACCATAGCCTGCCAGGTTCCCCTGTTCACTGGTATTCTCCAAGCAAGAATACTGGAGTGGGTGTCATACCTTGCTCCACAGGATCAAACCCAATCTGCATTGGCAGGCAGGTTCTTTACCAGTGAGCCACCTAAGTATAGCAGATGCTACATACATTATGGCTAATATTTTCCATTTGCTAATCATAAATTTTAAGGAGGTAGATCCATGCATCTTTAAATAATCCCATAAAATTTTAAATCTCTATGACATTTACCTAGGAACTTAACTCACGTAAAAAGAAGATCTGAGTTCTCAACACAATCGGGATCTAAAAAATGGTCTGACCAAAAAAAAAAAAATTATAGGAAAGATGGAACCATAAGAATTATTACCTAAATTGTAAGAGTGCCCAGAAAATTCCACTGTTTCTCCCAATAGTGTGCTCGTCTGAATTTATTGTCAGGCAGTTTCCTTGTGCTGTCCAAAGTACTAAAATTCAAATCAAAAGTTTATCAAGGGAATGAAAGCATTTAGCTTTATATATTAAACATATAAACAATACTCTTAGACTCAGAAAATAGAGAGAAATCAAAATGCTTACCAGCAGCTGCAATTCCAATGAAAACAGAGGCTGTGTAGAAGGACCACGGGAAAGGCTGGATAAAAACGGCAATGTACATGCTAAAATATAACAGGTCAACGTATTACAGTCAAACAATACCTGAAACAGAAGGTCAATTATGCCTTCTAGGAATCAATTCTGAGGGATCTCTTCTTTCAAAATTCAAGCTGTAAAGGGCTTTTCCAGTGTTGGAAAAAAGAGGACAAGTGTCATTTCTTAACTTACTATTTCAAATTTGTGAACTCAGTCACTGAATAAAGATTTGCCTTTAAAGACTGGCCTTCACCAAACAGCTCAGCACACAGTGGGACTACAGTTCTGTAGCCCAGAAGAAATTTAATTACCATTAATCTACTTGATACAAAATAAGATTTTTACCTGAGTTCTTTTCAAACCTACAGAAAGAGGTTTTTGGATATTGTATATATTAGTGGCAAAAGGAAAGCAAACATACACAAATCCCATCACTTTAAAACAATAGTATTGCTAATTATCAAGTAGAGAGCCAAACCTCTAAAATACTACCTATAATCTATTCCAACCAAGTCAGGAAGTTCAAAGCACAAGTTTACTATGTGCTTGAAAGAAGCTGAAGGCATTCTAATTAAATGAAGGAAAACCAGATTACTTACCTGTAAAATAAACCACTAGCAAACATAGACAGTTGAGGTCCTACAATGGCAACCACTGATGGTGTAATCAAATTTGAAGCAGAGAACACTCCATAAATAATTGCCATGCTGCACACATAACATACAAAAGGGAAAAAAACAAAACTCTTGAAACACCGTCTCAAAGCTAAGCTCAATTTTTCTCAAACCTAATTAGAGTCTACAGTTTTGGGTTTTTCTTTTTTTTTTGCAATAACCACTCATATTCTTTAGTCAGAATTTATAACTACATCCTTATGCTGATGTCACATAAAACTTTAATGTCACATTAAAGTTTTCACTTGTTCAAAATACTGAAGTCTTGGCAATTGAGACGAGTCAGTCTGCCTTAGACAATATGATTTTTAATTTATCAGTGAATTATTATAGCAGCTAACACAACCCCATGAAGAACATATTATTTTTTATGGAAAAGAGAAGTGAAATACAGAGGGGTCAAGAAATGTCAAAAGTGCAGCTGGACAGCTAGTCAATGGTGGAACCAGAATCTCATCCCTGGGAATCTGACTCTAGAGGTCCTCATTAACCAGTCTGCCCTACAGATTTAGCTGACAACTCCTGGCAGTGGCATGAAATCTCACTGCTATAAATAATCATGTAACTATAACTTGCTTAAACCAGAATCTATTTAACTTAACGTAATGGTTCACTTGAGAAACCTATATGCAGGTCAGGAGGCAACAGTTAGAACTGGACATGGAACAACAGACTGGTTCCAAATAGGAAAAGGAGTATGTCAAGGCTGTATATTGTCACCCTGCTTATTTAACTCATATGCAGAGTATATCATGAGAAACGCTGGGCTGGAAGAAGCACAAACTGGAATCAAGATTGCCGGGAGAAATATCAATAACCTCAGATATGCAGATGACACCACACTTATGGCAGAAAGTGAAGAATTAAAGAGCCTCTTGATCAAAGTGAAAGAGGAGAGTGAAAAAGTTGGCTTAAAGCTCAACAATCAGAAAACTAAGATCATGGCATCCAGTCCCATCACTTCATGGGAAATAGATGGGGAAAGAGTGGAAACAGTGGCTAACTTTATTTTTGGGGGCTCCAAAATCACTGCAGATGGTGACTGCAGTCATGAAATTAAAAGACGCTTACTCCTTGGAAGGAAAGTTATGACCAACCTAGACAGCACATTAAAAAGCAGAGACATTACTTTGCCAACAAAGGTCCGTCTAGTCAAGGCTATGGTTTTTCCAGTGGTCATGTTGGATGTGAGAGTTGGACTGTGAAGAAAGCTGAGCACCGAAGAATTGATGCTTTTGAACTGTGGTGTTGGAGAAGACTCTTGAGAGTCCCTTGGACTGCATGCAAGGAGATCCAACCAGTCCATCCTAAAGGAAATCAGTCCTGAATATTCATTGGAAGGACTGATGCTGAAGCTGAAACTCCAATACTTTGGCCACCTGACGCGGAGAGCTGACTCATTGGAAAAGACTCTGATGCTGGGAGGGATTGGGGGCAGGAGGAGAAGGGGACGACAGATGATGAGATGGCTGGATGGCATCACCGACTTGAAGGTCATGAGTTCAAGTAAACTGGGGAGTTGGTGATGGACAGGGAGGCCTGGCATGCTGCGATTCACGGGGTCGCAAAGAGTCGGACACGACTGAGCGACTGAACTGAACTGAACTGAATGTTCACTTGAACATTATTCAGCTACTGCAGACCTGGTCCCAGTATATATGTAGCCAAGTGTGACTAAGACCATTTCAAAAGTTTATAAGCCACTATTTATAAATCCAAAGTAAATTATTCTTTGGCTTTTATGAATTTCTCAAATACCAATGGTTCTTTCACCTGTTCTTTACAATATATATGAAGAAAATACATTAGTAAAAATTGTGATGTTATTATTGCTGCTGCTAAGTCACTTCAGTTGTGTCCGACTCTGTGCGACCCCATAGGCGGCGGCCCACCAGGCTCCCCCATCCCTGGGATTCTCCAGGCAAGAACACTGGAGTGGGTTACCATTTCCTTCTCCGATGCATGAAAGTGAAAAGTGAAAGGGAAGATGCTCAGTCGTGTCCAACTCTTATCGACTCCATGGACTACAGCCTACCAGGCTCCTCCGTCCATGGGATTTTCCAGGCAAGAGTACTGGAGTGGGGTGCCACTGCCTTCTCCAGATGTTATTATTAGTCACTTAGAAAAATGGGCATTAACATTCTTTTACTCTCAAGTATTATACATAAGGTCAGGTTTAGGTTAGATAACAAAGAACCAAATAAGAAGAGTTGGGGAGAGTGGGAGGGGCAGCTGACCACAATCTAACATTTAACCACAGAAATATTTCTTAAGAAATCTGTTTGTGTTTATATACATGTATGAGTTACATTCCCAACTTCAATCACAATGTACTAGTGACCTACGAAGAGCTTTTCACTTCATTTTCTCCACCTGTAAAATTGCCACTAAACACCTTAACAGAAATCTAAAAGCTCCTGATGACAGTATATTAATAATTATGAAATTAGAAAAACAGGAAGACCAACAAATATTTCAAGAGTCTTATAAAACATCCTCTGTTTAGGATTGGGAAGATGTAATTATGACAATACCTGAGTGCTTATTAAATGCCAGCCACTGTGCTAAGCGCTTTACACACATTAACCTGAGCAAGGAAACTGAGCACATAGAAGCAATTTCCTAAGATACCACAGCAATTAAGTATTGAATCTTGTATTTCAAACTCAGTGTTTAATTCTACTTGAAACCCAAACTCATCACCTTTATCACATTATGTTCCCCTAAACAGTCTAGATACAGAGAAGAAAAAACAATCCAATCACAGTATCTTATGTTGTCTGTGACTGAGGAAGTTTAAGCAATTTCTAGAATACACAAAGTAGAACCAATCACACAGTACAATACCTGGTATATCCACTGCCGTGAAAATCTGTACTATTTAAGCTCCTGATGACAGTTTGCTGTGTGGAAAATAAAACTAATCAATGAAAACGTTTTGTAATCTCCCCTCCCCACCCAGAAAATCTGTCTCCAAGTAGTGAGAATAAAGTAAAAATTCAAGATGCTGGATACAGAAATCCCAACAGGAGAGAAGAGAAAGGACTACAGAATGGAAGGCAAACCAAGGGCGGGCAGGTCAGGTGGGGAGGGCTGAAGACCATCTGTAACTAGGCTCTACGTTTATTCCCTTAACTGTCCAAGTACTAATATAGTCCTTAATACAGATAACAAATAAGTCAACATATAAACCCCAAATCAAATGAGAGAAAGAAACGACCCCACTAAGAGATGTCTGACACATGAAATCAAATCTTATCATGGAAAACGAGGAAGTGTTAAGTGACAAAATAAAAGGTGCAACTTAAGCGTACTATTAGACATAACGTTATCAATTTTGGAATGCATTATGACAAGGACTGCAAAGGAGGGAGAACAAAGTCCAACTCACCGCTACATTTCCACAAGTTTGAAAGGCGGTGAAGATAAACATAAAGGCAATTCCTAAAATAATGATGTTGAAAAGCTTTTTAGATTCCGGGGACATTTTGGCTCAACTCTGCTGG
The DNA here is from genome assembly GCF_019320065.1 of Cervus canadensis. Taxonomy (NCBI): domain Eukaryota; kingdom Metazoa; phylum Chordata; class Mammalia; order Artiodactyla; family Cervidae; genus Cervus; species Cervus canadensis. The sequence continues at coordinate 8,010,681 of NC_057386.1, read as the reverse complement.
AGGTCAGCAGTAGCCCAGGGCAGTCAGACAGCTCTCCTCCAGGCGAACCCACTGCAATCCTGGAAGAAGAAATGAGATGGTGAGAGGAGGCAGATCCAGGAGCAGGGCAGCCAAGCTGTCAACTTCCAGGTCTTGGAGTAGAGTCCGGGGCTTAGGGTGAAGTTCTCCCCACAGGCTTAGGTAGGACCTTCCTAACACACGATTCGAGTAGGGAAGGACCCAACACCCTGAGAAGAGCAAAGAACGTTGCTGCCCCCAAGTTGAGGAGCCAAGAGAGAATCAGGAGTCAAGGGCGAGATGCAGCAGCTGGTAAGGCCCCGCCGCCTTGCCCTGACTCACCTCAGGTCAGGCGACCCGGTCACCTGACCGCAGCCGAGGCGCCGGCCGCTGGGCTCACTGGGAATTGTAGTCCAGGGCGGCCGGGGAAGCGCAAGCTCGCGGCTAGGGCTCCAGCATCCGCTCGGAGGGAGCAGGGCGGACCTCGAGGGCTCTGGGAAGGCGGGGGCTAAAAAGCGGAACCCAGCGAAGGAGCCAGGAATTGAGGAAGGAGGCCTGGAGGCCGCGAAGCTGGTCTGAGGAGACGGAAACACAGAGGGGCAAGGTGAAGGAATACCCCTCTACAGAGAGAGAGCTGACATCCCAACAGAAAGCTGCGAGATTAGAAACTGGCAAGAAAAGAAGGCGGAGCCCAGCAGGGGAGCCCCTCCCTTTCCTCCTGTCACAACGGGCCTCGCAGCCGGAAGGAGCGTTTCGCGGGCTTTCCAACTGCCAGCCAATCCCGCTCCCCCTCCCAGCAGCAGTGACTCCGCGCTTTTCCACCCGCCCGCCGACTCTGCGCAAGCGCGTCGGACAGGGGCGGGGCGCGCGGCCGGGACGTTGAGGGGCGGGGTGTGATGAGCCAATCAGAAGATTCATTTCCGGGTGGCGCGGGCGCCATTTTGTGAGGAGGGATATAAACGGGCGCTGCAGCCGCCGCCGGCCCAGTTGCTTCTCTGGTGGAGTCGGTTGGGTTCGTCTATTATAGAGTTTTCCAGTTCCACCTTTCCAAACGTCTCCACGCGGAAACCAACCGCCAGGAAAGAGGCGCGGCGTCGAGCCGAGCTAACCTGAGGAAACCGCTGCCGCTGTAGCCGAGCGCGCGGGCCCGCCGGGGCATTAGTTCGTCGGCGCGCAGCCCCGGCCCGACTCTCCAGAGCCATGAGTTACGGTCGCCCGCCTCCCGATGTGGAGGGCATGACCTCCCTCAAGGTGGATAACCTAACCTACCGCACCTCGCCCGACACCCTGAGGCGCGTGTTCGAGAAATACGGGCGCGTCGGCGACGTGTACATCCCGCGGGACCGCTACACCAAGGAGTCCCGCGGCTTCGCCTTCGTCCGCTTCCACGACAAGCGCGACGCCGAGGACGCCATGGATGCCATGGACGGAGCCGTACTGGACGGCCGCGAGCTGCGGGTGCAGATGGCGCGCTACGGCCGCCCCCCGGATTCACACCATAGCCGCCGGGGCCCCCCACCCCGCAGGTACGGGGGCGGCGGCTACGGACGTCGGAGCCGCAGGTAAGCAGGCGGGCGTCGCGGCCAGGGCTCCGGGAGGGCCTGGCTGACTCACAAAGGCCTACGGGGACACGTGGTGGCGGTCGGGCCGAGTCGGCGGGGCGCGGGAGGGCGGGGACCGGGGCTCGCGACCAGGGAAATGGCGTCTGGGCGTCTGGCGGCGAGATAATGGCGGCCTGGGCGGGCGGGGCCGCCGAACCCTGACGCGCCGCCGTCCCTGTCCGCAGCCCTAGGCGGCGTCGCCGCAGCAGATCCCGGAGTCGGAGCCGGTCCAGGTCCCGGAGTCGATCTCGCTACAGCCGCTCCAAGTCCCGGTCCCGCACTCGCTCAAGATCGCGATCCACCTCCAAGTCCAGATCGGCGCGAAGATCCAAGTCCAAGTCCTCGTCGGTCTCCAGATCTCGCTCGCGATCCAGATCCAGGTCTAGGTCCAGGAGTCCTCCACCCGTGTCCAAGAGGGAATCCAAATCCAGGTCGCGATCTAAGAGCCCTCCCAAGTCTCCGGAAGAGGAAGGAGCGGTGTCCTCTTAAGCAAATGGTAAGGTTTGCGCGACTCCGAGACTTCACGGCCGGAATTCAGAAATGGGGTTTGGAGTAGTTTTGTTCCGTATTAACATAAAAATGGCTCCTGATGTTAAGAGTACTACTCTGAGCTAACTCAGCTTTGGGAGTTATACTGAAGAGGGGTCTGCAGAAAGGATGTGTATAAAGCTTAGATAATGGCTGTTTCGTGAACTGTTTTGAGACCTATTAATGAAAATGACTATTTCTTGCTGTTTTTATCCAACGTCTGCATTTTCCCCTTTAAAGCTGCGGTCTCCTGTTTGATAAAAGAATATTGGCCAGTATTGCAGATTTTAACTGATTTGGCTGATCCTCCAGGGACCAGTTTCTGTGGGCGTGTATTGGAGCAGGTTTGTCTTTAAATGTTAAAGATGCACTATCCTCTTAGAGAAAACAATCAGTTCAACTATTGTTGTACTGACTGGGACTTCATATTCTAATGGATGTGGCAAAATTGCGGAAAAGAAGCAATGAACTTTCGGAACCAAAAGTTTACAGGTATTGATTGCACTGGGTGGGGAAAGGATAGTGTGTCTTTAACTCTCAAATTGTTTGGTCCTATTTTTTAAAAGGAAAGGGCCCTAAGTAGCTCAGATGTTAAAGCATTCTAAAATGCCAATGGTTTCATTTGAAAACTAAAAACTTAAAATATATTGACTAATTGTTTTGTTTGGATACAGCCCAACCCCCTCCCCCTCCTTTTTTTTTTTTTTTTCTTTTTTCTTCTCCCCCCTTACCATTTTTCACCTTGGTCATTTGGCCAAAAATACATAACATAAACACACGTTTTTAGTGCTGATGGTAACCTTTGTGAAATTTTCCTAATTGGGCCTTAAAAAAACGGATAATGGCTGGTTGGAACCTTTCTGTAACCTATTGGTTTCACCAGATCCTTAGTAAGTACTGAAATTGAAACCATGTGCACTTTTGGTGATTTTGTTATAATGGAAGGTAAACTGAGCTTGTTTCTTTTCAAACCTAGATGTGTCGACAAGCAACATAAAGGAGGACTTGGGGGAAAGGACCACTTACTCGGTAGTACTCAGTCCATCAGAAGAGTCCTTGGAACAAGCAACTGGCTATTGAAAAAGGTTATTTTGTAACATTTTGTCTAACTTTTTACTTGTTTTAAGCTTTGCCTCAGGTGGCAAACTCATTTTATGTGCCATTTTTTGCTGTTATTCAAATTTCTTGTAATTTAGTAAGGTGAACGACTTCAGATTTCATTATTGACTTGGATATTTGAGGTAAATTTTCCTTTTTGTTTATATAGTGCTGACTTTTTTTGTTTGGAATTAAACAGATTGGTAACCTAATTTGTGGCCTCCTGACTTTTAAGGAAACCTGTGCAGCCATTACACACAGCCTAAAGCTGTCAAGAGATTGACTCAACATTGCCTTCCTACCTTAAAATTAAAAACCTACAAAAGTTGGTGTAAATTTATTTGTATATGTTATTTACCTTCAGGTCTAAATGGTAAACAGAACCCAAATTTGTATAAAGACTTTTCAGGTGAAAAGACTTGATTTTTATTTTTTTGGGAAGGATTGTTTACCAAACACAATTCTAATCTCTTCTCTTATGTATTTTTGTGCACTAGGCGCAGTTGTGTAGCAGTTGAGTAATGCTGGTTAGCTGTTAAGGTGGCGTGTTGCAGTGCAGAGTGCTTGGCTGTTTCCTGTTTTCTCCTGATTGCTCCTGTGTAAAGATGCCTTGTCGTGCAGAAACAAATGGCTGTCCAGTTTATTAAAATGCCTGACAACTGCACTTCCAGTCACCCGGGCCTTGCATATAAATAATGGAGCATACAGTGAGCACATCTAGCGATGATAAATACACCTTTTTTTTTTCTTCTTCTTCTTCTTCTTCCCCCCCAAAATGGTAAATCTGATCATCTTCATGTACGAACTTAAAATATGGAAAATGTTAAGGAAGCAAACAAATGGTTTGTAATTTTGTAAGTACTTATAACATGGTGTATCTTTTTGCTCATGAATATTCTGTACTATAGCCATTGTTTCTGTAGTTTAATTAAAACGTTTTCTTGGTGTTAGCTTTTCTCAGAATATGTGTTGGTCTTTTTTCCCCTCCCATTTATTTGAAAGACCTGTGCAGTTACCTTGTGAATGTTACTGACTGTAAAGAATGAAAGTGAATGTTTGGTAGTTGATTTCCCCTCCCCCCCAAGTTAAAAAGTGGAAATGGTAGTTCAGCACCCACTCTCCTCAATGCTCTAAGGTAGCACTTTGTTAAAAGGTGAAATACCACCTTCTTATAACCTAATATATGCCCTATTTTAATAATTTAGGAACAATCCAGGTCCTTTTTCTTAGTTTTAATTTTTGTCTTAATATGTGACCCATCACAATCTAAAGCCAGCAGATCTGACCATCTTCAAACCCACTGTACTCAAGAAGCTGAAGTGGTCTGAGTCACATAGTTGTCTTGCCAGGTTGCTAAGCAGTATTGACATTGTCCCAAAACAGTTTTTAGGTGTAATTCAGATTGTCCTTTGCAAAGGAGATGACCAGCATTTCAACAGTATGTCTTCCTGGAAGGGCAGATTCTGCTATATCATCTTTGTCTGCACCAAAAGATTCCAGAGGAATGTGGACACACTTCATGTCCCACTTGTAGAGCAAAGCTTCAAGTGACCAGTCAGCACTGAAAAAAAATAAATTACTTTTAAAAACTGAGCTTTTCTTGTTTTGCTTTAGATATGTTCTCATTTTATCCTTAAGTTAGACACTGAATGAGTAGTAAGGCTTGCATTAACTTTTAATAAAACGGAGTAAACCAGGATTATTCAGGCTTACCTTCTTTTTTTCCATTTTTTATTTTTATTAGTTGGAGGCTAATTACTTTACAATATTGTAGTGGTTTTTGCCATACACTGACATGAATCAGCCATGGATTTACATGTGCTCCCCATCCCGATCCCCCCTCCTGCCTCCCTCTCCCTCCCATCCCTCTGGGTCTTCCTAGTGCACCAGCTTACCTTCTTACCTGGTAAGTAGACCACAATTTGACTTTGGGGTTCTTCTGCATCAAAAAGTAAACTGTAGTTAGAATGTCCTCAAAGTCTAGGAAGAAAAGACTTCTTAATAGACTTTTAATTCCATTGTATCTCTGGTTAAATTGAATACTGAGAAGGAAAAAAAGGTTTACCTTCTGGTTCAAAGAATACATCAGATGCAAGAATGATGTCTTGTGGTGGTAGAGCCAGAAGATCCCGAGATACATGACCCCACGTGAGTCCTACAACATGGACCTGAGGCAGATTATTCATTTGGCAGCTTTGCTGACAGATTTCTAGGCAGTGAGGCAACTCTGAACTGTCTGACAGTGTAACTTCAGCACCACATTTTGCAGCCACAATTCCTGGAAGGCTCACTCCAGCACCAATCTGAAAACAAGTTTAAAGGTTTTGCTTAGAACTGCAACAAGCTGTGGATCTTGGCAAATGGTTCTCATTTCATGCTTGCATTGGCCTTTACAGGGTCAATGTGTAAATTTGAATTTTCCATGTCTATAAAACACCATCATTCAACACTGCTGTACTATGTGGAGCTTCCTTTAAACTTGTCATGACAGTTCTAACTGGGTCAAAGGAGTTGGTCTATTTCAGCATTTTAAAGGGCCCTCAACTCTGCAACTACAGGCTTGAACTGGGAGGGTCTGTAACTAGGACTCTGCAATCCAGTTGAGTCCGGGATGTGGGAACAACCACTTGTTTTATGTGGATTTTCAGTTTTGTGCAGGGTGGGAGCTCCAATCACTGAGCTGTTAAAGGATCAACCATTTCCAAATGGGAGCATATCTTGAGCAGTTACATTGTTTAGGATGTCCAGGGCATTATAGCACTACAGTGACCTTCAGTCACTTTCAGTTCTCATGATCTATAAGGAGTTCCTAATTATGACACCAGGTCTCTAGAAGCTCAGTGGGTGACTTGAATGTACAACCAGCCATTAAGTTACTAAATTTTAAATAGCTTTTAAACGGCTAAAGCCTGACAGGTCTTCAGCATGACTTTACTTGAGGGGATTTTTCCAGTTGGGTCTTTTTTTTTCCAGTTGGGTCTTTTAGAGCAGCAAAGAACTTAAACATACTCACTTTGCATAATACCAAAAAGCCCCTTCATAAACATTATTATTGCTATGGATTGAAACATGCTTCCTGTTCAAGGATCAGCACTGAAGATTCCGGACCTTTTTTGAGTAGCTAAAAACCATCACTACTTTGAGCCCAAATTATGCACCAAATGCCTTCATTTCATTTATATGCTTTTGCAAAAGTTAGGAGGTGTCCTTAAGCTGATTTGTCTTCAGCCTTTGGGTTTAAGCATAGTACCATTTCTGCAAATGACTTAAGTTTACTTCTGTAAGCCTTCAGCAGTCTTAAGCCAGGTGGAGTAGAGAGAAAGCACCGGATACATCTTAAAACTAACCTCAAGATCTCCAAAGATGAAAGCCATTTTTCGAGAAAGGCTGCAAGGTATAGCAGAGCCTGGATGACCCTGTTGGGACACCCCAGAAAGATGGCCTCAAAGACTGCTTCCATGCCAAGATTCCTTAAGATTAGTCAATGGGTTTCACTTACACTTTAAAAAGTGTTTTTAACTTACCTCCCATGGAGGCTGGGCACGTCATCCCTGACTTAAAAATATCTAACAAAACCCAATAACCAGCATACAGATTTATAATCTAGGATTTTTGCAAACCTCAAGGGCACTTTTACCTCTAAGACAGCCTTGCCTGGCAGAGATCCTCTGTGAAACCACAGGTACTGGGCCAGGACCACAGCACAGGGCCAAACATACATTCCATATTGAAGATGCAGGACCTGAAAAGGAATTTTTTGTATGCCGTAAATAACATGCTGGAAGTCAGAATATTTATACAGCAATTACTGAGTGCCTGGCACTGGCATCCATTACAAAAACGACAATTCCCTGTTCTCCAGTTTACATCCTATGGGTGGGGAAGTGAAGTGAAAGTTGCTCAGCCATGTCTGACTCTGCAACCCCTGGACTATAGTCCATGGAACTGTCCAGGCCAGAATACTGGAGTGGGTAGCCTATGCCTTCTCCAGTGGATCTTTCCGACCTAGGAATTGAACCAGGGTCTCCTGTATTGCAGGTGGATTCTTTTACCAACTGAGCCATCAGAGAAGCACCTTGGGTGGGGGAGAGGGAATATAAATCTATAATGCAATGTGATAAGCACTTTTTTTTCCTTTTTTTTTTTGTGATAAGCATTCTTCATAATTCACTTATTCAACTAGAATTTATCCAGGGCCTGAGTGGCTTAGTGGCTATTTTAGGCTGAGGATATAACTCATGGTGTGTGTGTGTGTGTGTGTGTGTGTGTGTGTATCTTACTGTGGAGAGAGAACAAGTAAGCAAATATTTTTGGTAATAATTGTGTGTGTGTGTGTGTATCTTACTGTGAAGAGACAACAAGTAAGCAAATATTTTTGGTAGTAATAGTGTGTGTGTGTGTGTGTGTGTGTGTATCTCACTGTGGAGAGACAACAAGCAAGCAAATATTTTTGGTAATACTACTGCCAGCACAATGTACCAGGGTGATGTGAGAGTAATGGGGGTGGGCAGTGACCACAAGGTGGTTGCTCAAGATAGGGAGACAGGATGATTCAGGCAAAGGCCAAGGCCTCTCCCAGGGCCCTCTCCCTGGCAGTGTGGGCCTGAGGGCTGGAGGTAGGGTTGCATAGTACAAGCATAGGTCAGAGGGAAAGCAAAGACCAGACATGTGGTGCCTTGTAGGCCACAGGAAGTTTAGCTTTTTATTTAAGTGCAGTGAGAAGATACTGGAGGGTTTTAAGCTAGGTATAACCTGGTAATGGGCTTCCCTGGTGGCTCAGATGGTAAAGAAGCCATCTGCAATGCAGAAGGCCAGGCTTTGATCCCTGGGTTGGGAAGATCCCCTGGAGAAGGAAATGGTTACCCACTTCAGTACTCTTGCTGGGAAATTGCATGGACAGAGGAGGTCGGCGGGCTACAGCCCATGAGGTCACAAAGAGACACAACTAAGCGACAGAACAAGCACGAACGTGCTAATGCTAAGGAGGAACAGGGTGGTTCTAGGATGACACCTCAGATGAGGTCTGAGTAGACCTGAGTCCTGGAGTTAGGAAGGCTGGCAACTTGTAAAGCCTTTGGGGAGGCACTGAATTATGAGCATGGTATTTAGGGAGGCAAGGTAACAGCTCACAACTCTGGAATAAGCCTGCCTGAGTTCAAACTTGAGAAATGTAATTTATCAATACTAGCTGTGTGACCTCACTCAAGTTACTTAACCTGTGCTTCAGTTTCCTCAACTGCAAAACACTATTTTCACAGAATGTCAGAAAAATTCAATGAAAACTTGTTCGTACAAAGTATACAAAGTTAGTGACTGTTAAACTGCAAAACTGCAAGTCTTTCTGTTTCCTAACGGTGCGCCTCCCAGGGTGATAGGCTGAAAAGGTAAAAATATAAAAAGTGAAGGAACTGAAGGTCTGAATGTAATCATTCAATACACTCAACAGAGATATTAGTGCTTAGGCTGCACTTGCCCATTGAAATGGCCCACTTTTGTCTGTGGAGTGTGTTTCTAAACAAACGCACTTCTTACCTAAAAAAATATTCTAGGTGTGAATAAAACAAAAATGCCTGCCCTGGTGGATTTTGCCCAGGAGTACAGTGAAGGAGTTCTAATCTGAAGTGAGTTATCCAAATTTAGGTAATTAAAAAAAAAAAAAAAGACATATCTTCAACAATACCCCAATAAAACATTTTTTAAATTAAAGGTGTATTTTTTCACAAGGTGTATCTTCATCCACTTCCTAAACTTGGGAAGAAATCGAAAGGGGAATTTTAACACGAAGGCTCTTAGAGACTGCCAGAAATGGATTCCACTCCTTCAACTCCAGCATACAACTCCTCTTAACCTGTTTCTCATATTCAAAACCGTTAATGCCAATGTCTACCCCACCAGCTGCTGTTAAAATCAAATGAAACACTGCAACGTGAAAGTGCTTTGAAAAACCGGACGCATAAAAAAATATGTAATTGCTATTGAGAATCTGGGGGCAGCCATGAGCTGAAAGGAAGCAAGGCCAAGCCCCAGAAACTTTGATTAGTGAGAGTTGGAATCCCCTCCCAGATAAATCTCAATTAACACGCCCTTCAACAAGATTATAAAAACTAGGTGTCAAGAATGTCACTTTTCCAGCAAGAAATAATTAGGTATGGAGAAGTTCCCCTTCTCGACATTTAACCTGCCAAAAGGCTTCATACCAAACCGTTTGGCTCTGCGGGTTCACCCGAAGGCGGAATGAAAAAGCCCCTGACCCCCTCCCCTATACCCCTCCCTACAGCCCCAGGCCGGCTGAGACACACTATTGCTCTAAGGCGCTTCCCGGCAGGTGCCTTGACACGCACCTGCGGGACGCACACCTCCAGTACGGCCCCCTCATCTCCCAGACCCGGCCCCTCCGAGAACCGAAAGCGCTGGGCCCGGACCACTTGCCCTCGGAGGCCACCCTCGTCCGAAGAGGAGTCGGTGGCCTCCGTGCGGGCCGGGAGCAGGGGAGGGCGCCGGGCCGCCAGGCTGCCAAGCTGCACGCGCGAGGGCCCCCGGGCCGGCTCGGGCCGTCTCCCCGGAGCACGTCAGGTCGCTACTACCCGACAGCAAGCGGGGGAAGCACCCCTCGAGCGACGAAACGACCATGCAGCGAGAACAGACCCCCACACCAGGCAAACGAGACAGAAAACAGGTGGAGCGGGCGGATAGCCGGCCGGAAGAAGGCCAAAAAAGACACTGTGCGCTGCCGGAAGTGACGAACCGGAAGCGGGCGCGGGAGAGGCGGAGCCGCAACGAAGAGGTAACACGACTGGGCTGACCTTCCCAACATGGCGGAGATCCTGCCTGTGTGAGGGCTGGACCCGGAGACGCGGAGGCCAATGGCTTATCGCGAGAGGCCGGAGGGCGGGGAAGACGACAGCTACTGGTCCAACCGGAGGCTCGGGAGGTGGTTAGGGAGTGAATCTTCTGGAAAGCGACTTTAAAGGCGCCGGGCCGAAGCGAAGGGCGATTTGGTGCTGCCGTCGCCCGAACCTGGGTGTGTGTGTGCGGGGAGGGGGGCGGCGCATTGGTGGCAGGAAGCGAGCTGCGCCGAGGTTGTCGCGGAACCAGCTGGTGGTGACCCTGCAGGATGAACCACAAGAGCAAGAAGCGGATCCGCGAGGCCAAGCGGAGTGCGCGGCCGGAGCTGAAGGACTCGCTGGACTGGACCCGGCACAACTACTACGAGAGCTTCCCGCTGAACCCGGCGGCCGTGGCGGTAAGCGGGCCGCGATCGCGGGCCGGGCGGACCACGGGCATCCTCCGGGGGCTGTGCGCACCTCTCCCGGGACCGGGGTCCGCCAGCCGCCCAGCGCTGTGCCCGGAGTTCCGATGGGCTCGCCCGCACCCCGCGGAGGTCGGGGTCGTCGGCGCCCGTTCCAGGGCGGGCCTCCTTTCTCCTCGCCGCAGCCGCGCCTGCCGGGGGCAGCTGGAGCCCCACGCCCTTGACACCCTCCACGAGGCCTGTCACCCCTGCACCCCTTTTGGGCGGCGGGGCCATAGGGGACTTGGGCGTCCAAGGCCACGAGTGGGAGACGCGAAGCCCCGCTTGCCTGGTGGGATAGCGGTGGCGCTGCCGTGCCCGAACGCACGCACGTCCTTTCCCCTCCCTACGAGGAGGCAGAACTAGAATCTGGCTCCTTGGGCATGTGATTGCTAGTTGGCTTTGGGGAACACCCTTACCTGCCACTGGGCTTTTCTTTCTCTCTCTTTTTTTTTTTAATTCGATGGGTCTTTTCTGATTCCCTCAGGACAATGTGGAAAGGGCAGACGCTTTACAACTGTCAGTGGAAGAATTTGTGGAGCGATATGAAAGACCGTACAAGCCCGTGGTTCTGCTGAATGCCCAAGAGGGCTGGTCCGCGCAGGAGAAGTGGACTCTGGAGCGCCTCAAAAGGAAATACCGGAACCAGAAGTTCAAGTGTGGGGAGGATAACGACGGGTACTCAGTGAAGATGAAGATGAAATACTACATCGAGTACATGGAGAGCACCCGCGATGACAGCCCCCTTTACATCTTTGACAGCAGCTACGGGGAGCACCCCAAAAGAAGGAAACTTTTGGAAGACTACAAGGTGCCCAAGTTTTTCACCGATGACCTTTTCCAGTATGCGGGGGAGAAGCGCAGGCCCCCTTACAGGTAAATACTGGGCGGTGATGTGGTTATAATCTTGTCTCCAGCAACTAATCTTTTTTCTGAAACAGTGAGTGGTTCTGCCTTGGTTGCTCATGGAACTTAGAGGGCTTCCCATACCTGCCCAGAGCCTCCTGCCTGATGCTGCCTGGGCATCAGATTTCTGAAAGCTCGCTCATGTGACCCAAGCATGCAATCAAAGTTGAACCAGTGATCTGTAAGGGACATTTTATTTTCCCTAAATATTTACTTATCTTGGCTGTGCCAGGTCTTGGTTGCGGCATGCAGGCTCTTTTACGTTGAGGCATGCAGGATTTCGTTCCCTTTTGTTGTTGTTTAGTCGCTCAGTCGTAGCCAACTCTTGTGCCACCCCAGGGACTGTAGCTCTGCAGGCTCCCCTGTCCATGGGATTTCCCAGGGAAAAATGCCGGAGTAGACTGCCATTTCCTACTCCAGGGGATCGGTTCAATCAAACCTGCATCTCCTGCATAGCAGGTGGATTCTCTACTGCTGAGCCACCAAGGAAGCCCCTAGTTCCCTGACTAGGGATCAAACCTGGGCCCCCTCCATTGGGAGCTCGTAGTGTTAGCTACTGGACCACCAGGAAAGTCTCTGTAAGGGACATTTTAATAGCTAAAGTCCAGCAATAAGCCACGTCAATGATTTTTCTGTTAGGGATCAGTCCATGTACAATTTACTCAGCATTTCTGTATATCAGAATTTGCCCAGTTTTCAAAATAACAGTAACATTTGTATAAAACTGAAAGCTGCTTTTGTGGCATATATGTAGTTAAATTACACTGCACATCTTGGATGCTTCCATCCTTTAGGTGGTTTGTGATGGGGCCACCACGCTCTGGAACAGGAATCCACATCGACCCTCTGGGAACCAGTGCCTGGAATGCCTTAGTTCAGGGCCACAAGCGCTGGTGCCTGTTCCCTACCAGCACACCTAGGGAACTCATCAAGGTGACCCGAGAAGAAGGAGGGAACCAGCAAGATGAAGCTATTACCTGGTTTAACATCATCTATCCCCGGACGCAGCTTCCAACCTGGCCACCTGAATTCAAACCCCTGGAAATCTTACAGAAACCAGGAGAGACTGTCTTTGTACCAGGTATAAATGATCCGAAAGTACTTTCTTTGATTTCAGTAATCTGTCATTTTGGAGCACAGTTACATACAGTGAGTCAAAGAAGCCCCTCTGCATGCTGACTCTGGGTGAACTGACTGGGGCCTGCCTCTGACTGTGAGGTGTTGCTGTGTGATGATCTGCTCGGGGGCTGCTGTCCACCTTTCTTGTAGCCTGTGTGTATAATGACTATTGAAAAACTTCTTATCTGCTGGAGTGCCTGTTCATTTTTATTCCTACTAGTTACCCAGTGTCTTTGTGTGTGTTCAGTGACTTGTGCTTATTTCCATAAATGGGGTTTTTGACACAGTGTAGCACTGGGTGGATTGAGTCAGGAAACAGTTACTTAAAAGCCAAGAGGCAGGAAATCCCACACCTGAAAATTACACTTTGTTTTGATAGGTTAAGTGTTGGAATTGAGGGTATTTAAGGTATGCACCCTCCTCCTAGAAACCGGAGAACTTGCTGCCTTTACAGTTTTGGTCACAGCTTTGGATGGTCAGGGCTGGACACATTTATTATGTAAAAGAGCCAGAGAATAAATATTTTAGGCACTGCAGGCCGGATGGTTTCTGTCGTAAGTGCTTAGCTCTGCCCAGGTGGCAGGAAAGCAGGCATGGCCAGGCTCCAGTGAAACTTGACACAAGCAGGTGGTTGGTGGTTCCTGCCTCAGGAGGAGCGTTTACCACACCGGGTCCTGGTTCTCTTAAGACTGTCCCTTGTGGACAGGAATCCCCAGTTTCTGAAGTTTGTGTCACATGTTATGTGAAATTTGTGTTGTAGGGTGATTGTGTGTAGAGCCTGTTCCTGTTTAACTGTTTATTTGTTGGATTTCAGGAGGCTGGTGGCACGTTGTCCTCAATCTTGACACCACCATTGCCATCACCCAGAACTTTGCCAGCAGTACCAACTTCCCTGTTGTCTGGCACAAGACGGTAAGAGGGAGACCAAAGTTGTCGAGGAAATGGTATAGGTGAGAGACATTTTTTTTTTCCTTATTTTTTGCTTTTCTCAAACTTCTACCCCAGTGATACAATGGCAAGAGTCCACTGCTGCTATAACATGTGCTGAGTTTAAATCAGGCCTGAGAACAACTGGGGCTGCAAAACCTCACAGGTAGAAGAAGAGTGGGTCCAAGGTCAGGGCCAGTTCTCAGGAGGCTTGCCCGCCTCAAGGTGACAGGCTCAGACTGCATGTTTGATCAAGGCCAGGTAGTCCCAACAAACAAACACGGTCATAATTGGTATTGTTCCTCATTTTCTGTTTTCGTTTGTTTGGTTTTGGTTTTGGTTTTCCTCAAAGCTAGCTCTAGCAAAGGTAGCCATTTTGTTTGGGTTTGATTTTGGTTGTTTTCTTTTCCTTACTCCAAAAGCTTTACCCCCCATTTGAACTTATTACCTTCAGTTCTCGTGAGTGAGGTGACTGCCCTGGAGACTTAGCTCCTCTGTTTATCCACAGAACAGATACAGCACGGGCAGCGGCAGTGCAAGCCACCCCCAGCCACCCCGTGCCACTGTGTCCCAACCCTGACCTGGAGGGACCAGCTCTCGGGGTAAGAGAGGGATCCCGGCTTGCTCAGTGCTCAGCCTCCCTGCTGAGAGGGCCAGCAAGGGTGGTGGCTTTATTCTCCCCGGACTCTTGGGCGTCCGAGGCCCACTGACTCCATCCCTCAGGCCGCTGCGTACTGCCGTCTGGTCCTTCCAAAAGGCCTTCCCGAACAGTACGTCTTTTGTCCCTGGTTGCAGGGGCCGCCAGATGAGGTCCCTAAGGGGCGGGCTGGCAGCTGCCCCCCGACAGTCCCGTCCAGCTTTACCTTCCAGTGAGGGGGGACCCTCTCCGTCACCCAATGCTTCTTACCTCTCACAAACCTCATTGTTTCTGCTCTTAACAAAAAGAACATTAACCGAGCCCAGCTCCCATCACTGAGCACTGTGCTGTGGAAAGGAGAGGTTAAAAAACATTAGCTAGGAAGGTGCAGGGAAAAGTACGAGGGAGAGAGATGGTTTCTCCCAAGACTAACTCAGGGAAGCGTGGCCTCGTGTGGGCAGCACACGTGGCTGGGCAGCTCAGGAGGTAGCAGCAAGTTGCGTGTGGCTAGTTTTCCTTTCAGGAAAGCCTGAGCAGCAGGGGGGGCTCTTGTCCCCGGCCTGTGGATCCGTGTGTGTCCTCTCCACCGTCCCGGCACATCTAGGAGAGGCAGGGCTCAGCCCTGAGTCTGGGGCTCTGTGGGTGGGTGTCGCCGCACTGAGAGCACGTGTCTCGTCCCTCAGGATCTTGAAGCAGGAGCACCCGGAGTTGGCAGTCCTGGCTGACTCCGTCGACCTGCAGGAATCCACAGGGATCGCCTCCGACAGCTCCAGCGACTCCTCCAGCTCCTCCAGCTCCAGCTCGTCCGACTCAGACTCAGAGGTGAGGCTGCGCTCGCTCCCTGGTCCTCCGCGGCAGGGCACCCTGGAAAAACCAGAGGGGGCTTTCCTGCCTCCTCCCCAGGAGGGAGAGAGGGGGGGTCATGTTTCACCTTCTTCCAAGAACTGCGACTGTCCTCAGTCCTTCTGTGGGGTAAAGTTTGCCCATTTTATAACTCTGAAGGTGTTTGTTAATCATTTAAATAATCACTGGGCTTCCCAGGTGGTGCTAGTGGTAAGGAACCCACCTGCCAATGCAGGAGACAGGAGACACGGGTTCAATACCTGTGTTGGAAAGATCCCCTCAATCCCCTCTAGTATGCTTGCCTGGAGAGTGCCGTGGACAGAAGAGCCTGGCGGGCTATGGTTCATAGGGTCGCAGAGTGTCAGAGGTGACTGAAGCGACTTCACGTGCACACGGCACGCACGCAGAGTGCTCTCTAGGGGTGAGAAGTAGCTGAAGATTCGGTTAGGTAAATGACGCAGGATCACACAGCTGGGGACAGGGGTGTTGGGTTTAAACTCAAGCATTCTCCAGACTGAAAGCCCACGTTGGGAATTTCCGCGGATGGTAAATAATAAACCTAGAGGGAGTTGCCTGGTTTCTGTGGTCAGGACTCTGCTTTCACTGCTGAGGGCCCAGGTTCAATCCCTAGCTGCCTCCGACTGATGCCCTATTTCTCCCTTCCGCGTCCAGTGCGAGTCTGGCTCTGAAGGTGAAGGCACGATGCACCGCAGGAAGAAGAGGCGGACGTGTGGCATGGTGGGGAATGGGGACACCACCTCGCAGGACGACTGCGTGAGCAAAGAGCGCAGCTCCTCCAGGTGACCGCGCGTGCCTGCTGTCTGTGCGCGAGGACGCGTCTGCAGCCTGCAGCAGGGCCCCGGGGCTGCCCGGGGAGGGCCGGCGAAAGCCAGAGAATGAGGACCTCTGGGGCACGGGAGCCGTTCACTCAGTGTTTGCGACAGTAGCTTTCTTCTCCGCTACCGATGCAAATGAACGTGGCTTGTTTTATGCATAAGGGTGAGGATCTGTGTGAATGGTGCCAAGGGAAACCTTGACGTTATTTAATAAAAGTTAAATTCATCTTATATCTTTGAATTTTTTTTTCCTGGAAAACACCAGAACCTCCTCTCATTGCTCTTCTTGCCCTGACCTTAGGAGAAAATACTGACTCTGCTGGCGGGTGGTGGCTGCCCTCGGTGGGGAAATGATGGTTGTTATCACAGTAAAGGGGGAAACGCTGAGAAGTCATCCCCAAACTTCTGAAGAGTCTGAGGTGTGGCCTCCTGCTTTTTCTCCCAGTTTGCCACTGCTCCGTGGAGCACTTGCAGATTATTTAAATAAAATCTTAATCATGTCTCCAGTGGGGTTTTGTTTTTGTGTTAAACCTGAGTGAGGGAATTCCCTGGTGGTCCAGTGGTTAGGACTCTGAGCTTTCACTGCCAGTGGTCTGGGTTCAGTCCCTGAACTTGGGGAACTTAGATCCCACAAGCCTAAACAAATTAAATAAATTATTAAAAAAAAAAAACCCTGAATTGGATCTGAATAAGTTAAAACTTGAGATAAAATCAATAAGCTAAGCTTTTTGCAAGTGGCTCTCCCAGCGCTGCAGTGAAGTGTGGAGACCCTGCTGCGTCCCCGGTCTTTGAGCCCCCGAGCCCTGTTCCACATGCTGCTGGCTGAAGTGTCACCGGGGCGGCACTAAGATGGATGGTTTCTGGGAAGACAGTGAAATCCCGAAGCTCTTGGGATTCTGTCCGAAGGCCCTGCCTGCTGCAGCTGAAGCCCCTGTTACATTCTTTGTGTCTCCAAGCAGCCTAGCACTTGCCTAAATGTGACAGAAATGGAGGACCCCATTCCTTTCTGTCATCTTTTCCTCATTCTCTGGGGTCTGGTTGGAATCCTGTGGGGGGCTATTCGGGTGTCCTAATCAGATGAACTGATCAGACTGGATCACTCATTTCTCAGCCCTAGTTGTCCTTTCCAGCTGTAGATTTCTCTTCTTGCCTTGTTTCTACTGCTGTAGACTTATATCTGCCCCTGGGGTATGACTTTGTATTCATACTTTATAAGGAAAGTCTTTAGAGAAGGCCCTGCTATCCATTTCAGCCCAGGGCCCTGGGGGTTCTGCTTTTAACCTTTCATTCCCCTTTGCAGCAGCCCCTGTTGTCTACCTGCTGATCACAGGTGGTTGTACTTTCCTTGACAGGATTAGGGACACTTGTGGAGGCCGTGCTCACCCCTAAACTGAAGCTCTCCCTGAGGTGGCTCCCGTGGGAGCTGTTGGCAGCCACCCACCTCAGTCTTCCTGTCTTCTGCTCCTACCTTCTCCTTTGTCTTCTCTGAATTTGGATAATCCTCTCTGGCCCAAGCTCATGTCTCCAGTCAAATGCTGTTTTTTCTCTGCTAACTGAGACTAGATTGTCAAGAAGTTAAAAAAAAATTCAGCACGCTCAGTGAAGCCCTGAAGGCCGCCGTGACGTCAGGTGAGAAGCTTCTGTCTCCGCCAACTGCAAGCCTGGAGGGCTGTGATCCTTTGAATGCCTTGTCGCCTTGCTGGTGGTGTTGAGGGACTCCCACCAGCCACATGTGTCTGGCTGCACGCAAGCAGAGACGCCAAGAGTGGTGAGTGGACTCTGAGTTCCGTGTGAACCAGTTATGTAAAAGAAGGACCACGAGGACACCGCCTTCCTGTGTGCCGTCATCCGTCCAGAAATGCATTCGGCAGCAGAAACCTGGCCGGGGGCCAGCGCCACTCACTCACCCACTGCCTAGTGCAGCCTTAGCGTTCGTCACCTTTTCTCCGTGGTCAGAGAGGATGTGAGATTCCAAGGATATTTTCACATGGTGTGTGTTGTGGGGGAAGGATGACACATCGGGCTTGTTGGGTTTATGATCAAAGTGGGAAAGGTGTTCAGTGTGTTGTCATCACAGAACTGAAGTTATAAACAGGACCAGGTTCTTACAAATTTGTCCCCATCTTTCCCACCATGTACGTGATCCCTGAGTCAGAAGCTCTCACTCTCTAAGAGGCTTCATGATTAACAGCTTCATATCCCGGACCTGCAGACATTAGGTGGGCGATCCTGTTAGCAGCCAGGAATAAATGCAGAGGTGGTTCGTCTGGTCTTTGGGATCTGTTTAGGTTTCTAAATAACTCTGGTTTAAATACTTAGAGGTTGACCAGTAGGTTCCATCTCTTGCCCTCTCGATTCACCTGCTTGCATTCATCTGTCTCTAAATTCAATTAAAGTGTTATAAGAGGGGGCTGTCGAGGACACACCCAGTGACAATTTCCAGGTTGGACTGCGGGAGAGAAGGGCACCAGCAGGTGAAGGCAGAGGAGCCTCACCAGCGCCACCAGGCGCAGAGGAGTGTGGCTGTCAACTGGAGTCATGCCCATTGCCACTCAGAATCCTCCCTTAAAGTGGGTATAATCAGGGGAATCCTGTTTACTTGTCTACCGACCAGTTGTCCCTTCCTAACTCCCTGGGTTGGTCATGTGGCTTTACTCTAGAAGGCTGGTCCCCTATTTTGTCTTCGCCCAATTTTCTGCATTTTAAAAGGCCAACCAAAACTCATGTGTGGATTGGATGGAACTTCTGCTCACTTCCTAGTATCAGTCTACCTGTACCCGCGCCCCCCCCCCCCAACACACACACACACACACACACACACACACACACCCTCTGGCTCCAGGGAGTGGCTGTACCTGTGAGTGCTCAGTCACTGAGTGGTATCTGACTCTGTGATCCCATGGACTAGAGCCCTCAGGCTTGTCTGTCCGTGGGATTTCCCAGGCAAGAATACTGGAATGGAGTACCACTCCTTTCTCCAGGGGATCTTCCCAACCCAGGGATTGAACCTGAGTTTTCTGCACTGCAGGCAGATTCTTTACCACTGAGCCACCAGGGAAGCCCAGGAAGTATCTCTAGGGTGAGCGACTCCAGACCCTGAAGGGATCATCCAGAGATCGCGTTCATATCTGAATGGCGTTCCTCCTCCTTTTTAAAAGCTTTTATTGACATCTTCAAAGTGCCTCCTTCTTTTCCCCAGTGTCGCTGCCGGGCTCTCACACTCCTTTTCCTCAAATCCTTACCAACCGCTTCTCCCTCAACTTGAGCGTAAAGGATCAAACCACCGAACAGGCCGCCTGCCACCAGGGGGCGTGGTGGGCATGGTGAAGTGGAAGTTTGGTTGGAGAGACTGGCCACCCAGTTTTACTTCCCCCAATGCCAAAGGTAATTCCTGTTTGATAAACAACATCCAGAAATGAGAGATCCAGCCTGTGTGACAGGCCCGCAGTCCCCTCTCCTGAAAGTGCCTGGGTGGCACAGGCCACCCTGTGAAGGACCATGGGACCCTCCTTCGTTGTCTTAGCCGGGTGAGATTCAGCAGCTGCCGTTGACTGTCACTGTGCCAGGCAAACACACCACTGTGGAAGGAAAGTAGGGCCGAGGTGAGGAGCAAAGCAGTAGAATGTGCCAGGTGGTCTGGTCACTGTGAGGTAGGAAGTGGGCTCCAAGGGCCCATCTGATCTAAAGTCAACCCTTCTACCCACCTGGCATGAGCTGCGCCTTTGAGTGGTGTCAAGGACAGTAAGGAGAAAGATACAACATTAAACTCTTTTTAGAGATTATTCTCTGAGATGACAACTGACGTTAAAACCAATAGCGGGGGGTGGGGGGGGGGGGACTTCCCTGGTGGCCCAGTGGCTATGAACTGCACTCCCAATGCAGGCAGTTCAATCGCTGGTCAGGGTACTAGATTCCCACATGCTGCCACTAACGATCACGTTTACCCCAACAAGACTGAAGATCCTGCATGCTGTAACTGAGACTCGGTGCAGCCAAATAAAGAAATGATTAAAACACAAACCCAACAAGCTGGATCCTAGAAGAAAGGATCTAGACTAGTAATTACTGAAGAGGAGATCGGGGTGGGTGAGACCAGAGTCGGGGACCCAGGACATCTGGGTCTGTGGAGACAAGGGAGGTCATGAAGGCTTCACCATCAGCCCAAGGCGGCCAGTGTCGCACACCGGTAGGTGCCTCTGAGGTCCGTAGTGCCGTGATGTTGAATGTGACGCCTGTGAGGGGAGAGCCGCCAAAAACAGGAACACTGTTCACATTTTGCTCAGCTTATAGATGCCCGTTTGTTCACCATTAAAACATTCAACAAACGGAGCTCCAGGCTCTGTTCTAGGTGTTGGAGACGCCACAGGGACAAGCCCAGATCCCTGACCTCCTAGATCTTCATGGACTGAGGGTGCTGTTGTTACAAGCGCTACGGATGGGTCAGGGCAAGGAGAACTGTGCACGTCCATCTCCGTGATCAGAAAAGCAAGTCTAGCCCTTACTAAGTACAAGTTAATGAGATCTTCATAAAGGAACATAATTATAATTTTAGCTGTATTTTTAACTGAGGACACAGTTTCTTTGTAAATCAGCTAATGGTATTTAAGAAGCAGCACAAAAATTGCTGGTACAAGTGCTTTACAAATTTATTAGAGGCTCTTCCTCTATTACGATGCTAGATAAGAGTTGGAGTGGAACAGGGATTTTGCAGTAAATGTAAAAAGTACTGTCTAGGAAGTAGGCATTTAGGCACGCAGCCGTAGATTTTTGAATTGTATGTAGCATTTCCACAAATAAGTGTTTTTGTCATGTGTAGTGGGTTCTGCTGATGGTTCCATGTGGAATCTGGTTTCTCCTCACTCCCACCTCCCTAGCTTCTGTCATGATGATACATCAAAACTGCAGGAGCCCTCCCAGGATGGCTTTTAACTTTGTCTCATCTGTAGTTCAAGTTCAAAAACTTGGAACACCTCGCACCCATCCTCTGTTCTCCTGGGAGCAGGAGAACTGACCTCGCCTGCCCTCTCCACGGGGACCAGACACTATGGAGGAGCTGGGACCATCCCCCGAATGCCTGGTGCCTCCTCAGTCATTAAGTCAAGCACGCTGAGCGCCTGCTGGTTCTGCTTTAGTTTTTCCTGTGGGGACTGTCACCAAATGCCTGAGCGTGCTGGGGGACAGCTGCCACTGGATTGGCATTTTTAACTTGGACTATGATGAAACTTGTTCACCATTTTAAATAAAGCAACTTGATTTGGGGTTGGGTTTTTTGCATTGTCTTGTCCTTGTTTTCATTCTTACTCATCTGAAAGTCAACAGAGTGTACTGAGTTTGTCCGTACAAAGGGACCTCTTAAAAATACACTTGACCCTTGAACAACTCAGGGTTTAGGGGTATGACCCTCCCTATGCAAAGTGAAAAATTCAAGAAAAGCTGAGAGTCAGCCCTCCGTATCCAAGTTTCACAGTTCTGCAGCCAGCCTCAGATTGCATAGTATTGCAATTCCTGTTTAATGGAAAAATATACACATGTAAGTGGAACTATGCACTTCAAATGCATGTTGTTCAAGAGTCAACTGTACACTTTAAAACACGGGAGACAGGTGACAAAAAAAAAGGTCCAAACACTTTGGGTGAACGTCCCCCCAGTGGTCAAAAGCCAGTAGCCAGGAGAAAAACCTCATTCCACACTTCAGAGTAGTGGGCATTTTTCATCAACCAACACTAAAATTCTCTTTGTGTGTCCCCCTAACATTATGTGATGTTGCAGGATTAAGCTCACCCTGCTGTTGGAATCTTGCTTGTCCTAGCCAGAGCTCAAGAGGAAGCTTGAGAGTGTTCTTGCATCTTCCTTTTAAAAAGAAGCACTGGGCGGGGCGGGGGATGGGTGGGTGGGACCTGGTGGTCCAGTGGTTGAGATTCCATGCTCCCAGTGCAGAGGGCCTGGTTCCATCCCTGGTTGGGGAAGCAGACCTCACCTGCTGCAACTAGGAGTCTCCATGCCACAACTAAAGAACCTGCAGCGAAGATCTGGGATGCTGCTCCAAGACCCAGCACAGCCAAATGAATAAAAGTAAAACATATTTTTTAATTAAAAAAGAACTCACTCCTTCCAGCATCTTACATCAGATATCAACTCAGACACTGCTTTTCCCGAAAAAGTATTGAATGCATCCTAAGCGAAAACCAGGGCCTGGTTTTTCAATATTAGTCCTGTGTTTGGCACAGCACCTTACAAGCTGTCCACTGTCTGTTTTTTTTAAAATAACTAGAGCAGGGTTTGGGAGTGGTAGGGAAAAGGGTTTTCTGTTACATTTATCTCCAACCTCCACCGTTCAGTAACAGCCCTGGAAGGGTCTGGAGAAGCAAAAACAGTAGACATCTTTTCCTTCATTTCACCCTCTCCTACATTACAGAATTATTCGAAGAAGAAAGACGGTAGAGAAAATCGAGTTTGACCTTGAAGCCGGTCTTTGGGGGCAGCCTCCACGACCCTCCCTGCTGGGTCCGGACAGGAATGGGGCATTCACAGGCCAGCACCTGGAAACGTCCTCTGTGAGAATGAACGTACCAAGGCAACCCCAAAGAGTAAAAGCCGCTGGCGATGGGTCTAGAAAGCGGCTGAAAGTAAGCAGAATTGGTTCATTGTCCTACAGCCTTTACCTTGCCCTCAGCATTCCCTGGCTGTGCTTAGTCACTCAGTCGTGTCCGACTCTTTGCGACCCCATGGACTGTAACCTGCCAGGCTCCTCTGTCCATGGGATTCTCCAGGCAAGAATACGGGAGTGGGTTGCAATACCCTTCTCCAGGGCATCTTCCCGACCCAGGGATCGAACCCAGGTCTTCCGCATTGCAGGCAGATTTTTTTTTTTTTTTACCGTCTGAGCCACCAGGGAAGCCCTGGCAATTCTAAAATGCTCAAAGATGACTTGTGCGGGGCTAAAATGATGCCAAAAGGACCCCGGAGTGCTGGGTATTTACCCTAGTTTTCAAAGGGAGTCGGGCCTACCTGGGATTCAAGGGCGCTTCCCAAGGGGCTCTTGTCCCCAGCATCTTGAGTCACCGGGGGCCGGGAAGGTCGGGGGCGGGCCGGGGGCGTGGCGCGGCGGGGACTCCGCCCCGGGGCGGGGCGAGGGCGGGGCGAGGCGGGCTCCCTCGGGGTCCCCGCGGGCGGGCACTCGGGTTGCCGCGGCGCGATGGAGGCGCCGGCCGAACTGCTGGCCGCGCTGCCCGCGCTGGCCACTGCGCTGGCCCTGCTGCTCGCCTGGCTGCTGGTGAGGCGCGGGGCGGCCGCGAGCCCGGACCCCCCGGAGCCCGCGCCCCCGGAGCCCGCGCCTCCGGCCGAGGCCAGCGTGAAGCCCGCGCCGCCCGGCCCCTGCGCCGCGGAGCCAGCGGCCGCGCCCGAGGGGCCGGGGGAGCCGGCGCCGCCCGACGAGCCCGAGGCGGCGCCGGCGGAGGCGGAGGAGCAGGCCGCCGAGGAGAGGCAGGTACGGACCCGCCCTCCCGGGCGCCCCTTCCCACCCCTGGGCCCGGTTCCCCCCGCCACTCGGCGCCCCCTGGCGCCCCCGGCCGAGCCGAGAACCGGGCCCCCAACCTCGGGCCGGGCTGCCCCGAGGAGGGCAGAGCCCTCGATCGGCAGGAAGCGAAGGTCCCGGCGTGCCGACTCTCAGCCCTCCCTCGAAGTGTGGCCGAGCCTCGGAGTTGCGGGTTGTCGCCTGGCTGGCTTTCCTCTGCTTGGCCTCTCCTCTGGCACGGGACACACCCACCCCCCTCCCACACACACACACACCCCTCCCCCCACACACACCC
The DNA here is from genome assembly GCF_019320065.1 of Cervus canadensis. Lineage (NCBI taxonomy): Eukaryota > Metazoa > Chordata > Mammalia > Artiodactyla > Cervidae > Cervus > Cervus canadensis. The sequence goes on along the minus strand of NC_057386.1, from coordinate 7,987,093 downwards.
CCCTCACCCTCCAGCCCACGGGATTCCAAATGCACGTGTCTGTGGCTTGTTTCCAGGGCTTCAAGGATGGCGGTTGTCCTGAGAGTAATATAATAAAATAGAATACTTAAAGAAGGAAAACTGCGTTTTCTTTTTAGGCCTATTTGGAATCCGGATTCCTGAGTCATTTATGTGTGAAACCCATGGGGTGGGGCTGAAAGAAAAGTACTGGACCATTGCAATCCTTTTTGTTGTCCTTTTCAAACTGCATGGTGCTCTGCACACCTCACCTGGGGCTGCAGATAAGCCTGGCCAGTGTGCAGTGGGCAAGCAGGATAAAGCCTTCCTGCAGTGCAGCTGAGCATCCCCCAAGCCCACCCTCCTGCTTCTGCTGTCCTGCAGCTCTGTCCTGACCCCTCAGTCTTGCTTCAGGATAGCCAGAGAGGTAGTCCTTAGTAGAACTAAGAGCTTCAGGATCTTAGTTCCCCAACCAGGGATCGAACCTGGGCCCCCAGGAGTGAAAGCGCACAGAGTGCTAACCACTGGACCACCAGGGAATTCCCCGATGTACGTCTTTACATTGGAAATCTATTTGCTAGCTGCACATTCCCAGGATTTCAGCGCCCTTGGACCCTCGGGGCCAGCACCAAGGGCCCAGACCCTGATCAGAACGCCTTTTTCTGACTCACCGGCTCCTTTCCTTGCGAGGGAGGCTGGCTGGGATGGTGGAAACCATGAGCAAGAGGTTTTGGTGCGTTGTCAGCGTGCCTGCAACGCCCACTCTGAATTTTGCTGGACACAATGGTTTATACTGGAGAGAACCCTTTGACAGGAGGAGGAGGCAGCAAGGCTGGGCGGAGGCATGCTGAGTAATTGTTCCAGACCCCCTGTGAGCAGGCGCTTTGCTTGACAAGAGGGTGATGAATTGTGTCATTAGAGTGTATTCTAACCAGCTTGAGCAGAGTTGCTGTATTCTTCCCAAGGAGCACCGAGGCCCTGCTGTTCTTGCTGCCTTCACCTGTGGTGTTGGCAGGTAGGGTTTGGACGCATGCTGATGTGTTAGCTTTGCTCTCCGAGTTTAGGATTCTCTTGGGAACAGGAAACGTGTAGGGGCTATTCTCAGGCTGCCACTTGCTCTCAATCAGCCCTGGTCGTACAGTGAATACATTGGCCCCTTTTCATCCAGAGGCAGGTTCTGGACTGAAATTTAAAATGTCCTTTATGGACTTCCCTGGTGGTCCAGTGGTTAAGACTCCACATTTCCGCTGCAGGAGCCTGGATTCAATCTCTGGTCAAGGAGCCAAGATCCCGCATGCCAGGCAGTGCACTCGTGCGGTGCAGCCAAAAATTAATTAATGAAAAATTTAAAAAGTCCTTTAGTAGTGCTCAGTCATCTCCTGATCGTCCAGATTACAGCACTTCTGAAAGAAGTTTCTACAAGGCCTCTAGGCTGTCAGTAATATATCTAGGTAACGGGTTTCGTGGTGGCTTAAAAAGCAGCCCTATCTGCCTCTGTCCTGTGAGGGTGAGTAGAGGCTTTGAAGGACGAGACGCCTCATGGAGGCTCACGTGTTGGGCACAGACTTGGAGCTGAACCCAATGCACTGCCCGAGCGGATGACCGTGACAGCTGAGGCTGTGTGTCTGTCCTTCGTCTCCATGTCCTGACCTGACATGACCCAGGCAACAGGAGAATTAAGTCTGTTTTCCTCCCTTGGAGGTCTTGCCCTTCCCTTTCGGGTTCAGGTCTCCAGCCTCTTCTAAGCTATCAAGCCCCTGTCGACTCCAACTGTGCATAACGCCCGGGGCCAGGTGCTGGAGACACAGATATCAGCTGTTCCCTCTCCTCTGCCTTGCCGCCAGTGGGATTACCCTGGAAGAAGCTTCTAAGAAACTGTCCCGAAGTGGACTTGGGCATTTTCAAGAACGGGTCCCAGGGACTTCCCTGGTGAACCAGTAGCTGGGACTCCAACTCCCAATGCAGGGGGCCTGGGTTCGATCCCTGGTCAGAGAACTGGATCCCACATGCTGCAACTAGGAGTTCAAATGCTGCAACTAAGACCCAGTGCAGTCAAATAAATAAATATTAGGGGAAAAAAGAGCAGGTCCTGGCGCTTTCTTCTGATGACCATGCTGCCCCGTCTTAGAGAGCAGGCCAGAAGGCCCGCCGGGAAAAGTAACTCACGTCTGGGTTTGGGGCTGCCGTCAGCCAGCCTTGGGTCTGTCTGTCACTAAGGGAACGGCAGCAGTGGGAGAGCAGGCGGGCCCAGCCCCAGCCCAGCAGAGCAGCACTTAACTCACCTCTCCCCTCCCCCCTGCTTTTTCCGTTAACCGAGCCCCTTCTAATCCAATCATCTTCCCTCCCGGCGAGGCCTGGGAGGCCCAGGGGCAGCTGCGGCCCAGGCTCACAAAGCTGATTATTGAGAAGCATCCAGAGCCCAGGGAAGCTGCCTTCCGCTGTGGCTGTGGGTCACGGGGAAGCGACCCCGGGGTGCAGGAGAATCAAGTCGCTTGAAGGCCCTCGATGGGCTGGGAGGCTGAGCAACTGCTGAGGGAAAGGGGGTTAGATCAGGCAGGCCGGGGAGGCTGAGTGGAGAGCTGTGTCGTATTATTAAACAGCCTGTCATTTCTCTGAGGAATTAGTGTGGAAGTGGGCAGGGATGGAGGCGGCATGCCCACCCTCACAAAGAATTACGGAGAATGATGTCAAGAACAAAAGCTGGTCCCGTGTAAGGCCAGGAAGCAGCGCTTTGCGGTGCTGAGGTCGTTGTTGTCGTTTAGTTGCGTCAGTCGTGTCCAACTCTTTGCAACCCCATGAACAGTAGCCCACCAGGCTTCTCTGTCCATTGGATTTTCCAGGCAAGAATACTGGAGTGGGTTGCCATTTCCTTCTCCAGGGGATCTTCCTGTCCCAAGGATTGAACCCGTGTCTCCTGCATTGGCAGGCAAATTCTTCACCAATGAGCCACCTGGAAGCCCACAAGGTCCAGGTTAGGATTTAGGATTTGCAGACCTCTCACCTAATGGAGGCGTGGATTCCAGCAGGGCTGTATCATAGGATGCCAAACAGTGGTCATGGACAGAGGATCAATGTCACTCAGTAGAGGTGGAGTCGAATCGCTCTGTCTGAGCCAGGACTCAGACATCCTGGTGCTCAGGCCCTCAATCTGCTCAGAAATGGAGAAGGGACTTCCTCTAAGGCTGCTGGCCAATGCAGCAGGCAGGGAGATGCTTAGAGATTGAAGGAGACTAAAGAGACAGGAAAGACAAATGAAATACCTGGTCCTTGATTGGATTCTGGATGGGGTGGGAAGCTATAAAGAATATTTTAGAGATAACTGGATCATGTTTCAAATGAATGATTTATTAGATCATTTTATTGAATCAATGCTCACTTTCTTGAGCATGATGCTGGCATTGTGATTATATAGAAACATGTTCTTAGGAAGATGCACGCTGAAACATCTAGGGAGAACATGTCATGATTCAGATAGTTACACACACACACACACACGTCATGGATGTGTATGGAGAGAGAGTACAGAGATGGAAAAATGTTAACAATTGGTGAATCTAAGTGAAAGGGTGTAGGAGAGTTCATTGTATTATTCTTCTCTGTAGGTTTGGGACTTTCCAACATCCAGGGCTGGGAAAGAGGAACCTGATGGGGAATTTCTCAGGAAAGGGCTTGGTGTTTCGGGCAGTCCGCGGTGCCGATTTGATTGAGCTGCACAGCCTCCTCTGTCTGCCCTTACCATGTGGCTGGGCCCCTGTTCACCTTCCTGACATTATCTTGCTCTTAGGCCCATCTTGATAGCAGCCTTGTCACCACAGGTCTGTCCCCCAGGGAGCTGCAGAGCCCCTAGCCTTCTCAGAATGACCACGAAGGTAAATCCCATCCCCCATCATCTGCCCTGACCTTCATTAATTTTTTTTCTTTATTGTATTTTCTTTTCTTTTTTTCTCTTTTGTGTCCTGAGCTTCGTGATGTCAATGTAGCCCCACTTTCTGTTCTCCTAACAGAAGTCCGTTTAGTGGACGGCCAAACAACTGGCAGTTGTTCATACCACTTTGAGTCTTGTCCTTTGGTCCTCTCAGGCTCCTATAACACAAAGAGTACTGCTATAGATTGGCTGGCAGTCCATAGTACTACTATAGATTGGACTTCACTGGCAGTCCATTGGCTAAGAATCCATGTTTCCACCACAGGCAGTATAGGTTCGATCCCTAGTCAGGGAACTAAAACCCCGAATGCCCTGTGGAGTGGCAAAAAAAAAAAAAAATCATTAAACAACAGACATTTATTTCTGCCAGTTCTGAAGTTTGAGGAGTCCAAGATCAAGGTACCAGCAGATTCGGTTCTGGATGAGAACCCACTTCCGACCGCTGTGTCCTCACACAGCATGGAGAACACTCAGGTGTCTTCCTCTTCTTCTAAGGGCCCTAATCTCATCATGGGGGCCCCAAGGTCATGACCCCAGTAAACCTCATTGCCTCTCCTCCAAGTACCTCTCCTCTAAGTACCATCACACTGGGGGTTCAGCATATGAATTCTGGGGAATACAAAAAAAATGTGCAACAGATCTAGTGATTTTCTGGGGGTGGAGGGACAGAAATAATCCAAATGTTAGCAAATTGGTAGAAGTAAGTAAGGGAAAAAAGCTGAACACAAAACAGGAATAGTGGGACTTCCCTAGTGGTCCAGTGGCTAAGACTCCACATTCCCAATGCAGGGGGCCCAGTTTCCATCCTTGGTCAGGGAACTAGATTTACCGTGCACAACGAAGATCAAAGATCCAGCATGCCACACGCAACTAAGACCCAGCACAGCCAAATAAATAAACATAAATATTAAAAAAAAAAGGGGGGGGGGAATATTTTCTTCACAATAACTACAACAATGTACATCAACAGAGGATGAGGTGGTTGGATGGCATCACCAACTCAGTGGACATGAGTTTGAGTCAACTCCGGGAGTTGGTGATGGACAGGGAAGCTTGGAATGCTGCAGTCCATGGGCTCACAAAGAGTTGGACACGACTGAGCAACTGAACTGAACATCAACTAAACAAGATGACGAAAAGGGCTGCAAGCAGAGTTCAGCATTTAGTCATGTCAAAGGGTATGTTTTGCAAAGTTCTTTGAAAGTGAAAGTGAAAGTCGCTCAGTCCCGTTGGACTCTTTACAACCTCACAGACCGCAGCAGGCCAGGCTCCTCTGTCCATGGGATTCTCCAGGCAAGAATACTGGAGTGGGTAGCCATTCCCTTCTCCAGGGGATCTTCCAGACCCAGGGATCAAACCCAGGTCTTCTGCATTGCAAGTGGATTCTTTACTGTCTGAGCCACCAGGGAAACCCAAAGTTCTTTAAGCCCATAATTTAATTTTTTTCTTATGAGAAAGAAATTGGGGCTTTCCTAATAGCTAAATTTTGCTCTTTCTTTCAGTGATAGAGTTTTGTTTGCATGTGGAAAATGTAGCTGTCAGTTAAAATTTTTCTGCTTAGTGGGAAAAGGAAATTCCTAAAGAACATACCCTAAGGGGAAAAAAAAGTGCCTGGTTTCAGAGAGTTAGAAATAAAACACTGAGCGTGCTCACTTTTAGACAGCTTCTCTTCTGTAGCCCTTTCCTTCCCAGACCACAACGTGGGAGGGCTGAGACCAACTTAGACCTCCGGTGGACATTTTTTTCTGAGAAATGCCAAGTCCCTGGTGGCCAGAGCATTTCTGGAACAACCTGACTCTGACCGCACTCGGTTTTGCCCTTGTTGAGAACAGATAAATGAAACAGGAGTCCGGAAACCTCCTCCTATCAGGCCCTGATGCACAGACAGAGCTGCTGGCTGCCCTTCTGATAGCTCAATGCTTGGTCCAAACCAAAAAGGAAGGCTGGAATGCTAATAGCAATCATTCCTTGTCTCTCTCCAGGGAGGTGGGTGCATGGGTCCCTTTCTCCTTACAGTGAATAGCTAAAGAATAGCCAATGAGATTGAATGGTCTGAAGGAAGTCCAAATGTAAGAATTCAGGGAACTTGCTTATCTAAGATTTTTGCCTCTGAATAGCCTTGGAGACTTGGGGAAGCCATTTAACTTTGGGTCTGAGTTTTCCCATCTACAAAACGGAGGGATTGAGCTAAAAGGAGGTCTGCAATCCGGGACTATTTGCTTTCTAGCCATCAGCTCTTGTTTCATGACCTGGGTAGCGAGCATGTGTGTGTGTGCACACATGTGTTTATTTGGCAGTGTTGAGTCTTAGTTCTGGCATTCAGAGTCTTCGTTAGTCACGTGGGATCTTTCGTTGCGGCACGCAGACTCTCTAGTCGTGGCGTGTGGGCTCACTAGTTGTGGCACTCGGGCTTGCTTACTCTGCTACTTGTGGGATCTTAGTTCCCCGACCAAGGATGGAACCCAAGTCCCCTGGCATTGCACGGCAGATTCTTAACCACTGGACCACCAGTGGTGGTCCCTGTTTAGTATTCTCAAGTTAGAAATCCTTGCAGACATTGCTAACCATCTGGTCGAGACAGCCCTGAGCCTGGTCTCAGCAAGGGCCTAATTCTGTGACCTTGGCATTAACACTCTCCCGGCCAAGTTCTTATTTGCTGAACACTCAGAGTCTGAGATCAATCTCATGACAAGAATATCCCTCCGGCCCAGTGGCCTCCTATGAAAATCAATAAGCCTACTCTAGGGTCAGACCGTCCTTTATCTTTATTCCTCATGATCTAAAACTGGTTTCCCTTCCTTGGGTAGAGATCTTAAATTCTGGCCATCTGTGTTCTGTTATTATCCTTGGAGTTAGTCATGCTCAAAATTCTTCAGCCTGGCTTTCCCCAACACAATGATCTCATTTCTTCTGACCCTCTCAGATTTGGTCAGTCTGATTTAGTCAGACGGATTTGATCAGTCCCTTGGTTTTCCTCCCTGTCCTTGACCTTCTCTGTTAATCCTGAAATGTAGAGAGGAGAATTCAACCTAATTCTCACTGATTGAGGGTCTAGTAGATGCCTGATTGCTGCCTCAGGGTTTTTTTTTTTTTTTTTTAATGAAGCTTTTGATGTCCTCTAAATCCTATTTGTAGGAACAGTGCCAAAACCCGTTAATCTGATAGGATTGAATCTGGCAGGCTGATGTCTGAGCCAGACAGAGTGGCTTAGGGTTAGGGTTTGGGGCTTGTGAATGTGCCCTCAATTGGGATCTAAGGTCAGAGTCCAGGATGGTCCTTTTAGTCTGGACGTTTGACCACACCATCCTGCGGGCTGACTCCTGGTGCCCTGGGGCGATGTGCAAGTTCTCAATCTCTCTCCCCTCTCCTCCAACCCCTGCCCCTTGAGTCCGAGGATTACCAGGTGCTTTCCTTTTGCTAGAAAAGCTCATGCTCATAGTATCAAGTGGAGGACTCACATCTGGGCCCAGGCCACCCCTGCCGCCTCCCAGAACACATTGTCCAACATGGGCTTCCCGGTCAATAACGCTGATGCAGGACTTCCCTGGTGTTCCAGTGGTTCAGAATCCACCTTCCACTGCACGGGGGGCTTGTGTTCTGTCCTTGGTCAGGGAACTAAGATCCCACATATGCCACAGGCAACTAGAGAACTCATGTGTGTGTGTGTGCGCGTGCTCACTCAGTCATGTCTGACTCTTTGCGACCCTATGGACTCTAGCCCGCCAGGCTACTCTGTCCTTGGTGATTCTGCAGACAAGAATACTGGAGTGGGTTCCTGTTTCCTTCTCCAGGGGATCTTCCTGACCCAGGGATCGAACCCGAGTGTCTTGTGTCTCCTGCGTTGGCAGGCTGATTCTTTACCACTGTGCCGCCCCCCCCCCGACACCGCAGCAAAGACCCAGTGCAGTCAAAAATTAAAGTTAATTAATTAATTTTAAAATAGCTAAGGATATCAAAATATATGCACCCAGCCCAGCACCATCCCAGCAGTTTCTTGGACATCTCCCTTGCCCTCTCTAATGAGCACCGCAGATAGCAAATCCGTTCTCCTGCATAAAGCCCCTCAGTGGCTGATAGAGTAAACCTCACCCTCTTACCCAGGCCCCTGAGGCCCAGCAGGACCCCACTTCAGCCTTTTCTTCAGCCGCCCCCCTCTGCCCAGCCCACACGCCAGGCCTGGCGGACCCTCCCCGGCCTACATCTTCACAATTGCTCCTCCTCCCCATCAAGTCTCTGTGTCCTTGACCACCTTGGTGGATATGAAATCCCCCAACACGTCGTACCCTCTGGGCTGACTTCCTTCTCAGCTCTCAGCATGGGCTGAGGTCATCTTTTGTTTCAGCCTGCGCTGTTGGCTGCGGCAGAATGTCAGTGCGTGAGAACAGGGTCCTTGCCTGCCACGTCCAGGGCCACATCCGCAGCTCCTAAACAGACTTGGCGGACACTGGCACCACCAAAGTACCTGCTGAATGAATAAGCTGCAATAATAACAAAAAGACAGGAAAACTCTGTCAGTTCCTGCTGACAGGCAGGCTCTGCCTCCCGGCAGAACCGCCCTGGGCAGCAGGAGTCTACTTCTCTATGTGCCCAAGGCCTTGCGTGTTGCCCGCCTGCAGAGCATCCCTAAAGTCGCGTATTATGCTCCAAAGAGGCAGGCGGCTCTGTAAACTAGTGATCTCTCCGACGTAAGATGAGTTCAAACACAGACTGGATAACTGGCAATTCATCAAAGATTTGATCAGCGGGCGTTTTCTACTGGGTAGAAGCCACATTAAATCAGTGGCCTCCTAACATTTTTGAAAAAGAGTTATTCATTTACTTTTGGCTATGCTAGGTCTTCCTTGCTGCACGCGGGCTTCCTCTAGTTGTAGGGAGTGGGGGCTTCTCTCCGTGGCAGTGCGCAGGCTTCTCTTGCTATGGAGCACAGGCCCTAGAGCTGGAGGGCTTCTGTAGTTGCGGCTCGTGGGCTTTAGAGCTTGGGCTCATTAGTTGTGATGCATGACAGGCTTAGTTACGCCATGGCTTGTGGGATCTTCCTGGACCAGGGTTCGAACCCTTGTCCCCTGCATTGGTAGGGGGACTCTTAACCACTAGGCCACCAGCGAAGCCTGCCTTCTAAGGTTTTTTAAAAGCCTTGATACCTTTTACCCTCTTCAGTCTTCTGCAGAAGGAAATCCAGTGCATGGAGGAAAAGTGGAACTGCTCTGGGTTGGGGCGGGGTGGGGAGGGGGCGGTGGTCTCAGCCCCTTGGCTCCTCCCTCTCCCCTTGCAGTGGTCCCTGCAGCAGTTTCACATGGCTCCAGGGCTCAACCGACTGAGGGTAGAATAACTGAGCTCAAGATCATCCAAGTTGGATCCAGTGATCTCAGAAGACCCTGTTCAGAGGAAGGAGGGGGGCTCAGGGGTGAACAGCCAAGGACAGATCTGTGCCTGAGGCTGTGGTCCCAAGGATGACCCTGTGTTCCAGCCCACCCTCTCCCCACCAGCCATGCATGGTGGGTGGGAGGGGACAGCACTTCCCAGGAAGCTCTTAGACACTGACCTCACTGAGTCTGGAAGCCAGAGAGCTTCAAAAGCCAGGGGATTTTTGGATTGAACGTGGCAACCACCATTATGGGGCTTTGAGAAGGAAAAGCATGATAAAGTCATCATTTTAAGATATCCTCAGAAGAGATGATTGCAGGAGAGTGGAATGCCTCTGGTGCCTATGAAGGTACTGAGTGATTGAGGCAGGAGCAGGGAGAAGGAAGGGGTGGATCCCAGACGGCTTTCAAAAGCAGGGAGAACGGGTTCAATCCCTGGTTAGGGAACTAAGATCCCACTTGCCACGTGTCATGGCCCAATAGAAAGGAAACGGCAGGTTGGCATCAACATTCCCAGGCCATGATGAAGAGTCAAGATGCTGTGACCGCAGGGGAAAATTGGACAGGTTGAGAAGGGCCAGTTTGAAACATGAGATGTAAGTTCCTTGTCACAGGGGATGAGCCTTTTCCAGCTGCACCTGTGGAGCTGGCCTGAGTGGCCTCAGCTTGGAGCTCTCATCTGGAGGCAGGGATGGCAGAGTTGTTTTGATGGTGCAAGCAGAGAGCAGTCTGGCTATGACCTCTGCCGGCCCATCCTCCCCACCCAGTACCCGCCCAGCACCAACGCCCCGGGCACTGGCGCCGGCTTGGCTCACCCCACAGCCAACGCTCCCCTCTGAGTGCCGAAGATGAGCAGCCTGACTGCCTGATGAAATCCTCCTGCAAGGACTGCCAGCAGTGTCGAATCCACTCCAGCCTGAGTGGGAGCCGGGAGGCAGCCCCTGAGCCTTGCCTGTTCGCGGGGCCCCTCTCAGAAACCTTCTCCAGAGACCGGGCCATTGATTGGCCTGTCCCAGGCTGCGGGTGTGGGCAAGGGATGCTGTGGGCCCCTGAGAGCTTCCTGTTATCTCCGTCTTTGCCTCCGCAGGGGAGCTGGGCCTCCTAGATGCCTGCCTGGTGGAGCCCTGGTCCTCCAGGTTTAAAATCAGTCTGGAGGGCATATCAGTAGACCTCACCTTGCTATGTCTTGGCTTGGTGAGGGGGACAGCATATGCCAGAGGAAATGTGGAGAATGTGGAATGACTGTCAGATGCAGCCAGCAGAATAAGTGGTTTTGGCTGAACTGTCTTACTCCCACATCCTTCCCCAGGGATCATTGGATTTGAACCTCTCCTTTATCTGTTTGGGGTTGGGGATCTCTTCAGCAGTTTGGGCATTGCCTCCTATTGCCCTGGGTCACACAGGGTCGGTATATCTTTTGTTGTTTTAAAATTTTTGTTGTTTTTCCTTTGGGTTGTGTACATTATGTTAATCCTTCTGTTAACTTGCAGAATTTCTCTGAAAGAAATTGGTTGGCAAAAATTAAACTGAGTCAGTGTACTAACCTAAAAAAAAAAATCAGTCTGGATTAACTGGGAGGGGGGTGGGGATGGGGGTGTTGGTGCAGCTCAGGTGGGTGGTCTCAGGGTCCAACCGACCCTGTTTGCAGGACCCCAAGGCAGACTCACCTCCTTAGGCAGAAAGACAGACAGACAGACCAAAAAACACCTGTCTCGGCAGCCATTTCTTCCCATCTCTGCTCCACTTCAGCCTGTGTATCAGCCAGGGCAGCCATAAATGGCAATGAGCTGTCTGCAGCGTGTGCCTCTGGCTCCTGGGGGCTCCAAGAAGCCTCCTTCCGAGCCCCTCTGTGCCCTGCAGCCTCCTACCTGCCCCCTCTGACACCCCTCCCCTCTTGGCCTCTGGGGGACCCCCGTCTTGGGCTCCTGGCCTTGGCGAGACTGTCAGGAGGCCATCCCTCCACTCACCTCCACTGATGGAAAAGCTGAATTAGATAAGTAGCCCAGGGACTTCTCTGGTGGTCCAGTGGTTAAGACTGCATGCTCCCAAAGCAGGGGGCATGGGTTCAATGCCTGGTTCGGGAACTAGATATATAGGCTTTGGTATTTGGTCACCTGATGCAAACAGCTGACTCATTGGAAAAGTCCCTGATGCTGGGAAGGATTGAGGGTAGAAAGAAAAGAGGGTGTCAGAGGATGAGATGGCTGGATGTTATCACTGATGCCCTGGACATGAACTTGGGTAAATTCTAGGAGATGGTGAGGGACACGGAGGCCTGGCGTGCTGCAGTCCATCGGCATGGGGTCACAAAAAGTCGGACATGACTAAGCGACTGAACAACAACTATATATATATAAACTAGTCTCTAAGACACTGGTTGGTGAGCTGACTGGGGTGTGGTCTCAGCCTCGGGCGTGCTGTGGGGGACCAGCATGGATGAACCTCTGCACTCAGTCCTTCCTGCCTCCTGTCTTGCCAGCGCGTTCCCATATACTGCTCCCAACTGCAGCTCTTATCTTCTTTCTCCCCATTTTTAAATTCCTGGTGGCTCCTCAGTACCTTGTCCCATGTGAGTTCTCTGGTCCCGGCCCTGCTTTCCTGGCCTCCCACACCCTCCCTGCGGTCACAGCAGATGCCAAGGAGTCACTGAAAAAGCCGTGATGTTCCAGGCCTGGCCAGCTCTTCTCAGACCCAGCTTAGGATTCTCATCCCTCCTGGGGCCTCCCCCCGCACCACTCCGGCTCAGCTGAGCTCTGCTCCTTAGCCCCCACCCAGGGATCAAACTTGGGCCCAGAAGTGAGCGTGCTGAGTCTCAACCGCTGGACCACCGGGGAATTCCCAATAAAATCCTTACTGAAACAAAACCCTCGACAGTTTGCACACGGTCTCACATTATTCTTTTCATTCGCTGTTAGGCACACAGCTCACCATCTTGAAGCGCAGAGCTCTGGACTGAGGCTAAGAACTCCCACCTCCAGAAGGGCTTCCATCCTTGTCTCAATCGCTCTCTTTCTGAAACCTACCCCTCTTATTGTCTGTATCAGCTCTTTTGGTTTTTTGGGTTTGCTCTGTTTGTTTGGGGTTATTTTTTGGCCACACGGCATGGTTTGCAGGATCTTAAGTTTTCCAACCAGGAATTGAACCTGCACCCTCCGCAGTGAAAGCGCTGAGTTCTAACTGTTGGACCACTTGGGAAGGCCCCAGCACTTTTGTTTTTCTGCTGGGTACACACTTTTTATAAACTAAGGGCAAAATGCAACTGAATGGTATTTTTTTAACTTTTCTTTTTTTTTTTAAATAATGGAAGCCTTTCCATTATTCTGTTATCTAAAAGTCCAGTAAGTAACCACCTCCCGGAGCAACCCCCCACTCCCCATCCCCGGCTGCTGAGCAGCTGGTATGTCAAACAGGCAACAGCCTCCTGGCAGAACTTGAGATGTTCTGGGCTTGCAGAGCAGGATGTGAGTGGACAGTGATAGTGGTCAGGACTTTGGCTGTTGGTGACAGAAATGCAGCTCAGGTGAGCTTTCGGGGAACCAGGATTTGAGTCCCTCACATACAGGGGAGGCTGGGGTAGAATGACCTTGGGGCAAATCACAGCCAGGGACTCTCCACCCGGTGACCCTGGGTCACCCCCAGCTCCCAAGCTCTCAGCTCTGGGACCAGAGGTTCCTTGTGCCCAAGCTGAAATCGGGCCCATGGTTCATATCCGCCTGTCAAATCCATCACAGGGCATGGAGGGGGTGGGGTGGTCTGACTGCCTCTCTAGCAGTTCCCACCAGGACCACAGGCTTCAAGGAACACCTTTTGAAAGAAGAGGGTTTTTGTGCAGGCAGAAAACAGTAAATGGCCAATTCAGCAGTGTTTTCCAAACGTCAAGTCTCACCATAAGAAATCTATTTAAATTGCACCCACGTTTATACAGTCACAGAAGATTTTTAAAACGGTATCTACCTCTACCACACATACACACACACCACTATTTGTCTTTAATTTAATTCTGGGATACAGGGTGCCCCCAAAGTCTTGTACAGTTTTAAGTCTTAATAACTTAAGAAGTGTAAATGCTACAAACCTACAAAACACATTGGTTGAGTATTTACTTATTTAAATTCCTTTTATACTTAGTTTCCTGACATTTGAATGCTGTGTTTTTCATTTTAAGTCTTTGTAAGTGGCAGAATCCAGACAGACAGGGCAGCTAGAGGAGTCTCCTCTGGGCACCTCAGACACCAGGTCAACCTCCCTTGAGGTCACATCCAAACTGTCACGTGTGCATCCAATCCCATAAGATCACAGGGCTGAAATCACAAAGGCAATCCCATTAGTCACTGATCATCCGCCCATGAATGTTTTTTCAAAGTCTGGAAATCAACTAGAGCCACTGGATGGTGGTATTATATGAGTTTGGATAAGAAACATCAATATATTTTAAATGTAAATAACTTTTCAAATGTCATTTTGGGATATGTTTGGAGCACTTGTGCTCCTAAAGTTATTAAATTTTAAAACCACACTGAGACACTGGCTGCACATTTTTAAAATACTAGTAGCAACCTCTAAATTGCTTTCATGACCCACCAATGGGTCACAGCCAGTTTTTTTTAGATTTTTTTTTTTTTTTTACATGGGCCATTTTTAACGCCTTTATTGAATATGTTACAGTATTGCTTCTGTTGTTTATGTTCTGGCTTTTTGGTCGTGGAGCATGTGGGATCTTAGGTCCCCAACCAGGGATTGAACCCGCACCCCTTGCATTGGAAGATGAAGTCTTAACCACTGAACTGCCAGGGAAGTCCAGTTTTGAAAAGCAGCACACTTCAAAAGTCAAGAGCAAAATTCAAATGTAGACCAGCCTTTCCCTAAGGGAGTGTTGGCAGGTCAAGTGACGCTGCGTCCCTTTGGACTAAAGAGGTCTGCATCAGTTCTTGAATTTCCCCTCTTGCATGGCAATTATCTAGGTTTATATCTTTCCTACTGGATGGTGAGTTCCTTCACAAAGGGAGTGTGCTTGCTTTTTTGTTGTTTTTCCTTTAACCTTCGTGTCCTTCTCACACAATAGGAGAATTGGCCTCCTCTCTAGTCTTGATATTGGGCTTATTTCTGGGCTCCAGCTCTTAGATTCATCGTTTTTTTTTTCTTTTTCCCTTCTTTCTTTTCTTAGAGGAAAATATAGGTATAATAGCCTCAAGCTCACTGTTCAGCGATCCCTATGTAGCATTTTTAAAGTGCAGTTCATGTGTATTATTAGAAAATCCAAATTATACCGAAATGGGTAAGATGGAAGGAAAGGCTGCCCCCACCAGCTCCTCTCTCCAGAGGCAGTCTCAGTTAATGGCATCTTGCATGTGCTTCTGGAAAACATTTTCTCCGCATTTATGAGTGTATGTATGTGTGTCAGTCACGTCTGACTCTTTGCGACCTCATGGACTGTACCCGGCCAGGCTCCTCTGTCCATGGAATTTTCCAGGCAAGAATACTGGAGTGAGTTGCCATTTCCTTCTCCAGGGGACCTTTCTGACCCAGGGATCGAACCCATGTCTCCTGCTTGGCAGCCGGATTCTTCACCACTGAGCCACCTGGGAAGCCCCCGATGGTGCTGAGCTGCATGTAAACTGCTAAGTGGAGAAGAACCAGCTCCCACCTCCCAACCTGATCCTCCTAGAGGCATCTTGTGGGGTCCATCAAGAGAGAAAGTTACAACAAGAGACCCAAGGGAAACCTTTTGAGTTTGCCACTTACAACTGGCTTTTTTTTTTTTTTTTTAATATTAATTATTTTGTCTGTGCTGGGTCTTAGTTGCAGCATGCGGGATCTTTTAGTTGAGGTACATGGGGTCTAGTTCCCTGACCAGGCATTGAACCCGCTTCCCCCAGAGCATGGCGTCTTAGCCACTGGACCACCAGGGGAGTCCCATGACTTGCTGCTGGGCTTGTGCAAACTTTGTCTCCCAGCTTAGCTTGCTCTGATTTGTCAGGGAGCCTGCCTGCCCAGTTTGCAGAGGCTGTGGACCACTGGACCCCCAGGACTCAAAGCCTGAAGGCCTGGGTCTGGTTTGTCAGCTGTGCTGCCTCGTCCCCTGTGGGGCTGCCGTTCACGTCTGCGCTCCCCTCTCCTACACCTGCCTGCTCTGCCCTGTCTGCCGCTGGGCTTACTGGGTCCTCTCGCCGAGCCCTTCAGTCCCTCAGCTCCACCACCTCCCTCTCATCCTCCAACATTCCTGCAAGTTGAAGTCACTCCTTCCTCTCCACCAAGGCCATCCCGGGACATTCCTTCCAGCCTGCTGTTTATTTTGTCCGTGCGTCCATGGGAGAGAACTGGGCTGAGGGAAGTGGAGTTCCAATTTTGGGAAAATGTGATCTGAAATGGTCAGGGACGGAGAAGAGGTTGGAGGAAGCAGAGATGGAGACTGTGAGTGCAAACACGGCTGCTCTGTGACGCTCGGCAAGGCCTGGATTCCAGAGACCCCACCAGCTTTCCTCTCTTGCCTTTTGGGTTTTGTTTGGTTGGTTGGTTGGTTTTTTTTTTTTTTTTTTTTGCTGCACTGGCTCTTTGTTGTGGCATGTGGGCTTTCTCTAGTTGTGGCACACAGGGACTTCTCTCTAGTTTTGGCACACCAGCTTCAGAACGTACAAGCTTAGTTGTTCTGCAGCATGTGGGATCTTAGTTTCTGGACCAGGGATCAAACCGGCATCCCCTGCATTAGAAGGTGGATGCTTAACCACTGGACCACCAGGGAAGTCCCATGTGCCTTTTGTTCTACTCACTATAGTGGGAGGTGGGAGGTGCCCAGTCCATTTATCAAAGTGGCACCCACCACTTGACCCACTTGGAAAAGGTAAAGGAGCCAAAGTGTCAAGGTCAAAAACATGGGTCCTTGGCCTAGAGCCTCCCCCCCATCATCTCGGACAACTGACACTCACACTGACATCCCTGTTTCCACCTGCTGTTGACCGTGGCCCCTTCTCAGGAAGGACCTCCCAACGACGCTCAAAGGACAGTGTGGGTGCTGTGTGTGATCAGGCTGTCCCTGGGCGGCCCTTGCCTCTCCCAGAGATGTCCTGTCCATCACTGCCCCACATCTCTCCTAACAGCAGATCCAGGGGTCAGGTTGCTTTGACCGAGGGGTCAAACACTGAATGATGGTCAGTTCAGTTCAGTTCAGTTCAGTCGCTCAGTTGTGTCCGACTCTTTGCGACCCCATGAACTGCAGCACGCCAGGCCTCCCTGTCCATCACCAACTCCCGGAGTCCACCCAATCCCATGTCCATTGTGTCGGTGATGCCATCCAACCATCTCATCCTCTGTCGTCCCCTTCCCCTCCTGCCCCCAACCTTTCCCACCATCAGGGTCTTTTCAAATAAGTCAGCTCTCCGTATCAGGTGGCCAAAATATTGGAGTTTCAGCTTCAGCATCAGTCCTTCCAATGAACACCCAGGACTGATTTCCTTTAGGATGGATTGGTTGGATCTCCTTGCAGTCCAAGGGACTCTCAAGAGTCTTCTCCAACACCACAATTCAAAAGCATCAATTCTTTCTAGTCCAACTCTCACACTCATACATAACTACTGGAAAAACCATAGCCTTGACTAGATGGACCTTTGTTGACAAAGCAATTTCTCTGCTTTTTAATATGCTGTCTAGGTTGGTCATAACTTTCCTTCCAAGGAGCAAGCGTCTTTTAATTTCATGGCTGCAGTCACCATCCACAGTGATTTTGGAGCCCAGAAAAATAAAGTCAGCCACTATTTCCACTGTTTCCCCGTCTATTTCCCATGAAGTGATGGGACCAGATGCCATGATCTTAGTGTTCTGAATGTTGAGTTTTAAGCCAACTTTTTCACTCTCCTCTTTCACTTTCATCAAGAGGCTCTTTAGTTCCTCTTCACTTTCTGCCGTAAGGGTGGTGTCATCTGCATATCTGAGGTTATTGATATTTCTCCCGACAATCTTGATTCCAGCTTGTGCTACTTCCAGCCCAGCGTTTCTCATGATGTACTCTGCATATAAGTTAAATAAGCAGGGTGACAATATACAGCCTTGACGTACTCCTTTTCCTATTTGGAACCAGTCTGTTGTTCATGTCCAGTTCTAACTGTTGCTTCCTGACCTGTATACAGGTTTCTCAAGAGGCAGGTCAGGGGGTCTGGCATCAAAGAGTAAGCCGGGTGCCTGGGCACTGACCCTTCTCCTTGTCTTGCAGGAAGAGGAGCAGGAGCTGGACAGTGAGGAGGGTCCACCGCAGGCAGGGCCTGAAGAAGAAGACGGTGAGTGGGACCCGGCCTCCAGGCTGCACATTGCTGCCACCCCCCCCCCCAGGGCGGCATTATCGCCTCTGGCTGTGGGGGCTGGGCTTTGCCATGGACCATTGGATTCCCCAGATGAGGATTCAAGTGGCCAGATGAAGGGGAGTGGATGGTGGAGGGGGAGAGGTGGGGGAGAAGGACTGAGAAGTTGGAGAACACTGAGGTCGGAGCCTGCTCCTCTCTGACCCCTGCCTTCTCACCCATCTCCCTGCCCACCCGCTTTGCTCTTTTGGCCATCGATTTTCCATCTGTACAGTATGCGTGCATGGATGCTGAGTTACTTCAGTCGTATCTGACTCTTTGTGACCCTGTGGACTGTAGTCCATGGGATTCTCCAGGCAAGAATACTGGAGTGGGTTGCCATGCCCTCCTCCAGGGGATCTTCCCGACCCAGGGATCAAACCCGAGTCTTTTATGTCTCCTGCATTGGCAGGCAGGTTCTTTACCACTAGCACCACCTGGGAAGCCCATCTATACAATATGAGTTATCTGCAAATACGGATGGCCCATCACTGACCTTCTATTTCCTGTGGTGCCTAACTCCATTCTCATCCTCACTTTGTGCATTTCATGTTTCTCTCAAATGCCTCGGACCTATTTTACAGAGACTAAAGCCACTTTCAGGGCCGCCTCTTGGGTTCTGCAGGTTCAAGTTCCCTGGAGAGGAAACGTCTGATTTCCAAGCAGCTCTAGCTGACCAGCCAGACCTGTGTGGCCATCGGATCCAAGGTGGCCAGGGGAAGAGACACGGGGTGACTGGGAGCCTCAAGGAAATGGAACAATTCAGACTTAACTAGGTGGAAACAATGTGTTTGCTCTGGGCACCCACAGGGACCAGCGCCCCAGACAGATGGGACCCAACACGGCGGAGGGGGGGGCCTCTGCTGGATCTGTCATGTTTTATTTCTTTATTTAAAAAGAAAAGGAAGAAGAAGAAACTGAAGCAAAAATAGCAAAGTGTCAGCACTGGTCAAATCTATATGGCATGTCCCCGGAGGACTTATTACTTTCTGGACTTTTGTGTACATTTGAAATATTTCAAGATTTTTTAAAAGGGGTACTGTTGTTGTGATTTTTAAGTCAACAGCTGGCAGGGGCCCCAGAAAGAGAGGGCTTCAGGAATGCAGTAACCAGGGCTGGTGGTGTGGGCCAGGCGGCCAGGGTTGGGCTGGGGCTGGGGGAGGGGGTGTGTGAGGAGGCTTCCCCCACCAGGAGGCCCGGCAGGAAAGGGCCTTGGGTTTCTATCCAGACAGCTTTAGAGGAAGGGGGGGTGGGGCAGAAGGCTGCGGGGGACGGGGCTTGGGTGGGGGTGGACATCAGCCCCTTGGCAGGGGCTCCCCTTCCGCTGCTGTCCTGTCCCTGCCACGTCACTGGATCCTATTAGTGATTTGGGAATGCAGAAGGCAAAAGCTGAGGCTGCTGGTGGCCCCGGGGGGCCAGGACACGGGGAGGCTCCGCAGACCCCTCTTCTGGAACACTGTCAGACATTCCGCCCCACACCCAGCCGTGTGCAGGGTCGCCGGGGGCCCTCCCTCCCTATCCGACTGCTGCTCCTGGACCTTGCCTGTCCCCCAGGCCACCTCCCGGCAGCCCTCTGGAGGCCGAGGCAGGAGAGGCCCCCGGCCCTCTGCAGTGAGCAGTTCCGCTTGCTAATTAATTAGCGTTTGCCAAGGCGCCTTCCCTAAGTGACTGGGCGGATTCACAGAAGACGGCCCACGAGGAAGTTCCCCTCCCCGGGGGGCTCTCACGTTGAACCCCTCCCTGGTCTAGCCGCCTTGGATGTGGCTGTGTGTCCCTCGATCACCATATGGGATTAAGCGAAAGCCTTTTCAAGTGGTTTGTTCTCTCCAGCTCGGGAGAAGCATCATCAGACCCGCCCCACAGATTGAAACCTTCAGCAGTACCCAGCTGGCAGCATTTTTCTGCTTTATGTTTCTAAAACATAGCAACATTATGACCTTGACGTCGAGGTTAATCAGTTTTCTTTGTCCGTTGCCCCTTCCTGAGGTCCAGAAGCCAGCATGGCTGCGAGCTTGTTCTGATAATAGCTCCATGTGATTCTGCCCCTTGGCAGGTTCTTTCCTGACCACCAAAGACCCCTGGCCCCTCAAACGGTGGCCCCGAATTGCTCAGCTTGGCTCCCAGATCCCCAGATGTCGCAGTCCAAGCCCTGAGCTGTTGGAAGCTCCCAATGCTGCGGGCCCTTGGCTCATCAGCCTGAGGGGAGAGCAGCTGATGGGAGCGGGGTCTCCAGGGAGAGGGACGGGCTCATCCGGTCTCAGCACCAAGCCCCAGGCCCAGCTCACCAAGAGGAAGAATGTGCTCTTGAATTCTGCAGTACTTGCTGAATGAATGAAGAGCCAAGTGCAGAGTGAAGAGCAAAAAATATTCAGCTGGTCTCTGCATTTCCCATACTCAATTCTTTATACCTTAACAGAAATGTAATAAGCCCCCCCCCACCCCGCCCCGGCGCCTCGGCTGCTCATCTTGTGTCCCCCTGTCCCCTAGCTCCCTGCCACCCGGCCTCACTGGCTTCCTTGCTTTGCTAGATCCGTCTCCCCAGACCTGCAGCTTCACCTGAAAAGCCCTCCCTGACAGCCTTCCCTCTGCCATTAAACTTCCAAGCAGCGCCCTCCCCACCTTCCTCTCCCCTCCCACTGTCCTTTGCTGAAGAGCTCTCAGGACCTACTGAAAACTCTGCTATTCTGATTACTCATCTTTGCCCGCTCTATACTTTCTTCCCTGCTAAGCCCCCAGCACCGAGCAGAGTGCTCACTGAATATCAATATTTGCTGAATGAATGAAGAGCAAATTAATCCCTGTCCAGACGTGGGGTGAGGGGAGTGCTCAGCCCTGGGGGCCAGATTCTCCTGCAAAGTCAGTCAGGTTGTGGTGAGAGCAAACACCACCCCCACGACAACCCCCGGGTTCTGAATTTGCATCCAGAACCTTCTTCCTTTGGCCGAGAGAGAACGCGAGGCTCAGAGGCTGCAGCCCTTTCCTGCCTGGAGCCCCGGCCAGCCTGTCTGATCACTGGGGACAACCGCCAGCTGGAGACCGTCTGGGTGGCCCCAGGGCAGGATGTGGAGGTGTTTGAGATCCCTGACATTTGAGTGACATAGAACAGAACTGAAAAATAAGACATCTGTGTGGGAAGGCGATTTGCTGGTCTCTGCGTTTCCCATACTCAATTCTTTATACAT
Organism: Cervus canadensis; assembly: GCF_019320065.1. Taxonomy (NCBI): domain Eukaryota; kingdom Metazoa; phylum Chordata; class Mammalia; order Artiodactyla; family Cervidae; genus Cervus; species Cervus canadensis. Next base: position 7,966,299 of record NC_057386.1, on the reverse strand, counting down.
TAACGGAAATTAGATAGGACAAGCTGTTCAGCCTCGGTCCCCCAGGCTGGCTGGAGGCTGTCTGCCCCTCACCTGCTGAGCTGAAGGACCATGTAAGGGCACTGCTTCCCGAGGGAATGCTCTCCACTGGACACCCGGCCAGGAGAATGCTCACAGCTCTTTCCTTTTCTACCCTGCAGCCTTCTCCCCACATCACACATGCCTGTTTTTCTCTGTCCAGACCCCCTGGTACACCCTCCCAGGCCTCTAGAACTGCCCTTCTGTACATTCCAAAGCAGCTACAAGGTCTTACAAAGGCTGCTCTGGGTTTGGCAAGCCTGGGAACACCCATTCAGTAATAAGTACTTTAAAATATATATGAAAATGAAAGTCGTTCAGTCGTGTCCAACTCTTTGCGACCCCGTGGACTATACAGTCCATGGAATACAGTTCATGGAATTCTCCAGGCAAGAATACTGGGGTGGGTAGCTGTTCCCTTCTCCAGGGGATCTTCCCAACCCAGGGATCAAACCCAGGTCTCCCACATTGCAGGTGGATTCTTTGCCAGCCACCTGGGAAGCCCAAAATATATATATATTGTGTGTATATATATATATATATATATGTATTTGGTGGTGCCAGGCCTTAGTCGCAGCGTGTGGGATCTAGTTCCATGACCAGGGATTGAACCCAGGCCCCTCTGCATTGGGAGCTCAGAGTCTTAGCCACTGGACCACCAGGGAGGTCCCCCTAAGTACTGGTTTTAATGACCTATTTAAACACGCCATGGACAAGCCCACATCATCCCTTGTCCCATTGTGGGCTGGATGCATTTGTTTTTTTTTTAATCACCGGTGGGAGGAGGGGCATAGAAGGCGCCTGCCGACATGAGGCTCCTAGAGGGCAGGGTGGACATCCTCAAGCCCAGAAGACCCAGGACCCCGGCAGGAGGGTCGCCGGTCCCTGTTGCAGGTCCTTGTTACCCGGGACCCAGGGAGAGGCAGGGAACGCAGCACCCAGGCACAGCCTGCTTCCCAGAGATAAGTGCCCTCTGTCTGACCGTGTAATGAGCACAGCAGCACTGGGGAGGAAGGATCAGGATGGGGGGAGAAAAGCCCCGGGGACAGCTGTCTGGCCAGAGCCCTTAAGGGAGAGGGGCCGACAGGCAGCTCGGAGGCCCAGCCTGGTCTTGGGAGAATGCCTGTGTGCCGGCCAAGTCGCTGCAGTCGTGACCAGCTCTGCGACCCCGTGGACTGTTAGCCCGCCAGGCTCCTCTGTCCATGGGATTCTCCAGGCAAGAATACTGGAGTGGGTTGCCATGCCCTCCTCCCGGGGATCTTCCCTACCCAGGGATCCTACCAGAGTCTCCTGCATTGGCAGGCAGATTCTTTAACACTAGCCTGGGAAGCCCCTTGGGAGAATGGATGGAACCAAATGGCCTGGGGGGGCTGGTGTGTGTGTGTGTGTGTGTGTGCGTGCGCGCGCGCGCGCATGCGCGCGCGCACAGGTTTCATTCTGGCTATCTCATCCCCGGTTCAAGTTCCTAAAAAGAGTTCCTGAGTGGAAAGGATGTGGGGAGATCCTTCCAGACGCAGGCCTGGGGTGGGCATGGGGCCCCGTCTGCCCCTCTTCCAAGCGGGGAGCCCTCTCTGGCCCACATGGTTCTTTGGAAACTAAGGAAGGGAAAGGGGACTAAATTTACCAGAGAGCCCGGCACGCTAACCGGCTCTACTGGGTGTCGTCTCTGCAGGGGGCGAGGCCTTCTCCTTCAAATACAGCCCTGGGAAGCTGCGGGGAAACCAGTACAAGAAGATGATGACCAAGGAGGAGCTGGAGGAGGAACAGAGGTAGGCCGCCCGGCCCTCCTCCGGGCTGCTCAGCTTTCTGGGGTTCCGGCGAGCGAGCGGGAAGAGGAGGCGGGCCTCCCACAAGCCACGCCCCCACTGCCCCATTTCCGTTTTAGGGTTTTTTTCCCCCCTGTCCTGGCTCCATTTCCCCCAACAGTACCCTTGGGAAACTGGAGGAGCGGGTGACAGGGAGGAGGGAGGGAGGCAGAGCCCTTTCTTGCCCCCCCCCCGCCCCCACCGAAAGGGGGAAAGCAAGATGCTTGGGAAGAGCCTGGAGCAGATCCGGCTGTTCACAGTACACGGAGAGTTCATGACAAAACCAATCCATCACTTCAGGACAGAGCACGATTCTTTCTGCTCATCCGCCTGGCAGCCAAGCGCCCCCGCCCTACCCCGCCAGCACCCTCCAGCTCCCCCATTCCCACCCTCTCCCCAGCACGGGGCCAGCAGTCCTTTTTTATCTGTTCTGCTCCATGGAGCTCTGAGGCAGCTGCAGCCACGGCAGCAACTCATTTTTAGAACTGGGTTCTTCCCCCGCCCGTCGCCAGCCGGACACCCACGCTGACGCATGGGCTTCCCTCCTAAGGGGCAGCGGGACAGCGGGGACGGGTCAGGGGAAGAACCGGTGGTCTGACAAAGGCCAGCCTGTGGCCTGGGGTCCTTTTGGTTCAGGCACACATCTCTATTAACAAATGGGGGCGTGTTTCCTGAGCCCAGTAACCCGGAGGGGCTGGGCGATCACTCCCCACTGGCTACCGCAAGCTGGATTCTAGGGTCAGGAATGGAGGCTCTGTTATTCCAGGATCTAGATTCTATTATTTCCAACCCACCCAGCATCACTCAGGAGTCAAGAAGGTGCTCTGCCCACGAGAACCCCTTTTCCCCTCCTGGAGCTGCCGCCAATCCTTCCAAACCTGACCTGGAAGGCTCTTCACCCCGGGGTGGAGGGGTGGCAGGGTGAGCCCGGCCTGGGGGAGGTGTCCCCCCCACTCCTTGGTGCCCATGCGCCGCGGCCTCTGGGTGTGACCCGGTTTGCTGCCTTTATATTTCAGGATTGAGCTGACTTCTGACCTCACTTCCCTGTAGCAAGTTCCTTAGGTCCTGAGCCACAAATATTCTTGCAAATCCTTTTGGTAAGGAGATTGACTTCTTAGATTAGTGGTGCCTCCTTCATCCTGTCTGTGACTGTCCCCATCACGACTGTGATCTAAATCTCTCCTCCTCCGCCGCCTTCATAACCGATTAATTCATTTCTGTGCACCCGGGCCGGCTCATTCTCATCTAGCTCAGGGCTCCTGGGCCAGGAGGCCTCTTTCCCACGGCCCAGGGATTCTTGGAGGCCCAAGTCCCTCCTGGACCTAATGAACCAGCTGCTTGGAGGACCAGCGCCCCCTTGTGAGCCTGGGGGGAAACTGTCCTCCCGACAACGTGGTGTTCACCCCTGCAGCCTTAGTCCTACCCTAAGAAAGCTCCAATACTTTGGCCACCTGATGCAAAGAACCGACTCATTGGAAAAGACCCTGATGCTGGAAAAGATTGAGGGCAAGGGGAGAAGGGGGCGACAGAGGATGAGATATTAGATGGTATCACTGACTCAATGGACATGAGTTTGAGCAAACTCCGGGAGACAGTGAAGGACAGGGAAGCCTGATGTGCTGCAGTCCACGGAGTCACAAAGAGTTGGGCACCTCTTAGCGACTGAACAACAACAAAAGAAAGAACAGTGCCCAGCAGAAACCCTGTGCCAAGTTGTGGGTCAGGCAGGTGGTTATGATCAGAGCAAGGGTTGGCAGAGGACTACGGCCCTGTTTTTGTAAATCCAGTGTGACTGGAACCCGGCTGCGTTCATTTGTTTTTCTGTGGTCTGTGGCAGCTTTTGCACTGCAGGGGCTGAACTGAGCAGTGTCAGAGGGACCGTGGGGCCCATAAAGCCTAAAAGAGTCAGAACCTGGCCCTTTCCAGAAAAGGTGTGCAGCCCAGCGTTAAGGATGGAGGGGGCTTGACGTGCCTGTGGGTCCCTCGAAGGCCCCTGTGGGCAGAGGCTGTGGCCAGAACCCCGGCCTTATTCTGTGTCTGCTGCAGATGTGAGGGACCATTAGAAAGGGAAAGGCCAGTTAGCCGACTGGATGGCAGGATCAGGCTGGGGTCAGACTGCCACCGTCTCTGGGTTCACAGCTGGGACGTCGGGCAGGAAGAAGGAAAGTCCTTCCTCCATGGTGTCCAGAGAGCAGACTGTGTTGGCCGGGGGGCGGTGGAGGGGGGGTGGTTCTTTCCCGGCTGGATCTTTGGGGCTCTCCAGATAAGTGCTGTTCTGTGGGAGTGGAGACTGCCCGAGTACGGCTGTTGGGGTGAAGGTTTCTCACCTCCTCACCTGCAGGCTTGGTTATCACAGCCCTGCCCAAGCTGAGAAGGAGGGACTGGGGGACTTAGTGGCCCGTGAACACGGTCCTCCCAGGACGGGGCTGGAGTTCATGTTCATTTTCATTACCGCCCCTCCCAGCATGCTCCCGGGGCTGCCCCACACATCTGCCTGTGGGGCCTGCTTGCTGTCTCCCTGCACGTGGTCAGCTGCACGTGGTCCCTGCACGTGGTCAGCCCCCTCAGTGCTGCACGGGGCCCCATGACACCCACCCTTCTCACATGGTCCTCGCATGGTGATGCTTGGGGTTGCAGAGGCTGGCAAGTGTGGCTTTGTCTTTCCATCTACAGCGAGATAGATCCTCTGGGGACCAGGAGAGCTGATGGGAGTGAGACAGCTCTGGTCCTGGTTAGGTTCAGAAAACTGCCTTGGGATTGTCAGGGTGAAAAATACCGTGAAACCACTAAAACCACAGGCCAGTGAAAAGTGTGTGCTCTTCTTTGACTGTCAAATTCTAGTCAACCAAACTCTGCTTGTTTCTAATTCCTTTCCTGGCATTCAGGGTCCCCATCACGTGGCAAGCGGGTTAAAAGCCCATGCTGCAAATTCTTGACTTTAAATTCACTAAGCCGACCAACAGAGTAGTATGGGTCCCCCCGCAGCTCTTCTGGGAGGTGCCACAGGCAGCCTCAGAACGTGGCTGGGGTGGGGGACTTGCAGGTTGAGACTGCTCCCCACAGCAAGACACTGCCACTCACCCCCAAGGCTAGTGAAACTGGCGAGCTTGACTGGCTTCTAGCTTGGCAGCAAAAAAAGAAAAAAGGGACCATTGGGCACTCTTTTTGTTGTACACCATCCCTTCTTCCCATCTTCTGGACCAGGGAAAAGTGGAACCCAGGGGGTAGACCAGCTGGCTCTGATAATCAGGACCCAGGACTCAAGCACCCACTCCATTCTGAATGTCCCCAGGACTGGCCTGACCCTTTTGGAAGTGAACACCACTCTAGTAGATGATGTTTTGAAATGCATAACTGGCAAGGGTGAATGGATCTTCTGTTCTCTACCTCCTGACGTGTCTGTGAGTCATCCACCAGCATGAATTTCTAGAAACACGTGCTGGCTCAGGTCCACATGAGGGCGCCAGAGGGATAAAGTTGGATTCCCCCCGGGCTCCCTCAGCGCTCACCTGGGTAAAGGAGTGCTTGACTTGTCCTTTAGAAAAGGTGCACACGCCATTTGCCTCATCTGGGGAGTACATGTCCTTAGAAGCCACTGCCCCCAGAAGGGAAAAAACCCACCTAGCAAGGACAGGAAATAATCCTTGGTGAGAGGACCAGGTTAGCACGGCACAGAGCCAAGAATCTGACCCTGGCAGTCTGACCTGCCTAACTAAATACAGGTGAGGCCTCAGCCCACCCACCTACATATGGCTGCCCGGCTCATTGACACTTGGGGGACCCTCCCCGCCAACTACCTGCTAAGGGACCCTCCCTGTTAAACAAGTGAGCCCCAATCTGCCCAGCTACCTAATTGAGGACCCAACCTGCTCAACCGCCTACATGTGAGATCCAAACTGCGCAAATACCCAGTGTGGGACCCTCCCTGCCAACTACCTACAAGTGGGCTTCAACCTGCTCAGCTACCCACATGGGTACCTGAACCCCCCAAATATCTAAGTGAGGGACCCTACCTGACCAACTAAAGTCTGACACTCACTGCCAACACTCTGCAAGTGGGACCTGCCTAACTGTCTACTTGTGCAACTCGACCCGCCCAGCTCCTGCCTGTAGGACCCAACCTGAATGAGGGCCCTGTCCTGCTCAGCTACCAGTGTGAGCAACCCCTACCTGCTCAATTACCCACGGGTAGCACCCAACCTGCCCAGCTACCTACACATGGACCCCAACTTGCTCAACTACCCACAAAGGGACCCGACCTGCCCAGCTACTCAAGTGAGGGATCTAACCTGCCTAATTACCCACATGTGGGTCCCAGTCTGCCAACTACCTACAACTGGGCCCTTGACCTGCTCAACTATCGGTGTGTGGGCCCTGACCTGCCCAATTATCTAACTGAAGGTCCACCATGACCGACTACCTACAGGTGGAAACTTAGCTGCGAAACTACCAACCCGTGGGCCCCTATCCGCCCTACTGCCTAATTGAGGACCCTCCCTGCCTAACTACCCATGTGTGGGACCCCCAACCTGCTCGGTCCCCCACACTTGGGACCCTCTTTGGGACTGCTTAACTGCCCGTTTGTGGGACCTGAACTAAATACATACATGAAGGACTCGATCTGCCTACTGACCTACAAGTGGGACCTGTTGGCCTAACTACCCACACATGGGGCCTGACCCTCTTCCCGGTAGGCCTGGCGGAGGGTCTCAGGCTGGCTTTGGTTAGAGGGCCATCCTGCTGCCGGTGACGAGAGGCAAACTCCCCTGGGGTCTGAATCCTAGCGTCTGGGCTGGCTTCTGCAATTCCAAACGTTCCCCTTCCTCACCCTATTTCCCCCCTTCTTTTCCTGCCATAGGATGGTATGAGTGAAATCAATGATCTTTTCCCCTTATTTCTCTTTACAGAACCGAGGAATAATGAAGTTATCCTTAGGCTCCTCCTAAAGGCTTTTCCTTTTGGCATCTTAAAACTTGAGCGATACAGTGGAAGCCCCAGAGAGGAGCAAGTGGGCTCCTGGGGTGCATTTTCCTACATAAATCTGCCAGGAGTCGACCCCCCCTCCAGGACTTTCCTTGGCTGGGAGGGTCCACAGTGCCTGGGGTGATCCCTTGCAGAAGCATTCCTCCCTGTCTGCGTGGATTGCTTTGTTTAGCTGAAGGATTTTCCTGGACTTTTATTTTCCTTGTCACTCAATGTTCCTGTTGTCCACACACCCTTTACACCTGAGATATTACCAGTGTCACCAATGCCATCATTTTAAAATCAGTATAGTTTCATCCCAGCCCTTCTGCTTTTCATCAGCGAAGCCAAACCAAGAGAGACATTGAGGTGTGATAGACACATGATGGGGCGCTGCCTGGGCCCACTGGGTGCTCAGGGGGGTCGACTGCCCTGCTCCCCGTTAAGGCCCGCTTCCCCTCTGTCTTTAGCTGGCTGGATTGGGGGGTGAGGGAGACGATGGTTGATGCGTGGGCAGCAAAGCACCAGAACCAGCTGTTGATTTCCTCTGGCCCTTGCCCTCCACTTAGAGCAGGCTTGGATCCAGCCCTCTTGTTGCCAAGAGGCCTTTTCACCATGTTCTTACCAGCTCAGCTGCATCTTCACCTTCACTTTAACAGAAGCAATAATGATAGTGTTCGCTTAAAATAGACGTTTCAGTTCTGCCTTTTCCTCGGTTTCATAGATGAGTTAGAACTTCACCAGATCATCAGATGGGGTCCGAGATCCGTTTCTTGGAATTTTATATTGGACGATATTTATACTATACCAAAAACTAATCTGCAGTTTTTAGATTTATTGGTTAAAACATTTTTTAAAGCACTAAGTTTATAGGAAAATTTCTTTTTTTATCTAATGCAAGGCTGGGAAATGTTCAATGTCAGTTTCCAGGGCATGTTACATTCCCAGGGACCTTCTCCTCCAGGTCTAGTACTTTAGGTTCATGGGTTTAGGACAGAATAGGGAACAAAGGAAGAGCCACACAGAACCACGTAACAAATAGCAGATGTGCTCCTGTGAGCGGCCCCTGCCCCACACAGCGGTAGTAAGAGATGTCATTGTCCAGGCCAGTGTCTGATTAAAAAAATAGGTGACTCTCTCCAGGTTATGAAGTTTGTCTGGACACTTTCTGAATGTGGCTTGCAGGCACCAAACCTCATGTACTCCTTATGGCTTGGATTTCTGTATTCAGCCTTTGGTCCAATAAACTTTGAGTAGATGGTCTTGATTACTGCGTGTTTATTTCCATTTTGCTTTGTCTTTCAAAAATAATCTTTTTGAACCCATTAAAATTCGAGCTCGCTCTCTCTCAATTGGTGCCTGTTACTCTCCAGCAAAGTACAACATCCTAGAGACACATGGGAGGATTTGTGTTCCTTTGGGGGGTGCCCACTTGTACATCTGAATTCCATCCAAGGAGCTCAACTCACAGCCTCTTGACCCATCGTATTCCTTTCTTCAGGCAGTAGGGTACCGCAGACTTCCCACAGGTTCCTTCTCCTCTGGATAGGAAAGTGGATTGTAGAAATAACTTCTCTAGGGTGAGTGAGAGAGGCTTGGATGTGGGACTTCAGTATTTCAGCTTCTAGCTGCTGCTCTAGTCAGAAAACCAACGACTTGCTGTTTGGAGATAAGGGGTTATTGCAGAAAGAATATGTTAGGACAAGTGTAAGACCAGACATGGAGTGGGAGCCCCCTCTAGGCAGGATAGAGGTGCCGGCTGGGCAGTGCTGTGCCCTGCAAAGCCAGGGTGCCCAGAGCCTGTGCTGAGGCCCTGCGTCCTGGTGGGTCTGCAGGGACCAGAGCAGACCTGCTGTTTGCTTGACACCCTCTGAAGGTGGCCTGTGCCGATCTGCCGGTAGAGTGTGGAGGGAGGAATAACAGAAGCCTGAAACTGGCGTGGTGAGCCCGTGCCAGCAGGCAGGGCCAAGCCAGGCTGACGGCACAGCAGGGCAGAACCAAGAAGAAAGCAGCCCGCGGCAGCCGACCGTCTCCCCGCCCTTTCATGTTTGCGCTGCTGGGAGGTGTCCTGTGCTGGTCAGATGACATGGCCCGGCTTCACAGAGATGACAGACATCACTCCCAGCCCCCAGCCCCCCAGCCCAGGTGCAGTGAACATAAAGCTGATCTCCAGCCAGGCCTGTTCCCTGGTAGGAGGGGCAGAGCCCCTGGAAAAAGGCGCCCCTTCCTCTGGGCAGTGAGACCCCACACCCCCACTTGCCCCTGGGCCAAGCACCCTGTGCACACATCTATATGCTCCCCTGTTTCCCAGCCAATTGTGTTGTATCTTCCTCCACTTTTGGCTCAGCCGTCTAAACTAGCAGCCCCCAACCTTTTTGGCACCAGAAACTGGTTTCGCGGAAGACAGTTTTCCCATGGACGGGGGCCGGGGGTGGGAGGAAGTGGTTTCAGAACGGTTCAAGCACATTACATTTATTGTGCACTTGACTTCTATTATTATTACATCAGCCCCACCTCAGATCATCAGATCCTGGAGGTTGGGGACCCCTGCTAAACGAAGGCTGTTTCTAACATGTCTCTTCCCAGGCTCTCCAGTCACCTGTGGAACACCTCTCCTTCCTTGTGGCCCACCCCCCAGGAGATGTGCAGTCAACATTAAAGGGAGGCCCATGGGGAAGTGCAGTGACAAGAACCTCAGTGATAACCTGGGGTCCCCAAATCTCCAGGGCAGACCCCAAGACTTAGTTTCCAGTTAATAGAAGGCTCTTTTCTTTTTTTTTTTTTAAGACCAAAAGAGCTCCTGTGTTAAGAGCGGGTTTTGTCTTTGTTTCATTTCCTTATTCTGACTCTACGGGAGGCACAAGCCTCTGTCTCTCCCTGGCTTGGGAGCATCTTTTTCCTCTTTATCCTTTCTTCTTGACAGAGTTCAGAAGGAACAGCTGGCTGCCATCTTCAAGCTCATGAAGGACAACAAGGAGACGTTTGGCGAGATGTCCGATGGTGATGTGCAGGAACAGCTCCGGCTCTACGACATGTAGGCCGCCTCCGCCCGGCAGGACGCCGTGACAGCCGGGTTGCGAGAGCTGAGCCGTGACAGCTGGGCCACGACTCTGCCCCCACCTGGGACCCACACCCTTGCTATTCTCAGACTTTTGTAGGCTTCCCTTTATCTTATGTACATAGATGTAGAGATGTAGCATATACAGAGTTTCTCAGTTCTTGCAGCTTAGATATCATGTTACAGGAGTCAGGATAGTTGTCCTCAAAGGAGAAGAAAACATCCCTGAGTCCTTTGGCTTCTGTTTGCTGGGGAGGGCCCAGCTGTGACATGGGTTCCCCTTTGAAACTGTCATCTGATCCAAATTAGATCCTAGGCAAGCAGCTGCCCAGAAGGGCTGGCTCGAAGCCTCAGCTCCCCACCCTGCCCGCCCCCCCAACCCAGCACACAGTGTGGAAAAGATTCAGGGATGCTGTAAGGAGGAAGAGTATCAGGTCCCGCTGCCCGAGTATCACGGCTATTAACACTACACCTTCCTCTGCCTTGGAAGAATTTCTGGAAGCTTCTGTCACTGTTTGGGAGCAAGCCATAGGGGAGCATCTCTAAAAAAGTAAAAAAAAGTCTGATTCAAAGACTCACCTTCCATCCTGGAACAAAGCAACGGTATCAGAGTTGGGACCCTCTAATAGTATCTCTTATTTAACCATGACACTTACTTTATATATAATTAAGATTTCTGTGAGGGCTCATCACGCACCTAGACCTGTGCTAGACACTGTCAATAGAAATAAAATACGCAGCACAGTCTCTACCTTTAGAGAAATTAAAGTCCTATGGAGGAGAATTCCCTGCTGGTCCAGTGGTTAAGAGCCGGTGCTTTTACTGCCGAGGATGTGGGTTTAATCCCTGGTCAGGGAACTAAGATCCTGGAAGCTGTGAGGTACAGCCATAAACAAACAAATAAAAATCAAGACCTTTGGAGAAGCCAGGTGCACATGCAGGAGAAGAAAACCTCACCAGTTAGCATTCAATAAAATGCCAAAATGACCTCATGAAGAGTGTCTGGACCACCTTAGCACATCAATAAAGTTCTGTGAGTCAGTGAATGCACAATGATGACAATAAGAGCGGTTCTTTAATGCTGTCCAGATCCTGCTTCTGATCACCCCACTGGCTGAAAAATCCATAGCCAATTGAGTTAAGGTGGGATTGCTAAAAGGATAACCTAAGAAAGTTCTTGAAAATATTTTTTATTTGCTGAAATAAAACTAAACACATGAAAGTAAAAGCAGCAGTGGCGTTTTACGAACCTCAATTTAATAATTATCACGGGGAACACAGTGAACTTTCCTTCCCCCTCTCTTGCTTTTTAGAGTTTTTCCCAGACCCCTTCCCCCATCTGTCACAGTAATTGCTTTAGCTTCTTTGCTGACAGTTCACAACAGGAGGGTTTGCTCTCTGTGTTTGTTGTTATATCCAAATGTCAGTATTTTTTTCTTTTTTAAAATATTATTTTTATCTTTTGTGTCACTGCTGTTTTAAAATGTTATGACTTAAGTATTGTTTGTTTCCTCTCTCGTGTCCCAGGGACCACCCCCGCCCCTCCACAACCAGGTTGTTTTCTACCTTCCTGCCCGCCCTAAATGCATGTCAGCAGAACTTGCACTGCCATGCAGCCACTTTATGTCTCTTTCCTCGCTTCCTTCTTCCAGTCCTTCTCTCATTTTATCAAACAAACAAATGAGTTGTGGGTACTTGAGTCAAAATTCTTATGACTACAGAAAAAGTACATTGAAGGAAATTGTCTATACTTGGTTCGGCTAAGATATTCCAACTGCAAAGAACTGAAAAGTCCAACTCAGTTATCTTAAATAAGAGGAGAACCAGGGCATGAGAGGAGTCCAAAAGCAGAATGGCTTCAGGTCCAGAAGAGACAGGGCCCAAGTTATAACTCTCTTAGCTTGGACTTCCTTGCACTGTGGGCTTTTGTCACAAACCAGCTCTCTTCATGGTTGCAAGATGGCTGTAGGAGTTCAGATATCACGTTCAGAAGCAGGAAAAGGTACATTTCTTGCTTGTGTCTCTAGGAGTAAGGAGTAAGGCACCTGAATCAGGTGCACCAACTGGCCAGAATGTCATGTGTCCATTCCCTCATCAATCACTAGCAAGGAGATGGGACCACCATGGTTGGCTGAGATGCCTGGGACTGGAACCAGCATCCCCTAAGCACATAGTCATGCAGAGGAGCGGGTCACTGAACCTCACTGGGGCTCTGTGAGAAAGGGGTAGTGTACAGATAGACAGGATCACTCTGTCACCTGATGGTGACTTGGAAGCCAGTGTCTGAGTGCCCAGCATACGTGACACTCCTGGGTAGTGGTTCTGTTGCCCAGGCTCTGCGCCTCTGATGTTCTGCAGAGGCACTGCAGGCTTGTTACCATCATTGGGTGACTTTGATGCCATTTCCAGATAAGACCTGGCTTCTGTTTATATGATTTCTGTCACTTCATCTGCTTCACTGGGACACCACTGGCCAGAAGAGTCCACTTAAACCCATTTTCAATTGACATCCATATGTCCTACCAGATATCAATATTGCTATAGATCAGGAAAATCGAAGCCCCTTCAGGAAAATGTACTTGCAGAATCAGAACTTGTTCTTAGAAGCTTCTGGGAGTCAGTGCAACAAACACATGGCCTTCTCTGCAAGCTGAAAGCAAAAGGAAACAACCATAAGCGTCTGGAGGAAGAAAATTAGATTCCATCAGGGCCATTGCATTGTCCTTAACAGAGAACCTTGCTGAATTTTGGACTTCTGCCAATCTCATAGGTCATAATGTTAGCTCAATAAAATTTTAATTTGCATTTTTTTTTATTATGAAAAAGTTTGCACGTCCATTTTCCCTGGGGCACAATTTCATCCGGTCGCTAATCGCCTACATTATATACTCTGAGAAACCACACGCCCGCAGATTGGACCAATCACTTTCCAGGGCCAATATCCCTTGCGGCGCCTCAGTGGCTCAAGCATCTGCTAATCTATAGCGAAAGGCGGAGCCCTTGATTGCCATTGGGTACCGCACCCTCCCGTCGCTCCCCGCCTCCCTCTGAGGCGGGAAGTCCCGTAAACCTGGTCGCATCCCGTCGGGTTTCCTCAATGATTGACAAGAGTCTTTGTCCAATAAGGCGCGCAGGCTGCCACATCCCGCCCGCACGAGGCCTTGCCTTGCTCCTCGGCGGCGGAGGCTGCCTGGGGCCCGTTCGCGGACCGGGTCTCCGCAGAGTGCGCGCCCACAGGGCTAACTTGTCGTCCAGCGCCTCTCGGTGGCCGCGCCCACTGGGCTCAAGTCAGAAGATCCGTCCCCTCACCGAGTTCCCTGACGCTTAGGAGTGCGACCTGGCGACATGTCCCGCCTAGGGCCGCTTTCCAGTTCCCTCCTGAGGCCAGGCTCCGGCAAGTGAGCAAGCCGACCACCATGTTAGACCCATAATTCGAAGATGAATTCGAGCCGGTCCCTGCACCCCAGTGACTCTCCAAGCCCGCCCTGGACTCCCAGGCCACGGTCCTGCCTCTGAATCCAACACACCCTTTAACCCCCTTCGGTGTTTAGGCAAAATCCAACAAATCCTCCGATCAGGCAACTCTACACACCCATATATTCTCACCAAGGTATCTGGTATTAGGCTGACCTTCAAGAAAGGGCAAAGTGAAATGAGTCACACCTTCTTTCCTCTGTGCTCGCCCTTTCACATTATGCCCCAGGCGCTTAAGCTGAGGTTTACCAAAGCAAGCTCTGAGTTCAGTGTGAGATCAAGTTGGACTCAGCCTCTCTGAATGAATGGTCAAATTGTTTCCATTCTGACACTTAAGTCGGGCCCACTGGAGGCTCCACAGCGCTAGAGGAGGTTCCACCGACATCGAATCTTTGGGCCTGATGGCGCCTGGGTCCTCTACAAAATGAAAAAGAGACCCATACTCCAGAGCATGCCGAGTCATCAGAGGTTACTGAGCTGTTAAGTAATCCTCAGTCTGCAATCAGGTTTGTTAAGTAATCCTCAGTCTGCAATCAGGATTTCTTTATAAATTTCTTTTTTTCCCCCCTCACCTCTTTAGGTGCCTGAATTACCTTTTGTGAGGGCTCCAACAGGGGACAGGTTAAATTGACAGGCTGTCAGTTATTTAGCTTCTTCAAAGGTTGATCACACTCACTTCAGAACTGTGTGAGGTGGTGTCTTTGGTTCTCTTGTAATTAGCGTCAATGATGCTGCAAGTTCAGTTTTAGGAGAGGAAGCAGCTGGCAAGGGGAATAAAATTAACAAAATTGTTCCAGGAAGAATGGCGGAAATGAGAGCAAGGGAGTCAAAGCACATAGGATTCAGATCTGAATATTGAGTGATGTGAATTGGCACATTTACCCTCTCAGACATTTATTGAGTCTGGCTTCAAGCACAAACGCTATGCTAGGTGATGTAATGCAAAATGCCTCGCTGAGATCAGGCAAGGTGAGAGGGAGGTTCCCTAACTTTTCAGAACACTTGCTGAATGCCGAAAACTATGTGCCTTGCCAGTGTTCTCTCACGAATCTTCACAACTCTGTGAAGGACATAACATTCTCCTACAGAAGAAAACAGGATTCAAAAAAGATTGATGATCCAGTTTTTAAAAATGAGCAAAGGATCTTAATAGACTTTTCTGCAAAGAAAATATACAAACGGCCAATGAGCACATGAAAAGATGTTCAACATGCAAATGACATGTAAATCAAAACCACAAGGAGACATCACTTCAGGACCACTAGAATGACCATAATTTAAAAAGACAAAAAATAAATAAATAAATAAAAAGACAATAACAAGTGTCGGTGAGGATGTGGGAAAATTGGAACTGCCACATACTTTTTTTTTTTAATTTTATTTCTTTTTAAACTTTAGTTCCCTGACCAGGGATTAAACCCACACCCCCTGCAGTGGAAGCGCAGAGTCTGCCAGGGAAGTCCCCTGCCCCACACTCTTGATAGGAATGTAAAATGATATGGCTACTTTGGAAAACAGTGGCAGTTCCACCCAGTATTAAACAAAGAATTGCCATGTGACTTCACAATTCTACATATATACCTGAGTGACATGAAAACATACCCTTACACTCACCACAGAAAAAGAAACAGCAACTATATGATGTGATGAGGTGGAAAATTACGTGACATGATGGAGGTAGAAATAATTTTGCAATATATACATATATTAAATCAACACATCATACTTCTTAAACTTACACACTTTTATATGTCAATCATATCTCAATAAAGTTGGAGAAAAACAAAAGATATGTCCATACAAAAACTTATAAATGAATGTTCATGGAAACATTATTTATCAGGGCTAAAATGTGGAAACAACCCAAATATCCATCAACTGATGTATGGACAAGTAAAATGTGGTAAATCAAAATAATGGAATATTATTCAGTGATAAAAAGGAATGAGGTAGTTACTTGCTACAGCATGGATGAACCCTGAAGCTTTAATGCTAAATGAGAAAAGTCAGATACAAGAAAAACACACTTTGGGACTTCCCTGGTGATCCAGTGGTTAAGAATCTGCCTTCCCATGCAGGGGAATGCCTGTTCCATCCCTGACTGGGGAACTAAAATCTCAGATGCCACAGGGCAATTAAACCTGAGCGCCACAACTAGAGAGAAGCCCCCATGCACCACAACTAGAAAAAGCCCATGCCCTGTAACAAAGATCCAGTGCAGCAAAAAAAGAAACCCCACATATTGCTTCATCCAGTTTATATGAAATGTCCTGAGTAGGTAAATTTATGGGGCTTTCTTTTTTTTAGGGGGGGGGGGGTGGGGGCTTTCTTTTTGACTCAGAGGTAAAGAATCTGAATCTGCCTGCAATGCAGAAGACTCGAGTTCGATCCCTGGGTGGAGAGGATCCCCTGGAGAAGGAAATGGCAACTCATTCCAGTATTCCTGCCTGGAGAATCCCGTGGACAGAGGAGACTGGTGGGCTACAGTCCATGGAGTCACAAAGGAGTCAGACATGTCTTAGCGACTACAACAGGCACATGTATAGACACAGGAAGGAGATTAGCGGTTGGTTGCCTGCGGCTGAGAATTGGCTCAGGAGGAAGACGGTATTTGGGGGAAGAGATGAAAGCACTCAAAATTGATTGTGATGATGTTTGCACAACTCCGTGTATATACTAAATAGATGAATGACATGGTATATGAATCATGGTATATGAAATATTTATTTTTTTGATTCTGATATATATAGTTTTTGCTTTTGTTTGTGTTTGGTGGCATTCCAGCCCAAATGGCAACATGAGCACATATTGTGAATGCCTCTTTAATCTTTTGGGTTTTTTTGTTTTTTTTTTAATCTATAACCATAAGGGGGAAAAAAAGACATGCCTTGGGTGTGTAACAATTTACAACTAATGTTTCTTATGAGCTTGTGCCTGGCTCTGTGATGAGAACTTGATGTCCTGTGTGATATAGTCCTTATGGAAAAAGTGGTGTGTGGTAGCTTGGGCCACTGGGAAACCAACTCTAAAGTGGAGATTATCATAAAAGAGGTTCATTAGGAAGTCCTCCTGGAGTCAACACCCGTGGTGAGAAGGGAAGGGGGCAGGACTGGATTGAGGGAGAATTCAAGTCCAACACAATCTCCGTAGAGGCCAAAACAGACTCTGTGGGGAGTTTTCAAGATGGGATGACCCTTCAGAGCCTATGGAGTGTGAGGACCAGCGTTTAATACTGCTTTGCCCATCAGTCATTAGATGCTGGCTACCCTGAGAAGAAGCTTGTTCTCGCCGATGAGGCAGCTCACCATAGGGAGGGAGCTTTACTTTATTGTTTTATGTGAACAAGTTATAGCATTTGGTAATAGATTTCTGGGCTTCCCTGATGGCTAAAGTTTTTTTTTTTTTTTAAGTAATTTTATGTGGAAAATTTCAAACATATGCAAATATAGCGAGAACCATGTCATAAAACCCTCCATATAAACTGCTATAAAGGTCCTACTGTATAGAATATTCAATATCTTATAATAAACCATAATGGGAAAGAATATGAAAAAAGATATATATATAACTGAATCACTTTGCTGCACACCAGAAACTAATACAACATTGTAAATCAACTATATTAAAAAAATAAATTACAGAAACAAAACAAAACCCTCTGCACTAATCACTCAGCTTCAACAATTACCAATGTTTTGCCAATCTTATTTCATTTCCTCTCCTCACCCCAGCCAGTCTTTTTCAGCCAAACACAGACATTATGTCATTTTACCCATAAATACATCAACATGCATTTTTAATGAGTATTTGAAAAAAAATGTGCAACTGTTCCACTTAATAAAATTAATAATTCCTCAGTATCATCTAATCTGATTGCTTAGCTGTTTGTTTGGGTTTTTTTTTCAGATCAGAATCCAAACCAGGGCTACACATTACATTTAATGATTGTGCCTCTAATTATTTACATAATAATCTTTCCTCCATTTAAAAAAAAATCACATTGATTTGCTAAAGAAACCAGGTCATTCATATGTCTTATAAAATCTTCCACCTTCCAGATTTGGCAGGTGGGGACCTCGTGGTATAGTTTTCCCTAGTTCGTTACACCCCGTGTTTCCTGTGACTTGGTGGTTAGCCCCGGGGGCTTGTCATATTCAAGTGCGTTGGTTTTGGCCAGAACTCTTCACAGGTGGTACCACGTTTAGCGGTGCCAGGACCAGCCAGTGAACCTGGGTGGAGGCAGTCTTATCCCTCCAGGATCCCACCTCATGGCTTCAGCACTGATGCTTATTGCCTTAGGGCTTGCTAAGGGTGGTGGTTTTCTAATTCTGTTATCCCTCCTGCACTTGTTACTGAAATTCTACAAATAACTTTCTTTTATCAGTTCTTTCCTTTCACTAAAATACAGTTTGAACAGGACAGAAAATATTTTACATCGGCTCCTGTGAGCCTTTTTCCCCTTTGGTAAGTTTTTTAAATTTTGAAATAATGTTTGATTTACAAAATAGTTACAAGAGTAGGACAAAGAACTCCCACAGACTTTTCATGTAGATTCCCCAATTGTTTGCATCTCACCACTTTTGCGTAATCATTTTCTCTTTCATATATACAACTTTAAAAAATTTTTTATTGCAAGACATTTGCTTTACAATATTATGTTGGTTTCTGCCACACATCAACACAAATCAGCCACAGGTATTCATATGTCCCCTCCATATTGAACCCCCCTCCCATCTGCATGTATAATGTTTCTTTACCTGCTAATACAACAGTATATAGGGGCTTCCCGGGTGGCTCAAGTGGTAAAGAACCTGCCCGCCAATGCAGGAGACACAGGAGACATGAGTTCGATCCTTAGGACAGGATGATCCCCTGGAGGAGGAATTGGCAACCCACTCCAGTATTCTTGCCTGGAAAATCCCATGAACAGAGGAGCCTGGCGAGCTACAGTCCAGGAGGTCCCAAAGAGTCAAGACGGGGTGACGGAGCAGCCACACATGATAGTGTACATTTCCTAAGAACAAGGACATGCTCTGAAATAACTACGAACAATGGTCAATACCAGAAAATTAACATCAATACATGCTATTCTTCAGTCTATGATCTTATTCAAGATTTGCCAGTCATCCCAAGTCTTTTATTTAAAAAAAAAATTCTACTTGAAGATCCAATTCGGGGTTAAGCATTGCATTTAATTATCCTGTCTCTTTAGTCTCCCGTAATTTGGAATGGCTTCCAAGTCTCTTGATCTTTCGCAACCTTGACATTTTTGAAGAGCACAGGCCAATTATTTAGTAGATTCTGTGATCTGCTAACACAATTAGTCTTTGATAGCTTCCTTGCTTTCTGGCAAAACAAGATGTCCCAAGTTCATCTGTACCTTAACTATTCCTTATCCTAATGACCATTTCTCTGAAGATCCCTGGTTTCTTTCCATGGGAACCAGGGCTTTGAGATGGAAACTGAATTCTGATGATGCTGCTGTTGATGGGGAATGAGAAGTGAGTGGGGGCAGCAGGTGGGTGAGCAGCACCCACTGGAGCAGGGCTTCCCCCGCCACGACCGTGCCCCATCCCCCTTGTCTGGGGGAACAGCAGTTTCAGATTGGCCTTTGCGGATCAGTTTTTCTGACCAGGAAAATCTGGGAGGAACATATGGCTCTTGTCCACTGGCGTGGCTTAGGATATGGTTTAGCCAGTATAATCCCTGAGTACACTCATTTTTCATGTTTTGTTTGATGGCCTGGAAGGTTTCTTTGTCTTTTTTTATCTAACACTAATTTATTGTAGTCAACTGGAGGTACAAACACAGACCTGGGGCATCCGAAGTCTGTCAAGGAAGGGTCAGAACACCTGTATAAACATTAGGTAATTGAGCAAAACAGGGCTCCAGCCATAAACACACACAGTGCCTCAGAGGAGTTGCTTTGTCCCAGTTCCGTCAGCCCGCCTGTGCATCTCTGGAGACCATTGTTCTTGGTTAGGGTCCTGCCCGCTGTGGTTTAGAAGGGCTCCACAATGGGGAATGGCTATTCTATCAGCCATCCTCTCTCTTGCTCTCATGAATTATCTGAAAGAACAAACGTCTTAAGTGATATGCAGTCCTGGGTGCTGGGTTTCTACTATTCCCCTGTCCTAAGGACCACAGCTCCCAGGGAAAAATGGGAAGTCTGGAGTCAAAGGAAAGAGGTTGCCTTCCCTTGGGATGCTAAGGAGGCTGCACATTTGACTGCTAAGTTTTCCAAATGGAAGCATAGCAGAAAATGCTCCAGGGCTGTCTCAGGACACTACTGCAGGTATCAGAGAGGAGGGGGATTGGGGAGGAGGGGGAACTGTGGTCCAGACAAGAATCTAAGTGCAGCCTTTCCAGTGAACCTCAGCTCAGTTCTCTATTTTCTAAGCACCGCTTCCCCACCATTCTACGCCAGTTGCCTTTCCTGTCCCTTGCAATGTCTTGGGCAGGTTCAGTCACTTAGGCTGTTGAAACTCAAGTCAGCTGTTTCAAATTCCACTTGCATATCTGAAGCAGAGCTTCATCAGCTCCTCTCCCAGGCACAAGCTGGGGTATTGACTCTGGTAGCTGGGAGAACAGGGGAGACTGGACGTGGGTGTGGTCTGATTCTATGGCACCTCTCACTCCGTCTCTTTTCAAGGCCTAACTTCCTAGCTTCCCTGGTGTGGAGAGCATGAAATGGAAATCCCTGGGTTGGGAATTAAGGGGGAACCAGGTGGCACAGTGGTAAAGAATCTGCCTGCCAATGCAGGAGACGTGGGTTCATCCCCTGGATTGGGAAGATCCCCTGGAGAAGGAAATGGCAACCCACTCCAGTATTCTTGCCTGGAAAAGTTCCATGGACAGAGGAGCCTGGTGGGCTACAGTCCATGGGGTCTCAAAGAGTCAGATAACAACATGGAGCATATGATTATCTTTTGGAATAAATATTGGTATGGTTATTGTTGTACAATTGTGATCAGACATTTAAAATACTATGTATGACAAAGCCAGTAGCTGATGCAATAATGAAAGGTGAGTCTATTCCTTCTCTTTATGCACTCTTCCACATGAAGAGTGATGCTTTGCATGGAGGGGGTACAACCACAGAGATCATGGTCTCACAACACTGCCTCAAAACACAGGTAGTTTGTTTGGGGTAAATGGATTGTCCAACTGTGCCTTATAAACTGGAGGGTACTTCTGGTCATTTCTTCTGAGACATTTTGGAAAATTAAAATTTACCGAATCTTTCTGTTTACCTTTAGGTTAAAATTTTTTAAGGTTTACGGATCGTACTCGGCAGTCTGCTTGACAGCATCTGACTTGCAAACACAAAATAGTTGAATTCTTCCTTATGTGTTATTTCTGGTAAAGGATCTAGTTATACTGGTGCATATTTAATTATCTGCTGCTCCTGCCTAGTCCCCTCAGTCGTGTTGTTGTGGAATCCAGAGTCGCAAAACACACCTCGGAGGACACTCAAGACAGTGGAGTGCAGTTTATTACGCCAGCGGGTCCAAGGGGAATCAGTTCCCAACAAGGACCCTGATGTTTCTGAGAGGCCCGGTTTTATACCCCCCATGACATGACTGGTTACATGTTAGCAACCTCTTTGTTGTATATGATTGAGTTTTACAAGTGGGTGCTAGGAGAAAAAACAATTAAGGTTAGAGGGGAGAAATGATGATTATGCATCAAGGGGGGGATGTCTCCATGGTTAATCTAACAGGGGCAGCCTGACCTCAACTACAATCTCCGTTTGCCATCTGTAGGGGGGGAAGTCTCCAGGAGAACTGGTTTTCACTAGCAATGGTTTCCTCACTCTTGGGCAGGGTTCAGGCCCCATTCACATCCTGTCTTTAAGATGGATGACAGGCTTCAAGATGGAGTCTCTCCTGCTTTCCTCACACTGGCCCCAACAGTATCTGACTCTGTGCAACCCTACAGACTGCAGCCCACAGGCTCCTCTGTTCATGGGATTCTCTGGGCAAGAGTACTGGAGTGGGTTGCCATGTCCTTCTCCAGGGCATCTTCTGGCACCAGGGATTGAATCTGGCTTCCTGAATTGCAGGCAGATTCTTTACCGCTGAACCACCAGGGAAGCCCATTTAATTATCTAGCTTTTATCACTTAAATTGTTTTTAAGTTTCAAGCATCATGTGTTCATATGCATTTTAATTTGCTATCAGAGCCAAAACTTGAATTTTTTTCATCTACCCTTTATGGCTAAAATTGATATCCCACACCAAAGAATTTTAGCTATGACCTTGCAGAATTCAACACTTGTGATGGTGAAAATTCAAAATAAAGTAAAAGCATCTTTTGTTGAGTTGTGCAATCATTTATCAGTGTCTCTATCTTTTTAAAGTTTATTTATTTAGCTGCACCAGTCCTTAGTTGTTGCATGCAGGATCTAGCTGCCTGACCAGGGATCAAACTTGGGCCCCTTGCATTGGCAGCATGGAATCTTAGCCCCCAGACCACCAGGAAAGTCTCTATCAGTCTCTTTTCGACCTTTAAAACAGGAATTCTCAAGAAACCGTTCCTTTTTTTTTTTTTAAGACTTTGTGTGTGTGTGTGTGGACCAGTTTTACAGTCTTTATTGAATTTGTTAACAACATTGTTTCTGTTCTATATTTTGCTATTTGGCTGTGAGGCATGTGGGGTCTTAGCTCCCCAACCAGGGATTGAACACACACCCCCTGCATTGGATGTTGAAGTCTTAACCATTAGACTGCTAGGGAGGTCCCCCATTGTCTTTTTAAAGGGTAATATTTCTAGATTCAGCATTCTGAAAGGGAGAAAGAAAGAATTGTTAGGAAGAAGATCTGAATTCATGACAGAACTCCAGGAAATGCTACTTGGAAATGCTAACTAATATACTTACTGTCAGACCCAACACTTACAGGAGTGTTAAGATCAGTCACTGGAGTCAGTGGGAAGCCAGGAAGGCATGGTAGAAAGGCCCAGATGACCAGGCTTGAGTAAGGAAGAAAGACACCAACGTCAAGAGTGAAGGGGGACAGAGAGCTAAGACTGACCGTCAGAGAAAAGGCTGAAGAACATAGAAAAATTGCAGAGGGTATCCTGGGGAGAGCTGAAAGGGGAGACAAAATATTTGACAATGTCCAAAGGAGCAGAAGGCAATCGGAGAAAGCAAAGTATAGGCCCTGTGAACACACAGATCTCAAAGTTCCCTTTATGAGAATCTAAAGAATGAGACACTGAATGGAAGAGTCGATTCGCCCTTAAGGAGGACATCACTATCAATGCGAATCACACTAGCTCACGGTGATGGAGAACCAGGGCTGGACATGCTATATTCCTGACAGTGAGCTCTCTGGAGGCAGGCCTGCTGCCGCCTTGTTTTTTGTTTGTTTGTTCATAATTTTGTTTAGTTATTTTGGCCATGCTGGGTCTTTGTTGCTGTGAGTGAGCTTTCTCTAGTTGCAGAGAGCAGGAGCTACGCTCTAGGTGTGGTGCTCAGGGCTCTCATTGCAGTGGCTTCTCTTCTTGCGGAGCGCAGGCTTAGTGGCTCCAAGGCACATGGGTTCCTTCCAGATCAGGGATCGAACCTATGTCTCCTGCCTTGGCAGGTGGATTCTTTACCACTGAGCCACCAGGAAAGCCCCTGTTTTTGTTGTTTTTGCCATGCCATGCAGCCTATGGGATCTCAGTTCCCCAACCAGGGATTGAACTCTTATCTTGAGTCTTAACCACTGGAGAATCAGGGAAGTCCCCTTGTAAATCACTCTTATCATATGATCTGGTCAGCAGTTGCCTTTATTGATGGCAATGATGCAATTAGGTGATAAAAGTTTCCATTGAAAAGCCACTATAAACCCATGTACTATGTACAATTAAAGAGTCAAGGCCAGGCTAAAGCTTAAGAACAAAACACAATAAATCTTCCTTTAGAGGCAGAGAAAAGATTCCATTAACTTCTTGTTTCTGAAAAGCCAGCTGGTCAGAGAAAGGGTCAGTGCTCTAAAATAAACACCAACACTCGCACCAAACAGCCAAAAACAAGCCAAAGCACGTGATACACCCAGGTGGGGCCTGAACTCCAAGGACCAGGTGGTTCTCAGCCAGCGAGAATGAGCTCCGAGCCTGGAAGCCAGAGCTGTCGGTTTTAATACTGTGTTGTGGAGTTGATGCTGCAAGCATGAAAGAAACTGTATGCAATTCAGTTGCAATTTCCTTGCAAAAAGTTCCTTCTTTTCAGAGAGCTGTTTAAATGGCATATTCTACTGGCAAGTGGTTACATAAATGACGGCGCAGCACAAAGGACCCAGGTGGGAAACTGGATAAAACTCGATCAGAGGATCGAGGTACTGTCCCTCTTCGCCTGCTTTTTCAGGCTCTGGGCACAGTCAAAACCTTCCCTGGTGGTCCTGACAACACGAATTACTGTCTTTCTTGGCATGACTTTGCTGCACCAAGGTTCCCATTAGCATTTTCTTGTTCTGCATGCTTTGAGCTTTAATTTTTTTTTTTCTTAAAACATCAAAAATATAACTCCTTAGGGGATTTCCATGGTGGGCCAGTGTCTAAGACTCCACGCTCCCAATGGATTCGATCCCCGATCAGGGAACTAGATCCCACCTGCTGCAACTAAAGATCCCACATGCCCCAGCTAGGACCCAGCACAGCCAAATAAGAGAATTTTTTTTTTAATTAACTGCTCAGAATTTATTTCCCAAAGCTTTCTACTTCACTTCCACCTTTTACAAGAAGCTTGAGTTGTGTGAGACAAGTTGTTCTGGAGAAATACCAGAAACGTGGAAGAAAGATGGATGTGTTCCCTAGTGACCACATGACACTCATCATACAGCAGTCCAAACAAGAAACAGAAGCACATGTGTTTATCACCACAAGTGCTGTGTTAAGCAGACTTTTCGGATTATCTAGCACAAACCATGAAGGGAATCAGCACCACCCACAACCTTCTGGAGCTCCCGTCATCTCCTCCTGGCCAAACCTGAGGGCCAAGTCTCTGCCGAACACCCCCACCCCACCTTTAGAACCTGCTCCAGATCAACACCCTCCGTGGCTTCTCTTCACACGTAGAATAAATTGCATGTTCTGCTTTTCTAGGATAAGGACATATACAAGGAAAAAATGAGAGACTCAATTCCCCTGTTGAAAGTAAAGGAAGAGATACCCTTTCTCCCCCACTTTTCATTTTTTAATTTTTTTTTTAAATGTAGATCATTTTTAATGCCTTTTCCTGGTGGGTCAGCTGGTAAAGAATCCCACATGCAATGCAGGAGACCCTGGTTCAATTCCTGGGTCAGGAAGATCCCCTGGAGAAGGGATAGACTACCCACCCCAGTATTCTTGGGCTTCCCTGGTGGCTCAGACTATAAAGAATCCACCTGCAATGCAAGAGACCTGGGTTTGATCCCTGGGTTGGGAAGATCCCCTGGAGGAGGGCATGGCAACCCACTCCAGTATTCTTTTCTGCAGAATCACCATGGACAGAAGAGCCTGGCAGGTTACAGTCCATAGGGTCGCAGAGAGTCAGACATGACTGAGCGGCTAAGCATAGCATAGCATTGGACTTGTTACAATGCCGCTTCTGTTGTTTATGTTCTGGTTTTTTGGCCATGAGGCATGTGAGATATGACCTCCCTGACTAGGGATCGAACCCCTATTGCCTGCCTTACGAGGTGAAGTCTTAACCCTGGGCCACCAGGGAAGTCCTTCCTCCCTTTTCTTAGAGCGTTTGCTTTGGAAAACACTTAGATTCTTTGTCTCTTTGAAATGTATGTGACTTCTTAAAGCTAAATAATCTTCTCACCAGACCTGGGAAATCTCCTTTTTTAAACTAATTAATTAATTCATTTTATTTTTGGCTGCACTGGGTCTTCGTTGCTGTGTGAGGGCTTTTCTCTAGTTGCAGTGGGCAGGCTTCTCATTGAGGTGGCTTTTCTTATTGTGGATCACAGGCTCTAGGGCTGTGAGCTCGGTAGCTGTGGCCTGCTGGCTTTGTTGCTCCATGACATGTGGGATCTCCCCAGACCAGGGCTCGAACCCACGTCTCCTGCATTGGCGGGTGGATTCTTAACCACTGGGCCACCAGGGAAGTCTCTTGGAAATGTCACCCTCAAGGATGAGTGAGAGCCACCCATCTCCCAGTTTCTCTGGGAGCTCAGAAGCCTGCATGTATTTCTCTCTGGATAAAGTCAATTAGTGAATGCACTGATGGTCCAGGGGTTAAAACCCCATGCTCCCACTGCGGAGGATACAGGTTCAGTCCCTTGTTGGATAAGTTTCTCGTGCTGCAAAGTATGGCCAAAAAAAGAGAGGGCCAACTAGTGAACTCAGGTGGCCTCTCCAGCCACCAAGGGCAGTTAGGATGAGGGCTGTGACAAATGGTGCTGCCAGGGCCTCTTGATTGAGAAGCAGTCACTGTTTATCATGCAAACATGTTTTCGATGAGATGTATCTGCTCGCCTGTAGGAAAGGGCGGGATGTCTTTCTGTCTGCCACTTCTTGGTGGGTGGCCTCTGATACACAGCACATTCTGGTTTAATGCTTATTTGACAATGAAATTATTTTCTTTCTCGCCTGCCTTTGTGGGGAGGTTTTCTGGGTCAGGAGAAGGAGATTTTGTTTTTAGTTCCCCCTACCCTTATTTCCCTTCCTACTCAGCTCCAGCCATGGCCACACTGGCTGACCTTTGCTCGCATCTTACAGAGTGCTGAGCATGCTCCTGACTCAGGGCCCTACATTTCTAGTTCTATTGGTTCAGCCCAGTTTCTGCCCATAGATTTCTCGTGACTTGGCTTCCTTCCTTTACCTGGTCACTCCCCAGAGAGCCTGTCCCTAATCACAGCTCTCACCCCTCCGTTTCTTCATTTTCCCTGATAGCACTGACCACTATCTGTTCATTGACTCATCTCTGCTGTGGAAAGTTAATCTCCATGAGGTCAGGTCTTGATCTGTGTTGCTCATCACTGTACCTGCACATCGAAGGTGCTTGACATTTATTTTTGTTTGGTGGCTAACTAGAGTCTGACTCTTTGTGACCTATGGTCTGCAGCACACCAGGCTCCTCCGTCCTCCACTGTCTCCTGAAGTTTGCTCATATTCATGTCCATTGAGTCAATGATGCTACCTAACTATCTCATCCTCTGCCACTCACTTCTCCATTTGCCTTCAGTCTTATCCAGCATCCAAGTCTTTTTCAATGAGTCAGCTCTTGGCATCAGGGGGCCAAAGTATTAGAGTTTCAGCTTCAGCATCAGTCCTTCCACTGATGGGAGGGGAAGTAATAATTAAAAATAAGTCTCCTGCGAATTCCCTGGTGATCGAGTGGTTAAGACTCTGTGCTTTCATTGCCAAGGGCCCAGGTCCAGTTCCTGTTCAGGGAGATAAGATCCCACAAGCCTCAAGGTGTGGCCAAAAAAAAAAAAAAAGTCTTCTGCCAATCCTGAAAAAGTGTAAATGTTAGCTGCTGAGTCATGTCTGACTCTTTGTGACCCCATGGACTGTAGCCCACCAAGCTGTTCTGTCCATGGGATTCTCCAGGCAGGAATACTGGAGTGGTTTGCCTTTCCCTTCTCCAGGGGATCTTCCTGACTCAGGGATCAAATCCGGGTCTCCCATATTGCAGGCAGATTCTTTACCATCTGAGCCACCATCCTGAAAACCTCTCCACAAAGGCATTTTCAACACAATTATTAACATTGCAGGTGGCCTGTCGTGCAATTTGGCCATTAATTCTCAACCCTTCTTCTCTAGGTCCTGGTGGAAATCTGGGCTAGATGTGGCTAGGGTAGAATTTTCCTGCTAGAGTCTTGTCCCCAGCCTTCCTGGTGCTGCCTTTTGAGAGTCTGTCCCAGCTCATTCTGTGGGTCTCACTGGCCATGATGGGAACAAGGCCTGGGGAGCCCTGCTGTCCTTGTGCTGGTTAGGCCTCCTCCTCTGTGGCTCCAGTGGACCCGCGTGTCTTCTGCCACATGGTGACATGCCAGCTTACAGCTCCTTAGCAGTCCAGTGTTTAGTAATCACTCAACAAACGCAAGTTAAATGAATCCACCAGCAAAAACTTTGATTTTGAGTCATGTTGTTTTTAAGAATTAAACAAATAAATGCATTTATTGGCTGTGCCAGGCGTTAGTTGCAGCACAGGATCTTCACTGCAGCATGCCTATGGGGTCTTTTATTTTTGGCATATGGGGTTGTTAGTTGTAGCATGTGTGATCTAGTCCCCTGACCAGGGGATCGAACCCGGGCCCCACGCACTGGGAGCTTGGAGTCTTAGCCACTGGACTACCAAGGAAGTCCCCATGTCATGTAGCTTTTAGATACCCGATGACACTGGGCCCCCAGTGTCTATCAGACAGTTATTCCTCCAAAAGGAGAAGCAATGAAATGGTAGATGACCTCCAAAGCCCTGGGGAATGGTAAACTGTGATCTTAGAAAATGAATGAGAGTTCTATTGTTGATATTGGAGCCTTACGAGAACAAGAAATACCGTAGTTGTGTCCAGAGACTGAAGACCCATCATCACACAAGTCTATTAGTGTCTGCCTGGCCTTTCCAGCAGCCCAGAGGGCTCACAACAGGCCATTTGATCCAGTTCAGTGTCCAAGATAAGCACACTTGCTGTGTGTGACCATCCAGGAGGTAGAACATTCTGTATGGAAGAAAGGCTAGCAAGCCAACTTAATATTGAATCCTTGCCTAGGGCACCCTTAATCATTGACTCCTTCATTAAACAGCAAAGATTCATGAATGAAAGTTCCATTTTTTTTTTCCCATTTGCACCAAATTACATTATTTTTGCCTTGGTCTTCCTATGAGAAAACTCTAAGAAATGGATATACCCATTACTAAGAAAAATACTGTGGTTTTGGGAACCAGAAGCATTCTAGCTAGAAAAAAAAAGGAAATTTTGGCCAAAGGGGAGTATAGAATGGTCTCACCTTCAGACGTGGACAAGAAGGGCCTCTTCCTTGGACCCCATATGGTAGAAGGCCTCACCTCACAAACATACATGTACAGACTTAAAGACCAGTGAGCACATATGCCACTTTTCTGGTGCTCATAGCTGCCATGGCATGACCCATTACCATCAACATACAGTTTTGTTTTGTTTTGTTTTCCACTGTGCTGACTCTTCATCACGACACACAGTCTTTCTTTAGTTGCAGTGAGCAGGGGCTACTCTCTAGGTGCAGGGCATGGACTTCTCTCGTTGCAGAGCACGGCTCTAGGTCGTGTGGACCCGGTAGTTCTGGCTTGAGGGCTCACTTGCCCCACAGCACGTGGATCTTCCCTGAGCAGGACATGGGAAGTCAGGTTAAAAGATTTTTGTTCTAATTTTTTAAGAAAAAACAATTTTTTAGCAATGACGACCCAGCACAGCCAAGAATAAATAAGTAAATAAAGCAATGTGTATCCCCCCAAAAGAAATCTAAGGGAGAAAAGAATCTGAGCAGAGACATCAGAAGATGCACACTCTATACAAATCAGGAAACAGAATTAGTTAAGGATTAAATAAAAAGGGACTTTTCTGGTGGTTCAGTGGCTAAGACCCCGCACTCCCAAATGCAAGGTTCATGGTCAAGGAACTAGATCTTGCATGCCTTAATGAAAATCGAAGATCATACGTGCTGCAGCTAAGACCTGGCACAGCCAAATAAATATTATTAAAATATTAAATATTAAATAAATAAATATTAAATATATAAATAAATAGTAAATATTTATAAATGTTTAAATAAATAAATATTAAAAATAAAACAAAATAAACACATAGTTGACATACAACTCGGCATAATCCTGTGTATCTATCCAAGAGAAGCAAAACTATATAACCACACAAAAGCTTGTACACTGTTGGTCCTTTATTGGACCGGATTCCGGTGGTCCAGAGTTGATGATGAGAGAGTGAAAGAAGGAAAGAGGCTAATATTCCCTGGGTTATGCAGCCGGCTTTCACGCTCCAGGGAATCAGCCAGAAATAGAGAGATAGAGAGAGAGAGAAAGAAAGAAAGAAAGACACAGGGACCCAAGCTCTGATGGAGCAAAGGTGTTTTAATCAACATGGCGTGGGCATATATACTATCTTATAAGGTAGTTATTCTCAGCAAAGATAAAGATTAAAATTCCAGACTTACAAAACACAAGGCGATCCCTATGGAAGAGAGAAGAGGGCATTTATCACCATAATGAGAAACTAACAAGGGAAATGCCTGGATTCCTCAGCCCTGGGAAAGGCGTGCCTCTCCTCTTTAATTCCTAAATATTCAGGAATTAATAAGTGCCAGAGGATTCCTGACAGATCCAAAAAAGCACACAGGAAGCCTCCTGTTAAATGCTTCCTGACAATTCCCCCTATTTTATTATATTTGTAAAAAAGGTCCTGACCAAATGAGTTTGGTTAGTATTAACCAACCTTATAGAAAGGCGACGATAAACAACAAATATGATTATCAAGACAATCACCAAAGTTACAGTTCCAGACCAGATGCTGTGGGTAATATTTTGAAACTATCCTCGTGGGTCTAGCCCAGATAATTTGTTCAGCTAAAGTTTCCAAATTAGTGGAAGAGGGCAGACGTTTAGAAAAAGTTTCAAAGATTTTCTTTTGCAGTAATTGTACATTCAGAGAGGCATTATCATGTAAATGAAATTTGATTTGTTCCCAGTTGCAGGTACTATGATTGAATTGAACAAGAGTAACACAAAATTGGCAACTAATACAAGTTACAGAATGTAAAGTCTTATTAAATTGTAAATTTCCTATGGCTATAACAAAAGGAAGTGGGACACAGGCCTGTATAAAATATGACTGATTATAGCAAAAGAAATAGTTACTAGGACCACGACTGGTCACTGTGAAATGTCTAGTCCAAGTTTCAAGCTCTTTGGTGCTGGCAGCAAGTTTCCCGATGTCCCATTGTTTAGGCCCAATTTGTTTATCAAGGATGATTCGAGGAGGAGGTGCCATTCCATCATCAAGCCAGCCAAGAAGTCCTTTGTCATGGTAAGGTTTCAACGTAGTGTTAGTAACCTTTTACGTAGTGGTTTTTGTTCTTTCCCTCTTTTCCTAAAGTTTCAGTAGTATAAACATGGTTCACAGACAGAGAAAGGGCAGCAATGTCCGAAAGTCTTCTTTTGGAGGCAGGATGAAAGACCAAGTTTGTTGGCCAACGTTATGCATAATTTTCTTGGGCCCAGGCACGGTGAAGGCCTAAAGAAATGTTAATTAGTTTTTCCTCTTCCCCAGGGTGTGAGGGTTCCAGGGAGGGGGCATATGGGTGGAGTCATTGGTTGATACGATGGGTCTTTTCTCCGTCCATTTTATGACCTGTAATAAAGGGGGTTGGGTAAGTAAGTGAGTTAATCCGGCTCAGCTCGAGTGGGGGTCCCACAAGCCAACAGGGCATAGCGATAGGAAGGTTTTCAGGACTCTGAGGCATTTCCTGTTGAGAAATCAGATTTTTAACTTTATTAGTGAGGGGTTTTTATTTATCCCCAAGTGGGGAGATCATAGGGTTGAGGTTGCCGAGGGCTGTGCTTTCTGGAGATCTTTAGAGCCACCACGGCCCATATTGGAATTTCTTCCTCCTGGGGTTCTTGTTTCGTCTCCATTTTGAATGTTGGGGGCACCCTTGGGTCGAATTTTCTGAGGAAAAAGTTTGTTGGATCCATCTTGGGAAATACAAGCATATCCCTTTCCCCTTTTCCAGATCTCTATTGATTATTGAACCCAAATGGTACCAAATGGGCAGAGGAAGAGAAGTGTCCTTCAATTCCTTGAAATGTCTTTCTGCTCGTGTTAAGATATCTCTCTGTAGTAAGTTTAAAAAATTTTAAACAAATAAAGCTGTATTAGCAATAGTTACAGGTTTAGAAAATATCTTATGTTGGAATCTAGTAAAGTCTGCTTTAGATAAGGAAGACAGTAGTGTACCTGTGTATTCTCCCTTCTTCAATTTTTTTTATTTGTAACTTTAGTGTGTGATGTGTTCGTTCGACTATGTCTTGTGTCTGTGGATTATAAGGCATACCTGTAATATGTTTAATAGAAAAAGATTGTAAAAATTGTTTAAAGTGTCCAGAAATATAGGCAGGGCCATTGTCTGCTGTAATAGAACTAGGAGTGTATGGTGGAGGTTTTTATATTTTTTAATACAAAAACTGAATATATAGAATCAGAGACTATATTAATGGGGTAAGGATGTAGGCAAATAACTTGAATAAGAGCATATAATTCATTTCGTTGAGCAGAATGAAATTTAGTATAAAAGACTTTATATTTTTTAAGAGACCAGAATGAAGCTTTGGCGGTTTTAGTCCCATCTGTATAAAAGAAATGCGAGAAATAATAAATTCAGTGTTTTTGAAGAAATTCCACAGCTTACCAGAAGGATAATGAAATGAAATTTCTCCAAAATATTTTAGAAAAACTATTTGGAAATTGGTAGAAGTTTGTAATGTGTTCTCAAATTGAGATTTATTTGTAATAAAGTTTTATTAAAGTATAAAGGAGACAGAGAAAGTTTCTGACATAGGCATCAGAAGGGGGCAGAAAGAGTGCCCCCTGGCTAATCTTTAGCCAGGTGTCATATAACTATTAGCAGTCTGCTAATTAGAGAAAGGAAATGTCTCAAAACTGAAGAGAATAGTACCAGGCCCCTCACCCACAACTTGCATTTTGAGATAACCTTGGCACCAGGTGAGTTGTTCCTGGCCACAAAATGATTAACATGAATCTTGAAGAAAGGCAGGTTTCCAAGCAAATACAGTTTCATTAACATAGCTTAAGAGAATATTTGCATGAGTAAAACATACTGGTTTGTCCAGTGGGTTCTGAGCCTTAAGCAGAACTGACTAGAAGAAAGAATCTAGGGTAAATACATAGTTCATTAACATAGCTTAAGACAAACATTTCCATAAGAAAAATGCATTGGCTAACTCAGGATTTGAGAATAGTTAACTTCAAGTGAAACCAGGTGTCATTATGGCAACACAGTATTTTAAGAGAAACCTCTTTTTAAATTTGTATAGAGAAGAAAAAATATATATATATATATATCGCTAGTTTGTTTCCTCTTGCCACTTAAGAGAGATAAAAATGTCTGACACTTGCAGCCTATTTTCTCCATTTGGAGACCCCTGGCCTTCCTGCCTATTAAGTCAAACTAGATCAGCCAAGTAAAAGACTGAAGGTTTGTGGGGACAGGGGCCCAAAAAGTCCAGTAGGTATTCTAGAGGGGACTGCTTGAAGGTAAAGGAGTTTAGGGCTGGTATATAGACGGCAGCACTGCCGGATGTTGAGGGTTTGAGGGAAAAGATGGAATTTGCCTCTGGTTTTTGTTGAAGGGGACCTGGGGGGTCTCCTGCTTGGAGTTCTCCGGAATAGGTTTCCCTTCAAGATCAAATTTAGATTTAGACTCTTTGGCCCAATGCATTCCTCTACAGCAGCAAGGGCAGATTTTTGTAGGTTTTTATTAGCTTTCTTAGGACAGTCCCTTTTTAAATGGTTTTTAACTCCACATGTAAAGCATCCTTCATTTTCTTTTCTTAAGGCAGCAACCATTGTTTCAGCTAGCATTTCCATCTTTTGAGTTTCTGATGTTATATGGCGACAAGGCTTCAAATAATCAAAAATAGTCCCTGTCTCATGAATAGGAGCCTTTTGACATACTTGATTTGCATTTTCATAAGCAAGTAATTTTTTTAGTTGCCTTTTAGCTTCTTCTCCAATTACTGTACGGGAAATAGCAGTTTCTAATCTAGCTAAGAAATCAGCATACGTTTCATTAGGTCCCTGCAATATTTTAGTGTAGCTACCTGTAGGCTCCCCTTGAGGAGTAATTCGATCCCAAGCTTCAGGGGCCACTGTTTTTAATTGATCATGCAACAAAGGAGGGCATCATATTTGAGCTTCTATGGCGTCAAATTGTCCGGTGCCAGTTAGCATCTCAAAAGTAATTTGATTTCGGGGAGCGCCAGCTCGAGCATTTCTGTTAGCATGATCTCTGGCTGTATCTTGAAACCACATTGTCCACTGAAGATACTATCCTGGTTTAAGGAGAGCTTTTATTAAAATTCACCAATATAGGGAATAAAGGTTCCAATAGAAGACGCCATAGCATGTAGAATCTCTCTAGTAAAAGGCGGATGTGGGCCATACATAGTTACAGCCTTTTTCATTTGTTGCATGTGAAAAAAGTTAATACCTTCATATTGAGGTATTATCTGCCCTTGAGCGTCAGCATTTCTTAAAACTGGAAATACAGAAAAACCATTGGCTTCAGAGACTTGTGATTGCAAAGCCAGCAATTCAGACAACCTCTGTCGTGAAGGGGGTAGATTATTTTTATTCAGAAAGGTGTTATTGGTTTTAATGTTAAAAGGTGTCTTAAGGGAGTCGTTGCCAAAATCATTAGGTTCTATCAAGGGAGAGACTTTGGGATTTGTGCCTGCTGGCAGGGGAGGAGTGCTTGGAGCAACTGGAGCTGGGTTAGTAGGAAAATTATGAAATATCTTATGTTGTTCTAATTGGGCCTTTTGTAAGGTATCATCGTCTAATTCATATTCATGTAATAAGTATTCTGCCTGTTGCCGAATATCAGGAAGGCTAGAATTACCTTGAAATGGCAGAATCACAGCTTCAGTGAGAGCCCATAGGGACCAGAAATCTATTGGAACTACCTTCATTAGGGAACCAAGGGTTACATTCAATCACTGTCTGAAGGCAAGCCTCTATTCGCTGGCGTGAAACCAAAAATCCCTGAACTTTAAATAAGTGCTGAAGTAAAAGTAGAAAGTGAGAGAGCTTTCCAGCCAATTGACCCGTCTTATTACTTACCGGCCTCAACAGGCCCTGGGGGTCACTCCGTCTGAATCTGCCACGTGTACCAGAATCCCTGTCTCTGGTCACCACTTGCTGGTCCTTTATTGGACCGGAAGCTGGTGGTCCGGAGTTGATGATGAGAGAGTGAAAGAAGGAAAGAGGCTAATATTCCCTGGGTTATGCAGCCGGCTTTCACGCTCCAGGGAATCAGCCAGAAATAGAGAGAGAGAGAGAGAGAGAGAGAAAGAAAGACACAGGGACCCAAGCTCTGATGGAGCAAAAGTGTTTTAATCAACATGGTGTGGGCATATATACTGTCTTACAAGGTAGTTATTCTCAGCAAAGATAAAGATTAAAATTCCAGACTTACAAAACACAAGGCGATCCCTATGGAAGAGAGAAGAGGGCATTTATCACCATAATGAGAAACTAACAAGGGAAATGCCTGGATTCCTCAGCCCTGGGAAAGGCGTGCCTCTCCTCTTTAATTACTAAATATTCAGGAATTAATAAGGGTCAGAGGATTCCCGGCAGATCCAAAAAAGCACACAGGAAGCCTCCTGTTAAATGCTTCCTGACAGTACACTGAATGTTCAGAGCTGTATTATTCATAATAGCCAAAAAGTGTGTGTGGGGGGGACCCACTATCCATGAACTGACGAATGGAAAAACAAAATGCAGTGTCTCCATACAATGGAGTATTATTATTCGGGAATAAAAAGGAAGGACTCATTGACTCCTACTACCACGTGGGTAAACCTTGAAAACATTATGCTAAGTGATAGAAGACAGCCACAAGAGACCATATGATCTGATATGATCTCGGGCTTTCCTGGTGGCTCAGTGGTAAAGAATCTGCCTGCAAGATGTGGGTTTGATCCCTGGGTCGGGAAGATCCCCTGGAGGAGGGCATGGAAACCCACTCCAGTGTTCTTGCCTGGAGAAGCCCATGGACAGAAGAACCTGGCGGGCTACAGTCCACAGGGTCACAAAGGGTCAGACACAACTGAAGCAACTTAGCATGCATGCACATGGTATGATCTCATTTACATGTAATGTCCGGAATAGGCAAATCTCCAAAGACTTAAAATAGATTCGTTGTTGCCTCCAGCTGGCAGGGGAAGGAAGAGAGTTGGGGGAGGGGTCACCATTCATGAGAATAAAATTTCCTGAGGGCATGACGAAAATGCTTCAAAATTAGATTATGGTATGGTTGCACAACTCTATACTAAAATCCATTGAATTGTGCACTTAAATGGGTGAGCTGTATAGTATATAAGTTATATCTCAGGCTGTTAAAAAAAAAAAGTTAGGGGTGGGCCTGGCACAGAAAACAGAATTAGAGAAGACAGGACATATAGTGGGAGCATTGAAGGCAGTTTTCCACCGTCCCTGACAAGGTGACTTCTAGAAAGTTGAACCTCTTTCCATTTAGTCCAGCTTCCTCTAAACCATAAAGTGTATCTTACAGCAGAGGGCATCCAATGACTGACATTTTTCAAGAATTCCAATCCTGGGACTTCCCTGGTGGTTGAGTGGTTAACACTCTTTTTTGTTGTTGTTCTTCATCCTTATGTATTTTTAAAAATTAATTATTTTAATAGGAGGCTAATCATTTTACAATATTGTAGTGGTTTTTGCCACACATTGACATGAATCAGCCATGGGTGTACATGTGTCCCCCATCCTGAACTCCCCTCCTACCTCCCTCCCCATTCCATCCCTCAGGGTTTGTCCCAGTGCACTGGCTTTGAAATGCACACTCACTCTTGAAAACGGTTGTGCTTCATGGAAAAACATATGCTCTCTAGAGGACACCCCTCCAAGTTAGCTGACTTGAGTTTTCCATCATCTTTGAACAACTTTACAATCTTTGGATTGTGGGCTGTTGATAACCAGGCAAATCATGCCCTGGCTGTGACTTCCCTCCTGCCTAGGGAAAAACCCATTTTGCCCCATTTAATTCATTTTCACAGTCCTTTCTCTGTATGAGTGTGTGCTTCTGCATTTCTGTTTTGAATCAGTTATTACATCTGCCTGGTTTTCTCATGAGTGGAATAAAATCTGTAATACATTCTCATGTTTCATACCCATATGAGAGTTATGATTTTGCCTTTTGCTGAAAACAATTTTTTATTGTTTTTTTATTATGGAAAAAGTCACATTATATGGGCTTCCCTGATAGCTCAGTCAGTAAAGAATCCACCTGCAATGCAGGAGACCTCAGTTCAATTCCTGGGTCAGGAAGATCCGCTGGAGAAGGGAAGGGCTACCCACTCCAGTATTCTGGCCTGGAGAATTCCATGGACTGTATAGCCCATGGGATCACAAAGAGTTGGACACGACTGAGCGACTTTCACTTTCACAAAGTATAAAGCATACTATTTTCAGCATATTTAACTGTACACTTTAGTGGCACTAAATACATTCACATTGTTGTGAAACTCCCACCATCTTCCATCTCTCAGATTTTTCACCTTCCTAAACTGAAACTCTGTCCCCACTAAACATTAACTCCCCACTTCCCCTTCTCCCTACCCCCAGCCCTGACATCTACCAATGTACTTTCTGATACTGAAGTGAGAGAGTTACTCTGTCGATGAAATTCTCCAGGCCAGAATACTGGAGTGGGTTGCCATTCTCTTTTCCAGGCCATCTTCCGGACCCAGGGATCAAACCCAGGTCTCCAGCATGGCAGGCAGATTCTCTACCTTCTGGGCCATCAGGGAAGCCCTTCTGGCACTATGAATTTGACTATTCCAAGTACCTCATATAAGTGGAATCAAATAGTCTTTGTCTGCACCTAATGTATACTGGAATGTATTTTTAAAGTTAATATATGTCCTACAAACAGATTGTGCCTTCTTTCTTCCCACTGCTGCTTCCCACTGCGCAGGTTCTCCTTAGTTATCTGTTTTATTTATAGTAGTATAGCTATGTCAATCCCAGTCTCCCAATTTATCCCACCCCCGCTTTCCCCTCTTGGTGTCTATATGTTTGTTCCCTATGTCTGTGCCTCTATTTCTGCTTTGAAAATCATCTTTTTAAAAATTTATTTATTTTTGGCTGGGCTGGGTCTTCATTGCTGCGAGGGCTTCTCTCTAGCTGTAGCGAGTAGGGGCTGCTCTCTAGTTGCAGTGGGCAGGCTTCTCATTGTGGTGGCTTCTCCTGTCACGGGGCAGGGGCTCAGGGCACTCGGGCTTCAGCAGCTGTGAGATGTGGCTCAGTAGTTGCGGCTCATGGGCTCTAGAGCACAGGCTTAATGGTTGTGGCACAGGGGCTTAGTTGCTCTGCAGCATGGGGGGGTCTTCCAGTATTGGGGATCAAACCCGTGTCTCCTGCATTGGCAGGTGAATTCTTCACCACTGAGCCACAGGGAAGCCCTGAAAATAACCTTTTAACAAGTCATATCTGCATGGGAGGTCCCACACATCCTATGGGCTGGTGTATAAAGAAGATTAATGTCAAAAACCTTTGCTTAAACAGGAGAGAAAAAGGAGACTGTGCTGAGCACAAACATCGTGATATGTGAAAAACTTTTGGCAAGCCCGTTTCCATGAAAATTCATACTTCTCTGGATCTCCCATTGGGCCCAGGCACACACAGAGAAGCACATTGGACTGGAATCTGAGAACCAGGAAGTGAGAATGCTGAATGAACCCGCCCCTACCAACTGGCTTTGAGAACTCTAAGTTCAACCCACCCCTAAGGTGATGAGAGGGACAGGCTGTATACAGTAGCTCAGCTGGTGCCCAGGAGCTCAACTAGATCGCCACACTCTGGGGAAGCCAGAAAGAACACTGATAGCCAGTGCCTTCTGCAAAACAGAGGTGAGGTGAAAGAGACACTGCATTTAGGCAAATCCACGCTGTGGGTAAGAAAGCCCCTTCCCACTGTGCAGGGCATTTGCCTGGCATTGCAAACAGGCACCAGGATGTCGGGGGGCTGCCTGTGCCAAGTACATAGGCGAACCCAGGGCCAAGTGTCAGGTAAGGCGAAGAGCTATGAGTGGACATGGGTCTATAAAGAACATGTTTATTATGGAGTCGGTGTTTGAGCACTTACAGGTTAGGCGCGCAGAGATAGACAAGAGACGGAATCAGTACTAAAAGGATTTTCTCTCCTTGCTTCTAGTCCATCCGCTGGAATAGTACAACGAGTTACAGTATCATGTTTGTACCTTTTTCATCCTCCCTGGGGAAGGCGATTCAAGCATCTATTGGCACATCACCTGGATGAAAACCAAGAACTTTAGGTGAAGAATTGGACTCTGTGCATTCGGGGAGTGCACGCTGTGAAGACTAAGCAGGGAACCTAGGTCCCAAGTTCTTCAAAGCCCAGTTGTTCCAAGCTCCACCTCTCCCACTTCGACTGCACTGATTGACCTTACTGCCAGAAGTCATTTTAAAAAACGGAAAATCCACAGTACTTTAGGAAGGGTGGCGTCTCTGAATTTTCTGTTTTCTACCACTGATCTTGATATTATTCCTCTGAGTTGTACCTTTTCCCCGTATCCTGTGGTTTTGTGCTTTCCATATCGAGGCTCAGAGACGCTGCTGTGCAGTAAGAATACAGTCTATGGGTCAGTTGGATCCAGTCCCCCAAGCCAGTGGCTCACTCCGTGATCTTGGGCAAGCTGCCCCTGCACAGAGGCAGTTTCCTCGACTGTAAAACGAGGTGGATAATACAGTGTTCCGCTCCTGGAGTGGCTGCGAGGGTTGCATTCATGCATGCGAAGCACCCCACGTTGCATGAGAAACAGTGAAGACTGAACAGAATGGCTGCACATCAGTGGTTCTCAATGTGGCCACACACCGGAATCATCTGGGGTAAAGAATACCCATGCATAGAAATTAGCTCTCCACGGAGATTCAGGCTTGACTCGTTGAGGTGTAGCTTGAGCATCAGGATGTTTTAAAGCTTCCCAGATGATTCTAATGGGCAACCAAGATTGAGAGCCACCCTTCAAAATAACTAGGGAAACAAGGTGTTCTGAGAGCTCCCGTCCAAGGCTGCACAGTCTCTCAGAGGAAGATGGCTAGTGGGTGTCAAGCCTGAATGGATGCCCTGTGTTTTTCTTGTAAAACTCACATTGAAGATGGAGGCTGTGCAAAGCCCTTCTGGTCCAGGTACTTGTCCAAGGTCCCCCAGGGTTTGCGACCTGATGAAAGTGAGGTTCCATGTAACGTGTATATGTTTCTCATTAAAGTTCCACATTCAGAAATCAGCTTCAGAGACAGCAGGAAAAGAAGGTGAACTTGTTTGCATAGAAGGAGTTTCTCTTCCTTCAAGCCACGCCAGCCTCTAAGCCTTCATAAGGCAGAGAAGGCAGCGTTTCCCTGGCACACTCTGGAAGACTCCGCATTCACCAGCGTGGCTCATTTTTAAGACAAAAGGGTGCACACCCTGACCAGGAGATCTGAGCAGTTTAACTGTTTGCTGTCTACATCAGAGCCCCAGGACATGTAGAAATTCCCTGCAAGGCCGGACCCACCAACATGAGGCCTTGCCCAAGGAGACTCTGTCATCTGGCCCAAACTGTCCAGGGGCCTTTGCTTTTGGCTCTGCTCATCTTCTTCCTCTTCACCTTGCCCTCCTTTATTAAGGAACCTAACACAAAGCCTAGCAGGTAAGAGTCTGCCCTTCCCAAGTTCCCTGTGGTTTATTAGAAGAAACTGGAAAATGATAGCCCGGGGAGGATGGGGGACATCTGAGACACCTCTGTGGTGATGGGCGATGTCAG
Source organism: Cervus canadensis (assembly GCF_019320065.1). NCBI lineage: Eukaryota > Metazoa > Chordata > Mammalia > Artiodactyla > Cervidae > Cervus > Cervus canadensis. The sequence continues at coordinate 7,926,384 of NC_057386.1, read as the reverse complement.
GGATCACTAAGGTTGTCAGGAATCATGGGCGAGGAAGCCGGAAGGGGAGACCTGGGGGGACATGGAGGTGGTATAACAGGAAAATGGGGGGCCGTGGGGCTTATACACAGAGGAGGTAGAGGCATTGGTCTGGTCTGGTCTCCAGGAGGCAAAGGTGGAAAACTAGACTATTTTCCCCTCTAGGTCTCTGAGTAATAACCTCAGTTTTGGGGTTCATTACACACCATTTTCTGTGTACTAAAGCAAATGATTTATCCCATGAATTCCATTAATTTCTTTATATATATATATAAAGAAATATATATATTATATACTATACAATATATATATTATATAGATAATATTTCTTTAAGCTCAGGGTTCCTCTCGAGTTGCAACGGACCTCAGGGAACCTCTCCTGTTGACTCAGGGAACTCAGGCCTCCTTTCGAGTTGCGAGGGCACCTTGGAATTCCTCTTGAATCGCTGCAGCAGAACAGGGCTTTGTCTCGTGTTGAGGTGGGAAACTGGGGGTTCCTCTTCAGTTGCGACAGGGATCTCCTGGTTCCTACGGAGTAGCAACATGGGATTCAGGCCTCGTCTCATGTTGCAGCATGGAACTCCACTTTCCTCTCAAGTTGTCAAAGGAGTGTCAGGCCTCCTGTCGAGCTCAGGCAGGGAACTTGCGCTTTTTCTAGAGGTGCAACCGAGGAGTCAGACCTCCATTCATGTTGTGCAGGCCAACTCGGGGATCCATTCGAGTCGCTGCAGGGGAATCAGGCCTTATCTTGAGTTGAGGGTGGAGTCGGTGTATATATATATATATACATATTTCTTTCTTAAAAAAGGAAAATGTTCTTTTATTTGGCTGCACCAAGTCTTAGTTGCAGCACATGAGATATTTAGTTGAGGCATGTGGGATCTAGTTGCCTAAAAGTGAAAATGTTAGCCGCTCAGTCATGTCCAACTCTTCTGACCTCATGGACTGTAGCCCACCTGGCTCCTCTGTCCATGGAATTCTCAAGGCAAGGATACTGGAGTAGGTTACTATCTCCTTCTCCAGGGTATCTTCCCAACCCAGGAATCAAACCTGGGTCTCCTGCACTTCAATTAGATTCTTTACTGTTCCCTGACCAGGGATCAAACCTGAGCCCCCTACATTGGGAACTTGGAGTTTTAGCCATTGGTCCACCAGGGAAGTCTCCCATTAATTTCTAAATCATATAGTCTCTGAGGTGTTTGTCAGTAAAATGAGACATTGCTGACTTAGGGGGACAGCTGAAATTCTGGGTCCCAAGTGAATCCTTCAAAAGGACACTCTAGGCCATTTTCCTGACAAACACATCTCCTGCAGGGAGAGACCCCTACCTTTCCAGATTCAGTGTATTTTGAATGATTTTGTCTCACTACCCTTAGAATTTGAAAATAAAACATACCCTCATGAAGTTTTAAAAAATACATCAAGACAAAGCAAGAATAAAGGTCTCCCTATGATACCCCATCACAACCCAGTCTCCACGGATAACCACCCCTAACACTTTGGTGTAGAAATAATTACTATGTTATTGTAGCTAACGCTTCTATAGTACTCAGTATATGCCAGGCACTATTCTACATGCTTTATGTGTATTAACTTACTAATGCTTATATGAGTATTCTGAGACACAGAAAGTTTAGATGAATGATCCAAGTTCATTCTGCTGGTAGTTGCAGGGCCAGCAATCAAACCCAGACATTTTGGTTCCATAATCTGTGCTCTTTAACTTGTGTTAGACAAATCCTTACAACAGATGGATAAGTAGGTAGATAGGTAGGTGATACTCAGCAGTAAAGAATTCACCTGCCAACGCAGGAGACATGGGTTCAACTCCTGGGTCAGGAAGATCCCCTAGAGAAGGAAACGGCAACCCACTCCAGTATTCTTGCCTGGGAAATCCCATGGACAGAGGAACTTGACAGGCTATAGTCCATCGGGTCTCAAAGAGTTAGGTACGACTTAGCAACTAAACAACAATAAACAACAAAGGTAGGTGATAGGTAGGTAGATAGATAAACAGGTGGATGGATGGGTGAACAGACAGACCGACAGGTATCATACTATACACATTGATTGACTTTTTTAATCAACTATATCATGGACCTCCTTCCATGCTGGCACATACAGGTCTATTCCCTTCCTTTTCATGGCTGCATAGCTCCTATAGAATGGATATAGCTTAGCCAACCACAGCTATGGGCACTTGGGTTGCCACTCATTTTTCACATACCTTTGGGCACTTATGTATTTCCATAGGTAGATTTCTAGAAGTGGAATTGCCAAGATAACGAATATATTCATATTAAATGTCAATGGAAGGACTTCCCTGGTGGTCTAGTGGTTAAGATTTTGCCTTCCAATGTTGGGGGGTGCAGGTTCAATCCCTGCTCAGGGAGCTAGGATCCCACATGTCTTGCAGCCAAAAAACCAAAAATATAAAAAACGGAAACAATATCATAATAAATTCAATAAAGGCTTTAGAATGGTCTACATAAAAAAAAAAATCTTTAGACAAGTCAATGGACACCATCAAGTCATCCTCAGAAAAGGCTACACAAACAGGTGTGAAAGTAAACTCTCTCTCCAACCTCGGCGGCAACACTGGATCTTGTGAATGGTTTTCAAGTTTAATCATCTGATAAGTAAAAGCACGTTTCTCTTTTTAATTTGCATTTCTCGGGCTACTGGTGAATCTGAGGATCCTGTAAAGTTTATAAATCATTTCACTGTATAAATATACCACACATTATTTACTCATTCTCTTTTGGATGGACATTTGGGTAGTTTCTAGTTCTGGCTATTATGAATTAAGAGTAAACCTGCTGTGAACATTGTTGTACAAACCTTTTTTGTGTCCATAGTTTTATTTCTCTTGGGTCAATATCTAGAGGTGGGATTGCTGTGTTATAAGGAAAGTATATGTTTAACTTTATTTTTTTATACTTTTATTTATTTGGCTGCATGAGGTCTTAGTTGCAGCTCAAGGGATCTTTTTAGTTGTGGCATATGAGATCTAGTTCCCTGACCAGAGATCAAACCCAGGCCCCCTGCATTGAGAGCATGGACCACCTGGACCACCAGGGAAGTCCCTATGTTTAGTTTTAGAAGAAGAGTTGTTGAGTTATTTCCAAAACAGTTTTGAATTTTTCTATTTCTCCCTTCGGGTTTCCCTGGTGGCCCAGTGGTAAAGAATCTGCCTGCCAGGCGGGAGATGCAGGTTCAATTCCTAGGTCGGGAAGATCCCCTGGAGATGGAAATGGCAACAATCCAGTATTCTGGCCTCGGAAATCCCATGGACAGCGGACCATATAAAAGACAGCCAGGGGTTGGACATGACTTAGCGACTAAACAATATTTCTCCCTTCTGTTTTGTCAGTTCTTGTTTCATGTCTTTTGAAGCTCTCTGACTTGATGCACATGCATTTTGGATGGTCCTGACTTTGAAAGTGACTGTAAAGTTATGGAATCTGCCCACAATTTTAAGGGATAGGAAACAAGCCACACACTGAGATATCTCGATAAACTGTTTATATTATTACATTCCAAGAGAGCAGAGACAATGGACGCCATAACAATAGTGGTCCCCAGAGGAGAAGATTTTGTGTCTGTTGAAAGGTTCAAAGAGGAGATGGCATCTAGGAGACAGAGAGGGCTTGCGTGAGTGCCTGGGGAAAGACGTGTAGTGAGCAAAGGATGAACAAGGGCGCCAGCCTAAGTCCTAAATTAGTGTCCTCTCTGCTGACCTGAGAGTGAGTCCACCTCCAGGAAGTGAAGGTTTCCTCTGGGTGGCAGAGAAAGGGCATTTAGGAAGGTGGGACCCAGCGCTGCTGCAAAAGGCTTTCAGCCAGGGAGGCAGCCTCACCTCGTGACAGCGCTATTTTAAGACGATGAGTTGGCCAGAAGTGAACAGGACGGTTTAGGAGGAGGGAGTTGCCACTTTGGGTTGACCAGCAGTGGCACCCAAGGGAGTTGGACGACTCAATAGGCGGATTATCCTGGTGTGAAGGGAGGGGCTAGGGCCACCTTTAGCCATTAAAACTCAAGGTGAGAAGGATCTGGACTAAGAGACAGAGGAACAGCAAGAAGGGGGAAATCAGGAGATATTCTGAAGGAGAGGAGGGAGAGAGAGGGAGAGGCAAAAGTGATGGGCGGTTTTGCAGTTTGACTGGTCATGCCCTCCCTTCCCTGCAGAGCTGCCTGGGCAGAGGGTGGGAGCAAAATCAGAAAGGGAAGGGAGGTAAACAGTATAGAACACACCTGTAGATCCCTGTGGCTTATGAAGGTCATTATCGTATGGCTGAATGCTGATGCTGAAGCTGAAGCTGAAACTCCAATACTTTGGCCACCTGATGCAAAGAACTGACTCATTGGAAATGACCCTGATGCTGGGAAAGATTGAAGGCAGGAGAAGAAGGGGACAAAAGAGGATGAGATGGTTGGATGGCATCACCGACTCGATGGACATGAGTTTGAGCAAGTTCCGGGAATTGGTGATGGACAAATGTCCTCAGTAAAGTCAAATGAGACAGATGCTACCAGAGCATACAGAAAAGTGTCATCCAAACCAGGGGGAAGGGGGTGGGAGGTAAAGGAGAACACAGGGGAGATGGGAGCATTTGCAAGGTGCCTGATGGCTGTGTGACATTTCAGCAAGCAGGCGCACCATAAGCAATGAGGAAATAGCGTAAGCAATGGTGCAGAAAGGAGCAAAGGATGATTTCAGGAATGGGAGACTGACAGATGGGCCATTTAATAAGCACTGATAAGGTGCTCACTGTGTACCAGGCACTGGTCTCGGAGTTATGATTACTAATCACATATCGAGCCAGAGAGTAGATACTATTATCTTCATCAACTCCGTAATAGATGAGAGAGATTAGATCACTTGGCCAAGGTCACCCTGGTCACTGATGTTCAAACCCAGGCAGGCTGGCCCCAGTGTCCCTGCTCCCAGCATTGCACCACCCTCCACGTCTCTCCATCATATCCATCCTGATGTCATAAATCCTAAACATGTCTTTTTCTGCCAGACTATGAATTTCTTGTGGGTAGGAACTGTCTCATTTGTCTCCATTTCTCCAATAATTTGAACAGGTCCCAGACACTGTACATATGTAACACAGTGTCAGTGCTTACTGATAAAAGAATGAATGTGACCTTAAATAACTTTGTTCTGTAGCTATTAAGAATTTTAGGACTTCCCTGATGGTCCAGTGGTTCAGATTCCAGGTTCCCAGTGCAGAGGTCCTGGATTCCATCCCTGGTCCAAGAACTAGATCCCATATACCACAACTAAGATTGAAGATCCCACACATCAAAACTAAGACCCAGTACAGCTGAAAATTATTAATAAATTTTCTATTTTTTTTTTAAAGAAATGTTAGCGTAAGGGAGTAGCTTGATTAAATGTATGCTTTACACAAGTTACTCTGTCAATAGATTGTAGGTTGGGTAGATGGCCAGGCACAGTGGGGTTTTTATTTGTTTGTTCGTTTTTAGGCGGTGCCGCATGGCTTACAGGATCTCAGTTCCCTGATCCGAATTGAACCCTGGTCCAGGCAGTGAAAGTGATGAGTCCTAACCACTGAACTGCCAGGGAACTCCCCGGGGCACAGGAAGTTTTAAGGAGACAGGTTAGAGGGCCAATGTAGTGGTTTAAGATAGAGTCCTTGGGGCATGGGGCAAGGAGGTTATGATGAGAGCAGGACCAAAAATAAAAGACTGAGAATAAGTTAAATCAGCTGGATTTGGTGACAGATACGATGGTGGGGGCAGTGGTGACAAGGATTTTAAGACAATTCTATGATTTCAAACTTAGGTTATTGGTCTACCTTTCATATCATTTTAAGACAAATGCAAGTGCACCAAACTGACAAAAGTTTTGGTCCCTCTCTCCAATTTGCTCTCTGGTGTGTAAAGACCAGGTCTGTGTCTGCTTGGCTTCCCTAGTCTGGAATAAATTTATCCTAGAAGATGCTATGCCTTGTTTTGGCTTCAGAGATGATCATGAAGAGTGAGCTGTGAAGTAGACCTATGGATTCTGTTTTGTTGTTTTGGCTATTGTTGTGAATATTTTACTTATTTAGTTGGTTGTGCTGGGTCTTAGTCGTGGCAGGGGGGAATCTAGTTTTCTGACCAGGTATTGAACTCGGGCCCCCTGCGCTGGGAATGCAGAGTCTTAGCTACTAGACCACCAGGGAAGTCCCCTGGTTTCTGTTTGGTATTGTATTTTGCTTTGGTGTAGAACCAAGCTGTGTTTTCTATAACCTTCTGGTTTCTGATTCTGGACCCTTAGCTAGAATCAGAAAAACTTAACCTCAAACATTCTTACTCTTCTACCCCATCCCCAGGAGGGCATCAAGGGCTCTGGGATGTCTGATATGGTGCCAAGGCCCAGGAGAGGGCAGCTGATTCTTAGCCATCAGCTTGCCGCAAGATATGCATCATCACTACCTCTTGGCTCTTCTGTGTCACCTGGCTTAGGTGTGAGAATGTCCTGTGATGTGGTTTCTAACTTCCCAGTTTCTACACACAGTCAGTTCCTTTCAGGGGTCTTAAGAGACCCTTGTAACACTACCAGGAAGTAGGAGCCCTCTAATCTTGGGCCCTACAGAGCCCTCCCTTCTCTCCCACCTCCTTTCATTCCTCCTCCCAGAGTAAATATTTCTGGGGGGGGATGATGGCATAGGAACTAGAAAGGTCCCTCTCCAAGATATTTTATCTATTTCCCCAAATATTCTCCCCCATTTGAGGGCTTAGGTACTTGGAGGGGAAAAGCCAGAAGGTCTTGCAGGGTATTCTTTATTTTCCAGCTCTTGTCTGCACATGTGTCCGTGGGGGCAATGAATGTGGAGCTGACCATTAGCTGCTGGTGGCGGGTGGGAGGCAGGCACCAACGGGAAAGGGAGAAAACACAGTGAGGAAAACAACCAAATAACATTCCAGGATATTATACAACTACATTTGTGAGTATAATAGGCAAAGAAAAGGGATCTGGATGCTCATGCCCTCGGGGGTCAACAGTAGGTTCTTTGAGAAAGTATAATCACAAGTTCACATCCTTTTGTGCTGAAATTCATTTTCTGCTTTTTTAGTAAGGAGCACGCATTGCTTTAGTAAAAGGGAAAATAATTCAGAAAACTTGTGAAGAAAGAGGAGCAAAAGTTTAGGTGTCACTGAGGACCGAAGGGTCCCCCTCAAACAGAACGTGCCCTAGGCTGTGTGCCCACTGTCTTCCACATAATAACACATTATCGCATCAACTTACATTCATCTCTGTTCACCTGTTGGTTCGTGAGCCACTTAAGAGCAATGACTATAGCTTTTTTATCTCTCATTCCTAACAGATAGCTCCAAAAGCCTGGCCTATAATTACCGCTCAATAAATATTGCATTGTGTTTTCAAATTCTCAATAGGACGTCTCATTTGATTCTAAGTTTTCTCTTTAATTTTTTTTATTTTTACTAACATGCAAATGTTTCAGTAAAATAGTATAAGGAGGCTCATATCAAAACACAGCCATCCCCAGGACTTCCCTGGCAGTCCGCACACTTCTACTGCAGGGGGCATAGGTTCAACCCCTGATCAGGGAACTAAGATTCCTCATGCCATGGGGAATGGCCAAAAAAATAAGTAAATGAAATAACCAATAAGTACAATAACATAACTGTCCCCGAGTCTTCTTCCTGCTCCAGGATCCTGATTTCCAAGGTGTTACTTCAACCCCCTCTGATTTTCTTTTTGGTAATCTGCTGCTCTATTTATAACATGCCCACCTGCTATTTCTTGATTTCTTAGTTAAGTGGTTAAGGGCCATCAAGGAAATATTATTTACCCATGGCCTTGAGGCCTGTCGCCCCTTTAGATTTTCATCTCCGGATGCGTGAACCCAAACAGGGGCTGTGGGCATCTCTAACTGTCGCTGTGGGTCACTTAATGTCAGCGTCTGACCCAGTTCAACATGCCTGTATTTGTCTAACAGCATTGTTGGAAATGGTCTTCCCCAGTGGCTCAGTGGGTAAAGAATCTGCCTGCCAATGCAGGAGACACAGGTTCGATCCCTGGGTTGGCAAGATCCCCTGGAGGAGGAAATGACAAACCAATCCAGCATCCTTGTCTGGAGAATCCCAAGCACAGAGAAGCCCAGCGGACTACAGTCCATGAGGTCAAAGAGTCAAACACAGCTTGGCAACTAAGCACGCATACACATCGGTCGAAATACCATTTCTATGCCGGCTTGTAAGATCCTTCCAACCATTTTATAAGGCAGGTTTTAAGATTCTCACAGTGGATAAGAAAACAGAGGCTCACAGGGTCCTGTGACTTGCCTGAGATTACATAGCTGGCTAGTTAGAGGCGGGGCTGGACTAGAACCCAGGCTACTTTCCACCCACCTAGGCTCCATTGCCCATTTGCCAAGTGCCAAGAAGTCAGCGTTCTCTCCACCTCAAGTTCAACCCAAAAACACGTCCAGTGGAGCCCAAGAGGTTAAGTCACGGGGAGGTGACAACCACCACACACCAGATGGCTACCCTTCATGTCACCTTGCAGGAGGCTGGCTCAACTTGCTTTCAGAGCTCCTTGCGTCACCAGGAAGTAGGAATAATAAAACCCTGATCAAGTTACTGAATACTGCCGCGGTTGTTGGGTTCTGCAGATTCCAGGGAGCTCTTCCAGCCACTAGGGAGAACAGGAGGAGGGTTGGGGCAGGCTGCCCACTCTCTCTATTCCTATACCCCTCGCCCCTCTCCCCTTTCCCTGTTGAAGACTCTGGGGAGGGGGCAGGGGAGGAGAGGAATGTTATTTTTAACCCTAAGGTCAGTATTCCAAAATGCCAGAATAAAAATATCAACTGAACTTGGGATAATCTGTGAAACAAACTTTATTCTCAAGTGTGATTTTTCCCAGAGGTACAAGATACAGGTGCTTGAAAAAATGGACTTTGCTTTAGGGACTTCCCTGGTGGTCCACTGGTTAAGAATCTGCCTTCTAGTGCAGGGAATGCAGGTTCAATCCCTGGCCAGGGAGCTAAGATCCCACATGCCACAGAGTAACTAAGCCTACATACCACAATTACTGAACCTGTGCACTCTAGACCCTGAGCACCATAACAGGAGAAGCCCAGGTGTCACAACTAGAGAAAGTCCACAGGCTGCAATGAAGAGGCCAGGCAGGCAAAATTAAAAAAAAAAGGACTTTCTTTAAAACAGCCCTGGTTCTCAACCGAGAGTTTCTAGCCAGTGGGCTACACAGGTCATTTTGTATCTGTGATTTCTGATCTGTACTTTGAACCTTTTGCCATTTCTTTGCTTCCAGGTCCTCCCTGGGTGATGTGTTGTTGTTTTGCTTCATTTATGGAATAGAGCTATGTGATCCCTGCTAGAGATATACTTATTTAATACTTATTGTTGTTGTTTGTTGTTCCATCACTAAGTCATGTTCAACTCTCTGTGACCCCATGGACTACAGCATGCCAGGCTCCTCTGTCCGACACTATCTCCCAGGAGTTTGCTTAAATTCATGTCCATGAGTCGGTGATGCTATCTAACCATCTCATTCTCAATCTTTCCCAGCATCAGGGTCTTTTCCAATGAGCTGGCTCTTCGCATCAGGTGGCCAAAGGACTGGAGCTTCAGCTTCAGCATCAGTCCTTCCGATGAATATTCACAGTTAAGTTCCTTTAGCAGTGACTGGTTTGACCTTCTTACAGTCCAAGGGACTCTCAAGAGTCTTCTCCAGCTCCACAGTTTGAAAGCATCAACTCTTTGGCACTCAGCCTTCTTTATGGTCCAGCTCTCACATCTGTACATGACTACCAGAAAAACCATAGCTTTCATATATATGTGTATAAATTTTTTGGTTGACCAAAAAGTTAATTTGGGTTTTTCCATATAGTGTTACAGGAAATAAACAAATAAATAAATAAATAAATATATATATATAATTTAATATACTTATATTTTTATTATATATATATGTTTTGCTTTTTTTGGCTGTGGGATCTTAGTTCCCTGACCAAGAATTGAGCCCACATCCCTTTCATTGAAACTGTGGAATCTTAACTACTGGGATGTAGTTAATGACCTGGGAAGTCCCTATCTATTTATTTTTTAAGAGCAAATTTTTATATATTTACCTCCAAAGTAAATCAGAATTATAGTATCAAATTGCTTTTTGCTTGAGTGAATTGGTTTGCCTATTCCTCTGAACTAGAGTCATTTAATAGAGCCAATGTCCCCCGCCACACCCGCCCCACCCCAGCCTAGCAAACAGAGTACGACTTCAGGAGCACTTAGGGTCTGGACAAGACGGATGCAGGGCACTCAGCATGTGGATGGAAGCAACTTGAGCATTCAGTAAATTCCATGCATGACCTTTAGAAAATGGCAATATAAATCCTCATATCCCAGGCAATCATATATGTGCATAATCATTGGGAGTTGAAGTTTAATCACATAATTTAGTCACTACCTGGGTCATTGCTGCCACTTCCTCAAAAATGTAAACACATCATCTCTTATGTCTACTGCATTGGCAGGAAGGTTCTTTACCACTAGCACCACCTGGGATAGACAAATGATTCAAGTCTAAATTCCTCATACACTGCAAATAATGATCTGGTCCTGACTGCCTGTTTGGGAGCATCTCCTGCCAGACAAGCCCCAATCCCCTCTCTTTTATATATGTATATATATAATTTTATATTTATTTTTGGCTGTGGTGGATCTTTGCTGTTGCACAAGCATCTCTGTAGTTATGGCGACCGGGAGCTGTTTGTTGCAGTGTGTGGGCTTCCCATTGCAATGGCTTCTCTTGGGCAGCATGGGTTACGACTCCCAAGCTTCAGTAGTTTCAGCTTCCCAGGCTTTATAGTTTTGGTGCACAGGCTTAGTTGCTCCGAGGCACATGTGATCTTCCTGGACCAGGGATTGAACCCCGTGTCTCCTGCATTGGCAGGTGGGTTCTTTTCCACTGAGCCACCAGGGAAGCCTCCCCACCTTTTCTTTTTTTAAATATGTATTATTTACTTTTGCTGTGCCAGGTCCCAGTTGCAGCGTGTGGGATCTAGTTCCCTGACCAGGGATGGAACCCAGGCCCCCTACATTGGGAGAGTGGAGTCTTTGGCACTGGACTACCAGGGAAGTCTCCCAACACCACAACTTTTCATGCTTTCGGGACTGAAATTTCCTCCTCCCCACTCCTAATCCTCTTCAGAGGGGAGCTCCTCCAGAAAGCCTTCCTAGCTTCCATGTGGGAAGCACGCCTTTTGTCTGTTATCTTTAACACATGCCTCACAGTTTGTGGGAACTTAGTTCCCCAACCAGGGATTGAACTTGGGCTGCTGCAGTGGAAGTGCTGAGTTCTAACCACTGGACTTTCAGGGAATTCTCAACAGTTTGCTTTTAAGCAGTGTTGGACTGATGATAGGATAAGAAGCACATCTTTAAGGCAGATCTTTCAAAATCAAGGTTGGCAACTATAGTCTTAACAGGCATGCATCTTTCCCATTTCCTTGTGGACAAAGATACCTTCTTTACCTTTTTTTTTTTAAGGTCCACTGAGTCACAAGATATTAGGTGGCAGGACTAGGTTCACACAAACTCATTCTTAGACTCACAGCTGGGAACATAGAGGATGCTGGAGCCGCAAGGAGTGAGCCTGGGGAGCTGGGGGTGGAGCATGGAGACGTGAGCAGTTCAGCTCTGCCCTTGGCCTCCAGATCCAGCTCCCCAGACTCGGTACCACCACTCAGGTTTCTTTACCAGTCCAAAGTGGCTTCCCAGGAGGCATTAGTGGTAAAGAGGCCCTTTGCCAATGCAGGAGATGTAGGAGATGTGGGTTCGATCCCTGAGTAGGGAAGATCTCCTAGAGGAGGGCATGGCAACCCACTCCAGTATTCTTCCCTGGAGAATCCTATGGGCAAAGGAGCCTGGTGGGCTGCAGTCCACTGGGTCATGAAGAGTTGGATATGACTGAAGGGGCTGAGCACGCACGCACTGGTCAGAAGTAAGTGTCCAGATCCATTGCCAACAGGTTCCGCTTGGTGTTGGGAAGCAGCCAGCAATGCCCCTTCCCTCCCCTCTCCTGAAGACTGATTTGAAGTCCGTTTGAGACATAAAAATGAATGCTAGTTACACTCCTCAAGTCCCTACAACCTTAGCCTTCATCCAAAGTCATCTCTTTCTCTAGGAATCAGCATCAACAGGACATTAAGGAAAGGTCCCCAGAATTACTGCAAAATGCTATGTCTCAGGCACCCATCACGAGAAGGAGGGCGACCACCCACATGGAGTCAGTACAGGGGACCCGCGGTCGGGACACACCCCCCAAGGCCACAACCCTCACGGCGGGCAAGCGCAGAGGAGCGCAGACCACCAGCAAGGCCCGTGCCGAGGAGCCGGGCAGAGCGCCCACCCCCACCAGAAAGGCGGCACCGCAGACACTGGCGAGCAAGGACACCGGGGTGGACGCGCTGCCCCCGACGGCTGGAGGTGGGGGCGTGGCCTCCGGCAGGACCGAAGCACCATCACTGAACAGTCGGAACCCGAGGACGGCCAAAGGATCTGGGGACCGGAAGGCGAGGCCGACAGGCCCCGAAGCGGTGCCCACGAAGCCGCGGGACAGCCCGGCAACTGCAGCTAAGACCCTCCTTCCAAAACACCAGGCCAGGGCGCGGACCCCCGGGGGAGGGGGGCGGACGGGGAAGGGAGCCAGAGGAGCCACCCCAGACAGAGCCCAGCCCACCGGGTCCTCGGCCCCTCTCCGGAGCCCCGCCACCCAGAGAAGCCAGAAGCTAAAGGCCACCAACTTCAAGTCTGAGCCCCAGTGGGATTTTGAGGAGGAATACAGTCTGGAGGTGGGCGGCCTGCAGACGGTGAGGTTTTCCTCTTCTGGAGGCCCTGAGGCCCGCTCCCTCCCATCCCTCCCATCCCTCCCGGGCTCTGCTCTTAAGCTCTCCCCCACCCGGCCCCTTCCCCACGCGCTCATCCAGGTGAGGGTGTGATCGAAGGGCCACCCTGGTCCCCAGTGTGACCTCAGCAGGCGGAGGAGCAGGACTGGGCAGGGACCAAGGGACAAGAACGCCCCAACCTGGTGCCCAGCCCTGTCCTCCCCAGAGAGAGAATTCCAAGACCCTCTCTCTCTTCCAGCCCTAAGAAAAGCAGCCTGAGGCCCCAGCCACGGGAGGGGAGACACGGAAGTTTGCACACAAAACTGCAGCCAGGCACCGCACACGAGACCCGTAGCACACGTCCTGCCCGCAGTGGGCTTGGGCGATCAATGACCAGGGGAACCAGAAGGCTCTGGGAATAGGATGGAAGATGTAGCAGAGGTGGGGCCTTTCCAGCCTTGAGGCCTGGTTTCTGCTCCTGCGCCCACCTTCCCGTCCTGGCCCCAGGGCCCCTCACCCCACCCCACCCCATTCCCCGCCCCACAGCTTCCCCGGCCTCTCTCCAGGCCTGACCCATCCTCCTGCTTGCAGACCTGCCCTGACTCGGTGAAGATCAAAGCCTCCAAGTCACCCTGGCTCCAGACTCTCTTTCTGCCCAACCTCACCCTCTTCCTGGACTCCAGACACTTCAACCAGAGCGAGTGGGACCGCCTGGAGCACTTCGCTCCGCCCTTCGGCTTCATGGAGCTCAATTTCTCCTGTGAGTCCTCGTCCAAGGGGCCTGGATGTGCATTAGGCCACAGCAGAGGGCCATGCTTCTTAAAAAGTATTTTTAAAATATTTTTTGGCCACGCTGTGCGGCATGTGGAGTCTTAGTTCCCCGACCAGGGATCGAATCCTCAGCCCCTGCATTGGGAGCACAGAGTCTTAACCACTGGACCATGAGAAAAGTCCCAGAGGGCCACGCTTTTTAAAAACTATGTTTTAAATCTGTATTTACTCTTTGGCCATGCGTTGCAGCATATGGGATCTCAGGGATGGAACCCAAGGCTCTGCACTGGGAGCCCAGGGTCTTAACAACTGGACCACCAGGGAAGTCCCAGAGGGCCATGCTTTTTTGCCTCTGGCCCACCTCTCCCCTGCGGGCAATCAGCCCCAGGAGAAAGGCCGGCCGGGAGGCCCCCGGCCCTGGCTGGGCTCTGAGTGGAATCCCCCCGGCCCCCCACATTGCAGTGGTGCAGAAGGTCGTGATGCACTTCCCCCCGGTGCCCCAGCAGCAGCTGCTCCTGGCCAGCCTCCCTGCCGGGAGCTCCCGCTGCATCAGCTGTGCCGTGGTGGGCAACGGGGGCATCCTGAACAACTCCCACGTGGGCCCAGAGATAGACAGCCACGACTATGTGTTCCGGTGAGCCTGCACCTGCCCCGACCCCCACCCTTCTCCTGCAGAGCAGGGCTCTTCCCGGAGAGCTCAGAGGGTGCTCCCTGCCTGGATCCAGAAGCCGGGGGGGAGGGTCCCCGGCTCGCTAGTGCCGGCCCCCCATCCCTTCTTCCTTCCCCCGACCACCTCCACACATCACCCAGCAGCCCTCATGTGCTCTGATTTTGCCTTTCTGGCTAGGCTGAGTGGCGCCGTCATCAAAGGCTATGAACACGATGTGGGTACTCGGACCTCCTTCTACGGCTTTACTGCCTTCTCTCTGACCCAGTCACTCCTTACACTGGGCAGTCGGGGTTTCCGGCACGTGCCTCTGGGGCAGGTGAGCAAAGAGGGATGGGTCTGGCCGCCCACAGACTTTGGATATGGGAGGATGCAGGTGAGACAGGGAGACAGACAGGGAGTTAGGGAGCATCCTGAGTCTAGAGCCTGTCGTCGGTACAGTCTCCAGGCATGTGAGGGACAAGGGCAGGGAGGGCAGCCACACCAGGCCGGAGGAGAGCAAGCAGGCAGCGTGGGATCAAAGTCAGGCCACCCCACTGAAGGCAGGACTCCTGGACCACACGCTGTCCTTGGTCCTCAGGATGTCCGCTACCTGCACTTCCTGGAAGGCACCCGGGACTATGAGTGGCTAGAAGCACTGCTTCTGAATCAGACCGTGGCTTCAAGGAACCTTTTCTGGTTCAGGTACCCAAGCCCCCTCCCCTCACCCACAGACAAGCTGTGGAGGGGGCAGTCGGGAAGGGCTGGACAGGTGGGGACAGTCTGAGCTCTCACTTGGAGATGGGGGACCAGTCATGCCCATGACCCTGCCTTGGCCCTCCCCCGGAGAGGAAAGAGAATGAAGGACCCATTCCTGCCCACAGGCGCAGACCCCAGGAGGCCTTCCAGGAAGACTTCCAACTGGACAGATACCTGTTGCTGCACCCAGACCTGCTCCGATACATGAAGAACAGGTGAGAGCGGGAAGCCTGTGGAAGGGGCGAATCCCTCTCATCCTGGCCAGCCTCCTGACAGTTGGGGGGCTGGGCTGTCTCGCAGATTCCTGAGGTCTAAGACTCTGAACACTGCCCACTGGAGAATATACCGGCCCACCACGGGGGCCCTCCTGCTGCTCACTGCCCTCCAGCTCTGTGACCAGGTGAAGCCCTGCTTCTGGAGCCCGCAGATCTGGACAGCTCTGGGGTAGCCCTGGGCCTGCTCAGCAAGGGATGATGGCTGGGGGTGGGGGGAGGGGCCTGAGTGCGGACACCTGCCTGTGTGCAAGCGTGCTTCCAGGGGTCCTGCACCCAGACCCCCAGGGATAGAACCAGGATCCAGGACCCCTGCCCCCCACACACACACAGAGAGAAGAAACCCAAGAGACACACACGCAGGCCTTATTTCTCCTCCACCTTCCTGCAGGTGAGTGCCTATGGGTTCATCACCGAGGGCCACGAACGCTTCTCTGACCACTACTATGATAAGTCCTGGAAACGAACAATCTTTTACATCAACCATGACTTCAAGTTAGAGAGGACGCTCTGGAAGCGGCTACATGATGAAGGTATTATCCGGCTGTACCAACGTCCTATAACTTCCAAACCGACCATCTGACGGGAGTCTGGGCTACCGAAGTCCCTTCAGTTATTCTAAGACTCAGAGCACAGTGGGAGACCATCGGCTCATCTGTCATCTTCCCAGCGCCTGGACCAGGCTCTGAGCCCCTCTAGACTTCGGGGGTAGAGGTCTACCAAACTAGTGCAGAGGCGGGGACACCCTCAAGATGGCAAATGATGGACTGAGGTTTCGGAGACCTTGGAAAAATTTCTGCAGAGTCTGTTCCATGGAGCTGGGGACTCAATTTTTTAAACCAAGGGGACTTCCCTGGTGGCTCAGACGGTAAAGAATCTGCCTGCAATGCAGGAGACCTGGGTTCGATCCCTCAGTCAGGAACATAGCCTGGAAAAGGGCATGGCAACGCACTCCAGTATTCTTGCCTGGAGAATCCCATGCACAGAGGAGCCTGGCAGGCTACAGTCCATGGGGTTGCAAAGAGCTGGATACGATTTAGCGACTAACACTTTCACATTTTCACTGTTCAGAAGCTACTTGGCACAGAAGGAGGAGTCTGAACTTATGGAGACATGTAGGTTTGGGATTGAATTACAGATCTTCCACTTAGCAGCCATGAAATCTTGAAGGCATGACTGTATTTCACTCTAGACCGTCTGGTGGACCCTTCCAGGGGTTATCTGATTCTAATAGAAGGTCTGCAAACTTTCCTTATCTTTGAGCTATTTGACAACTCTCTGGGTTGTAGAAAATTGATAGTAATAAAAATGATTTCTGTCTGAATGAAAAATGGGGATAGTGATCAGTCTTGTTCCTATTATGAAATTAATTTTAGTATTCCGGACTGCTGATGTATATGTCCGGACTTTGGGCTCTCTTTTGACCAGTTTTTACTAGTTCCTTCACTAATTAATGAGTTAAATAAAATCTCTGATATGTGTTCATTTTATATTTGTATAAGAATCACAATTTTATCCCTAAAAAAAAGAAAAATCATCCTTGGGACTTCCCTGGTGGTCCAGTGGTTAAGAATCTGCCCTGCAACGCAGGGGACGCAGGTTCCATCCCTGATCGGGGAACTAAGATCCCACATGCCGTGGGACAACTAAGCCCGTGTGCCACAAATTCTGAGCCCACGTACCTCAATTAAAAAGCCAGTGAGCGACGAACTGCAGAGCCCACAGGCTGTGAACCATGAGCCGCAACTAGAGAGAAGCCTACACACGGAAACAACGAGCTGGAGCACTGCAGCTAAGACCCAGGGCAGCCAAAAATAAATAAATGATGAATACTTTTAAAAAAGTCATCCTTTAACATTTCCTTAGGCCGTTGTTTTCTAATCTGTAAAATGACTTTTGTCGTTGTTGTCCAGTTGTTAAGTTAGGTCTGACTCTTTTTGACCCTGTGAACTGCAGCACACCAGGCTTCCCTGTCCTTCCCTATCTCCCAGAGTTGGCTCAAACTCACATCCACTGAGTCTGTGATGCTATCTAACCATCTCATTCTCTGTCACCCCCTTCTCTTGCCCTCAATCTTTCCCAGCATCAGGGTCTTTTCCAGTGAGTCAGTTCTTCACATCAGGTGTCCAAATTATTGGAGCATCAGCTTCAGCATCAGTCCTTCTAAGGAATACCCAGGGTTGATTTCCTTTAGGATTGACTGGTTTGGGAGTGTCCATTTCACAAGAATTTTTTAAATCACTGATGCAACTAGGCACGTTTTCCTTCTTTCATTTTTATTAATCCTCGCATCAACCTGCATTTTCTAAAACTCCAGAAAGAGAATTTGGGCTAAGCTGAAGATACTTCAGTTCACCTTACCTCTTTGAGCTCTATCTCCAGGATTTGAACTCTGAAGCCCAGAAGAACTTGGGCAGGCAGCAGGGTAGGGGATTGAGGGGGACGGGGGTGGGGGGCGGGTGTTTTGAAGCAAGCTCCCTTTCAGACTTAATTCTCAGGTTCCAAAGCTAATTAATATTAGTGCTACTGATTTGCTCAGTCGTGGCCGACTCTTTGCGACCCCATGGACTGTAGGCCACCAGGTTCCTCTGTCCATGGAATTTTCCAGGCAAGAATACTGGAGTGGGTTGCCATTTCCTTCTCCAGGGGATTAATACCAGTAGGTCCCGATTTGCTTTACTCAAGGGTGCAGTACCAGCTCTGGGCGGCAGGTGGCGGCATCTCTACGTCCCCTTCTCAGTGGTACACAGGTTTGTTTTTTTGTGGGGTTTTTTTTTTTTTTGGTACCCAGGTTTTATTAGGTTTTCCTAACTATTCCTGCGGGGCTTCCCTGATAGCTTAGTTGGTAAAGAATCCACCTGAAATGCAGGAGACCCCTAGCTACCTGCTAGTTTGTTCTTTCATGTGAATTTCAGTATCCGTTTAGAATCATATGCTATTAGTAGAGGACGTTCAAATCTGCCTCCTCAAATTTAAACTTGGGCTACCCAAATATAAAGGCTGAGTCTCATGTGAAAGAGAAAGTGCAATGGCTCAGCTGTGCCCAACTCTTCACGATCCCATGGACTATAACCCACCAGGCTCCTCTGTCCATGGGATTTTCCAGGCAAGGATACTGGAGTGGATACCCATTTCCTTCTCAGGGGATCTTCCTGACCCAGGGATTGAACCCAGGCCTCCTGCACTGCACGCAGGTTCTTTACTGACTGAGCTACCAGGGAATCTTTATCTGGGTCCAAATAGTACGGTGAAGAACTGGGAAGCCTGGTGTGTCCACGGGGTTGCAAAGAGTCCAACACCACTTAGACACTGAACAACAATACAAATCTGCATAAACTGTAAGATTAACTCACTCTGAGTGAATTAGAAAAGAGAAATCAAAGGCGTACGTAAGAATTAGAAAAGAATCCATGTGCAGATGATATGGTAGTATATAATAGAATAAATATACTATATAATATTGATACAGTAACATACAGAGATAGAAAATTAATGGACTGAAACCAGTAGACTTCATAAACATAAATAATAACCAGGGAGATATAATGTAGAGAAAACCCCTCCATAGCAACCAAGAAGATGACATACTTAGCAATAAATTCAACGAAATGTCCAAAATTAAGGAAAA
Source organism: Cervus canadensis (assembly GCF_019320065.1). Taxonomy (NCBI): domain Eukaryota; kingdom Metazoa; phylum Chordata; class Mammalia; order Artiodactyla; family Cervidae; genus Cervus; species Cervus canadensis. The sequence continues at coordinate 7,907,403 of NC_057386.1, read as the reverse complement.
GACACAAAAGTAGGTTTGAACAAAAGGAGAGTCATTTCATCTTTTGTTCTTGGAAAGGATGACTCAACGTAATAACTGTGTCAGTTCCCCCCAAATAAATTTATAAATTTAAGGCAATTCCATTAAAAATAACAAACCATTTTTTCTAGATTCTAAATGCATACTAAAATACATATGGAAAAATAAACATGTAAGAATAGCCCAGAAAACGTGAAAAAGAAAGGCAGTGAGGGAGGTCTAGCTCTGCCAAATATTAAGACATACTATAAAGTCTTTGTTATTAAAACAACGTAGGGACTTTCCTGGTGGTCCAGTGGCTGACTCTGCTGCCAATGCAGGGGGCCCAGGTTCCATCCTGCTCAGGGAACTAGATCCCAAATACCACAACTAAATGTTCACATGCAACATCTAAGACCCGGTACAGCCAAACAAATAACTAAAAATAAATAAATATAAAATAGTAAACAGCAACAAAAAAATAACAACAACGTGATGCTCTGTGTGAATAGACAGATGACTAGCTGAATGGGTTAAAAAGACCAGAAATTTACCCAAGTGCATAAGAACATCACTGGGTCAAAACCAACTTTGTGACTAGTGGTCCTCAGATAATAGATTCCTATTTGGAAAGAGATCAGACTAGGTCTACAACTTGCCCCCACGCATGACTAAACTCTAGATGGGGCAGAGACCTACATGTAAAAAATAAAATGCTAAGAGTCCAAAGAGATACCAAGGGAACATTTCATGCAAAGATGAGCACAATAAAGGACAGAAATGGTATGGACCTAACAGAAACAGAAAATATTAAGAAGAGGTGGCAAGAATACACAGAAGAACTATACAAAAAAACTTCCAGATAACCATGATAGTGTGATCACTCACCTAGAGCCAGACATCCTGGAATGCAAAGTCAAGTGGACCTTAGGAAGCATCACTACGTACAAAGCTAGTGGAGGTGATAGAATTCCAGTTGAGCTATTTAAAATCCTAAAAGATGATGCTGTGAAAGTGCTGCACTCAATATGCCAGCAAATTGGCAAAGCTCAGCAGTGGCCACAGGACTGGAAATGGTCAGTTTTCAGAATCTCAAAGAAAGGCAATGTCAAAGAATGTTCAAACTACCGCACAATTGCACTCATCTCACACACTAGCAAGGTAATGCTCAAAATTCTCCAAGCCAGGCTTTAACACCATGAACTTCCAGATGTTCAAGCTGGCTTTAGAAAAGGCAGAGGAACCAGAGATCAAATTGCCAACATCCACTGGATCACCGAAAAAACATGAGCATTCCAGAAAAACATCTACTTCTGCTTTATTGAGTACACCAAAGCCTTTGACTGTGTGGATCACAACAAACTGTGGAAAATTCTTCAAGAGATGGGAATACCAGACCACCTGACCCGCCTCCTGAGAAACCTGTATGCAGGTCAGGAAGCAACAGTTAGAACAGGACATGGAACACAGACTGGTTCCAAATCGGGAAAAGAGTACGTCAAGGCTGTATATTGTTACCCTGCATATTTAACTTATATGCAGAGTACATCATGAGACATGCCAGGCTGAATAAAGCACAAGCTGGAATCAAGATTGCCAAAAGAAATATCAATAACCTCAGATATGCAGATGACACCACTCTTTCTTTTTTTTTTTTAGTTGGAGGCTAATTACCTTACAATATTGTAGTGGTTTTTGTCATACATTGACATGAATCAGCCATGGATTTACATGTATTCCCCATCCCGATCCCCCCTCCCACCTCCCTCTCCACCCGATTCCTCTGTGTCTTCCCAGTGCACCAGGCCCGAGCACTTGTCTCATGCATCCCACCTGGGCTGGTGATCTGTTTCACTATAGATAATATACATATTTCAGTGCTGTTCTCTCGAAACATCCCACCCTCGCCTTCTCCCACAGAGTCCAAAAGTCTGTTCTGTACATCTGTGTCTCTTTTTCTGTTTTGCATATAGGGTGATCATTACCATCTTTCTAAATTCCATATATATGTGTTAGTATGCTGTAATGTTCTTTATCTTTCTGGCTTACTTCAGTCTGTATAATGGGCTCCAGTTTCATCCATCTCATTAGAACTGATTCAAATGAATTCTTTTTTAATGGCTGAGTAATATTCCATGGTGTATATGTACCACAGCTTCCTTATCCATTCGTCTGCTGATGGGCATCTAGGTTGCTTCCATGTCCTGGCTATTATAAACAGTGCTGCGATGAACATTGGGGTGCACATGTCTCTTTCAGATCTGGTTTCCTCAGTGTGTATGCCCAGAAGTGGGATTGCTGGGTCATATGGCAGGTCTATTTCCAGTTTTTTAGGAAATCTCCACACTGTTTTCCATAGCGGCTGTACTAGTTTGCATTCCCACCAACAGTGTAAGAGGGTTCCCTTTTCTCCACACCCTCTCCAGCATTTATTGCTTGTAGACTTTTGGATAGCAGCCATCCTGACTGGCGTGTAATGGTACCTCATTGTGGTTTTGATTTGCATTTCTCTGATAATGAGTGATGGTGAGCATCTTTTCATGTGTTTGTTAGCCATCTGTATGTCTTCTTTGGAGAAATGTCTGTTTAGTTCTTTGGCCCATTTTTTGATTGGGTTATTTATTTTTCTGGAATTGAGCTTCAGGAGTTGCTTGTATATTTTTGAGATTAATCCTTTGTCTGTTGCTTTGTTTGCTATTATTTTCTCCCAGTCTGAGGGCTGTCTTTTCACCTTGCTTATAGTTTCCTTTGTTGTGCAAAAGCTTTTAAGTTTCATTAGGTCCCCATTTGTTTAGTTTTGCTTTTATTTCCAATATTCTGGGAGGTGGTCATAGAGGATCCTGCTGTGATTTATGTCAGAGAGTGTTTTGCCTATGTTCTCCTCTAGGAGTTTTATAGTTTCTGGTCTTACATTTAGATCTTTAATCCATTTTGAGTTTATTTTTGTGTATGGTGTTAGAAAGTGTTCTAGTTTCATTCTTTTATGGTCAAGTGGTTGACCAGTTTTCCCAGCACCACTTGTTAAAGAGGTTGTCTTTTTCCCGTTGTATATCCTTGCCTCCTTTGTCAAAGATAAGGTGTCCATAGATTCATGGATTTGTCTCTGGGCTTTCTATTCTGTTCCATTGATCTATATTTCTCTTTATGCCATTACCATACTGTCTTGATGACTGTGGCTTTGTAGTATAGTCTGAAGTCAGGCAGGTTGATTCCTCCTGTTCCATTCTTCTTTCTCAAGATTACTTTGGCTATTCGAGGTTTTTTGTATTTCCATACAAATTGTGAAATTATTTGTTCTAGTTCTGTGAAAAATACCGTTGGTAGCTTGATAGGGATTGCATTGAATCTATAGATTGCTTTGGGTAGTATAGCCATTTTGACAATATTGATTCTTCCAATCCATGAACACGGTATGTTTCTCCATCTGTTTGTGTCCTCTTTGATTCTTTCATCAGTGTTTTATAGTTTTCTATGTATAGGTCTTTTGTTCTTTAGGTAGATATACTCCTAAGTATTTTATTCTTTTGTTGCAATGGTGAATGGTATTGTTTCCTTAATTTCTCTTTCTGTTTTCTTCATTGTTAGTGTATAGGAATGCAAGGGATTTCTGTGTGTTAATTTTATATCCTGCAACTTTACTATATTCGTTGATTAGCTCTAGTAATTTTCTGGTAGAGTCTTTAGGGTTTTCTATGTAGAGGATCATGTCATCTGCAAACAGTGAAAGTTTCACTTCTTCTTTTCCTATCTGGATTCCTTTTACTTCTTTTTCTGCTCTGATTGCTGTGGCCAAAACTTCCAACACTATGTTGAACAGTAGTGGTGAGAGTGGGCACCCTTGTCTTGTTCCTGATTTCAGGGGAAATGCCTTCAATTTTTCACCATTGAGGGTGATGCTTGCTGTGGGTTTGTCATATATAGCTTTTATTATGTTGAGGTATGTTCCTTCTATTCCTGCTTTTTGGAGAGTTTTAATCATAAATGAGTGTTGAATTTTGTCAAAGGCTTTCTCTGCATCTATTGAGATAATCATATGGTTTTTATCTTTCAATTTGTTAATGTGGTGTATTACATTGATTGATTTGCGGATATTAAAGAATCCTTGCATTCCTGGGATAAAGCCCACTTGGTCATGGTGTATGATTTTTTAAATATGTTGTTGGATTCTGTTTGCTAGAATTTTGTTAAGGATTTTTGCATCTATGTTCATCAGTGATATTGGCCTGTAGTTTTCTTTTTTTGTGGCATCTTTGTCTGGTTTTGGAATTAGGGTGATGGTGGCCTCATAGAATGAGTTTGGAAGTTTACCTTCTTCTGCAATTTTCTGGAAGAGTTTGAGTAAGATAGGTGTTAGCTCTTCTCTAAATTTTTGGGTAGAATTCAGCTGTGAAGCCATCTGGTCCTGGGCTTTTGTTTCCTGGAAGATTTCTGATTACAGTTTCTATTTCCTTGCTTGTGATGGGTCTGTTAAGATCTTCTACTTCTTTCTGGTTCAGTTTTGGAAAGTTATACTTTTCTAAGAATTTGTCCATTTCTTCCAAGTTGTCCATTTTATTGGCATAGAGCTGCTGGTAGTAGTCTCTTATGATCCTTTGTATTTCAGTGTTGTCTGTTGTGATCTCTCCATTTTAATTTCTAATTTTGTTAATTTGGTTCTTCTCCCTTTGTTTCTTAAAGAGTCTTGCTAACGATTTGTCAATTTTGTTTATTTTTTTCAAAAAAACAGCTTTTAGCTTTGTTGATTTTTGCTATGGTCTCTTTAGTTTCTTTTGCATTTATTTCTGCCCTAATTTTTAAGATTTCTTTCCTTCTACTAACCCTGGGGTTCTTCATTTCTTCCTTCTCTAGTTGCTTTAGGTGTAGAGTTAAGTTATTTATTTGACTTTTTTCTTGTTTCTTGAGGTAAGCCTGTAATGCTATGAACCTTCCCCTTAGCACTGCTTTTACAGTGTCCCATAGGTTTTGGGTTGTTGTGTTTTCATTTTCATTCATTTCTATGCATATTTTTATTTCTTTTTTGATTTCTTCTATGATTCATTGGTTATTCAGAAGTGTGTTATTTAGCCTCCCTATGTTTGAATTTTTAACAATTTTTTCCTGTAATTGAGATCTAATCTTACTGCATTGTGGTCAGAAAAGATGACTGGAATGATTTCAATTTTTTTGAATTTACTAAAACTAGATTTATGGCCCAGGATGTGATCTATTCTGGAGAAGGTTCCGTGTGCACTTGAGAAAAAGGTGAAGTTGATTGTTTTGGGGCAAAATGTCCTATAGATATCAATTAGGTCTAGCTGGTCCATTGTGTCATTTAAAGTTTGTGTTTCCTTGTTAATTTTCTGTTTAGTTCATCTATCCATAGTTGTGAGTGGGGTATTAAAGTCTCCCACTATTATTGTGTTACTATTAATTTCCTCTTTCATACTCGTTAGTGTTTGCCGTACATATTGCGGTGCTCCTATGTTGGGTGCATATATATTTATAATTGTTATATCTTCTTCTTGGATTGATCCTTTGATCATTATGTAGTGTCCTTCTTTGTCTCTTTTCACAGCCTTTATTTGAAAGTCTATTTTATCTGATACGAGTATTGCGACTCCTGCTTTCTTTTGGTCTCCGTTTGCGTGAAATATTTTTTTCCAGCCCTTCACTTTTAGTCTGTATGTGTCCCTTGTTTTGAGGTGGGTCTCTTGTAGACAGCATATATAGGGGTCTTGTTTTTGTATCCATTCAGCCAGTCTTTGTCTTTTGTTTGGGGCATTCAGCCCATTTACATTTAAGGTAATTATTGATAGGTATGTTCCCATTGCCATTTACTTTGTTGTTTTGGGTTCACGTTTATACAACCTTTCTGTGTTTCATGTCTAAAGAAGATCCTTTAGCATTTGTTGAAGAGCTGGTTTGGTGGTGCTGAATTCTCTCAGCTTTTGCTTGTCTGTAAAGCTTTTGAATTCTCCCTCATATCTGAATGAGATCCTTGCTGGGTACAGTAATCTAGGTTGTAGGTTATTCTCTTTCATTACTTTAAGTATGTCCTGCCATTCCCTTCTGGCCTGAAGGGTTTCTATTGATAGATCAGCTGTTATCCTTATGGGAATCCCTTTGTGTGTTATTTGTTGTTTCTCCCTTGCTGCTTTTAATATTTGTTCTTTGTGTTTGATCTTTGTTAATTTGATTAATATGTGTTTTGGGGTGTTTTGCCTTGGGTTTATCCGTTTGGGACTCTCTGGGTTTCTTGGACTTGGGTGGCTATTTCCTTCCCCATTTTAGGGAAGTTTTCAGCTATTAACTCCTCGAGTATTTTCTCATGACCTTTCTTTTTCTCTTCTTCTCCTGGAACTCCTATGATTCGAATGTTGGGGCATTTCACATTGTCCCAGAGGTCCCTGAGGTTGTCCTCATTTCTTTTGATTCTTTTCTCTTTTTTCCTCTTTGCTTCATTTATTTCCACCATTTTATCTTCTACCTCACTTATCCTGTCTTCTGTCTCCGTTATTCTACTGTTGGTTCCCTCCAGAGTGTTTTTGATCTCATTTATTGCATTATTCGTTTTTAATTGACTCTTTTTTATTTCTTCTAGGTCCTTATTAAACATTTCTTGCATCTTCTCAATCTTTGTCTCCAGGCTATTTATCTGTAACTCCATTTTGTTTTCAAGATTTTGGATCATTTTTATTATCATTATTCTAAATTCTTTTTCAGGTAGATTCCCTATCTCCTCCTCTTTTGTTTGACTTGGTGGGCATTTTTCATGTTCCTTTACCTGTTGGGTATTTCTCTGCCTTTTCATCTTGTTTAGATTGCTGTGTCTGGAGTGGACTTTCTGTATTCTGGAGGTCTGTGGTTCCTTTTTATTGTGGAGGTTTCACCCAGTGGGTGGGGTTGGACAATTGGCTTGTCAAGGTTTCCTGGTTAGGGAAGCTTGCATTGGTGTTCTGGTGCGTGGAACTGGATTTCTTCTCTCTGGAGTGCTATGGAGTGTCCAGTAATGAGTTTTGAGATGGGTCTATGTGTTAGGTGTGACTTTGGGCAGCCTGTATGTTGACGCTCAGGGCTATGTTCCTGCGTTGCTGGAGAATTTGCGTGGTATGTCTTGCTCTGGAACTTATTGGCTCTTGGGTGGTGGTTGGTTTCAGTGTAGGTATGGAGGCTTTTGGATGGTCTCTTATTACTTAATGTTCTGTGTAGTCAGGAGTTTTCTGGTGTTCTCAGGTTTTGGGCTTAAGTCTCCTGTCTCTGGATTTCAGTTTTATTCTTCCAGTAGTCTCAAGACTTCTCCAACTATACAGCACTGATAATAAAACTTCTAGGTTAATGGTGAAAAGATTCTCCACCATGAGGGACACCCAGAGAGGTTCACAGAGTTACATGAAAAAGAGGAGAGGGAGGAGGGAGATAGAGATGAGCAGGAGGAGAAAAAGGGGGACTCAAGAGGAGAGAGACAGATCTACGCAGTTGTCTGTTCCCTAAGTGTTCTCCATAGCCCAGACACCCACAGAGATTCACAGAATTGGATTGGGAAGAGAAGGGGAAAGGAGGAAATAGAGGTGTTCTGAGGTAGAAAACGGAGAGTCAAAAGTGGGAGAGAGTAATCAACACACTCCTGAATAAAAATGGGAACTGAATATTGGATTCTTAAATGTCCAAAATTTATATCACATACTGAAAAACAAAGATTAAAAATCTAGAGTAGAGGTTAGACTCTTAAAAATACAATATTGAAGACAAAAACACAAAAAATTTTAGAAATATATGAAGTTTGGTTTAAAAATAGGGCTTCTCTTTTTTTTTTTTGGCAAGGTTATAGTGAAATGAAAATGAAAATTAAGGAGTAGTAGAGGAGTAATAGAGGACTTTAAAAGAAAATAAGAGAAAAAACAAGAAAAAAATTTTTTTTCTAATTAAAAAAATCATAAAAATATATGAAAATGAAAGTTAAGGAGTAATGGGGGAGTAATAGGGAATTTTAAAAGAAAATAAAAGAGAAAAAATAAAAAAGAAAAGAAAAAAAATTTTAATTAAAAAAAAAAAAGGTAAACATATATCTAGGAATTTCTCTGGAGCTGTTGCAGTCAGCGTGGGTTCGGTTCAGTTTCAGATAGCTCCTCAATCCAGCTTACACCCCGCGATATCTATAGGCCCCTTCTGCTGTAGTCGGTGTTACCTACAGGGGTTTTAATCTGTTGCACCGGTCCCTTCTGAAACGGTTCCCTTTGTTTATTTGGCTTCTGTTTGCCAGTCTCTTCAGTGTCTAATTTCCGCCCTGACACAGGCAGGCGGAGGTGGTCTCTTGTTCAGGTTCGCTAGATCAGTCCTGCTACGGGGAGGGAGGGGCGCTGCAGACAGATATCGCTGTGTGTGGGGAGCACTCACCGTGTTCTGGCCACACTGGGTTTGCCCCGCTCACGGGTGTGTGCTCTCCCTGTCTACGCTGCTCAGGCTCCAGGCTGCTCTATATGGAGCGTGCCCTGCGTTGCGGGCAGTTCCAGTTTTCGGGTATTCCACAAAAGCGCGGACTCGGTTGCGCCTGCGTTCTGTGCCTTCCCCGGCCGAGCAGCTCAGGCAGCCAGGAGCTTGAAGGGCGCACTCTCCCCGGTTGCGGTGCACCTTCTCCCCTCCGCGGCCCCAGCCTCAGTTTCCGCCCGCGCCAGTCGGGTGCGGGTGCGTGCGCCTTGTGTTTAGCCGCGACCCTCCCCGGCGGATGTCGACCATCCAGAAACTCAGGAAGTCTTTGGTTAGAAACTGGAGGCCTGTTTGCAGTTTGGTGGGGGATGCCGTCTCTGGGGCTGAGTTTGCCCCTTTCCCCTCCCCACTGCCTCCTGCCTCAGGCAGGGATGGGCCGGTCGCAGCCGGCTAGCTCCTCTGGACTTGCTCGGTCCCTTTGTTCTGTGAACGGCCCGCAGTGTGTTCTGGCCAGTTAATTTTCTCTCTCTCTTTTGCTATCCCACAGTTCAAGTTGCTATCTCACATAAGCTCCCTCCAATTGCCCTCAGGGCACTCAGGCCTGGTCCTTACCCTAAGCAATGCCGCCCGCTCCTCTCCATTCCGCCCCCACTTGCTGGTGGCGGATGCGGGCGTCTGGGGTACTTTTCTGCTGGGAGTTGCTGTTAGGGACGTAATCTGTGGGTTTTATTTATTTTTCCTCCCAGTTAGGTTGCCCTCCGAGATTGGAAAACTTCCCCCAGAACCGCCAGTGCGAGGGTTTCCTGGTGTTTGGAAACTTCCTCTATTAAGACTCCCTTCATGGGACGGGTCTCCGTCCCCAGCTCTTTTGTCTCTCTTTTTATCTTTATATTTTGTCCTACCTCCTTTCGAAGACAATGGGCTGCTTTTCTGGGCACCTGATGTCCTCAGCTAGCAATCAGAAGTTGTTTTGTGAAGTTTGCTCAGCGTTCAGTTGTTCTTTCGATGAATTTGTAGGGGAGAAAGTGGTCTCCCCGTCCTGTTCCTCCGCCATCTTGGTTCCCCATGACACCACTCTTAAATGACAGAAAGTGAAGAACCAAAGAGCCTCTTGGTGAAAGTGAAAGAGGAGAGTGAAAAAGTTGGCTTAAAACTCAACATTTACATTCTGAATGAAAGAAAAAGAAAAAAAAAAAAAAAAAGAAGGAAAAAAGAAAAAAAAAAAAAAAAAAAAAAAGAAAAAAAAAAAAGAAAAAGAAAAAAAAAAAAACCTCAACATTTAGAAAACTAAGATCATGGCATCTGGTCCCATCACTTCATGGCAAATATTTGGGGAAACAATGGAAACACTGACAGACTTTATCTTTTTGGGCTCCAGAATCATTGCAGATGGTGACTGCAGCTTTGAAATGAAAGACACTTGCTCCTTGGAAGAAAAGCTATGACCGACCTAGACAGCATATTAAAAAGCAGAGATATCGCCTTGCCAACAAAGGTCCATCTAGTCAAAGCTATGGTTTTTCCAATAGTCATATATGTATGTGAGAATTGGACTATAAAGAAGGCTGAGCGCCAAAGAATTGATGCTTTTGAATTGTGGTGTTGGAGAAGACTCTTGAGAGTCCCTTGGACTGGGAGGAAATCCAACCAGTCCATCCTAAAGGAGATCAGTCCTGGGTATTCATTGGAAGGACTGATGCTGAAGCTGAAACTCCAGTACTTTGACCACCTAATTTGAAGAACTGACTCATCTGAAAAGACCCTGATGCTGGGAAAGATTGAAGATGGGAGGAAAAGGGGATGACAGAGGATGAGATGGTTGGATGGCATCACCATGGACATGAGTTTGAGTAAGCTCCAGGAGTTGGTGATGGACAGGGAAGCCTGGCATGCTGCAGTCCATGGGGTTGCAAAGAGTCGGACACAACTGAGCAACTTTACTCACTCACTTATCTTTGCATCTCCTCATATCTGGAGAAGCGCTAAATCCCTTCATGGTGACATCAGATCCTCACGACTAACAAGAACCTTTTGTAAAATGAGTGCTTCATGGCACTGAACACCCCCTTCACCAAAACCTTATATATTGAGTTTCCCCCACAGCCGCTTTGGAGCGGTCTCTCAGAGCTATCTGAGATGCTGCCTCCCAGGCTGCAGTCCTCATTTCACCCCGAATAAAACTTAACTTACAACTCTCAAGTTGTACATCTTTTTTTAGTTGGCAAGGTCTAGAGTCTGTGCTACTCAATGAGAGATGTGAGTGCAGTGAGAAGCCCGTGCACCGTTAACGAAAGAGTAGCCCCTGCTTGCTTCAACTAAAGAAAGCCAATGCACAGCCACAAAGACCCAGCATGGCCGAAAGTAAATAACTCATTAATCTTTAAACTGGTACCTTAAAAAATAACCAATGTGACTACATAAATACAATAAAATTTTGTATGGCCAAAAATCACCATAAAGCCAAAGACAAATAAGAAGTGGGGAAAATATCTGCCATAAATATCATGGTAAAAGGATGAATGTCTCTGATATATTTTTTTTAAATCTCATGAAAATGGAAGGAAATAAGACCCAAAACCCAACAGAAAAATGGGCACAAAATATGAACAGCAACAACTTCCTCAAAAAAGATGTAAAAGCGGCCCTTAACCAGGTGAAAAAATGTCCAGCTTCACTCGTTGGGGAGATCCAAGTTGAAATGACTCTGAGATACCCCTCTTCACTTTTCATATTGGCAAAAATTAAGAAGTTTGACATTTTCTGGGCCAGGCTGTAGGAAAACAGGAACTTCTAAAATAGAGCATGGAAATGCAAATTTTAACAGCTCTTGTGAAGGGGAATTTGGTTATCTCAAACCAAACTATTGATACATATGTGTTTACCTCTTGATCTTTCCCACCAGAAAAACTCTTTATCTGTGAATTTACACTGAAGATATACCTCCAACAATACAAAAATAAATATGCACAAGATTATTCACTGCAACATTGTTTGAAGTTGCAAAATATTGGAAACTGCTGAAATCCTTAAGCATAAGAAATGCAAACATTGGAGTAGGGAATGGCAACCCACTCCAGTATTCTTGACTGGAGGATTCCATGAACAGAGGATCCTGGTGGGCTATAGTCCATGGGGTCGCAAAGAGTTGGAGATGACTGAGTGAATAAACCTTTGAAATAAGCAAAAAAAAAGAAATGCAAACATAAAGACTGGTACATCCATACCTTGTATGGAGTATGATGCAGCTGAAATAAAATAAGGAAGATATACATGAACAGATAGGGAGTGGTTTCTAGGACATATTGTTAAGTGGGTTTTTTTTTTGTTAAGTAAAAACAAAAAGCATATCCAATATTTATATGCTTTATGCAAGAAAGAATAAACAAGAAGATATACATGTATCTGCATATTTTTGCAAAAAGAAACACAAAGAGAAGATACCAAAATGTAGTGAGATTGGTTAAGTAAGGTGGAAGGGTGAATAGGAAAAGGGTGGCCAGGATGAGTGTAGGAAGGGTGGCAGGAGGGAGAGACTTTACTGAGTGGATTTTTGGTTTTGCTTTTGTTTTTTCCTAGTTTTTGGCCATGCCACACGGCATGTGGGATCTTATCTCCCCGACCAGGGATCAAACCAGTGCCACGTGCAGTGGAAGGGCAGTGTCTTACCCACTGGACTGCTGGGGGAGTTCCCCTGAGTGTCCTTTTTGGTGTATTTTGCCTTTGTATCTTACATACTCAATATCCTTTATTTTTTTCTATATAGTCTCAAACCATCTGCCCCCAGACACTTACAAATTAAAGGGAAAACTAGTCATTTTAGAGTGAAGAAACCTGGTAAACGCTAACTTCACCAAGTGATGACAGTTAATATCACTAGTAATGAAAGAAACCAACATCTGAGAAGGACGCAGTATTGCTTTTACGGCGTCCCTGCGCTGTGCTGCGGTGCTAAGTTACTTCAGCTGTGTCTGACTTCGTGTGACCCCAGGGACTGCAGCCCGCCAGGCCGCTCCGTCCATAGGATTCCCCAGGCGAGAATACTGGAATGGGTTGCCATGCTCTCCCCCAGGGGATCTTTCCTACCCAGGGATTGAACCCACCTCTCATGTCTCCTGCATTGGCAGGTGGTTTCTTTACCACTAGCGCCACCTGGGAAGTGCTATAGTGTCCCTACTGATGGCATAATAACTTCAGTCTAATCATAAGGAAACACCAAAAGAATCCAAACTGAGGAACAGTCTATAAAATATTCTGTGAAACTCACATATTATCTTTAAAAAATTCTAGGGTCACAAAAGGCAAATGTGGGCTGAGAATCTGCTCAAGATTAAAAGAAACCAAAAGGGATGACAACTCATTGTAATGCGTTATCTTGGAATGGACCCTGGACTAGGTTTTTATTTTGTTTGCTATCTAGACTATTGCGACAATTGACAAAATACAAAGAAGGTCTACAGATTAGACAATGGTTTCATATCAATGCTAATTACCTGATTTTTAAAATAATTGTACTGGGTTATATAAGAGACATGGTCTTCCCAGGTGGCTCAGTGGTAAAGAATCTGCCTGCAACATAGGAGACTCGGGTCTGATCCTGGGTCAGGAAGATCCGCTGGAAAAAGGAATGGAAACCCACTCCAGGATTCTTGCATGGAAAATTCCATGGACAGAGGAGCCTGGCGGGCTTCAGTCCATAGGGTCACAGAGTTGGACAAAAGTGACTTAGTTGCAACATGAAAAATCTTTTAGTTGCAGCATGCAAACTCTTAGTTGCAGCTAAGAGGATGGGGATGGAACCCGGGGATGGATGGGGATGGAACCCTGGCCCCCTAAATTGGGAGCATAAGGTCTTATCCTCTGGACCACCAGAGAAGTCCCGCAAGCTCTTTTGAACTGAAGGCAATCAAGACCTAGATTTATAATCTAGGTCAAGAAAAATATTTACCCCTGTCTTAATCACCTAGAATTTAGATAGGGGACCTGGGCCAGGAAGAAAGGTAACTTTTTATCTAGATCACCTGTCTGTGTGGCAGCACAAACATCTGAACACTAAGCCTCTGTCTTCTTATCATCTTGTGACTTACCCTCCTCCCCTTGGAAACTCCATCCCAGATGGGATGGGAGCATCCCATCTTAACAGCTGATAGCATAAATGACACTGTCTTGGGCAAACAGCCTAACTGGGAGAATCTGGAGCAATTAGGGCCACCTTCCAGAACACTGTTCAAGGACCATATAAAAAGGAGAAGGAATAAGGCACATGCCTCTTGAGAAAGATCATCACCAAAAAAAAGATGAAGTCTCTTTATTTGGCATTTCTAGTGCTACCATTGAGTAATCTCCTAATAGAGAAGATCTTCAGCAGAAGCAGAATGAGGCAAACTGCAGATCGTTGGACACCCCCAAAGTCTGGTCATGGGCCAGTGCAGCCATGCCCAGGCTGTTGGCTGATTCCCATGTCCTTCTCTGGAGGATTGCCCTTGGCTAATAGGAGGCATTTGCCCTGAAAATCTTGGGACAATCCTCCCTGCCCCCAGTCCTGGAAGCCAAAGCTTCACTGAAGGACTGTAAGCCCCCTCCCCCTTGCGTGTGTTGTTCAGTTGCTAAGTAGTGTCCGACTCTTTGCAACACCATGGACTGCAGCATGCCAGCCCCCGTCTTTCACTATCTTCTGGAGTTTGCTCAAACTCATGTCCATCCAACCATCTCATCCTCTGTCACCCCCTCCTCCTCCCGCCCTTGATCTTTCCCAGCATCAGGGCCTTTTTCAATGAATTGGCTCTTCCCATTAGGCGGCCAGAGTATTGGAGTTTCAGCTTCAGCATCAGTCCTTCCAGTGAATATTCAGGACTGATTTCCTTTAGGATGGACTGGTTGGATCTCCTTGCAGTCCAAGGGACTCTCAAGAGTCTTCTCCAACACCACAGTTCAAAAGCATCAATTCTTTGGCTCTCAGCTTTCTTTATAGTCCAACTCTCACATCCATACATGACTACTGGAAAAACAATAGCTTTGACTAGATGGACCTTTGTTAGCAAGGCGATATCTCTGCTTTTTAAATGCTGTCTAGGTTGGTCATAACTTTCCTTCCAAGGAGTAAGTGTCTTTTAATTTCATGGCTGCAGTTACCATCTGCAGTGATTTTGAATGAGTGATAGTTGCTCAGTCGTGTCGACTCTTGCCACCTGATGGGCTGTAGCCTGCAAGGCTCCTCTGTCCATGGAATTCTCCAGGCAAGAACACAGGAGTGAGTTGCCATTTCCTTCTTCAGGGGATCTGAACATGTTCTGTTCTGTGCTGCTCCCTGTTCTATCACGGGAGGCTGTCTGGAACAGAACGCTGAGGCAGTTAACCCCACAAGGGCAGCGATGATGTTAGGGGAGGCCTGAGAGGCTGTGGTGTGGAGGCTGACCAAGAGTGCGGGGAAGGGTGGAGATCTTTCTGCAAGGCCCACCTCTTACTCATCGGCCTCCTTCAGGCAGCCAACGATGGCTGCCCCCCAGGTCCAGCAGCCTACTACACACATTCCATGTGGCCCATGGAGGCGCCTCTTGCAGAGCCCGCTTGTAACCTCGGTTGACGGCCTCGATGTCCAGGTCCCAGCCCTCGACCAGAGAGGCAAGACGTCCCAGCAGCTGTGGCGTGTGCAGCAGGGTGTCCCCGGTCAGCCCGGTGCAGCCCGCGCCCCGCCACACACAGCTCCTCCCGCAGGGCGCACAGCCCACCGTCCTGCACCAGCCTGCACAGCTGCCGTGGGTCTGTGGACGCCGTCCTGGAAGTGATTTTGGAGCCCAAGGAAATCAAATCTGTCACTGCTTCCACTTTTTCCCCTGTTATTTGCCATAAAGTGAGGGGACCAGATACCAAGATCTTTAGTGTTTTGAATGCTGAGTTCTAAGCCAGCTTTTTCACTCTGCTCTTTCACCCTCATCAAGAGTCTCTTTAGTTCCTCTTCGCTTTCTGCCATTAGAGTGGCATCATCTTGCATCAGTTCAGTTCAGTTCCGTCACTCAGTCGTGTCTGACTCTTTGCGACCCCATGGACTGCAGCATGCCGGGCTTCCCTGTCCGTCACCAACTCCCAGATCTTGCTCAAACTCATGTCCATCGAGTCAGTGATGCCATCCAACCATCTTGCTTAGGTTAGAACAAAGCTGTGATATGATCTGTGCTCAGATCCCAAAATCTAGACTTCACCTGAGGCCTCAAACTGACTGCCCCTTTTCTCTCCCTGACAGGTATTTCCTGAGGAACCGTCTCCTGATAAACCACCTCAGGCTCAGGCTCTGGTTCTGGGAAGTCAACCTGTGACAGAGCCCTTTCCGGCTGACCTCTAACCCATATCGCTGACTCAAACTCTAGGGATAACCCTGACACGTTAAAACTTTCTGGGTCCCATTGTTTTATTGAGTCATTCTTTCTTGCTATAAAAGCTCTCAACTGGAAACACATTTTGAACTGGCTTTCTTGGAAGCCTAGTTCTGTCATACATTTAAAAATACAATTTTAGGGACTTTCCTGGAGGTCTGGAGTTCAGATTCCGCACTTCCATTGCCGGGGGACCTGGGTTCATTAAGTGCCGAAAAGCCATGAGGCTTGCCTGCCCCCCCCCAAAAAAAAAGAAAGAAAAGAAATTTAGCAGGAACACACTATCAGTTCCATGAGAGAAGTTGTACTTAATAGCTCTCACCCTTTTCTTTGACCTATTCCAGTCTGGTCTAAGAGCCTCAAGTTCAAGTTCACCCTTCCAAACCCTAAGGCTTGGGCATTCCTTGGTGGTCTGGTGGAATGGGCTTCCACTGCAGGGGGCACAAGTGCAATCCCTGGTCAGGGAGCTAAGATCCCACATGCTTCCTGTGTGTGTGTGTGTGTGTGTGTTAGTTGCCCAGTTGTGTCCAACTCTTTGCAACCCCATGGACTCTATGTAGCCCACCAGGCCACTCTGTCCATAGAATTCTCCAGGCAAGAACATTGGAATGGGTTGCCATTCCCTTCTCCCAGGGGTCTTCCCGACTCAGGGATCGAAGCCAGGTCAGATTCTTTGCCATCTGAGCCATCAGATGAACACATGCCTTGTGGTGCACAAACCCCCCCCCCCCAAAACAACAACAACAACAAAACCCTACGTCTCTTCCTCCCACCAGGAGTGCATTCGTAAGGATTCAACGCCTGGGCCAGGAAGAGGGAATTTTGCCAAAGGGCAAAACCCAGGATCTGCCAACTCAAGGGGCTCCCATCACTGAGCTTTCATTAGCCCACGTCTCTCTTGCCTCCCTCTGCTCAGAATTGCTGCTCAGGTTCTCAGTGTTACTAACCCACTTGCCACTAACATTGCTTCTCCTTTCTCACACTCCTGGGCCTTATGTTTCTAAATCAACACAGCTAGAGGACTTGAAGCATAAATGTGCAATCCTACCACTGCTCACAGTTTTCTATTCTGACTACCTCTGCTCCACCCAGTGGCTTCTGGGTCAGCAGTTTTCCTTCCTGCTTTTCTTCTTTTTTTATATAAATTAAAAAACAAACAAAAAATTTTGTTTCTTTTCCGATGTGGATCACTTTTAAAGTCTTTATTGAATTTGTTACAATATTGTTTCTATTTTATGTTTTGCTTTTTTGGCCACAAGGCATATGGGATCTTAGTTCCCCAACCAGGCAGGGATAGAACCCGCACCACCTGCCTTGGAAGGCCAAGCCTTAACCACTGGACCTTCAGGGAAGTCCCTCTGCTCTTCTTGTAGTGAGAACGCCCTTAGGTTTTTTTGAAGTTTGTGAAAATGAGAGGAAGTACCTCTCATTGGATGCAAAAGTTGTTCCTGGGTCCAGGGAGTGCTACAGAGATGGAGAAGGATTATGAAGCAGAACGGATGTTGGTGTTAGTGACAGAAGGTCTGGGGTTGACTTAGCAGAGGATGGTGGCATCTTCTGTTCCAGCACCTGCTGTAGACTGGTATAAAGGGATGGTGAAAGTCGACACCAGTGTTCATAGAAGGAGAAAGGCTCATCTTAACAAGCTCAAGGATTTATACACAGAATTGGTTGCAGAGGGGTTGATACTAAAACACGGCATTCTCTGGATTACCACCTTCTGGAAAAGCACAGAGAGCTGCAGTGTGCTGGCTGCCTGGGAACCAGGAAACTGGGAGCCTTCCCTGATCCTCTTCACACACACACCAGCTTCCTCAAGATCTCAGAGCAAAAGCACACCCAGGTGATGCAGGACATGGCAGCCATCATATGTTCTCCATCAGCGGAATGTGAGGGCAGGAAAAGGCATGGCTCCGTGTGCCCTTTCATTTCCTGTAGGCAACACACTCCTTCCAAATGAAACACAAACTCTTGGAAGACTCTAACCTATGTCATGGCTGAAGAACTCCTCTCCCCCGAGATGCAGTAAACTTACCCAGCATTGGTAGTTGTTTGGGAGGTGTCAGAAAAGTACAGTGAGGGGCTTCCCTGGTGGTCCAGGGGGTGAGAATCTGCCTTGCAAATGCAGGAGGCAGGGGTTCAATCCCTGGGCTGGGAGGGTCCCACATGCCCTGGGGCAGCTGAGTCCCTGAAACACAGCTACTGAACCTGCGCTCTGGAGCCTGTGAGCTGCAACTGCTGAAGCCCGAATGCCTTCAGGCCCATGCTCCGCAACAAAAGAAACCACCTCAATGAGAAGCCTGCACACCACAACTAGAGAGGAGCCCCCGCTCGCTCTCCGCAACTGAAGAAAGCCCACGCTCAGCAACGAAGACCCAGCACAGCCAAAAGTAAATTGTTGTTTGTTATTGTTTTTAGTCACTAAGTCGTGTAACCTGCCAGGCTCCTCTGTCCACGGGATTTCTCAAGCAAGAATACTGGAGTGGGTTGCTGTTTCCTCTTCCATGGGATATTCCTGACCCAGGGATCAAATTCGGGTCTCCTGCATTGACAGACAGATTCTTTACCACTGAGCCACCTGGGAAGCCCAAAGTGATTAATTTAAAAAATACGATCAATATCTCAGAGTTAAGGACTAAAGAAACCAGAAAACCCACATCAGGAGATATGATTGGGATCTGAAAAAGAGGGTTGGTGAGGAAAGTGTTTGGGATGAGGGACCAGGTAGGTTTCTGATTTAGGCATTTAGACAGTCAGAGCAGTATCATTGATCACAGGGCTCGGCTTAGAGACAGATGCATGTCCCCTCTTGCTGGGGACGTTTATGGGTTTATAAGTACACCCACACGCTTTCCCAGGAACCTCTCTCTCCTGCCTCATTGTCTTCCAGCCTCCAGTCTGGAAACTGGAAAGAGTCCAGTAGAAGGCTAATTCGTTTTCTAAGTAATCCATTCCTGCCACTGGAATTCCACTCCTGGGAATTCTGGAATTTCACCAAGATAAGTCCAGGGCTTATCTTCTCCAACCTGCAAGTCTGAGTCAGATCAGGAAAATCTTTTTCATTCACCCATGTCTTCCTACCTTATTGAGCTCCCTTTTGTCCCTAAGACCCATCCTTCAAGTCTCTTGCTTGATTTATAATTTACGTATTTTTAGTTATTATTTTTTGTCCTGTGAACCAAGCATTTGGATTTCAACCAAAGACTACACTCTTTTTTCAGATTCTCTTGTGAGTTTTTTTATTTAAAAATCCTGTAGCCCTGAAACTGATACATCTTTGTAAATCAACTACAGTTTTTTTTTTTTCTTTTTGGCTGTGCTGGGTCTTTGTTGCTGCTTGGGCTTTTGTCTAGTTGGTGTGCGGGCTTCTCACTGCAGTGGCTTCTCTTGTTGTGGAGCACAGGCTCTAGGCTCACTTCAGTAATTGCAGCACATGGGCTCAGCACTTGTGTTGCATGGGCTTAGTTGCTCCGAGGCATGTGGAATCTTCCTGGACCAGAGATCGAACCCATGTCCCCCGAACTGGCAAGCAGATTTCTATCTACTACACCACCAGGGAATTCCTCTACTGAGTTTTTAAATTTTTAAATCCTGTCTCCCTGAAACTAACACAACACTGTAAATCAACTCTACTTCCATTCTTTAATGGTTAAAAAAACACTGCAAAAAAATAAAAAGTCAAGGTCTTTTTTTTTATTCTTTCCGTTTGTTTTGGCAGGCGGGGAGGGGGGACATCAGTCCCAGAACATTTTTGAAAGTTCTAATAGAATCTCCCTGAAAGGACTCATAACAATTTAAAGTTCCCCTCCCACCAGCCCTTCCTTCTGTTTCAGTGGTGACAGCTAGGGTGTTCAGCCTTGACCTCGGGTTGTGCAATCCTCCTAAATTAGCCGCCCTCTTTGGGCTGCTGAAAACTTAGCATTTCCTCAGCCACCAGGCCAGGCGTGTGGGATCTGAGATATGATAAGAAAGCTGTTGGCACATTTGCAGGCCAGGGTTGAAGAGCCCAGAGTGAACCCTCTGCGGAAGCCCCAGCAGGAAGTGCCACCGCTGCTGGGCCGCCAGACGTCAGCAGCAGCTCCACCCCAGAGCCTGGGCCTGCGAATCCCACACCCTGAGAAGCGGCCCTCCAGGCCTTCCGAATTCTGAAGGCTTAGACAAACGACCACATATTTGCTCACGATTTTATGGCTCAACGATAGAGTCTGAGATCGGCTTCCTCCTATTATGGTCTGGAGTCACCCACGCAGCTGCAGGCCTGGAGCTGGATGCTCCAAGATGGCCTCACACTTCTGTCCAGTCATTCATGCTGGTTCTCATTCTCCTCTGTGAGGCCTCTCATCCTCCAGGAGGTCAGCCCGACTCCTGGACATGGTGGGAGAGGGTTCCAAGAACACCCTAGAGCAGAAGCTACAAGGGCAGGGATTTCCCTGGTGGTCCAGTGGCTAAGACTCCGTGCTCCTAATGAAGGGGACCGGGGTTTGAGCCCTGGTCAGGGAACTAAGATCCCACATGCCACAACTCACTGTCCTGCGTGCCACAACTGAGACCCAGCACAGCCAAATAAATCAATAAAAATAAATAAATATTTTAAAATTTATTTTATTTTTGGTTGTGCTGGGTCTTCATTGCTGCCCGTGGGCTTTTCTCTAGTTCTCTAGAGCAGGGACAAATTTCCACTTCACTGTGGTGTGCAGGCCTCCCCTGGTGGCGGCTGCTCCTCTTGTGGAGCACAGGGTCTAGGTGCATGGGTTTCAGTATTTGCAGCTCAAGGGCTTAGTAGTTGTGGCAACCGGGCTTGGTTGCTCCATGGCATATGGAATCTTCCCAGATCAGGGATTGAACCTGTGTCCCCTGCATTGGCAGACAGACTCTTATCCACTGTGCCACCTGGAAAGTCCAATAAATAATTTAAAAAAAAAAAAAAGATGCTACAAGGCCAAATGAGGCTGATTGTCAGAAAGCACACGGTGTCATGAGGCTGATTGTCAGAAAGCACACGGTGTCATTTTGGCCACATTCTATTGGCCAAAGAAAGTCCAAGGCCAGCCCAGAGTTAAGGGATGGGGTAACAGACTGGACCTCCTGTTGGGAGGAGTGTGTATACTCGAGGAGGTTGAAGATGGGAGGGCCTGTTGTAGCATCTCCGCCAGCAACGCACCTGCTGACACTAGGCTTTCATGTGTAGCCTCCTATCGCACCATCCAAAGCCTGGCACTGTGGGCAGACACATCACTTCACCCACAAGGGCCCTGTCTTTCTCCTGGTCCAGCATCTGTCCCTGACACATCACTTTTCAGTCTGCATCGGACTAAAAACATCTGTACAGGGCTTCCTCCATTTCTAGAACCCTTGCATGCACATTTGATAAGTGTAGCAATTCTTTTTTTTTTTTAATTATTTACTTTTAATTGGAGGATAATTGTTTTACCATATTGTGTTGGTTTCCACCATACATCAACATGCATCAGCCAGAAGTACCTGCGCATCCTCCCTCCCATTTTCCACCCCATCCCACCCCTCTAGGTTGTCACAGAGCAGCAGATTTGAGCTCCCTGGGTCATATAGCAAATTTCCACTGATTATTTAATTTTACATATGGTTGTGTATATGTTTCAAAGCTTGATAAGTGTAGCAATTCTTATCAAGTTGTTACAGATGAGCTTGAAGAATTTGTCCCAGCTCACAGTCAGTCAACAGTAGAGCCCAGGGTTTTCCCTGGTGGCCCAGAGATAAAGAATCCACCTGCCAGTGTGGGAGACACAGGTTCGATCCCTGGTCCTGGAAACTCCTACAGGCCACAGGGCAAGTAAGTTTGTGCACACCGTGACTATTGAACCTCTGCTCTAGACCCCGGGAGCTGCAACAAGAGAAGCCACTGCAACGAGAGGCCTGCCACCACAACTAGAGGGTTGTCCCCATAACTAGAGAAAAGCCCCCACAGCAATGAAGACCCAGCACAGCCAAAAGTAAATAAATAAGTTTAAACAAACAAACAAAAAGGCACTGAAATTGTGGATTGCGATCTACTCTCTTGGGCATCCCACTCTCCTGCCTTCTGAGGCAGAGGTACCTAGAGGTACCTTCTATCTTGACATCCCTTTCTCCTTCCTTGTCTCATCCCAGAGGCTCAAGCTCAGGGCTTTGAAGGGGTTGGTGGCTGGAGCACACAGCCCTACCCCCATCTCTCCCCTACGACAGCAGCCGTGGAGGCCAGCAGACAGGGCTTGGCATGAACATCTGAACTCCAGAGTTCCCTGGGGAAGGAGGCAGGTGAGGACTTGATTTGTTTCGGTGCAGTGGGCGACTGTCGCCAGGGACCGGCAGGGACAAGGAGCACTTGCCTGGTCTTGTGGAGGCAAAGCTGTGTAGGAAAGTGCAGTCACGTGGGCTCCCCGTGAGGATCGAGCCAGGGCAGATGGAGGGTGGGGCCGGTCTGTGCAGTTCTGGGCACCAGTTGAAGGCCACTGGTTAGCACTGCCCTCACACACACCCCTATGTACGTGTAGGCGTGCACACACACACACATGCTTTCAATTACATCCTCTTTTTGAGCCCAGCGCTCAGTGCTCTCATAAGGTATGAAGTGAAACCAAATAGGTGCTCATGTGACCAGGCAGCTGAGCCTGTATCCAAGCTTGATCTTGCCCCTGGAACCATCCGCTGGGGACAACACCCTTGTGTCGCTCTCACCAGCTATTTGCCAGAACTCCACTGGGCTTTGAGCATGTACAGGAGATCTGTGGTGTAAATTTCTTCATCACTCATAAGACATCTCCATTTATCCATGCATCTCCCAATCTGCCCAGGGAGAGCGTCCAGGGAGAGCGACAGGGAGCCGCAGCCCCTCCCACTGTGCCTGGTTGCCAGTGAGAGAGGGCTGACTGTCTTTCAGCTCCCACGGTGGGAAGGAGATCCTTCACTCTGTTTACTTGGCAACTGCAAAATAATCATGTGTTTGGATTCTAGATAGACATGGCAAATTTCCATTGCATATGAACTTTGTTGCTTTCCCACCCAGTATTTTTTTTAATCTTTATTTATTTGGCCTCACTGGGTCTTCATGGCGGCATGTAGGATCTTTAGTTTCAACACGCAAACTCAGTTGCAACATGGGGGATCTAGTTCCCTCACCAGTGATTGAACCTAGGCCCCCTGCCCTGCAAGTGTGGAGTCTTAGCCACTGGACCACCAGGGAAGTCCTTCCACTCAGTGTGAGTCCAATAGATTTGGTTTGTGTGTATGTGTGTGTGTGTTTTAAGATTTTTTTTAATTTATTTTTTGATCTAGGCTCATGGCAGTGAAAGCACCAAGTTCTAACCACTGGACCACCAAGGAATTGCCAAGACTTTTATTATTTTATTTACCCTGGGTTCAATCCCTGGGTTAGGAAGATGTGCTGGAGAAGGGAAAGGCTACTCACTCCAGTATTCTGGTCTGGACAATTCCATGGACTATACAGTGCATGGGGTCGAAAAGAGTTGGACGGGACTGAGCGACTTTCACTTTCACTTTATTATTTTGTTTATTTATTTTTTGGCTGGGCTGTATGGCATGTGGGATCTTAGTTTCCCGACCAGGAATCAAACCCATGTCCCTTGCATTGGAAGCTCGGAGTCTTAACCACTGGATTGCCAGGCAAGTCTCAAGGCTGTATTTTTCTTTCCTTCTTTCTTTCCTTTTACGGCAGTTTTAGGCTCACAGCAACATTGAGAGAAAGGCACAGAGATTTTCCAAAGACGTGCTGCCCCAACACATGTGTAGCCTCCACCATTATCAACATTCCCCCACCAGAGCAGTACATTGGTTACAGTTGATGAAATATATTTGTTTTTACATTAAGAAGATTGATTTCAGATTTGCTGATGTAAAGTGTAAAGGACACTTATAACCCAGACTGTATTTTCTACAGATGAACAGATTTCAATTGTGAATTCACAAAGGACCAGTTCCTGCATATGAACCTGAGTACCTGCCACAGTAATGTTCAACCAGATATTAAGCGCTTCCCAGGTGGTGCAGTGGTAAAAACTCTTTCTGCCAATGCAGGAGACACAGGAGATATGGGTTCGATCCCTGAGTCAAGAAGATCCCCTGGAGGAGGAAATGGCAACCCCACTCCAGTATTCTTGCCTGGAAAATCCCATGGACAGAGGAGCCTGGCGGGCTACAGTCCGTGGGGTCACAAAGAGTTGGACACTACTGAGCACGCATGCAAGGGCTGGCTAGTGTTCAAAGAAAACCAGAGGAAAGGAAGTGAGTTCTTCCCACCCCTGCTCCTATGGAAACTGGACTTTATCTCTTCAATTCAGAAATATAAACTCTAAATTGAAGTCTATCTACAACCCAAGTCAGAATTTTCTAGTGCATTGCTTTGTGTTGAACATTAAACAGCAAGTAAACAAGTCTGAGTACCACAAAGTTTACAGATAATAAAGCAACTTTAACACAATTCACATTTCTCCCAGAACTTGGCAGCACATTAAGACTTTGAATTTCTCCCCACTATGAATATAAATTATTACTATAAATTCTTTATGGTATTTTGGTTAGTTTTTATGATATTCTGTTGCTGTTTTATGATATTTAGAGTATAAATAAATGGGAACATATTTTGTTCTGAGTTGTATATAAATTTGGATAGATAGGAAAGAATAAACACAGGTCATAAGACAGAAAGGGAAAGGAAGTATACACTCGGTGTATATACACTAAAACACAGACATACATTCATACCACAATCACACACCATTTCAAGCATACCTCTGCCCATGGTACTAGCTGAGTCTATTGGTGAATATTAATTAGAGCCAGTATATGGCAAGTGTCCACAAAGCCAAGCAAAGGAAAACCACCAGAAAAAGAACAACTACTAAGAATCTGGGAGGTGAATGAACCAGAGCTCATATAGCTCAAAAAGCCATGGCCAGCAGACCTGTGTTAGAAGAACTGTCAGAGGAAGTTCTGAAAGAAAAGGAAATTATACCCAGTGGGTACTCAGACCTACAAGAAGAAAGGAAGAGCTCTGGAAATGATAAAACACTGATTTCATTTTCAGTGTTTTTGAAAGATGATTGATTATTCAGAGAAAAGAAAATAGTGATGAACTGTAGGGTGTTAAACACATGTAGAAATAAAGTGTCTGATAATACTGATATAAAGGATGGGAAAGGGAAATGAAAGTATACAGTTTCCACATTATATGTTAAATGGCATGCTGTCATTTGAAAGTAGATTATGATAAACTAAAGATGAATATTATAAACCTTAGAACAACCATTTTCAAAATAACCCAAAGAAATACAGTCAACAAGCCAATAGAGGAAATAAAATACGAAAGAAAAAAAGAACAAAGAACAGACAAAACTAATAGAAAACATTCAGTGATCTTGTGGGTATAAGCCCAATCATATCCATAATTATATTACATGTAAATATATGAAATACTCTGAAAGACAGAGAGTGACAAGCTGAATGAAAAAAAAAAAAAACAAGACCAGTCATAGATTATTTAAGAATGAAAAAAGTTAACCATGTAAACATTTATAATAAAAAAGCTAGAGTGGCTATATGAATACCAAACAAAATAGACCTAAGGACAAGGAATATAATCAGAAACAAACAGAAACATTTTATAATGATAAAGATGGGCAATATATCAATAAACATAACAACCCTAAAAGCACATACATCAAATAACGGAGCTTCAAACTACATGAAACAAGAACTGGCAAAACTGAAAAAAGAAATAGATAAATTCAAACCTGTTTCGGAAATATCAGGCTCTTTCTCCCTTCCATATGATGTAGCAATTCCACCTCTAGATATTGACCCAAGAGAAATAAAAATATACACACAAAGGGGTTTGTACAACAATGTTCATAGCAGATTTACTCATAGTTCATAATAGCTAGAAACTGGAAACCTAAATGCCCATCAATAAGAGAATGGATAAAAAATGTGTGGTATATGCATACAGTGGAATAATAAATACGAGAAAAGAGAACAAGCTACTAGTGCCCATAATCACAAAGAATACAGACTTCATGATCACATATTTACGAAGTTTGAGAACAATCAAAGCTAATTTTTATCGAAAGAAAACAATAGTGGTTGTGTCTAGAGGCAACAGTGGATTGACTGGAAAGGTAATGGAAATGCCTGTATTTTGATGGGGTTTCGGTTGCATAAGTATGTGCAGTTTCAGAACTGTATACTAAAACTATGTATTTCACTCCAATTAAAGACAAACAAAAATTTTAAAAATATGTATTTCAGTATATATATATATATATATATATATATGTGTGTGTGTGTGTGTGTGTGTGTGTGTGTATGTAAGTTATTCCTCAATTTAAAATATGGTATGGCAAAAGCAATCAATCTAATTTGTACTAACAGAGGGAAAAGAGAGACCTAATAGGATTATCTCAATAATGCATTTGAAAAACTTTAAAATTCAACACCCATTTATGATTTTTAAAATTTTTAGCAAACTGGGAATGGAGGGGAATTTCCTTAACCTGATAAAATACAGCTACTACAAAATAAAGTCAGTAACAAATATCATTCTGAGTGGCAAAATATTGAAAACTTTCCTCCTGAGACTAAGAAAAAGATAAAGATGCCAGCTGTCATGACTACTATTCAGCACTAAACTGGATATCCTAACCATATCAATAAGCAAGAAAAAGCCATAAAATGCATAAAGATTAGAAAGTCATTATTGTCTAGCAACATGATTGTACATATAAAAAATAATCTAAAAACTACTGAAATTAATTAGTAAGTTTAGCAACATCTCTGGATACAAAGTCGCTTCAACAGATCTTTGTGTTTCTGTATGTCAGCAACAAACAAATAAGAAATAAAAATTTTAAAACAGCATAATTTACAATAACATCCCAAGGCATGAAACTCCCAGGAAAAAATCCTAAGGGAAAATGTGCACATATCTATACCGAAAATTATGAAACATTACTGAGAAATTAACGAACTCAAATAAATGGAACTATACACAAAGAGATATACTCAGAAACACTATAGATAGGAAATTCCCCAGTGGTTCAGAAGTTAGGACTTCTCGCTTCTACTCCAGGGAGTATGGGTTGATCCCAGGTTGAGGAACTAAGATTGGACCAGGCACTTGGCAAGGCCAAATTTTGATTTATAGATAAATCAAAGTAGACTGCTAAAAATAACACCCAGGCAGGCAGAAAAGGGTGGGGATTAGGGGCAGCAGGGAAGAACTGGGCTTCTCAGGTGGTGCTAGTGGTAAAGAACCTGCCTGCCAACGCAGAAGATGCAGGTTCTATCCCTGGGTTGGAAGATCCCCTGGAGAAGGAAATGGCAACCCACTCCAGTATTGCTGCCTGGGAAATCCCATGGACAGAGGAGCCTGGCGGGGCTACAGTCCATGATGGCACAAAAGAGTCAGACATGACTTAGCAACTAAATAACAACATGTATGACCACAGTGGCTAAGACTCTGAGCTTAGCAGGAAGTCTGATCCAATCCCTGGTTGGGGAACTAGATCCCACATGCTGTAATTAAGTAGTTCACATGTCGCAAGTAGGAAATTGCGTTCTGCAACTAAAAGATACCACATGCAGTAAGAAGATTAAATATTCCACATGCCACAACTAAGACCCTGCACAGTGAAATAAATATTTTTAAAAATATATGCAGGCATGTGTGCTAAGTCATGTTTGACTCTTTGTGACTGTAGCCCATCAGGCTCCTCTGTCCATGGGATTTTCCAGGCAAGAATACTGGAGTGGGTTGCCATCTTCCTGCAGGGTATTTTCCTGACCCAGGGATCGAATCCACATCTCCTATGTCTCTTGCAGGTGAGTTCTTTGCCATTAGTGCCGCTTGGGAATCTGCTTGGCTTCACCAGTGTACCATATCTTCCACTGTGCCTGGTATCCTCCAGACCAAGACTCTATTTAACTCTTAGAGGAAAACAACCCTCTGGTCTTTTGCCAAGGATGAGGGGCAGCACGTGGTTGAAGAGTGTGTGGAAAGGAATTTCCTTAAATGTATTTCTATCAAGCCTCATTATAGTTCACACCCCTTATCCTATTTCTAGAGGTACAAAATGCCAAAAAATCCTAACCCCTTTGAAGCTTCTATAGCATAAATTAGTTTGGTTGTTGCCTCCCCACTAAAAGTTCATATGCAGCTATCTGGAGATGTTAAATCAGTTACTTCTTATCCTTCTGATTTCAATTTGCAGAAGTGTGTTGCTATGATCTCTAGTCCTCTCTCCCTCAACTTTGTGGGTTTATGCTTTCAAAAAATCCCTTTATTATCTATCATAGTGGTTTTTTAAGAGGGAATAAAAATAAATGCACGTGTTCAGCCTATCATCCTTATTCAGAAGCCTATGAGAAATGTTTAGTCTAGTGGTTTTCATTTTACTGTTTTCTTTTAAAAGTTTAAGAGAAGCCTTCCTGGTCATCTGGACACTGGTAAGTATTGCCATATGGTTTCAGTGCCCCATTTATATTGATGATGATTTACCAATCTCCTAAAATGTCATATTTTAACTTACTTCTACCACAATGTTTCTCAAACTAGAGGACAGGGCTTTTCTATATATATGTAGAAAAGTATCCTCACACTTTAAAAATTACTATCAGTGATATGGACCTGGGCTTTCCAGGTGACACTCGTGGTAAAGAACCCGCCTGCCAATGCAGGAGACATAAGAGCCTCGGGTTTGATCCCTGGGTCGGGAAGATCCCCTGGAGGAGGACATAGAAACCCACTCCAGTATTCTTGCCTGGGGAATCCCATGGACAGAGGACCCTGGTGGACTACAGTCCATAGGGTTGCAAAGAGTCAGACGTGACTGAAGCAACTTAAGCACACACGTATGATATGGAAACTGTGAAATCTTTTAAGCAGAAGAGAGGTATGTTTAGACCTCCATCTAAGTCACATTGGCAGCTAGCTGAGCAAAAGTTGAATTTGAGAGGACAAGATGGAAGGCAGATTGGTGATTAGAAAACAATTGTAACCCAATATTGTCCACTTATAGTAGGGGCGGGGGGATGAGCACAGATTTGAAAAATATTTAGGATCCAGATAGTAAATGGGTAGTAAATAGAGGGACTTCCCTGGTGGTCCAGGGATTAAGACTCCCAGCTCCCAATGCAACAGACCCAGGTTCCATCCCTGGTCAGGGAACTAGACTCCACATAATGAAACTAAGAGTTCCCTATTCCACTAAGAGTTTGTGAGCCACAACTAAAGATCCCACATGCCACAGCTAAGACCTGGCACAGACAAATAAATAAGTATAAATAAATAAATCTCTAAAAAACACTTTATTTTTTAAAACAAGGCTCTCCTCCCTTAAAAACAAGATAGCACATGGATTCAATTTGGATTCCAAACTAACAACAAAAAAAAAACCATAGTGAACTGTGTTAAGCATCATAGACAGAAAAATAGTAAATCACTGATTTATTTTGGAACAGTTAATTCATTATAATAAATACAGTATTATGACAGCACAATTGAGATTAATGATGAAATCACTTTTAAGTTTCATAATTTTAACATTTTTGTTTCGTATTATTCCCAGGACCAATTATAATTGTGCAAAATTTTATCAACTGCACTGTCATAACAAACAGACAAATTATCTATTGTTAAGACTAGTTCTCATTTCTGACAAAATAACATTTGTTTTCTCAAGAAGCTGACATTTTTCAAGGGATTGAAAAAAAATTCCCATTAATAGGTCTATAGAAAAAAACATAAAAAAAGAAACATTTTACATCTTGAAAAGCATTAGGCACTAATTGTTTGAATCACAAATGCTAATCCATGTTCTGACTGACCCAGAACATCCCAGCTGATATTCAAAATTTTGTCATCAACTGTATTTTCTTTTTGCAAGCTAAGTTTCTACTCAGCTTCAATTCAATGCATAAATTTCTCTTCTTATAATTTCTTGAATTAAAACTGGAACAATTTTCATCATGGCTTTTTTCATAAAATAATAATTAATCATCTAAAAATGGTTTTGATTGAAATAACAAAAACTAGTTTCTGATACATAATTAGAACATCTGATAAATTTTGATTAGGAACTTGCTTGAAATTCATGCCATTTCAGATACTGAAAAATAAATTAATTTTTAGTTAAAAAAATTTTTTTACAAAGATGCTTATAAAAGTTGTTTCAGAATGAAGAGCACTCGAAGTTTGATCTCTCAGTTCTGTAGAACATAATCTTAGGTGAAAAGTATGTATATATACTCTTCAAGATTTTAATTCAACTAAATGACATATTTCTAAGACAGCTAATGAAGTACATTTCACATGTAGACAAAAGAAAAAATTAACATTTTATTATGGAAAATTTCAAACATATACAAATTAGAAAGGAGAGTGTAGTGAACTCCTACCATGCAGCTCATATTAATAACAGTTAATATAAGTACTAATACAACATAATAGAAAAATTGGCAACTCTTAGCCAATCTTGTTTCATCTGTAGTCCTTATCCCCTTCCCACTAGGGCCCACACTCAACTAATTTAGGCAAATCTCATGCATGATTATTGTTTCATCTGCAGACATTTCAGTATGCATTACTAAGAGGTAAGAACTCTTTAAAATATTATTATTACACCTAAAAGAGTTAAGAATTTCTTAGATTCACCAAATATCCAGTTTGTATTCAAATTTCCCTGATTCAAACAATAAAAGTAAAGAATAACAAACCAACAGAAACACCAACATTAAGTTAAAAATCACGGCAGGGGATAAATTTCCACTATGACAGCCCAAGAAGTTCCACAGACCCACTCTGCAGTGGAGCTGGTGAAAAGTACAAAAAGATAACCATTGGGACTTCCCTGGTGGTCCAGTGGCTAAGACTCCACACTCCCAATGCAGGGGGCCCAGGTTCGATCCCTGGTCAGGAAACTAGATCCCACATGCCCCAACTAAGACCTGGTGTGGACAAATAATAAATAAGTAAATACATATATATATATATATACATATATTAAAAAAAAAAACAAACAGAAGGCTGTGTTGAAAGGCAACTGAAAGGAGAGTGTAGATTCCATGAAGATCAGGCTAATGCGTAAGTCAGCTAGTTTGCAGGAAAGAATCAGGGAGAGCAACAGGAGACAGTAACCTCAGGAGCTGTTCCTTCAAAGGAGCCTGAGTCTGTAGATCAATTTATGTGCCAGGGCATTGTTGAAAGCAACAGATCAACTGGCAATTAACGCATCTTGACAGCTGCATGTGGTCGGGGGAAGAGATGAAGAGGATCTAGCCCAAGTCACGGCTGACCCAGGGTGACAGTGGGCAGATCCCAAACGGCACTTCCCTGTGCATCAGAGGTTAACACTTCAGGGACCACAAAGATCAGTGGGAAAGAAAAAAGTCTTCAGAAGTGTGAGGAGAAGGAGGAGATGTGAACTGACACATTCTAGCGGTGGGTTGTGGTGGGTGAGAAGATCCTGCTTTCGCTGGCCGAGAGGGTGGAAGGTTCTTGGAGGAAAAACCCAAGGGGTCGTGGAGGGGGACTTTCCCCGGCCAGGCCATCTGGGAGGGCTTAGGAGGCCCTGTCTCTGCGGATGGATGTCCTGCAGGGTGGCCGTGGGCCAAGCAGATATGGAGTACAACCCATTTAGTAGGTTCTAGCTAATGAGAGAAGAGTGGACATCCATTTCTTGATCCCCAGGCCTGATCTCACCCGTAAACTGTGACTTTTCTGAGAACAGCGTTCATGGACTTTGTCGGTAGTGAGACCTGAAGGGATAAAAGGAGGACAAAAAGAAAATGGTAAAAGACCAAGTGAAATGTAGCATCTCAAAAAAAAATAGAATAAAGAAATGTGACATCTCCCAAGGTCCTGTGACCTTGGGTTACTTCTCAACAAAGTGGGGAGAAGGCGGTGGGTGAGGAGGGTGGCTTCATTAAAATAAGCCAGCCAGTCATAAACAAACAAGGGCGTTACAACAAGCCTGGGGGGGAGTGAGGCGGGGGGACCAGTACCCAGAGTTGCTACAACTCTAATGAAAATGTCCGGTTTCCAACAAAAATAGATGAGACAAGGAAATAAGCAGGCGTAAAAAACTAATAAACAGAAACCTCAGTTAAATAGAGTCAGGAGACAAAAGGGGAAAGCTTTCATGCCCAGCGAGGACAGCAGAGCCCAACAGGAAGAAGAAAGAGACCTCTTTCCTCCTGGCAAGGGCTCAAGTGAAAAGCCTTGGAATCTTTGTTTACGGTAGCCCTCCCAGATCCCGTTTCCTCTGTAAAAGCCACTTCCTTCCCTTGCCCTGGGAGACCCGCACATGGTCCTTAGTTATAGATCCAGAATTCCGATTCTCTGCTGAGCTCAATGTTTTTTTTTTTTTTTGGCCGTGCCAAGTGGCTTGCGGGGATGTTAGTTCCCTGACCAGGGGTCAAACCTGGTCCCTCTGCAGTGGAAGCACAGAGTCCTAACCACTGGGCCCCCAGGGGAGATTAAATATATTTATATATAACTCGTATCTGGACACACCTTTCCGCCAGCTACGAAATACAAAAAAGGAATCTGTACGGGACTAAAAATAACTGCATGCAGATGTAGAGAATGGACTTGTAGACACAGCAGGGGAAGGACGAACTGACAGAGTAGCAGTGACGTATACACGGTCAAGTGTAAAATGTAAGGAGGGCTTCCCCGGTGGTTCAGCGGTAAGGAACCCGCCTGCCACTGCAGGAGACGGAGGAGACAAGGGTTTGATCCCCAGATGGGGAAGATTCCCTGGAGCAGGAAATGGCAACCCACTCCAGTATTCTCGCCTGGGAAATTTCACGGACAGAGGAGCCGGGCAGGCTACAGTCCATGCGGTCGGGAGTCAGACACTCCTGAGCAACTAAGCACATGTGTAAAATAGATACCCAGTGATAAGTTACTGTATAACACAGGAGCCCAGCCTGGTGCCCTGTGATGACCTAGAGGGTTGAGACAGGGGACGGGGAGGGAGGCTCAAAAGAGAGAGAATGTATACATATAATTATGACTGATTCACATTGTTACATGGCAGAAACTAGCACAACATTGTAAGGCAATTTTCCTCCGATTAAAAAATAAATTAAAAAAATAAAAATAATTGCGTGTATACACAGTTGGGGCCAGTTCTGTACCCAGACGACACAAACAGACCAAAAAACCCAAGTGCCACTTTTAAAGACCGGATGTTGAGAACAAAAGCATGGTACCGGGCACACGCCCTGCACACATCACCACCCAAGGGGTGGGCAAACCACCTAAGCCACCACTCCTCTGGCCCAACCCCTGGACACACCCTTACCCTGACCCCATGTAAGGAACAAGCGTGCCCCTCCTCGGGGATCAAGCAAGCAAGAGTTCCTTCTGGCCCCCAGTAAAGCCTTGCCTGAATTTCTTATCTGGCTTCTGATCAATTTCTGTTGATTAAAGAGGCCAGGAACCCTGAGCAGTAACTGTTCCTTGTGCTATACAGTAGCTCAAATAAAACCAGTTTTACTGTTGAAATAGCTGGCCATCTGTTTGTTTCAGGTCCACACAAGAAAGCATGACTGTTAAACCGGAAAAAGGCAGTCAGCAGAAACTACCTTGTGGGCGTGGTCAGATGCTGGATTTAACAAACACCTAAAAGGAGTCCTAAAGATGACACTTTCATTTTTTTTTTTTCCAAAATTCAAATTCAGAGGCCGTCGCAGCAGGACTAGAACTGGAAAATGTCTGCTCCACTGTTCCACGGGTAATGACGCAGGCCCTGGTGGCCTCCGTGGGACAGTTTCAGTGGGGAGGTAGGTAAAGAAACCAGCTTCAGAGAGAATTGGTAACAGCGTGGATGTCCCAACAAGAACGAGGATGAAAAGGAAAGGGTAGTTAAGAGTGTCAGCTCAACAGAGGTTTTGTTTGACTTTGTTTTGCTTTTTAGGATGAGCTCTTTGGGATATATTCATAGCCCAGGGGGGCTTCCTAGGTGGCAACAGTGGTGAAGAATCCACCTGCCAATGTAGGAAACACAAGAGACGAGGGATCGATCCCTGGGTTGGGAAGATCCCCAGGAGTAGGAAATGGCAACCCACTCCAGTATTCTTGCCTGGAAAATCTCATGGACAGAGCAGGCTAGAGCAGCCTGAGGGCTACAGTCCATGGGGTCACAAAAGAGAGGGACACAGCTGAGCGGCTGAGCACACACGCATAGGCCGGGACAAGGACCCTGTAGGTCGGGAAGGGACGGCTGCCAGAGGGCGACCCAAAGAGGTGGGAGCACACAGCAGAGAGGCCGGCTTTTACAGGAGGAGAGCTTGGGCGGGTGCAAGTGAAGAGGCATGGACATTAACACATTGGGAGCCCTCACCGGGTGAATCACATTTCTGCACACATCAGCAGATGGACTAACTGCCTTTTGTCCCAGACTCTCTTTCCAAGAATGTTGGTATACAGCAAACTGTCTTGGAAGATAAAGATAATACCCCCATCTGGAGCAGAGGACAAATTTTCTTACTTCCAGGCTAAGTTGTTTTTGTTTTTTTTTTTTCCTCTCTTTAAAAAAAGTCTTTTGAAAAGAAAAAAAAAAAGTCTTTTGGCAGTGCCCTGTAAGGAGATCTTCATTCCCTGACCAGAGATTGAACTCGAATCCCCTGAACTGGAAGATCGGAGTCTTAACCTCTTCACCACCAGGGAAGTCCCTCCAGTATAATTTTTAATGCCTGCCTCGAGGGAAATGGCAGGTTTGCTTGCAGCCCATTGTAAAAGATTCTGGTTTCCCTTGTTCAAGGTTCCTCAGCAGTGGGGCAAACCCACTGTATGTGCAGCAAACCCGCTGTGTGGCCCCTTTTGGGTCCCTCTGCCTCACCTTCTTGGGGTCTGAGGAGCAAGGGGGCACCATCATGAAGTTCACGTTGCTCATTGTGCCACCAGTAATCAAGTCATTCATCTCTGACCCCAGAGTCTCACGTCTTCTGCCAGCATCCATAAAACTGTAGCAGGCTGACCTGTTAGCCTGATCACAGGGTAAACCTCAGACCCGTCACGTTCTGGCCAGGAGGTGCCTTTGTAATTGGGGGCCTGGGAAATTGAAGCTCCCCTCTTGGAGGTATGGCAGGGAGAAAGGAGGCTTGAGGTGACATCCTGGAACCCCTGTTGGGCAGGATGGAAGCTGGAGCTAACCAAGGACGGGGAAATGGCTGGTGTGGTGAGCCCAGCTGATGCCCAGTGGGTACCATTCTACTCTGGAATGAAACAGTCTGCAGCCAGCAGCTCCCAGCCAGGCCAGGGAGCGGGCAGCGTAGGGGAGGGGACACTGCACAGGCCGATCAGGGTGTGAATCCAGGTCGGAGTTCTGCTGGGCGGAAAGCCAGGAACACAGGAGAATCTGGGTTACGATGAAAGTAGCTCTCAGATTATGACCCCCAGGGGCCTGGCTGGAAAGGAAAGAAAGCTTCAGGGAGAGAACTGATGTGCTGGGAGACAGTGGAGAGGCGACGACACGGGAGGCTGCAGACAGGAAAGAGAACCCCACGTGGTAGATAGGAAGCTCTGGTCTTAGTGGAGTATTACCTTTTAAAAATATATATTAAAAAAAATTAAAAATATATATGTATATATTTATTTATTTGGCTGTGCAGGATCTTAGTGGCAGCATGCAGAATCTTTTTAGTGTGGCACTGGGGACCTTTAGTTGTGGTATGTGGGATCTAGTTCCCTGACCAGGGATCAAACCTGGGCCCCCTACATTGGAAGCTCAGGGTCTTAGCCACTGGACCACCAGGGAAGTCCTGAGGTACTTGCCTTTTAGTCACTGGAGGTGGACCCAAATCCTTAATACAGATGTGCTTGTGTGCATGTTAAGTCACTTCGGTGGTGTCTGACTCTTCACGACCCTATGGACTGTAGCTTTCCAGGCTCCTCTGTCCATAGGATTCTCCTGGCAAAAGTACTGGAGTGGGTTGTCATGCCCTCCTCCAGGGCATGCCTTCCCCACTGGGGGATCAAACCCCAGTCTCCTGCATTGCAGGAGAATTCTTTACCGTCTGAGCCACAAGGGGCTGGGGGTAGGTTTGGGACTTAGGGACTTAGAGAGAGGTCTGATGTTTTATCAACCCCTGAGGAAATGGGAGAAGGTGCTGATCAAGGGATAAGTAACAGAGACAGGGATTTGGGGGATGGAAAACCATAAATATTAAAAGACTTGAAATCATCAGTTTAAGTCGGTCCGACAGGAGGGTAGCCAGGGGCGGCATTTTTTAAATAGTGTGAACTGAACCTGAAGGACCTGCTCCAGCCCTAGAGCAGAGGCTCCAGCAAGTTTTCCCGAAAGCCTTGCAATTAGACAGATACCTGTTGCTGCACCCAGGCTTGTCCTTTACATGAGGATTGGGGCACGGTTGGGGGTGGGTGGGTTGCAGGTGCCTGTCATCCTTGCATTTGCTGACAGTTCAGGGTCTAGGGTATTTCACAGGTTTCTGGGGCCGGGATGATGTCCACCAGAGAATACAGTTTCTCATCTACTGCTCACCCCTGGAAAGGCTCTGCTTCCAGGGCACGGGTGCCCGGGCTTCCCCGGGCCTTCCTGGTGACACCTGAGCCTCTGTTACACCTTTCAGGTGTCTCTGGGTTGCTGAGATCTCCAGGTTGCCCCGGGTTTGTAACAGGGACACATTATGACTGAAGGTTCTGGCCAGTCACCAAATGAGGGAGACGGACAACCTCAGCTCTCCCGTCCTTCCCATCCCGGGCAGGCCCCCTGCCTCACCCCCTCCAACTCCACCCGGGGTCTGAGCGGTCGGGGTTTAACCCTCCATGCTCCCCGCCCCTCCCACGGGCCTCGGGTGCCAGGAAGCCGTGAGCCCGTGGAAGGGCGGGGTGGGCGAGGGCGCAGTGCGCGGCCCAGGCGGCAGGTGGCGGCGTCTCCCTGCGCCCCGCGGCCCCACGGAGCCCCCGGAGCGCGCGCTCGCCCGCCCTTGACCGTACCGGGAAGCGCCCTGCCCAACACCGGCGTCTCTGGGCTGGGCTGTCCAAGTTCAGAGGACAGACGGTAGCGCCTGAAAGGCGCGGGCAGCTCCGGGTGCCGGCGCGACACTCTCGCCTCCGGGACCCGCCGCACAGCCCCCAGGGGTGCGGCGGCGTCCGGAGCCCGGGAGCCCGCAGAGGGGGAGAGGCGGGGCGGGAGGCGCGGCGGGGCCGGGCGGGGCCGGACGGCCGACTCCGGGAGTCCAGCCCGGCACACCCGGGCCTCTCCTCTCCGCCCGGGTCGGTTGCCGACGGGACGCCCTCGGGCCGAGGCTGCATGGGGCTCCCGCGTGGCCGGCTCTTCTGGCCGCTGCTCCTGCTCGCGGCTGTCTGCTCCGGGATCCTGGTCGCCCTGTACTCCTCGGCGGTGGAGTTGCACCTGGGGCCCCGCACCGAAGCCAGGTAGGAGCTGCCGCGCGGGACCTGTCCGGAGGGCGCAGGGGACGCGCTGGGCGCCCAGCCCGGGGCCGGGCCGCCCTCTGGGGAGGCTTGCCGCGGGGACTTGGGCTGCGGCCCTTTGTACCCAGAGCCTCCACCCCGGTGTTAAACTCGTGCCACCGGGGGTCCCACAGCGGCTGCCGTATCCAAGAGGAGCTTCGCCCCTTGCGCACCGGAGATCCACTCCCAACAGCTTTCTGCTGACTTCCCTCCGGCCCTGCTTAGAAACCCTTTGTCCAGCTTTGGCTGGGACATCGGAATCAGATAAAGTCAGTCCCAGATTTCCATGAAGTGTCCCTCGCTAACGTCACATTTCTCAGATTCTACTTTGGGGGCAGGGACCCAAGTCTCCCAGGTCCGGCGTTGCGCGCGGCTCCTCAGCCAGGCGGCGGCAGGTCGCGCCTCTCCGGCTTGCTGTGGTCCCCGCCCTCCCCGCGCCCGGCTGGCTTCTCTCCTCCCGCTCTGTTCCGTTGTTTATTTTGATAAGCCCCGTCTGGGCGCGATCCGGTGAAGAGGTGGACAGGGGCCCGCCTTGGGCTCCATCCAAGTTTCCCTCCCCGAGCTGCTCCTGCTGCGCTCCGCTCCCCCTCGCTGACCCTGGGCACCTTCCTTTCACTTGTGCCCCAGGAGGAGAAACCTGAGAGCCTGCCTTTGGTAGGTCAGGGTTCCAGTTACTGAAGAAACCTTAAAAGGGATTTAGCTTTACTTCTGGAAGGTGGACCGAGCTGTGCCCAGCATCTGGATTTGTGAGGCCCCACAGGTACCTACAGCCTGGTGCAGAGGCCTCTGGGCCCTGGCTTTCCCTTCCCAGTGCTTTTCCACACACACAGTCCTCACTAAAGGGAATGAAGTCAGAATGCGTGTCTGCTCTCAGGAATGGGGCTCTACAGGTGGCTCCGTGGTAAAGAATCTGCCTGCCAAGCAGGAGACCCAGGTTCAATCCCTGGGTCAGGAAGATCCCCTGGAGAAGGAAATGGCAACCCACTCCAGTATCCTTGCCTGGGAAATCCCATGGACAGAGGAGCCTAGCAGGCTATAGTCCATGGAGTCACAAAAGAGTCAGACACTCAGACAGGACTTAGCGACTAAAACACAAAACCAAAAACACTCAGGAAACAAAGTCAAAGGGCACCCAGTGTTGCAAAACAATATGAAACACGCTTGCCATTGATTATGTGTCCCCTCCGTTTAGAACCAAAGATGCTCTAGCTGGCAACACCTGAAGTTTACTTTGCCTCCTTGGAGTCAGACATTGCATAAGGATAAGGACTGAAAAGGACTGAAGGTATCAAGAAAGGAGATCCGTATCAGTTTTCTATAAAGATTTTTTGAAACACATTTATTTGAACATCCTTCAAAAGTAACTAATACCACTATAAATATGAAGTTGACTGAACATCCATTATACCTCAACAAAGCTTTTTAAAAAGACCTTTCATGTTTTAAAAATCTAGTACGACCTGTCCATATCCTTGATGTTTCGGTGATGTTTGCATTTTAGCTAAACCCAGGGGCCAGGTCCAAACTCAGCCTCATTAGGAGCTGGACAAGTAGAGGGGCAGGTGGGATGGAAATCTGAGCAGGGCGAGCAGGCTGTGTGACCCCCTCACCTGGGGATCAAAAGCAGCCCTCCCGGGCTACAGTGGGGAATCCAGGGGAAGCCGCTGTGCTGGGACCAGGCCTGGCACACTGGAGATGGGAGATGAGGCTCTCCTTACTGGTTAGTGGGTGGAACCGGTCCAATCAGTAGTTCCTGGGCTTGGGATTTCTAGACTTGTTTTAGAGTGGGTTGCCATTTCCTCCTCCAGGGGATCTTCCTGACCAAACCCTTTGTCTCCTGCATTGCAGGCGGATTCTTCACCACTGAGCCACGGGAGAAGCCTTATTCCCAGGGTGGTGTCTAAAAGCCTTTGGATTCTGGGGGAGGGTGTCGGGGGAGTCTCTTGAGCAGAAGGGGTGCTCTGGAGACGAGTTGGCCTTCCTGAGACCCGAGCGATTCAGGGCTCCCTCCTGTTTCTATTCCGCCCATTCAGCAGTTCCTCTGTCAGGTTCCGAGCCTGGCTGCACATTAGAATCACTGGGGAGGAAGGGATGACAGTGGGGGAAGGGGGGTTGAATCACTGGAGACCCAGAACCATCCAATCAGAATTCTGGTGTTTTTCAAAAGTTCCCTGGGGGTTCCTGAAGGCCACCTGGGCTGAACACCAAGGTCCCAGTTCCTCCTCCGAGAGGAGCTACAGGGTTTCGTGGTTGGCCGATTTGGGTTGAGTGGAGGAAAGGGGATCGCTCTGCTTTTTCTGGCCTGCTCTTCCAAAGTCTTTCACAACCCTGAAGGCAGGTGGGGTCCAGGCGCCCTTGTGGCTTAAATGGTCTTGGTGCCTGGAAGCAAGTCACTGGAAGCCTTTGTTTCCTTCGAAACTGCTGATCTCAGATCCTCCCCACCTGCTCCCTCTGGGTTGTAGGGGAGGCGGGAGGAGTCTGGGAGTAGCCTGACCACCCTCTTGAATGGATAGGGGCTCCTGTTCCTTCTTGTTTGCCCTCTGCCCAGGTGGCTCAGTGGTAAAGAATGTTACTGCTAATGCAGGAGCTACGGGTTTAATTCCTGGATCAGGAAGATCCCCTGGAGGAGGAAATGGCAACCCACTCCAGTATTCTTGCCTGGAAAATCCTATTGACAGAGGAACCTGACATGTTACATACAGTCCATAGGGTGGCAAAGAGTCAGACACAACTAAGCGTGCGTGCACACACACACACACACGTGCAGGGACCACCTAGCACCTGGAAGGTGGGGGTGGGGCAGTAACCTAGACCCTTCCCTCCCTCCAGAAGGGTCAGGGTCGTTGCGGCTGTCACAGGGTCCCTTCCCTTTGCCCTTTAGGTAACAATAGCTAATATTTAGAAGACATTTCTTACAGAAGATAACACAGACTCTGTTTGAAGGCTCCCAACAACAATGCAGGCAGGACTTTATTGGGGCCCCTGCTGCAGCAATAGGAAGCAAAACCAGTACCAGGTTCTCTTGCTTGCTCCCTGGGGTTTGCGGGGGAGGGTGCGGTGAGTTGGTTCCTTCTACAGGGTGACAGTAGGGATGGGCCCGGGGGATCGGGCCAGAGAGGTGGCTTAGGTGGCCCACCCTAGAGGTGTCATGTGCAGGGCGCATGTGCATACCTGCTTCTGCTCAGATTTTGGTCTTTCTGTATCTCTTTGTTCATAATTTGCCCCAACTGCCACATGTACTCAGCTACTTTGAGTCCCTTGTAGTTTATTTTGCATTTTGTTGCTGGAGGAGATGTTTGTCCAAGTGCAAGCACTGCAGCAAAGGGTCCCAGGCCCTAGCCTCTCAATCTGACCATCTTCGTACCTGCATGATCATCCCTGCTGACAGACACAGACACTGAGCTTCTAAGATCAGTGGCTTCCAGAGATCCTGGAACCCAAACCCACGGAGTCCGGCTTTGGCCCCACCCCTTTCGCCAGGTGAAGGGGGCCCAGGGCACCTGGGATCTCACACCTGTTTCTGGGGCCTTAACAGGGAGACCGCTCAGATGGTCACGAGCCCAGGGCGCTGGCAATCTTTCCTGTTTTGTATTTTCATCTCTTAACCACCATCTCACTGTTCCCATACATTCCACATTTCAGCCACTTGCCAAGGGGCTAGGCAGAACAGGTGATAATTATTTGTGCCCAAAGAGACAGAGATGAGCAAGAATCAGAGCATAGGGGAAAAAATAAAAAATCAGACCCTGATGGACAGTCAGGCTCCAGAGTTACCAGAGGAGCATGCTCCCCGGGCAGGTCAGACCCCGGCTTTACTTCCACCTTCTCCCCCAGGAATACCACGTCATCGTCTCAAGCTTTCTTCGGACCCAAGGCATCGAATTCTAGGACGAGAAAGGTACAGTGGTGGGCTAACCTGTGGCAGGGTAGGAGGGGAAAGAAAAATGGGAATGAGAACATTCTTGTGAGCCGGCTGGGCGGGAGCCCTCTGGAAACCCCTCCTCTTCTCCCCCCACCCCCTTACATCCCCCTCCCCACCCAGAGAATGGAGCGCAGAACTGAGGGGCCAGCCAGTCAGCACTCTTCAGACCTGACCACTGAGGTCCCTGCACCCCAGTAGCAGAGAAACATGACTCCATCTTTACTCCTTGGGGTATAGCCAGCAGAAAAGTTCTTGCAAATCTTGATTTATCTTTAAAAGTTCTCTTTTATATTCTACTCCTCAAAGTGTCTTTTTACTGTAAAACTCACATTTAAACTGTTTGCGTGCAGGCATGCTAAGTCGCTTCAGTCGTATCTGATTCTTTGCAACCTATAGACTGTAGCCCTCTGTCCATGGGATTCTCCAGGCAAGAATACTGGAGTGGGTTGCCATGCCCTCCTCCAGGGATCTTCTCCTGCATTGGCAGGAGGGCTCTTTACCATTAGCACCACCTGA
This sequence comes from Cervus canadensis, assembly GCF_019320065.1. NCBI lineage: Eukaryota > Metazoa > Chordata > Mammalia > Artiodactyla > Cervidae > Cervus > Cervus canadensis. The sequence continues at coordinate 7,865,729 of NC_057386.1, read as the reverse complement.
GAAGTCCTTTAAACTGTTTACCATGAAGTAAACACGAAGCCCAGGGAGCTCCCCCGCTCTAACAGAGCACACTGACCGTGGCCCGACAGGCATCTCAAGCATCTTACCTGCATTCTCTCACTTAGACCTGTCGGCACGGCTGGGAGGCAGCTTTTACAGTAACATGAGGCACAGAGATACCCTGTCAGGTTACCCGTGGGGAAGAGGTGGCACAGGGATTCAAGCCTCTGGTCGGACCCCGGGGCTGGCTCTGAACTCCCTAGCAAGGCGCCCTCACCCTCTCTGTGGGCTACAGTCTAGTGGGATGATGACTGTGTAGTTCTAGCCTGATCCCGGTTTAAGAGTTGTTTTTCATGCCCAAGACACTGGAACTTGTTAACTGAGGTCTCACGGGGGCCAGATCTCACCACATGCAAGGCTGAGTGACTGCAGAGCTGTCAGCGGCAGAGCGAGCTGCCCCCCAGCAGGTGATGGAGACCCCACCCCCACCACCCCAGGAACAGAGGTCAGGTGGACGCCTGGCTGGCTGGCTGAAGAAAGGCCTCAAGTGTCTTAAAGCACTTGGCCAGGTCATCTTTACTTTTCCTAAAGTCCTTTTTGCCTTGAGCTACTTGATGCTAATTGACATATTTCCTCACCTGGTTTAAAAACAAAAGGATTTCAGCTTTTGTCTTTTGGATATATATGACCTGGGAGAAAAAAACAATAAAATGAAGAAGTAGGTAAAGGAAAAATAAAGATAAGAAAGTTAGACAGTGTCAGATAAGTGCATGGAAAATATGCCAGAGGGTGTCAGAGATGCACTCTGAGCTTCCCTGTGACGACAACAAAGAAGGAAAGCTTGCCACCCTGTCCATGAGATAAAAGCAAGCCAGCTGCCCAAGCCAAGTGCAGCCTTTCTGGATACGGAGACCTGAAGATTTTTCTCTTGGAGCCTTGTAAAGGCGGCCCTGGAAAACATCCCTACGATGAACTGAAGAGTAGTGAAACTGATGCAGTCAGTTCAGCTTAATGCTTGCTTTTAAAGCATGAATTTGGTCCATAAAGATTGCTATGGGAGTATAACAAGTTGAGCAGAACCCAAATTTCGTATGTGTTTATCAGTGATTTTGTCAGCCAGAACACTAGTAAATGCAGAAAACCATACTCCACCGAAGGGAATCATGTAGGAATACCCAAAAGGCATGCACGTGCACACTTCAGACAGCCATCTGCTTCATCACATGTTGTATAACCGGCTTCCCACCACTTCACGATAACTCCCAAACTGCCACCCTTCCGAAGCCCACATCCCCAAGCAAATGTCTGTTCTTTTCCAAGGTCAAGTGCCATATTTTGAGAACTACTTATATATTTCTTGGGCTTCCCTGGTGACTCAGACGGTAAAGAATCTGACTGCAATGCAGGGGACCTGGGTTTGATCCCTGGGTTGAGAAGATCCCCTGGAGAAGGGAATGGCTACCCACTCCAGTGTTCTTGCCAGGAGAATCCCATGGACAGAGGAGCCTGGCAGGCTGTAGTCCATGGGGTTGCAGAGAGTGGGACACAACAGAGCGACTAACATTTTCACTTTTCTAGATGTTTCTTAACCAGTGAATGGGTGTAAAACTGCTTCTATCTTCATTTTATGCATCACTGAAAAAAGAGAAATGGAGTCTCTCTCAGTTCTAGAGGCCAGAGGTCCAAAGTCAAGTGTCAGCAGGGCCAGCTGCCCTCTGAAGGCTCTAGGGAAGAATCTCTCCTGGCCTCTTCCAGCTTCTGGGGACTCCAGGTATCCCCCGGCTTGGAGCTGCATCACTCACTCTCTGCCCCCACCCCCTGCCATCAGCACGTGCCTTCTTTGTCTGATTTTATTTTTGTTTATTTTTGGCCGTGCGGCATCTTCATTGCTGCATGGGCCTTCCTCTAGTGGTGGAGAACGGGGGCTACTCTCTAGCTATGGTGCACGGGCTTCTCATTGCCGTGGCTCCTTTTGAGGCAGAACACAGGCTCTAGGGCGTACATACTTCAGCCGTTGCGGCCCATGGGCTCCATAGTTGCGGCTGCCGGGCTCTAGAGCACAGGCTCAATAGTTGTGGAGCACAGACTTCATTGCTCCATGGCATGTGGGATCTTCCCAGATCAGGGATCGAACCCATGTCTCCTGCATTGGCAGGTGGATTCTTTACCCCTGAGCCACCACGGGAAGCCTAGCACATGCCTTCTTATAAGGATACCAGTCATTGAATGTAGGGCCCACCTTAGTACGTTATAAGTTATACTCCATCTATGTGTGTGGCTCAGTCACTTCAGTCGTGTCTGACTCTTTGCAACCCTATGGACTGTAGTCAACCAGGCGCCTCTGTCCATGGGATTCTCCAGGCTGGAGTGTGTTGCCTAGCCCTCCCCCAGGGGATCTTCCCAACACAAGGATCGAACCCGCATCTCCTTCACCTTCTTACATTGCAGGTGGATCCTTTACCACTGAGCCACCTTATGGTATAATCTCACCTTACCAATTACATCTGCAAAGACCCTCTTTCCAAATAAGGTCATGTTCTGAGGTTTGGGGTGGACATGAATTGGGAGAGGGGACACTATTCAACTCAAGATAGGCACCGGCTGGTCAAAGACATCACAAATCTTCCCAGCAGCCCTTTCCACGTGAACCCTACTGCAGCAAGGACGGCCAGGGCTAGGGTTTGGACCAGGCTGATGGATTCCAAGGCCTGGGGTGGACCTCCTCCAACACATGGCAGGCAGATCTTACCCGTTTGTGGGAAAGTGCCCTCAAGTTCCCCTCAAGTGTGAGGTGAAGTAGTAGGCCAGAGCCGTCAGGCCCGAGAGACGTGGCATCCAGGGAGAAGGGCTCAGCAGGGTAAATCCAGAAAGCTCTCTGACCCCCACCGGGCCGCTGCGCTACAGGCCAGCTTGGCTGGAACATCTAGGGGGTGGCCTAAGTCTGGAGGGGGAAGGGCAGTGCTTCCCTCCCAGCCCTCTTGTGGGGTGTGCAGGCTCCCTGGAAGGCTCCCACCCACCCCACCTTCCAGAAACAGCCCTAGGGGACTTCCCTGGGGGTCCTTGGGCTTCCCTGGTGGGTTTGATCCCTGGATCAGGGGAGATCCCACCTAGTAGTAGAAAATGGCAACCCACTCCAGTATTCTTGCCTGGAGAATCCCATGGACAGAGGAGCCTGGTGGGCTACAGTCCGTGGGGTCACAAAGAGTCGGACACAACTGAGCGACTAACACTACAGGTCCAGTGGTTAAGAATCTGCCACGCAGTGCAGGGCACGCGGGTTCCATCCCTGGCTGGGGAAGGGGGATCCCACATACCTCAGAGCAGCTAGGCCCACGGTGCAACTGGAGAGCTCGCGTGCCACACCTAGAGAGGCCTGACCACGAAGATCCTACATGACGCAACTGAGACCCAAGGCGGCCAAATAAATAAGTAAATTAAAAAAAGAAACAGTCCTCTTATCTTGTCACCCACAGAACCTGCTCTGTCGACACCCACTTTCTCTCGCCGTTCAGCGGGACCCTCGCTTCCGGAATCTGTTTAACCTCTCCACTCCGGTGCTGCTGTCGGGGGACGTCTTCACCCAGCAGCTCTGGGACAGCCTGAGCCAGCACAAAGCCCCCTATGGCTGGCGGGGGCTCTCCCACCAAGGTAACCTTCAGCCCTCTGGCCCCAACTAGTCCATTCCTCCTGCATCTGGGCCACGGTGCCCCTCTCTCCTCACTTCCTCCCAGCCAGGCTTCAAAGCTCGACGCCACAGCTGGGAGACTCCCTGCCTCTACAAGCACCCTCTACCAGGGTCAAAGAGAGGGGCCTGGCTACCGCCCCACCCCACCCCTGCCACCAGCGGCTCTTGCCCTCCTGGGGCCTCCCTAGCATGAAAGATGGCCAGTGTCCAAAGGTGGCCGAGGATGGCAGTTGTGAGCCCTCAAACAGCCTACTGATGGCTGCTGCTGGAAGAGACCACCCAGAGCCCCCTCCACTTTAAGCCAGCCCCTCCACCCCATCCCCACAGGCCCCAAATTATTTCCTTTTGGAATAAGCAAAGTCTTGGGAGGACTGGTTATCTGAGTTCTCGAGATGACTGGGGCCACGGCCAACCCTCCTGCCCCACCACCCTCTTTGCAGGTGTCCTGCTCCCACGGACGTTTCACTGTCCTCCACCCTCTGTGCCTCTCGAGAGGGGGCTGGTGTCAGGCCTCAGGCAGGTGCGGGGTGCCAGGAAGAGTCTCGGGAAGGCCCCAGTGCCCCTCACGGTGCCCCACCTTGTCCCACAGCCATCGCCTCCACCCTCAGCCTCCTGAATGGCTCAGAGAGCGCCAGGCTGTTCACCGTCCCCAGGGAGCTGCTTCCTGGCTGCATCCGGTGTGCCGTGGTGGGTAATGGAGGCATTCTGAATGGCTCCCGCCAGGGTCAGAACATCGATGCCCATGACTATGTGTTCAGGTATGTGGGCCAGGGGCCAGGGAGGAAGTAGGAGAGGAGCTGGGTGGAGAGCTGGTCCCCAGCCAGCCCCCCGGGGGGAGCATCGTGGGTGAGGGCGTGGGCTAATGGAGCAGCAGCAGCCTCGGGCAGTTCAGCAGTTGTGATGGGCGGGCAGGCGTGGACAAGGGTGTTAGGCAGACAGACCCTGAAGACTCGAGAGGCTGTGGTCAACCCAGGGGACCCGGGAGGAAGGAGATGCCAGGGCTGGCTTCGCCCATTTCACAGGGCATCCCTTCAGGTGCCCGGTTGTCAGGATGGGGCTGGCGACCAGGCACTGGGGCTGCCGTGGGTAGAGGGAGTGGCAGAAGCCTGGTGATGGAAGTCAACATGCAGTACCGTGTAGCCACAAGCAGGCTGACGAGCCTCTGTCTGGACCAGACTCAATGGTGCGGTGATCAAAGGCTTCGAGAATGACGTGGGCACCAAGATCTCCTTCTACGGTTTCACCGTGAACACAATGAAGAACTCCCTCATCTCCTACTCGAACGTGGGCTTCACCTCTGTGCCGCAGGGACAGGTGAGGCCCCAGTGGGCACCATGGTCCCTGACAGTCGGCGCCGTTGTTTCCTGTCCGCCCCCCCATCCCACCATGGGGCGGGCCACGGGGCTCCCAAGCCCCAGCCCAGTGGATGGGCAGGTTGTGTGCCAGGATCTAGGGCCTGTGTGATGGGGTGCCCTGTGGCTCAGGACCAGGAAAGTTCTGGAGTGGAGCATGAATGACTAATATTTACTGAAGGCTTAAGGAATGCTGGGAACTTTACAGAGGTTAGCCCCCTCTTACTAGGAAGGGCACTAAGGCTCCGGGCCCCTTCGTTCAGCAGAGCGGCAGTAGAGCCGGACTCAAACCCAAACTAACCCCTGACCCAGAGCTCAGCAGCACACAGCCAGCCAGAGGGTATTTACTGAGTGTCTCCTCCATGCCCACCCCAGACACACTCACCACAGCAGCCCCTGAGAACTGGAACCTGAGTCTGTCTGCTGCTTCCAGGCTCTTTCAACCACACCCAACTGCTCTAACACCATGCTTCCCCTTCTAGAGGGCTTCCCTGATAGCTCAGTTGGTAAAGAATCCACCTGTGATGCAGGAGACCCCACCTCGATTCCCAGGTCAGGAAGCTCCACTGGAGAAAGGAAAGGCTACCCACTCCAGTATTCTGGCCTGGAGAATTCAGAATGCCATGGACCATATAGTCTATGGGGTTGCAAAGAGGTGGACACAACTAAGCGACTTTTACTTTCTTTCCCCTTCTAGAGCAGGCTGGCTACCACATGCAGCGGGGAGGTCCTAGGATAAGGGTGCTGATAAGGGTGCTGTGGTGCTCAAGAGGGCTGACTTGAGTTTCCAGCAGCTTCCTCCTCCGACCAGGGAAGTCAGGGGTGTCCTAGCCACAGCATCCGTGCTCCGAGGCCTCTTTTAGCTCATGATGAAACAAGATGGCACAGTTTCATTTCTGGTGTAGCCATAGAACCTGTATGCGTGCGTGCTAAGTGGATTCAGTTGTGTCCAACTCTGTGCGACCCCATGGACTGTAGCCCGCCAGGCTCCTCTGTCCATGGGATTCTCCAGGCAAGAATACTAGAATGGGTTGCCATGCTGCCTCCAGGGGATCTTCCTGACCCAGAGATCAAACTCACGTCTCTCATGTCTCCTGCATTGGCAGGTGAATTCTTTACCAATAGTGCTACCTGGGAAGAACCTGTATGAGTTCTCCATAGCTGCATGACAAATGACCCCCAAACCTCATAGCTGTAAACAACAAACACTGCTTACCTTGCAGTTTTCATGGGTCAGGAATTCGGGAGCAGCTCAGTAGAGTGACTTTGTCCACTTTTTTTTTCTTAGCCTCCTCTGGCAGCATGGAAGTGCTAGTCACTCAGTCATGTGGTCCAACTCTCTGCGACCCCATGGAGTGTACCCCGCCAGGCTCCTCTGTCCTTGGAATTCTCCAGGCAAGAATACTGCAGAGGGTAGCCTTTCCCTTCTCCAAGGGATCTTCCCAACCCAGAGTCCAACCTGGGTCTCCCTCATTGCAGGCCGATTCTTTACTGTCTGAGCCATCAGGGAAGCCCTTCCCAGATGACAAAGCAGGTAAAGAATCTACTTGCAATTGAGGAGACACAGGAGATGCAGGTTCAATCCCTGGGTTGGGAAGAGCCCCTGGAGAAAGAAATGGCAACCCACTCCAGTATTCTTGCCTGGGAAATCCCATGGCCAGAGGAGCCTGGCGAGCTATAGTCCATGGGGTTGCAAAGGGTTGGACACAACTGAGTGACTAAGCATACAAACACCACCAGCATGTGGGACCCTAGTTTGCTGATGAGGGACTGAACCCACCTGCGGCCCTGTGTTGGAAGGTGGGGTTTTAACCAGTGGACCAGGGAAGTCCCTCATCAGAGTGGTTTTGGCTCAGGGTCTCCCACTAGTCACAGTCAGGCTTGACAGGGGCTGCCGGTCAGTAGAAGGCCCGCCTGGGGCCAGGGTGAAGATGGGCTCCCTCACAGCCCTCACCACGCCGGCCCCTCTGCAGGCTAATACACTGTCTCCCCGAGGGGGTAGCTAACTCGACCCAGAGCAAGTGATCCCAGAGAGCAAGGACGCTCCAGTGTCTTTTATGACCCCCTCTCCAAGGTGGGGGCACACACCCTTCCTTACTCCCACTTTTTCTTATCCATTAGAAAAATTCTTAGTCCCTCAGTCCAGCCCACTCAAGGGAATGGCAGTTAAGCACAGCTCCTTGAAGGGAAGAGTATCAGTGGGATTGAGTGCTGAAACCCTCAGTGGAACCTGAAAGAACAGGGCACCTGAAAGAGGAAATTACAGACTCAGAAGGGAAACGCTCCTGCCAGGGCAGGGGGCTGGACTGGGTGGAGGGCGGTCCACTCGGAGCAGGAAGCCCCCGTGATCTTGTCCCCACCCCCGACAGAACCTGCACTATATCTTCATCCCCTCGGACATCCGTGACTACGTGATGCTGAGATCCACCATCCTGGGTGTGCCTGTCCCCGAGGGCACCGATAAAGGAGACAGGTGAGCCGGCAAGCAGGGAAATAGGGCATGGTACTGCTCCCGGGTCCACTGTCGGATGGGAAAGGTGAAGGCGGCCAGAAAGGCCCCAGGAATCCACCAGAGCATTAGAAGAGTAAACTCTTCTTTTTATCCTACCCTCAGGAAGGCCCAAGTAACGCTGCTGGTCCCCAGGGACCCTCCTGACCAGGTGGGCTGCAGGTTCAAGGGGCTCCTTTTGGAAGGGGGCCGGCAGGCCTGGCCCCTCAGCTTCAGCTGCGGTCCCCATAACCCGCCCAGCCCCCCAGCTGGCCTGTCCGCAGCTGGCCCTGCTGTCCTGCGGGGTGCATTGTGTTTGGACACCAAGAGTGGGGGCCAGGGCCCATGCCACTCCTTGGCAGGCACCCTCCCAAGACTGCCCATGAAATGGGAGAGCAGGCTACGTGGGCCCAGTGTCCTGCAGAGTGGGAACAAAGGGCCCTCTGTTCGTCCTCCCCCACCTTCCTGGGCAGCAGGCCCGTGTCCGGCTCTTTTGAACCATGTCCGGGCCTCATCTGAACCTTCTCCCTGTGGTGCCGAAGACAATTTTTTGTCCCTGAGTCGGGTCCTCACAAATCTGCACCAACCCCTGTAGCCGCAAGGACCGGCCCTCCTGTCGCGCTGGACCCTGGACGTCTCACCCACCCTCAAAGAGCACCTTCTGAGGCATCCTTAGGGGTTAAGCCCTCGAGGGCCAGGCCGGCTCCGCCAGCCCCGCCCTGGGCCCCGCCCCCACCTGCTGATGACCCAACAATCGCCTGGGGCAGCTCCCGGGAGTGGGCTTTGCGACCCAGACGGGACTGGCTCCTGGGGGTTGGGGGGGGGCTGGCTCAAAGACATCGGGTGGACATTAAGCCTCCCCAACACCAATGAGCTCCCCCTCCCATTCCCCTAATCCGTCCCCTGCCCAGTCCCCCTCCCAGTCCAGATCCAACCACACTAACCAGCAGCCCTACGCCAGCTCTGGCGGCTCCGCTCCTTCCCCGTCCCCCACCCGGGGGTCTTCCCGTCCCCCCTCTCACCCTGCCACCCCAAATGCCTCACAGCCTTCTTCCCGGGCCTCCTCCCTGGCCCCCAGCCCTCATGTCCAGCCTCGGGGGTCTTCCCAAAACGCCACTCCACCCGCCTCCAAATCTCCCTCTCAATCTGGCTTGAAATCCCTCTCCCGAAACTCTTCCCAAACTCCCCCCCTGCCTGGCGCCAAGTCGCCCGCCCACAGCCCCGCGCCCTCAGCCTCCTACATCGGGCTCGGGCCCATCCGGGGCATCCCGTCCTACATCACCCCCTACGTGCCCCGCTTCATGAAAGAGACCCCCTACTTCCAGCCTCCTACTTCGCCCCTCCCGCAGAACCAGTGCTTCCCCTGCTCCTTCCCCTGCCGGGTCCGGGACCGCCCGCGCAAGCCCCCCGACTCGCTGTACTTCCCTCTCCTCCCGCCCCCTCCGCACCTCCCCCGGGTCAGCTGCTCCTACCCGTCTCCCCCCGCCCTGTTCACGCCCCCCTCCTCCCTCTCCTACACCCCGCCCACCGAGGTCCTGGTGGGCGGGAAGCCGCACGTGGTCCCCACGGTGCTGCCCGCCACCTTCTACACCCCCTTCTCCCGCTACTACGCCCAGCCCCGCCCCTACCGGTCCGCCCACCGCCACCGCCCCAGCTCCTTTCACCTCTCCTCGCTGCACAACCCGGCCTACGACGGCTCGGGCCGCTCTGTTCACTTCTACCGTGGGTCCTAGGCCTCAGACCTACTTTGGACCGGACTCCTCCGTCAGCAAATTCAAGCTACTCCATCCAGACTTCATCAGCTACCTGACAGAGAGGTAGGTGCGGGCAGGGGTGGTGCTGGGAGCAACTCCCCGCCCCCCTCGGACCCCCACCATTCAGCCCACACCTGCCCGGTAGCACTGGCTTTTTCCCCGGAAGATGAAACCCAAAGCTGGGCCATGTGCCGAGGACCACCCTGGCCGCCCCCCGCCCCCCACAGCACTTACACTGCTTCATTTACTTGTTTAGTCCCTCAGTCCTGTCCCATTCTTTGTGACCCCATGGATGGTAGCCCACCAGGCTTCTTTGTCCATAGCATCTCCCAGAAAGAATACTGGAGTTGGTTACCATTTCCTTCTCCAGGGGATCTTCTGGACCCAGATTGAACCCAAGTCTTCCGTTATTGGCAGGTGGATTCTTTACCACTGAGCCCCCAGGTTAAATACATTGATGGAGGTGATGTTCTATCAGTCAAGGTAGACAGGAAATAGGAAACTCAACAGGCTTACTTACCAAAAATGTTCACCAAAGCTTAGGCCGGGCATAAAGGGACCATAAGTGTGGGACTGTACGGGGACTAGTGGAAGCCAGTGTTCAGGCCCACACAGGATGACCCTGGGAGGAGCCTGGGGAACCCCTGCCTGCAGATCTCCACCCCCACCCCACCCTCCATCAGTGGCTCTCAGCAGGAGGCTGGTCCACTGTCCTGTCTGGAGAGTTTTGGTTGTCACTAGGCGACCTCAGTGCCCCTAGTGGGCAGAGGCTGGGGATGCTGCTGAACCACCTACAACGCACAGGGCAGCCCCTGCAATGCACAACTGGGAAACCTACTGCATGCAGCCCCAGGCTAGCACCCCAAGACCCAGAGCAGGCCAGGGGCGGCAGGAGGGTCTGGGAGGCAAACTGAAGACCACTCAACAGAGGAAGAACGGGCTGAGAGGCTAGGCGATTTGCCTGGCAAGGCCTAGATGAGAACCCTGGGCTGAGGTCAAGGCTCATGGTCACCATACTGTGGCCTCACTTTTGGACCATCTGGGTGTCTGAAAGCATGTACGTGTGCACGCACACGTGCGCACCATCTCACTAGCGGCCCAGTCACAGGACCTACGTGTACTCTGTCATGTGTGGCTCCTGCTTGGCCAGTCTGGAGGTAGAAATTTAGGTGTCAGGTTAAATAACTATACCAACTATGCCCTAGACATTGTGGTGTGGGAGGGTGTCGCAGAGAGGAAAAGCAAGTTAGGCTGGATTCAGGCTTCTAGAGAGTGGGAGAAAGGGAAGAGTCTCACCTGTGGTTCTTCGGCAGGGCCTGTTCCTCCTCACTGCTTCTATTACCTACGGTGTTATTTCAACCAAAGATTTTTGTGTATAATTCATCCTTTTCCAAATGACAGATGGGTGAGGGTAGAAGGGCCAGAAATTTTTGCCATTTTCCAACCTGCCTGAGTGGGTGTAACGGCACAACCCTCAAGCTGATGTGCAAGACCAAAAGTCTTGGTTGTTTTTATTTTTGGCTGCACTGGGTTTTCTTTACTGCATGGCTTTCTCTAGTTGTGGTGAACAAGGTCTACTCTTCACTGTGGGGTGCAGGCTTCTCATTTTGGTGGCCTCTCCAGAGTGCGGGCTCTAGGCACACAGGCTTAGCTGCTCCTCAGCATGTGGGATCTTCCTGGACCAGGGATTGAACCCATGTCCCCTGCACTGGCAGGCGGATTCTTAATCACTGGACCACCAAGGAAGTCCTCCGAAGTCTTTGAGTTCTGATGCTTCTTTTTGCTTCCAGGTTTTTGAAATCCAAGTTGATTAACACAAAATTTGGAGACCTATATATGCCTAGTACTGGGGCCCTCATGTTGCTGACAGCTCTGCATACCTGTGACCAGGTAAGAGGTCTGCTCTTTCAGGAGCCCACAGCAGCAAAGCTGGTGTGAATGGAACCTTATTCCATCCATGAGATCCTCTGCGTGAGGCCTGCTAGCCCAGACCTGGGACTCTGAGCCTCCATTCCGTGACAGAAGGCTCCCCAGCTGCACGAGCCATCTAGTCTAGGGAATGGGGTGGAGGAAGTGCTCTCGGTCCCTTAGGGGACAGCCTTGGTCCCAGTCTTGCCTTCCTCCCCAGGGCCACCTTTCCCCGGGCTTGTTCTTTCACCCTCTGCCCGAGGGCAGCCACTGCACATGGTGTTTAAGGGACATACGACCCAAGTGCTCTTGTGAAAGCAAAATCTCAACCAAAGTGGGTAGGGTCATGTGTTTTGGGAGGACTCTCAAACTGAGGTGGGCAACCTTCCACACGTGGAGTCTCTGAAATCACTCCATGAGCCAATTCTTGCTGAGGTGGTACCCACGTGAGCTGCAGAGAAAGAGGCTGAGAAGCAGTTTTCAGGGAAAGGTAGTGGTGACCCAGGCACAAAAGCTGGAGGCCAAGCACCACTGGGCTCTGGTCCCCTTTTCCATGTTTCAAACAGGACTCTCCGGCCTGCAGTCACTGTTAGAACAGGAAACGGGAGGTAAGGGGCTTTCTGCCTCTACCTTGAGCATAATGATCACAGCTTTGGTGTCACAGACCGGAGTTCAAAACCCAGCCCAGCTACTTACTAGCTTGTGACTGGGGACACATGTTTTGGTTATCTTTCTGAGCCCATTTTCCCATTTGTAAAATGGGGACAGTATCTACAATTATTTAAAGTTGGATGAGAAAATGTGCAGAAAGAGCACAGTGCAGGTATGAAAATGTGGGTGAGAACGGTTGTTTAACCTCACCTTCACACAATAAGTTCCTGTCACTTTATACACTATGCTCAGTCGTGTCCGACTCTGCAACCCCATGGACTGTAGCCCACCAGGAACCTCTGTCCATGGGGATTCTCCAGGAAATACTGGAGTGGGTTGCCATGCCCTCCTCCAGGGGCTGCACTGCAGGCACATTCTTTACCATCTGAGTGCCAGGGAAGCCCTTCACACACAGCAGCTCAAATGCTAACTCAAATGCTAACTGTCCTTGTCCAGGTTAGCGCCTATGGATTCATCACAAGCAACTACCAGAAATTTTCTGACCACTATTTCGATCGAATGAAGAAGCCACTGATATTCTACGCAAACCACGACCTGTCCCTGGAAGCCACCCTTTGGAGGGACCTGCACAAGGCTGGCATCCTTTGGTTGTACCAGCGGTGACCCAAAGGCATCCAAGACCTTTATTTTTGCAGAGCTGTGGCCCTGGGACCCTCAAGTAACTAAAGCTACCTTCTTGTGTCTTCTATCCTTGATACCCACCTAACCCCTTCCCTACAGAGGACAGAGTGGATGTGTCAATGTCACTGAAGACTGCTCTTTGTGGGACACCCTGCCTTGTCCTTAGCTCATCCAAGGAGACTCCTCTGGGCCCAGGTAGACAACCCAACCTTGGTCAAAGAAAAAGACTGCTCTGCTGGGCTCATCTTTAAAACTTAAGAGAAAGAACACTCTCAAGATGAGACTGACCAGCGTGAGCATGCAGGCATCCTTCAGAGCTGAACACTTCCAAGCCAGCAGTGGCATGGACCAACTAGGTCAGTGGAGTGGCTCAGGGCCTCTCAAGCAGTAGAAACAAAAGCACTTTTCAGCCCAAATCCTCCCACTAGCATGTCCAGCCTCAGACTCCAAAGCAGTTCACCTGAAGGACATGCTGGAACAGCTTTTCTGAGAAAGGGAACTGACTGATTTCTGCCCCCTGATAAAGTGGGAGCACAAAAGGCAGAAAGTCATTTGAAGTTAATTGCATAAATGATGGATAACCATTGTGTCTGTGTTTGTGTTGGGGAAAGTAGTGTATCACGCATGGTGTTTAGCATGGAGTCTGAACCATCGGAAAAGTTCTGGCCTCTGATTAAAGGCCCAGTGAAGATGTGTTACCATCCCATCACCAAAAGGACATTACTGGGTAACAAACCCTCATCACCGGACATTGACTATCAAGGCTTCAGTCATTTGACTGGATACAGGCAGCTTTCTTTTAGATTATATAGGCTTCAAAGTGTAAATCAACTGAATGACCACTACAAAGCTCCGCACACAAACCCTGGGTTTGACTCGTGTGGTGTTGCCACACCCTGTAAGGCAGGGGAGCGGGCTGGGGAGGTCTCCCCAGGGCTGGCTGGCAAGAGCCTCCCACCCAGAACCTGGCCTCTGGGCCCTGGTTCTGAAGGGTCATTCCTCTCCGTACAACACTGCTGCTTTAGAAACTTAAGGTGGGTGATTAAGAGAAAGGACATTTAGGATTTAACTACTATAGCAGCTACTTGAGAAAGCATGGCTTCCTGATGCCTTTCCCCCCGTAGTTTATTTTTTCCCTATTCCCATCACATCTGTAGCTAGCAAAACCAGTCAACTGTATAAGATCGATTTAGTGAGAAACTTGAAACTTTCATTTATAAAAGAATGAGCTGATTCACAGAAGAAATCATTGCTCTTACAACGGATCTCAATCTGGAATCCACAAATGCTAGTAAGTCAACTTTTAAATGTTTTAATTTGCTTTAAAGTTAAACCCAAGACACACTGTAGAAATCCACTGAGAAAGGTTTTTTTAGGCTGAACACCTGTTTCCCCTTAGTCTTCAACAGAGCGTGTACATGTAAGTTTCATTGTATAATCTCTGCGGTCCCCCCACTGCACCAAGATCACCTCAACTCTGTGTGTGGTACTGCAAATGTTGTTATACCTTAATTTACAAGAGGCAATCCTGAAGGAACTCATTCTAAACAATCTATCATTTTGCCTGTGTGTTTGTGTGTGTGGAAGGCACAACCAGATTGATACAGTGCAGGCTAGTGGGTCCCAAATGCCTCTTTCCAGGAGACGGTGATCTGAGAGAATAGAATCTGGCAAGGGTCCAGTAAAGAGCACCCACCAAGTGCTGGGAGCATTTATATTCAGACGCCCTCTGAAGTCAAACATACAGGTTCGGGGAATCCCCTGGTGATCCAATGGTTAGGACTCGGCACTCTCACTGCCAAGGGCCGGGGTTCACGTGCGGCAGAGCTTAAAAAACAAAACACAAAAACCCCTCCAGGTTCACTTGGGTCCCGCAGAACTGTCAAGTCCACTCAGAAACAGACTGTAACCCAGCAGGTAGACCTTCCCACTTGTTAACACATCCTTTCACTATGTTTTGCTTTAGGCTGTAGGCTGCTTGGACCAGTTTTCTAGTTCTTTAAATCCCACCCCAAATATAGTTTCCTTGGTGACCAAATATGTGACCTTACACATGAAGAGCTGCACATACCTCCCAACTTCAGCAGAAAAGAAAGGCAATCTGTGCCCACTTCATCATTGAAAAGCGTGGCATTTCAATGGGAACAAAGCCCAGTGCCACTCTGACACTCTCTCGCTCACAAGCCAGCCATGCCATTTAGACAAGAGCTGGGCTAACCCCAGGAGAGTGCCCTGTGTAAACAAGACACCTGGAAACCATGCTAGTGCCATGGTACCCCTTCTTTCCTGACATTCAGGATATAGTACAAAGGCAAGAGAGAGATCAGATTGTCCTGAAGTGTGCTCACTGCCGCAGCCGGCATACATCTTCCATTGCCGTCTGTCTCAAAGAGCGCATTCGTTTTCTTGAACTATGTGACAAGCACTCTTTCATTCCACAATAAGAGCATAAGCCAAATCTGGGCCACTTGCCCATTTCTGCCACCTCTTATGGCCTGTGCCCTCAGAGCCAAAGGGTGACAGGGCAGCCCACCACTGGTTTTCAAGTGGCCAAGGGATGGGGTACCAGGACTGAGGTCTGGGCAGGGTATGTGAGCACAACTCCCTTTGGAGTGCATTCCGTCTGATCCCTTATAAAGCCTGAATTGCTTTTAAGAGCCCAGGGCCAGCCCTTAAGCCTCAGAACAGATTGTTTTCCCTCAGTCAAGATGTTCAGACAGGGATAACTAACCATCACAGGCTTGTGGGGATTCTTTCGGACACGTACGATAGAAACAGAAAGCTTGTGCTTGCTTCGGCAGCACATATACTAAAATTGAAACAGAAAGCTTACATTACAAACAATGGGAGACGAACGGTTTCACTTGCTTTAGGTAAAGCAGGTCAGTTCTGTTTCACACGCTGCAGACACCTAGCAAAGAAAACAGACCTATGTCAAAGTCTCCCTGCCACT
Organism: Cervus canadensis; assembly: GCF_019320065.1. NCBI lineage: Eukaryota > Metazoa > Chordata > Mammalia > Artiodactyla > Cervidae > Cervus > Cervus canadensis. The sequence goes on along the minus strand of NC_057386.1, from coordinate 7,850,296 downwards.
CAGCACAACCCAAGGGCCAGAGGAAACAAAAAGAACATCCACCCAGGCCTGTTTTCTCTATTACACACGAGAGAAATTCCACGTCAGGTCCAGGGCAGCCGCCACAGCACTGCAGCCAGTGTGTTTTTCTGGAGTATCCTTTTCGGCCTCAAACTGAAGCTGTACCTGGAGAGGGGAAATTGCAAAGGAAAACCTATTCAAGAAGGTCCACATAAGTATCTCTCATATAGCTCACTGTTAATTCAGGCATTAAACAAACCAAATAAACCAGGCCTCAATCTTCTCTAAAGTTTCCCTTCTCTAAAGGGAAACTGAGTCTCAGATATCCAGATTCCACACTCAAAGGCCTTTTTTTGGCCTTCAGACAGGGATAACTTCACATCATCATAGACTCAGCTCCCCACCCAGCTGCCAATCCACAGCACAAGCAAACTATGTTTTCCTTACCAAATTCAGCTTTACTTCCTCTCCCGGGAACTCATTCAATCTTATCTACTTTATTAGAATGTGCTTTCCCTCAAGGGCAAAAACTTTATATCTAGTGCCTAGCTGTACCCAGCATCCCAGACCTGACACGGTGACAGTTCCTGTCCTTTTAAAGCCAAGGTCTCCCTGAGCACAAAGTGTCTAGTAGCCAAGTATATATTTCAGCATCTTTGGGCTGTCAGTAAAAATGCCTGAAACAGTGTGGATTATTCCTTTCAGCCAGACCACTGAAGGCAAGCTGAACAAAGGGTGCCTGATGCCAAGAAGAATCAACACCAAAGAAGGTCACTTCTCCTTTGCTCACCTGTGTGCAAAATGATACTGCAGAGCAACCATGTGGCTTTCAGTTCTTTAAGATAGGGATTATAGATCTGCCCTGAGAGCTACTTAAAAATAGCCAGTACTATAACCTTGCTGTAATAAAAATCCCTGAGCTAAAAGTAGATCAGATCATCTCACTGTTCCTCCACATCTGCTCTTAAATGGCCACTCGTGATTCTTGGGCCACACTCTAGAGCCATCTCACCCATCTTAGCATGGCTGGAGGTGGGGTCCAGGAACATTTTATAGGTGCAGAGCCAGGTCTGAAAAGCACCACTCCTGTCTTTTAGAAATGAAGAAACAAGGTTCTGGTGTGGTTACCTGGTAACCACAGTTAGTGGTTAGTCTAACACTGGGTTTCAACTTCAACTCTACATTTTGGGTGGGGAGTTCTTTGTCAGGGTGGTGGGGGACCTGTCATGTGCACTATGGGGTAATTAGGGGCATCGCCTGGATCCCAGCAACACTCTCCACCCCTAGTTGAGAACCACTAGCCTAACTCAGTAACCAGTTGTTCAACTATATCTCAATAAAGCTTAATAATGTCCCCCTTCCAAAATCACTTATAGCTATATTTTTATGGTTCTTAAAAAAAAAAAACCTAGTTGTGTAACTTTGGGCAAATGAAATCACTAATTCAGTTTCCTTACTCGGGAGCAACATAGGGAAACATCTACCTCATACAGCGTTGTAACAACCACTGTGAGGGTGCTTGGCAAGGGGTTTAGGAAAGAGTTCAAACTATTTCTCTTCTCTGGGCACTAAAAGCAAAAACTATTCAAGAAGGTCTACACAAAGTATCTCTCAGACAGCTGTTAATGTGTGGTAAGACCCACACATCTCTGAAATATAACAAGCCAACACTTAAAGGAACCATAATCTATGCAATTCTGTGAAAGTTAAAACTCTTACCATTTATAGAAATCTCATCACACGGATCCTTACATCTCTGGATGATGGTTTTCATGTGACTTTTTTTCAAAGCCCACAGCCTACATCTTTAATTTAAAAGGGAAATATGGATAACACATTAACAGGAACAAACTTAAGATATTCATTCCTCAGAAGTTATTTAAAACGTTGAGCCTCAGCAAGTTAGAATTCCTCACAACAGAAGTCTTTTCAGACAGGGATAACTTTAAATCATCCTCAGCTCAACCAGTAACCAATATTTCTAAATCTCAATCAACTTTACAGCTCAAGTTCCAAGTCTCCCTTTTACCCGTGAATGCAGTGGCATCCACTTTGGTTTCCAACAGCGACACCTAGCGGCCCCAATTACACTGGCACAGAGACCATCCTTATTTCTGGATTCGGGGTAGGACCCGCAACTGGTCCACAGTCAGTCAGGATTCAGAGCTGCGGTGTGTGGCAGGCCTTAACACCATCTCAGCTTTCTCATTTCTGTTGCCCACACAGGATCCTGCCTACATGCATTCTTACCTATTTCAGATTTCCATTCGTTACTTCTAAGCTTCAACCTGCAGGTCTGCTGCTCACCGTCTCTGCAGATGCCAAAGAAAGGCCTGTGGGGAATAAAAACATAACCATGTTAAGGGTCGCTATAAAACTACAGCCCTCCAAACAAAGTCCACCACGCCACTGATTATTAGCTGTAGAATTAAATGAAAATTGATTGGGGCCGTCCTCAAGGCACTCCAGCAGGAAACCAAATATTTAGACGTTAATACCCTGGATGTTAATTGCGAGCTTGCCCCGTGGGAGGACCTGGGGACCAGCAGGGCCGCTGGGCCTGCAAGCTCAGCGCCTGGGTGGCCGTGAGGCCTGGGAGCTGCGCAGGATGGAAAAGCCGCTCTCCCCAAGGAGGGACGCTCCCGGTGCAAAGGTGGGCCTGGGCTCTCTCTCCCCTCAGTAACAAAAACTCGCGCCCTTTGGAAAGCGTTTTCTCCCCGAGTATCTCAAGTTAATCCTCCCAACCACCTATGGGGGTGGGGTTTGGGGGAACCAAGCCTAGCGTCACTATTCCGCCTTCGAGCAGCGGGAGACCAAATATGCTAACGCCGTATCAAGGAATAAGCTGTTTACCCACCTCCGCAGCCTTCCCTCGACAAAGGCCCGAGGTCGCTGGCCTTGCTGCAACCACAGCGAGGAAACCATGACTTCCAGCCATGCAACCCGCATCGGAAGAGAGGGCGGGTTTCCGCCTGCGCGCAAGTCTTCACGGAAGTCTCGCCCGAACTCTCGCGCTATTGAAAAAGGGCTGCTGGGAAATGTAGTGTGAGCAACGGCCGCTGAGGGGCGCCCGCGGCTCTGGAACGCGGGTAAGATGGTGGCCGCCGCTGGGGACAGTAGAGATCCCAGGGCGGGAGGCTTGCTCTGTATAGAAACCCCGGCGGTTAGAAAACGGAGACCGACGGTCGTTTCGGTCACAAAGTCGCTATCTGTTGAATGAACAGGCTGTCCCTGGCCGAGACTGGCTGGGTGGTTGGGGCCGCAAAAAGTTCGAGGGGGCTTCGAGAGGAACGGCTGAGGGAACTGGGAACTACAAAGTCCCACCCACCGGACTTTGTAGTTAATTGCTCGGCGGATTTTATTAGAGTCATGGAGCGGGTGGTTGCGTTAGTGAAGGAAAAGGAGATTCCCGGGGAATTCGTCCCGCTCCGTTGCTCTTAGTTGGGGCGGCAGAGGGTGTCAGAGAGCGACGAGTCGGGCCCGGCCGGGCCGGGCTCTAAATTCCCCTGAACCCCCGGGGCGCCACGCAAAAATAATTATACTTTACGAAAAGAACAGTGGTGTAACACTGTCTGCTACTCCTGAGGACTATTTTTCAGGCAGTCACCCCTGCTTTAGTTTTTTTTTTTTTCCCCATTTATTTTTATTAGTTGGAGGCTAATTACTTTACAATATTGTAGCGGTTTTTGTCATACATTGACATGAATCAGCCATCCTGCTTTAGTTTTGAAATTGTAAAAGGGCAAAGAAACAACTAGAGTCAGAGCCAGAATTGATACCTATTTGGAAATTAAATGTGCGGACTTCCCTGCCAATCCAGTGGTTGACTCTGGGCGTCCAGTGCAGGAAACAGTGGTTCGATCCTTGGTCGGGGAACTAAGATCTCACGTGCTGCATGTCCTGCGACCAGTAGTAATAATAATAATAGTAAAGTTGCAAGACCACGAAGCCTTTTCTGCATCACCCTTTCCCCATTGTCATCAGCCCTTTAGCAATGATCTCAGTGGCATTTAAGCCTGGATTAAATTGTTCTGTGTGTAGTAATATGTTTCGGGGACTTATTTTCAAGTTACCACATTTGTTAACGTTTGCCTTCCTTAATTTGATTGTAAGATCTTCATGGCAGAAGTCTAATTTGTTTTTTCCTTTTAAATTCTTCACAGACCTAGTTGGTATTCCATTGCCTCTGCTCACAGTAAGTACTCCACAAATACAATCATTAACTCAGCAATAGCTCCAATTGTGTGAAATTGGCCCCTAAGTTTCTCTGTTTTACCCTTGAAGAGAATTTATTTTGTACAATACCAAAAGAAAGAATGAGGTCTCTCCCTGCAGGCTAAATTTATTTCAGGCTCTAAGTGTGGAATTTGCCAAAAGCTGCTTGTGTGTAGGCAGGTGATCTGCTGGCAAAACAATAATGATAGCTAACGCTTTGTAGCACTTACTGTGAGACATTCACTGCTTGAATACTTTATGGATATTAATTCGTTTCATCCTCACCATTGCACAGTAAAGTATGTTATCACTACTCCTGTTTTTATAGATGGGGAAAGAGGAACATTGAAATGTTACATAACTTGCCCCAGTTCACACACTAGTAACTGGTGGAATCGGGGTTTGATCCTAGCCTGTAGAGTCTGTACTTTTATGATGAAGTTATACTGCACTGTGAGTATATACATATAAATTGATCTTATATAGAAGGGTTTTGGGTTGTGGGGAAGGGGAAGGAAAACAGATTTTGTGTGTTTTCATGAGTGGTTAGGGATGAAACTGGAAAGTGGGGTGTGGATGATGGGCACCTGTTCCACTGTTTCCAGCCATTTTCTGGCAGGAAGAATGAGGATGAGAGGCTGCAGGAGCTGATCTGTGAAAGACTGAGGGCTCTGGGCTCTGGCAGGGCTGTCTTGAAAAGTGGAAGCGTTAGTCACTCAGTTGTGTTGACTCTTTGCAACCCTGTGGACTGTAGCCTGCCAGGTTCCTCTGTCCATGGGATTTCCCAGGCAAGAACACTGGAGTGGGTTGCCATTACCTTCTCCAGGGGATCTTCCCAACCCAGGGATTGAATCCAGGTCTCCTACATTGCAGGCAGGGGGCTGTCTTGGGTCCCAGACTAGTTGCCACCCAGTGTGCAGTCAGGGCTGTCTGTCCCAGCTCGAGAAGGGCACCTGTGCCAGAGGACACAGTGGAGCTTTCACACCTGACAGGGCCTTGGTAGAACAGCAGCAGGCTCACGGCGGATAGGGGTGTCACGGGCTGCTGGGCTGTGGCCAAGTGACTGAGCAAAATGCAGTGAGGCCTTGTGCCGGAGTACGTGTCAGGCACACTGCACAGGCCATCCAGAAGTAACTGGGAAACACAAAATGCGCTAGCGTTCCTGAATGAGGGGGCAAGGGCTCAGAGCTCTTGAGAGGGAAATGCTAATGATGTTGTGACTTCATTTGCTGGTGAGGTCTAGGACATTTGAATTTTACATTATTCAAGGCCAGTGTAGACCTGTATTTGTTACATGGAGAGAGTCACACAGTCTAGAGATAAGTGACAGAAGTAGATCAGAAGCTTTACAGGGCAGGAGTCCCCAGGGCTGTGCAGGGACCTTGGCTCTGATTGCAGAGGGGAAATCTAGTCAGCTGACCTGCTGCGCTCAGGCAGTCAGCTCACAAAGTTCCATTCACTGATAGGATTTCAGTTCAGGTCAGTCGCTCAGTCGTGTCTGACTCTGTGATCCCACGGACTGCAGCACGCCAGGCTTCCCTGTCCATCACCAATTCCCAGAGTTTACTCAAACTCATGCCCATCAAGTTGGTGATGCCATCCAACCATCTCATCCTCTGTCGTCCCCTTCTCCCACCTTCAATCGTTCCCAGAATTAGGGTCTTTTCACATGAGTCAGTTCTTCACATAAGTTGGCCAAAGCATTGGAGTTTCAGTTTCAGCATCAGTCCTTCCAGTGAATAGTCAGGACTGATTTCCTTTAGGATGGGCTGGTTGAATCTCCTTGCAGTCCAAGGGACTCTCAAGAGTCTTATCCAACACCACAGTTTGAAAGCATCAACTCTTCGATGCTCAGCTTTCTTTATATTCCAACTCTCAACATCCATACATGACTACTGGAAAAACCATAGCTTTGAGTAGATGGACCTTTGTTGGCAAAGTAACATCTCTGCTTTTTAATATGCTGTCTAGGTTGGTCATAACTTTTCTTCCAAGGAGAAGGGTCTCTTAATTTCATGGCTGCAGTCACCATCTGCAGTGATTTTGGAGCCCCCAAAAATAAGGTCTGTCACTATTTCCATTGTGTCCCCAAATATTTGCCATGAAGTGATGGGACCAGATGCCATGATCTTAGTTTTCTGAATGTTGACTTTTAAGTCAACTTTTTCACCCTCTTCTTTCACTCTCATCAAGAGGCTCTTTAGTTTTTCTTCACTTTCTGCCATAAGGGTGGTGTCATCTGCATATCTGAGATTATTGATATTTCTCCCAGCAATCTTGATTCCAGCTTGTGCTTCATCCAGCCCAGGGTTTCTCGTGATGTACTCTGCATATAACTTAAATAAGCAGGGTGACAGTATACAGCCTTGATGTACTCCTCTCCTGATTTGGAGCCAGTCTGTTGTTCCATGTCCAGTTCTAACTGTTGCTTCTTGACTTGCATACAGATTTCTCAGGAAACAGGTCAGGTGGTCTGGTGTTCCCATCTCTTGAAGAATTTTCCAGTTTGTTGTGATCCACACAATCAAAGGCTTTGGCATAGTCAATAAGGCAGAAGTAGATGTTTTTCTGGAACTCTCTTGCTTTTTTGATTATCCAGCGGATGTTGGCAATTTGATCTCTGGTTCCTCTGCCTTTTCTAAAACCAGCTTTAACATTTGGAAGTTCACGGTTCACATACTGTTGAAGCCTGGCTTGGAGAATTTTGAGCATTACTTTGCTAGCATGTGAGATGAGTGCAATTGTGCAGTAGTTTGAGTATTCTTTGGCATTGCCTTTCTTTGGGATTGGAATGAAAACTGACCTTTTCCAGTCCTGTGGCCACTGCTGAGTTTTTTAAGACTTGGTATTATTCGAAAACTGTGCCTTCCCAGGTGGCTCAGTGGTAAAGAATCCACCTGCCAATCTCCCTTCAGGAGACCCTGGAGACATGGATTCAATCCCTGGGTGGGGAAGAGTCCCCTGAAGAAGGAAATAGCAACCTGCTCCAGTATTCTTGCCTGGGAATTCCCATGGACAGAGGAGCCTGGTGGGCTACAGTCCATGGGGTCTCAAAGAGTGGGACACGACTGAGCAACTGAGCACACACATTTGAAACCCACATTAATAGAAAAGAGTCTTTAAATATTGAGGTTAATGTCTTAACTGGAAAGTTCTGTTTAATTTTATGAATAAGAACACGAAGGAGGAGCAGTATTTCCCGAGCAGTTGGCTGCTTACATGGGGAGCAGTTGCACCAGTGATATTCCCGGAAGTTCACCTGTGTGGCAGGCACCCTTAGCCCCACCACTGCCCTTCCTCCATGTCACAAACACCACAGAGCTGCTGGGAGGCAAGCCCCGGCCCTGCCCTGAGGAGTGAGTCTTGAATAGTCTGAACCAGGCCCATGAAAAATCTCTTCCCTTCGCCAGGAATTGGTTTAACAAATGGTCTGCAGTGCATTTCTGCCACATTTGGGAAAGTCTTCTAGCTTTGAAAAACATTAGCCTCCTTTCTGGTTTTGAGACCCCGTGAAGTGATGCCTGAGACCATGGGAGCCACCTTGTGTCCAGAAGGGCTGCTTCCTAGGAAGACGGAAGGTTGGCAGTGATGGACAGAACAACCTTGAGTCCTTGAAGATGCTTTTGAGCTGCTGGAGAAGCCAGTCCCAATGTCCCCAGCCTTCAGACCTTTAGTTTGATTCAGACACAAATATTTTTACATGTCAGTATTTCTGAATGTGGGAGGCATCCTGTGAGCACTGGCATCTTAGTTTGAGTGAAATACAGAGTGGGAGATTTTAAAAAAGAAACCTCCTTATTGTTTAAGCCATCTTAAGCTAGGTGTTTCATTAGAATGATATGACTGTAAATGATAGGATTGACATATCCCAAGTCATTCTCTCTTTTTTGTTGATGATTATTCTCGGGAAGAATGGGTCATGGCAAAATAAAGAAGATGAACTGACACGAGCAAATTACCACCCTGAAAAAAATAATAGCTGGTGTATAGTGTTAACTCCATGCTAGGCACTGTTTTAAGTGCATTTTTAAAAAAACCCACTTTACATATTGGACCTCTGTAGTGGTCCACTGGTTAAGGATCTGCCTGCCAATGTAGTAGACACAGGTTTGATCCCGTGTCTAGGAAGTCTCCACATGCCGCAGGTCAACTGAGCCACAACAAAGAGTAGCCCCCTGCTCACAGCACCTAGAAACAGCCCATATCCACCAATGAAGACCCAGCACAACCAAAGATAAATAAATAGAAGAGTATACATAGTTTTAAAAACCTCTTTAATTGAGATCTGAGTGACATACAAAAAGCTGCCCAAATTTAATGTATAAAACTTGCTGACCCTAAGCACCTTCAGTTTGCTGTCTCATTTGACTCTCACAACAGCCCTGTCGTTATCCTTCTGTGTTTCAACTCAGGAGCAGAAAAATGAGTCATTAGTGTGTGAAGGCGCTGAGAACTCCTTGAGCCTCAAACCTGTGGTCTTGACCATTGTGCTGGGTTTCCTGGGAAGATACACCATAACAGTGGATCATGTTTTGCTAACTCCAGTGATTTCAATTCATCCGGCTAGAAAGCACATCCTCAAAGCATAGAGATATTTTCCACTTCAGTTTCTCAGGACTGTGAAAGAAGGTCACAAATCCCATTCATCAGAAATCTGGGACCATTGCACAGAGCTTTTAACTTTCTCGAGGAGAAGAAACAGGACAACGTGTACCCTGTGTATTGAGAATGGATGACCTTGGGTTGCAGTGGATTCCTTCCTGTGGTGACCAATAACACACATTTCATTTGCCTGCTCTGCAGATCTGTTGCCTCTCATAAAATTATTGCTTAAAAGGCTTTTTAAAAATAAGTGAATTTGAAGGGGACATAATATGCCATTGACCTTTCCTCCTGTTTTCTGGACGTGACTCCCCTTCCCAGAAACCCCCTTCTCATAACTGCTGCAGCACCCGCTCTCATGCTGCTTGTTTCCTTTGCCTGGACATTTCCTTCCCTTCGTCCTTCCCTTTATGCGTAGCAAATCCCAACTCATGCTTCAGCATCTCCTCTGCAAAGTCTTACCTGAGATGCTCAGACAGTCCCCTAGCTCTTTCCAACGTTCCTACGGCTGGCTGAGGTAACACATGCTCTGCAACCAAGCGGACCTGGAGTCGGGTCCCAGCTCTGCTGATTTGAGCTAAGTAACCCCTGGCGGATGACTTCACCTCTCTCTGGGGCTCCTTATCTGCAGCAGGAGGAGGTGGAGGCCCTCACGAACCTGGTAGGACTGTTCTAGGACTGTGCGTGCAAAGCACAGGGAAGCACACAGTAAGTGGAACTCTTACTATGTGAACATCCTTCTTTTAATACCCAGTATTTTATGATAATTTGTTTTCATGTCTGGCTTTTCCACTAGACCGTAAGCAAGACAAGAGTCAAAGCTTTATTCTTGGTGGTTTTTTTTTTTAAACTCTTTAAGTCATCTTTATTGAGGCATAATTTACATGAAATAAAATGCATCCATTTGAAAATGTACAGTGCAATAGTCCAATAAGTGTATACACCTATGCAACCACAACCCCATCACGGTTTAGAACATTTTCATCCCCCAGAGATCCCCGTCACACCCTTTTACAGTCAATCTCCATCCAACCCTGACCCCAGACAACCACTGACCTGCTTTGTGTCACTATAGCTTAGTTTTGCCCATTCTAGAATTTCCTATAAATGGAATCCTACAGCAGGTACTCTCTTGTGTCTGGCTTCCCTCAGTTACCCATGCTGTGGCATATAACAGTCGTTCATTTCCTTTTTAATTACTGAGTATTATTCTGTCAGATGAATATACCACAATCTTTTTATCCATGCACATGTTGATGGACATTTGGGCTGTTGGAACTATGATTAATAAAGCTGCAATGAACATTTTTATACAGATCTGTTTGTGGACATAAGTTTTCATTCCTCTTGGATAACTGCAAGGGAAACTGCCAAACTGGTATCCCCAGTGGTTTGCGATGCTTACATTCCCCCAAGCAACATATTTCAGAGTTACGCTGCTTCCACACCCTCACCAGGACCTATTACGGTCAGTCTTAATGTTAGCCATTCTTGTGGGTATGTCGTAGTATCTCACTGTGGTTTTAACATGCATCTCCCTGTTGACTGTGATGTTGAGCATCTTTCTGTGTATATTGGCCCTATGTGTACTTCTTTGTAACAAGTCTATTAAAACCCTCCCTTTTTTTTTTTTGGCCTATCATGTTACTGAGTTGTGAAAGTTCTTTATGTATTCTGGACACAAGGCCTTTCTCAGATATTTGCTTGTGAGATATTTTCTCCTAGTCTTTCCAGTTTTGATTTAGTGCAGTTTATCCATTTTGTTTTTATGGTTAGTGCTTTCTGTTTTCTGTTGTCAAGATTTTCCTTTCTCTGTTGAAGCACCTTTGTTCTGTCTTTGGATCCCATCGATCTGTGTGTATGTCCTTTGGAACTGCCTCCTCTGCCCACCCCCCGCCACACTGTCTTGAACTCTGATCATGCCTCCTTGCCCTAGTGAGACCAGCGTGGTCTGCATGTTCTGCGCCCCCCCCCCCCCCCCCCGCCCCACGCCGCAGGCAGGGAACTGTGAGGCAGATGCCCAGGAAGTCATGAGGTCACCATCCTGTGTGCTGCCTCTTGTCAAGTGTCTGTTTCTTATAGTTTGCTCAGTTTTCTAGTTGTTTGTGGCAGGAAGTCCTAATTCATTTCGGCATCCACAGTGCCTGGCGCACAGACACTCCATAAATGTCTGTTGAGAGAGCGAGTCCTTGTTAGCACCTCCAGAGACAGTCCATCAGAGTCTCTTTTGATTGGGAGAAGTTCTGGGGCCCCCAGAGGTCATCTGATTGATCCCCTTCATCTTAGTAGACAGTTCTTTCCCTGAGGACGGTCATTAGTCCTTTACATCGCCAGCACCAGCCCACCTGAGTTCAACACATTCCTGTTAAATGGGGAGATGGAGGTCCAGAGAAGGGACGGTCACATGGCCAGGCAGTGTCTGGGCTGGCAGAACTGGGTCTCCCAGGCCGAGGTCTTGGTCTTGTTCTAATTGGCAGGGCAGGCACTGTCTTTCTTCGCTGTCTCACTCCCAACACCTAATACAAGATTTGTATGTTGTGGGCTCCCAATATGTGCTTGTCAAATAAACAAGCAAATGAATACATTAATAGTCTCCTTTAATGCTTAATTCAGCTGGCTTCTGCGTGTGACATTAAATGGACGTGTGTGTGTTCACCAAAGGATGCGACTGGCCCTTCCCACCCAGGCTTACAGGTCATGGTCATCGATTACTTCTGTTTTAATTTTCTGTCCACCCTCTAGGCTTAGTCCCCACTAGGGGGCATGTGCATCCCACAGAGAGGGTCTGTAGTCCTTATGTACCAGGACTTGTTTCCAGTTTAAATCAGGGGCTCCCTGTCGAAGCCACCTGCTCGAAGCCCTCCGCCTCCTCCAGCTCCCCCTCCAGCCAGGCTGCTGGCTATGTCCTCTCTCTTTCTGCCCTGGTTGAAGGGGACAGCAGATTGGCAGTGGCTCTGAGTGCTGGCCTCTGTCTGTCACCCCTGCCGGTGGCCACTGCCTCCTCCCCGAGAGGATGACAGATCCTGCAGAGCCCGCTCTTCTCTCTCCTGTCAGCTGGCAGGCAAGGACTGGCCGTTTCAGGACCAAGTGTCTACCCTTGAACCATGGGTTCCAGAAGAGAGAGCACAGAGATAACCCTGGCAGACCCCTCCCGGCCTGCCTGCAGAGGCACCGCCCAGGTTGGGCCACGACTGGTTCCTTATGCCTGGAGGCTGGGTCACCCTCGCTTTCCTCGAGACTCAGGCCCTTCCTGCCCTGCCAGCTCACGAGCTCCGGCATCACGTTGCCCGGGTGCAGGTCCTGGCTTTGCCACCAGCTGTGAGTGACCTTGAGTGAGTTCTGTGAACCTCTTTCCTTATTGGGTCAATGAGGTTAACAGCAGTTCCTGCCTCATAAATAAGACAGTGCTTATAAATAAAGCTCTTGGCACAGCGCCTGGCACAGAGTGTTTGAGACCTATTAGCCGTTATTAATAATAGTAGTAGTATCATTATCATCAAAGTAAACCTCGGTATCAGCCTCTTGGCTCTTCTCCTGTTGAGGCTCTATCTCAAGGTCTTGGGCTTCTCCAGCAGTGGGGTGCCTGCAGAGGGCGTCCCGGGAGCCATGGGGTCAGCTGGGCCCCCTGCTGTCGTGTTGTGTCATCATGGCTGCCTCAGATGGGGCTGTGTCCCGCCAGTCTAGGACCGGGCCTCTGCTCTCTGCCGCTGCCCAGGACCGTCCTGTCTGTAGACACGTTTGGGATGGGCCGGTACCCTCCCCAGTCACGCCAGGCGCTGCTGCGGCTGCCTCCCTTGCTCGCCTACCCCACCCCCACCACGTTGTCAGCTCTCTGGTCGTGTCCCAGTCTCCCAGGCTCCAGGAGAGACTGGCAGCGGCCCTGAGCCTCAGCCGCAGAAGTCGCAGAAGACAGCACCTCCCTGCCTCCGGCGGCTGCCCTGCAGCTCCGAGCAACCTTTTCCCTGTCACTCAGGCTCCCACGGCAGGGAGATTAGCATTCAGACGGAGGGTGGAAGAGCATCAGGGCAACCGCCGCCTGTCTTCTCTGGAGCTGAGAAGCGGAGCCTCTGGGGGGGGCAGGTGTCCAGGCCAGAACCGTCCCCACCCCCTGGAGGTTGGGACGGGGTTCTAGGTACCCAGAAGCGACAGCAGCCAGCTCTTGTACCATCTCACTGGGTGCTAGGTCTTACTCGGTGGCCCCCACCCAGCAGTGCCACTCTCTGCTGTCCTCTCGTGTGTTTCAGAGTTGCCCAGTGCCTGGTGGTCGTCTATGTGGAAAGACAGGCCAGGAGGGGCCGTGGGAAAGAGGGGAGGGACTCTAGCTCTTAGATTTACCTACTGATTATTCTGTAATTGTTCAGTAACTGACAGTTTACAAACACAATCCCGCTAACTCACATACATTGAACACTTAGTAACATGGTAAACACGCCACACACATTATCTAATTGAGCATCAATCCTGTGAGACAGGAAACTAACTCTATTATCTCCGTGCTATAGATGAGGAAACAGGCACAGGACATTCAGTAACGTACCCAAGGCCACAGAGGTATGAAGTGGAGGTGGAGTCAAGATTTCAACCTGGTGCTCCGACCCTGGGCTCTCGCTCTCAAATCCCTGATAATTATTTCCTAACAGCCCACACCCTGGTCCAGGAGGGACCCAGCTCTCTCTCTCTCTCTCTCTCTCTCTCTCTCTCTCTCGTCGCCCTTAATCCCCTCCTTCTTGTTATAGCTGATCTACCAAGCTCCTGAACTTTTCTGCTCTCATTTCCAAGCAGCAGCTCTTTCTAAGGAAATGGGAGGGAGAGGGACTCAGTCTCTTGGGAACACTGGGTCCACCCCCTGCATGGGCTTCAGCCCAGCTGCTGGGATGGGAGATAGTGGGCCGAGGAAGGGGCACCTCAGCCCCGGGCAGCCTCCTGAAGAGGAGTTCTCGGCTGAGGGTGGCAACTCTGCAATAGGAGCTGCCAGCGTGCAGACTGTGCAGAGCCCAGGGGTGGGAGAGCCCTGAGAATAAGAGGCGAGCGTGGGCCGGGCGTGTGGGGAAGGTGTAAACACAATCTGCTCCCACCAAAGCCAGCCTGCTCCCTGGGGGAGAGAGCCCCTCCCGCCCAGCCCACATGGCACCCCGGCTGCCAGGGCCTGGGCAGCCTCCAAGCCCAGCAGACACCTCCCCCCACCCCAGCATCCCCTTCCTCTCGCTTTCCCTCCCTTCTTCCGGCTAGTGGTCCCCAGGGGCGCCTTCACCTCCTGGGCAGACTCTGAGATCAGGGCTGCAAAGGGGTGTCACTCTGTGGATGTGTGTCTGGGCGGTGAGCCAGCCCCGGTGCAGCGAGCCGACCTTGCTCTGACAGTTCCTCAGCCCAGTAGAAAGAGACAGGCAGAGAGCAGCAGCCAGGATGAAGTGACAGGAATATGGCAAAGAGATTAGAGAATGAATGCAAAGATAGGATCAGGGAACACAGGCCAGGTCCTGGGAACAGTGCCCTCTGGCCCTCAGCCTGTGAGTCCTGTCACCAGGATGGTGATGCCTCCCGGAGAAAGACAGGCTGACGGGAGCTGAGACAGGTGGTCACGAACTTGTGGCCCATGTCAGACGGGCAGTGGGGCTCTGACTCGGTTCCAACACGGAGCTCCTTCCCCTGGTGCGACCCTTCCCCTGCCTCCGCCCTGCCCTACTTTTTGAGGCCCCCACAGCACTACCAGGCTCCCTGCCGCAGGCTGTGCCTCCTCCCTGTCCCTTGAGAGCGGGTTCCCCGAGTCTGCGGCATCTCAGCCGTCCCTGTTGTCTACAGAGCTCCTCCAGCTCCAAAAGTCAAGGGGCGGGGGGCTGGCCAGACAGAGGCCTCGCTCCTAGCAGGGGGTGAGCAGTGGGGGCTGGAGGGGGAGGAGAGATGCACGTGGGAGGAGGGGGGCTTGGGAAGATGAATGGCCGCGAGGCAGTGGGCAGCAGCTGCCTGCCGGGTCTGCGCCTGGATCTCAGGGAGCAGAAGCGGAAATCTCCTTTTATCTCCCCTCAGGATCAGGCAGGATCGTAAAGAGAGAAATGGCAGGGCAGCTGGGGGCAAAGGAGGCCGCCGCCGCTGCTACTGAGCAGTCAGCAGACTGACAAAAACAAGTGTCACGCTTCTCCCTTCCCACACGCTGCTGCCCAGTTGGAACACAGGCTTGCGTGCACGCGCGTGCACACACACGCACGCACTCTGCGAGGACAAGCTGTGAGTTGCTTCCATCCAGCTGCAGGCAGACACCTCACAGACCCAGCCGGCCCTTCCTAGAGCTCTTTTCAGCAGAGCCGCCAGCAGGGTGAGCTCTGGGGACTGGGGAGAGGCAAATGTCACAGGATGTGAGTGCCACCGCCGCCAAGTGACACCACACAGCCCTGGATGGGCTGAGCTGCCAGCGATGGGTGGCCAGGCCAGCGAAACCGCTTCTTCCCCTGAGCAGCCGCAGATTCCAGGTGGTTTCAGGAGGCTTGCACCCCCTCCCCCTTATGAGCCTGGGGTCCCCCACTTTCTGGCTGGGTGATGCTAGGTAAGTCAGCAAACCTCTCTGCGAGTTTCCTCATTTCTAAACCGTGGATGATTGTGTGACCAGCCTCCATGGGTTATTGTGAGGGTTCAGCAGAGGACGACAGGCAGCCCCTCCTTGGCGAACATGAGCCACCGCTGTCCCTCACTTCTGGAGTCTCCTCACTCCTTACTGTTCCCTCCTGTTGCCCCAGAGTTAACAGGGCTGGGGCACCCTACTGAGTCCCTCTCTCTGGGTGGCCTCCGAGGAAGGGAGCCTGTCCCAGAGCTCAAGCTCCTCCGCCCTTCCCGCCTGCCCGGCCAGGCCCGCTTCTCCAGGAGCCTCATACCAGGGCCTGGGGCAGTGCAGACCAGCGGTCCGGGCCGAAAGGGGAGTCTACCTTCTCGACAACTGCTTTCCCTGGTCCCCCTCCTGCAGCTGCTGCTTCCAGCACATTGTCCTTCCGGGGTGGGGGGCACACCGGGACTTGAGCTGAAAGAGAAAACCCAGCTGATGGGCTGGCTGTCCCATCCCAGAGCAGGGGCTTGTATTTCAGAGTGGAATCCCAGAGCACTGCCTCTCCCTGAGAAGTCCTCTAGACAGCCCTCAGGCCCCCAGCAGGACTGCCACCTCATCCCCAGGCCTAGAAAATGCTATTGAGATGACCCCTTGTTCTCTTAAAACTAACCCTTATGTTGTGACCTGGAACACAACAGGCTCCGGGCAGGAGCCGCCAGAAGGAGTCCACCCTCCTACCCTCAACCTCCGTGGTGACCACAGCCTGCTCCGCTCCCACGCAGCCAGGCCTCGTGGACTCTGTGTCCTTCCCGCCGTGTCCCCAGCCCTGCTCTCAGCCCACGAGGCTGCAGACCCTGCCCTACCTGCCGTGGCCAGCTGATCCCAGGCCCTGGGGCTGAGCTCCGCCTCAAGAGACCAGGGCTTACTTCAGAGGCTCTTTCTCCCTAAACAGGAAAGAATACGGAGTCAGAGAACTGGAGGGATAGACCTGCCCTTGTTTCCAGTCTTCCCCTTTCTCCCACCCCTGCACCTAGTGATTCACCCTACAATAGAGGAGCAGGAGCCCCCCAGAAGCCAGTTGGAATTAACGACAGTGGAATGGAGAGCACCCCCCATCTTCCATGCCCCCCTACTCCCCGCCCCCAGGCCAGCCCTCCATGGAGCTGCCATCAGCAGGAGGGGTAGATGGGAGACCTGTTTCTCCAGCTAACTGAGTCCCAAAGAGTTAACAGTCCTGGCAAGGCCACGGCAGACCAGGCCCGGCCAGATGGTCCCAGATTTGGCCTTTTCTCTCCTTACAGAAGCTCCAGGGGCATTTCATGTGGAGGAGATGGACTCTGAAGTCAGAGACCTGCCAGTCCCACATCAACCACAAACTTCGCGGACGGCCTCAAGCAAGTCATTTCCATCTCCCTCTCCCTCAGTTTCCTGCAACCTTGACAAGACCCAGAAACACTTGAAGTGCCAGACCTCTGGGGCCAGGGGATCTTCTGAGTGAGATCCCCTGAGGAAGAGAGCTCCTGGGGAAGAATAAAGCACTGATCTTAAAACAGCAAGAGAGAACCTGGTGTTAATTGAGCAGTTACTCTGTGCCCAGTGCATTATAATGGTTATCTCACTCAAACCTCACAGAAACCTGGTAACCACTCTGTTATTAATCTCAGTTTACATATAAATAAAAAGATTACATAACTCGCCCACAGGCTCTCAGTAAGAGGGGAGGTGGGATTTAAACTCAGGCTGCCCCACTCCAGGCTTCCCTGGTGGTTCAGTGGTAAGGAATCCACCTGCCAATGAAGGAGACATGGGTTCGATCCCTGCATCGGGAAGGTTACCAGGCAGGGGAAACGGCAACCCACTGTGATTGCCTAAGAAATCCTGTGGACAGAAGAGCCTGGTGAGCTACAGTCCATGGGGTTGCCCAGTATCGGGCACGACTGAGCAACTGAGCACGCATGCCTGCCCCACTCTAGACCCAAACCCAACAGTGAGGACCACGGGGCTTTCCTGGAGGAGCAGTGGTTAAGACACCGCCTTCGGGGTTGGATCCCCAGTCGGGGAACTAAGAGGAAGGGCATCGCAGAAATGACTCTGCTTCCTGCACAGGCCCTGGGCTTCCTGGGGACCCAGGGGAGGTAGGGGAGACGGAGTTGGGGGTGGGCAGGGAGCCAGGGGACGTGGTTCTGACATTCCAAACCTAGAGGAATCCAAAGACTGAGAAGTCAGGGCAGAGACACCAAGAAAGACTCACGTTCTATTGCCCATCTCGACCTATCTGGGGGTCACACCGCAGGCACGTCCCCCACGCCTTGGACGAGACATGGGGCACCCAGACAAGCGTGCGTGCACATGCTGCCTGTCTCTACCATCTGAGCCCTGTGGGGAGACAGTCTCCTCCCAGGGTCCCCGCGGCCCAAGGCCATCACACTCTGTCTCTCACGGGGGAGTAAGAGAAGCAGTGCCAGGGGCTCCAAAGAAGCTGTTACGGGAGAGAACATCCCTCTTCAGCTAGGCCTCCACACCAGGTGGGCCCGCAGGCACAGACCCACATCTCCCGCAGTGTGTCCCTAACAAACATTGTTCAATTTTTCAGTGTATTGTTGGGCATAGAGCCCCTCTCATCAAAGGACATTAGTCACCTGGGGAAGGAGAAGTCCAGACATCCCCACCCCCCCCCACACCCCGACCCTAGCTTCACCCCTTCTAAAGGCCACATGGCTTCAGAAGAGGGAAGAGTTAACTTTCTGGCCACTGGAGACAGCGTCCTGCCCGCAGGGGCTGCCCAGCCAATGGCACTCGGTGGCGGTGATGTCATGCGCCTCCCGTGCCTTCTATTGGGGACCGGACAGCGAATCCTGCTGGAGGCTCAGGCAGCGGAGCTGCCGAGACTGGGCGGGGGCCGGGAGAGGGAGGGGGAAGGGAAGGCAGGCCGAGCATCACAGAGCTGCTGCTGCCTCCTCCCTCTCTCCACTGCCCCTGCGCCTCCCAACAGGGGGGCCCTGGGGGCCACCCCACACTCGGACACGCAAGACAGAACAGTTTGGGTCCACAAGGGGAGGCTGGGACTCCCACACCCAGCTGGAGAAAACATACATTCAGCCCACCATAGGCACACAGGGAACAGGCGAGCTGGGGTGAGGGGCCAGCCTGGAGCGCATACACACACACACACACACACTCACACGTACACCCCAGGGCCTGGGCAGGGACTAGGGACAGTGGCAGCCTCCTTAGTGACGCCTGACGCCCTCCCTGCTCCACTCCAGGCTCTTCTGCCTTACCTGCCTGAGGACTGGAGGTCTGTTTCCAAGCTGCTGCCCGTAACTGCCCCATCGACTCCACTGGGCTCTCTGCAGGAGGGAAAAGAGGTCAGCAGAGCTGTGGGCAACACCTGCATCCCAGACCCCAGACCTTGGACCCCAGGCCCCTCTCCTGCTTCTCTGCAAGACCTAAGCCATATTGGGTTCTGGGGACCAGAGGCTGCAGCCAGCATCTTCAAAGAACTCCCAGTGTCCCCTACTCCAAGGGAAAGCCTCTCAGGGCTCCCCAGCAAGTCCCTCCCAGCCTCCCTGCTGAGTCCAGGCAGCCTCTGCCTGCCTTCAGCCCAATTGTTTCCCCTCCCCCACCCCCACCCCCAGCCCATGGCCCAGTGAGTTTCTCACGGTTGGACCCGGTTGGCGAATCTGCGGCGCCAGAGCATGGCCAAGGTGCTGAGCAGGAAGAGGGTGGTGCACATGTCTCAGCTGCCCCATCCCCTCCGGACCGAGTCTGTAGGAGAAGGCCAAGATGGCCCCCGCCAGCTCTCCCGAGCCCCTGCCCTCCGTCCTGAAGTTCCTGCTGGCGATGGATTAGGAGGCTCAAGCTGATTAGTGGGGTCAGCAGACCCGACCTTGTGAAGCCTGATTAACCTCACTGGGCCCAGGTTGTCCCCCCAGTGGCCGGGTAAACCGCCCTCTGCCTGTTGTGGATGTAGATATGACTAAGCCCTGGGCCTGGCCCTCTAGGGGCTTAGAGTCTAAAACAAACTCCCTGGCAAGTTAAACAAATGGCCACCACCCACCGCGGAGAGACTCAGGCGATTAAAGACGCCTACAGAACTCTCTGGGAATTACAAGCATCAGGAGACACTTCAGAGAGAAGTTGGGCTCTCTCATCTTGGCTGAATTTGCAGGGGCTCAGGAAGAGTGGGCCCCCAGACAGAAGACTCTGCCAGGGCTGCAGGCGTGAAAACTCAAGGCATGTTCCAGCAACTGGAATTCGAGTATTGGTGGAGGCATGATGTCACAGGGGAGGTATCAGGAGGGGAGGAAGAGAGAGGAAGGATATAGATGATGAAGCCAGAAAGACAAGGGAGGCCAGGGAGTGAAGGGCTGGGCTGGCTAAATGGTTCACTTCTAACCTCTGGACAGCCCTCGCCCAGTGCTTCCGATTACATACCCTCGTCAGTAAAAAGCAGAATTTAAGTGCGCACTCATGAAAGAAACATACGGGTGCACTTAAAAGGAATCATATGCATTCACTCATAAATTATACACCATATTACTGTGCAAACACAGTCCTGCCACCAGAGACATACATAAAGCTTGTAAAGGTTGAGATAAAAGTAATTTTCTCCTACTTTCTGTCCACATCCCAGGGGAATCTCTTGGGCCGCCATTTGGAAGGCCACTGCACTGGCCGTGGGAAGCTCTCAGAGGAGTTTCTGAGGTGGCCCAGCACAGCGTGCTCTGCCTTGGTCCAGGCAGCATGCGGAGCACAGATCAAAAGCGAGGACATGGGTCTAGAGTGGCCCAAGAAGCTGAGCCCACCCATTCTCCTCCATCCCTCTCCAAGACTCCCAGAGGAGGGCACTGGCGCTGCCCTCCCTCAGCTGAGACCTGTTGGCAAGAGACCTCCTGCCCAGGGTTCCAGCAAGGTACCTGGATCCTGGACTCCATCAAGGCCCAGACCTGGGGCTGTGCCAGGGCACTCTACTTGGAAACACGATTTTTTAAAGAAGCACATCAACCAAAGCTGAAGAGCCGTGCTACGCCTCTTGCTAAACTTGAGCAGTAGACAGAGTTGGATAGGCAGGGTCACCAGGAAGCCTTAGGGAGAACTGGACACACCCGACGAGTGCCCTCGCAGCTTTCAGATGCTTGCAGCCTCTGGCTTCAACTGGGAGTCAGAGGCAGGACCCCCACCATACGGGTGGCTCTCAGAGGTACCGTCCCCACCTCTGGTCCAATCGCGCCTCCCTGAGAATTCCACCAGGACAAGAACTTGTCTTCTTCACCCACAGAACCCCTCCCTAACCCAGGCCCTGGCAGCTGAGATGCCTCCAGCGTCCTGGCCCTCCCCAGGACTACTTGACATCCCACCATCCCCACCTCAAGGCCCCTTTGCCCAGTCGGCTGCCTCTCCTTCAAACTTCGTTCCTCCAGGGCCAGCATTAGGGGAGCGCCAGGTTTTGGCCTGCCTGTGTAGTTGGTAAGTCACCCAGGGCCTCCAGGGCCTTCTTTCTGAGGCCACGTGCGTGCACCTAGGGGGAGGGGTGCTGGCGGGAAAGGAAAGAGGGGCTCAGGCCTCTTGGCCGCTCAAGTTCGACAGCCGCCCTCCTGTCTCCGCATCGGGGTTTTCCTGTAAGGTGTTGGAGCAGGGAGATGACCGCAGTCCCAAACCCTTCGGAGTCTGGGGTCCGGAGCCCTGGGGGTGGCGCCAGGGCCCCGCGGCTGGCTCGGGGAAGGAGCGGGGTCTAACCAGAGCTCAGCTCCCACCGCGGCGCTGCCGGAGGGGCTCGCGGCCACGCCGCAAACACCCGGGACTGTTTGACTCAGAGTCAGTTCCCCTTGGCGGGAAGGGTGCACACACGCCCCCAGACCCGCACCCGCCGCGGCGCACTCCTGTGCGGCCCGCGCGACCCCGCGCCGGGTGTCTGCCAGCCGCCTCCTCCCGAGACCCCCAGTACCCCCGCCACACCTACGCCCCAGCCCCACCCGGCCATCAAACTCCGGTCTGGAGGGCTGGCAGGCGCCGGCCGCGTCGCCCCCACCGCGCCCAGCCTTCACCTTGCTGGAATTGGCTCACTGACACGAGTTTGGGGGTTTGGAGCGGATTTATTTTTTTTTCACATTTTTTCCAGCAGACCACATCCCCGCCCCCCGCTCGCGGTCCCCCGCCCCCTGCACATATACCCTACACACACGCGCGCGCACACACACACACACACACACACCCGGCGCGCACAGACAGACACGCTCCCTCCCTCCGGCGCGCTCTACCACTCGCCCGCCCGCCGCGCACGCAGCCGGCCCCGGCTCCCCGCGCCCCGCGCCCCGCGCCCCGCCGCCGCCGAGCGAAGCCGGGCTGGGCTTGAAGCTGCTCATGGAGAAAGTGCCGGGTGAGATGGAGATTGAGCGCAGGGAGCGGAGCGAGGAGCTGTCCGAGGCGGAGAGGAAGGCGGTGCAGGCGACGTGGGCCCGGCTGTATGCCAACTGCGAGGACGTGGGGGTGGCCATCCTGGTGAGGTAGGTGTCGCCCCGGCCCGGCCGGGCCCGGGGGAGGGACGGCGGCAGCTGCTCCAGGCAGAGGCGGGCTCGGCGCGGGTCCGAGCTCGGGCGCCACCTTCCCAGCTGCGACTGGGGCCCGAGCCGGTCGGGGGATTGCGGGTAGCCTGGGGCGGCTTAGGGTGGGCGAAGCCCTGGCCGAGCCCTTCTTAGCTCTGGGCGAGGGGCTCACCAGGAACTAGGAACCAGATACAGAAGGAAGGCACCTCCTTCCCCCTCCTCTCCCGGGCCTCAGAACTCCTGGTTCAGCCAGCCTTGCCTTCCTCACCGCGACCCCAGCCACCCGCAGCTGTTTTGGACGCACATTTTACGGCCTTTCCAATGGGGGTCGTGGAGGCTCCCCATTCTAGAGGCAAGAAAACTGAGGATCAGCCAAGGAGGACAAAGAGGAGCAAACCCCTTTCTCCAGCTCAGCCAGCCCCTTTCCGTGTTCAAAGACTTGGAAGGGCTGCGCAAAGGGCAAAAGAATAGAGGTCAGAAGAAGTGGACCCCACAGGTCCTGTTTTCCCAGCTGGTCCCTTCCTGCCCCTGGGGCCAGGCCAGCAGGGAGCTCCCAGGTGAGATGCAGGTGAGTGGAGAAGTAAACAGTCCCCTCGGATACAGTCCCTGCTGAGTTTGATGGAGGGAAAGGGAGAAGCTTCAGAGACAGGGCCCCATCTCATCCTTCAGAGACAGAACCCCAGGTCTGGGGAGGAAAGGTCGTGGGTCTTGGGTTCAGGGGTCATTCAGGAACCACATGCCCCCAAGGGATGCACACAGAGTGACACTGTTATTCACACTCCTACACACCAATGCACATGCACGCCATTCCCACAGAGTGCACACGCTAGTACCTGACTACAGCTCCAGATCACTGCTCTCTTCCCACACATGCTGGTCCCTGGGGGGTGCAGGCAGAGAGGCCCAGACCCACACTCACCCCCAACCCTCTGTCCTTGGCAGAGGGAAGCTGTCAAATCTAGGACAGATCGGGGCAGTCTTTTGATTTAAAGATGGGGTGAAACCTCCCATTGGAAAGGACAGTTGAAGTGCATGCCTGTCTCCCAGGCTTGGCCCCATCTCTGGCTCCTCTTTTTCTCCCACACTCTCTCCCTTCTGCCTCCCCCAAGCCTGGGACCTACCCAGCTCCATAATGATGTGCCCTGATTCCAACTTAGAAACAGATTTTGGAGGAAAAAAAGAGCAAGCAGCACTCTTGAGGAGTTCCAAGAAGGCGCCTAAGGAAGAGACAGCTATTTGGGCAGCTCCCAGGCTCAGAAACAGCTGGGGTGGTGGGGAAGGTAAGAGGGGATTTCAGGTTCCCAAGCCATCAGACATGGGAGGTGCATCTCTGCACAATCGTGCACCCACACGGTGGGTCGCAGAGTCACAGATGCGCCAGACTGCATCCCAGGGGGGCAGCTTTCAGCTCTCAGGCCTCAGGATGCATGCGGATACTCACACAGGTCACCAGGAGGAAATGAGGCGAGGTTAACAGGACCATGGCTATTTTTTGTCCCAACACCCTGCCATTTGCCAATAAGGACATGTAGAGGAGGACTTGGCCACCCACTCCAGTGTTCTTGCCTGGAGAATCCCATAGACAGGAGCCTGGCGGGCTGCAATCCATGGGGTCGCAAAGAGTCGGACACAACTGAGCGACTAAGCGCAGCACAGGAGATGTGTCCACAGTTCCGCTCCTGGGATCCCACCTAACTTCCCCAGGAGGATTGCCGAGGAAGGACCTGAACCCCGAGGTGTTTCTGGAGAGTCTGAGCTCTTGGCAAGGTTTTCTTTCTCTCTGTGTGCCCCTCTGTGTTCCCTGGGGGGAGCTAGTTCCTCAGAGGGGACTGGGTTGGGCTGGGGAGGTGTTTACCAAGTGCCAGGCCCACAATTAACCCGAGATGAAGAGCGGCTGAAGACCGAGATAGCAGTTAGATCTGGCTTGCTGATAACCCCGGCTACACTTCATCTGACCCCACCTCTGTTGCCAGGAACCCAGCCCAGCCTGGGACAGAAGCTGGCGGAGCAGACCCTCCTTCAGCCCACATCCCACCAGCCCCCCTTCTCTTTCACTCCTGCACCTGCTGTCTGCCCCAGGATGGGCGGTGTTAGGGGGCAAGACTGATACGCTTCTCAGATAAGGCCCCTCCCCAGATCCTGCACTCCCCCAGTTTTGTCCTGTCTTCACAGGCCATCCACAGGCCAGGTGGAGCCCAAGACAGTAGCCTTGGGGCCAGTCTCATCCCCTGAGGAGGCAGCAGACGTAAGGAAGGTAGCAGAGGGGCCACCCGGACCCCACACCCCCTCTCCCTGCCGGAGGAGACCAAGAGGGAGCACCCATGCTCAAGGAAGGCTCCCCTCCCAGTTGTAACTGCCGCCTTCCCCCTCACGTGCAGACAGGCCTATTTCAGGCTCTCTTGGAAGCCCAGATGCCTCTGGAAGCTGAGAAACTCCCCAAGGCTGGCTGCTGAGGCTTCTCCCAGCAGCAGCGCAGGCCGGGACTGAAAGGGTCAGGAGTAAACACAGGGGGGCTGGGAGAGACCCCAGGATGAAGGAGCAGAGCTCAGGCCCTTAGACTCTCATGGCTCAGAAGAGGGACCCGGCAGGACCGTCCTTCCTCAGGGCCATAACATGGCACTGGGTGTGTTGAGCAGCAGACCCACTGGGTCTCAGGCCACCATCCCCGGCAGAGCAGCCTCTGAGGTGGCCTGGGGAAGTCATCAATGTGGGGGCTGCTCCGGCTCCTTCCTGGTCCTGCTACCCACTCCACTGGGCAACCTTGGGCATCAGTTCCTCATTAAGGATATGGGGATAAAAACAGTGCCAACCTCAGGACAGTATCCCAAGGATTAATGAGATCTTATAGTAAGTGCTCAATAAATAGTCCCTGCTACCTCCTCGTCAGTAAAATGGACATAATGCCCACTTGGTTGTGGCATTAAAGGAAATAGCAAGTAGACATGCTCTGCATGTTGTTATTCACCCGCCAAGTCGAAATTGGTATTCTTGTTGCCGTGTAAGACCTCCAAAGTCAGAGATTCCCCATTTAAAGCCAGATTGCGTTTTTCATAGCTGTCCTTCACTGTGATGCTTTTTTCCAATGTGTTTTCAGACCCGTCACCTCGTCTGTCCTCACCAGTGTATCTGTGAAGTAGCGAGCAGGGGTGCGGGGACTGCTCTCACACTTGTGCAGACAGAAGGTTGTGAAGTGGTTTGCCCAAGGTCACACTTGGCCTCTGAGAGGGGCCCTCCCAGCTCTCCATATGGACTGTGTCCCGGTCACTGCCCCGCCAGCCTCCCTCGTCGCCTGAAAGGGTGGCGGGGGCCAGATGCTCTCCCTCCATCTACTCCAGCTCTCAGATCTGAGACCTGCCCCAAGGGTCATTTTAGCAAATTACCAATTCTCTCTGATCACAAAGGGGGACACTCCAAAGATGTGAAAACAACCTGAAAAAAAAAAAAAAAAAAAAACAGGTCCAAGACAGTCCATCCTTTTTCTGAGGCTTCAGTTAAGTTACGTAAGTTCTGATCGAGTCTGGCCACATACCTCCCTGTCCCGACTGGGAGATGGAGCGCAAATGTCATCACCACCATCCTGCAAACCGCAGGGCCCTGTGCCAGGGTGAAGGGTCAGAGGGTGCGTGAGACCCGGGCTCTGCTCTGGGGCTGTGCGACCCAGACGGGTAGAAAGGGAAAAAGCCGTGAAAGGTGGCAGGGAACCCACTGATGGCCTTGGAAGGAAAACAGTCACCCTGGGCCGGGCCGTATGCTCCGGAAGAGGGCCGACTGACATGGGGAAAGAGAGAGGGAGGTGGTCCACTGTGTGGAAGGACAGGCCAGCTCACCCGAGGAATCTTTTACTGATGCTAAGTGATGCTGTTGGGCTGGAGCATGGGGCAAAATGTGGACCCCATGTTGGAGAAGCAGGTGTGGGACAGTTTCTAAGAAGCCTGGAATCTTAAGGAATTTTGACTGTGTCCGGTAGAACAATGGTGAGTAATGGAATGTTTCTGAGCTGGAGAGCGACCCAGTGAATGTGACGAGCTGTGTGCTTAGCCATGTCCAACTCTTTGCACCCCCTGGACTGTAGCCCACCAGGTTCCTCTGTCCCTAGGGATTCTCCAGGCAAGAATACTGGAGTGGGGTGCCATGCCCTCCTCCAGGGGATCTTCCCCACTCAAGGATCGAACCCAGGTCTCTTGCATAGTGAATGTGATATTTGGGGGGAATTAGACAATTGCAGATAAACCCGAGAGGGAAGGGGTAGATCACCCTAGGGTCTGCCCCAAGGCGTGCACAGGCTGGCTGGAGAGGACAAATGTACAGACAGACAGGAAGGACTTACAGAACCACACCAGGCAGGTGACATCAAGCCATATCTTTAATTAAATCAACCGATGACTGTTTACTGCAGGCTGAGGAGGGTGGCGGGGTAGTGAAGAGGGAAGGGACGGCACTGGGAGGAGGACTGAGTCTCATTTCTTCCCTTCCCTTCCGTGACTGGAGTTAAGTCATAGTTGGGGCCTTTCCTTATTTAGGAAGAGAGCTCTGACCTTATCATAACAAAGGCCTTTACCGAGCACCCTACATCCACACTGTGCCCGCGAGCTCCCTCACTGCCTCCTCCCAACATCTCACAAGGACTCTCAAGAAAGAAGCAGTGATGCCCATTTCATTGATGAGGAAATTGAGGCTCAGAAAAGTTAACTGCCCCCAGATCAACACCAGCCCGTGATTCCCAGAAGGCAGGCTCTTACCCTCTCGGCTGCGACTGGAGCAGGCCTTGAAGAGCGTGTGGCATTTGGGAAGAAGGCAAGAGGCAGGGGAGCAAGGAAGGCAGAGACCGGGAGAGGATGTGCAGATCTCACTGATGCAAAAGGCCGGGACCCAGGGAGGGGCTTCATGTCAACCAGCTTGGCCAGAGGAAGCGCTGGTGTTTGAGGGACGGCTGCACGCGGTGGCATGGGAGTGGGTCCTGCCTCTCCCCCATCACCCTCTTCCACCTGTGGACCAGGCTCCCCTCCCCATCATCCGGGCACTTCCGGGGGGGCCCAAGGCCACCCCGCTGCTCAGCGCCCACCTGCTGCCTCCTGCAGGTTCTTTGTAAACTTCCCGTCAGCCAAGCAGTACTTCAGCCAGTTCAGGCACATGGAGGAGCCCCTGGAAATGGAGCGGAGCCCGCAGCTGCGGAAGCATGCCTGCCGGGTCATGGGGGCCCTGAACACGGTGGTGGAGAACCTGCACGACCCCGAGAAGGTGTCCTCTGTGCTCGCCCTGGTGGGCAAAGCCCATGCCCTCAAGCACAAGGTGGAGCCCGTGTACTTCAAGGTGGGTCCCTGGGTGGGTGCTGCCACCCAACACCAAACCCCATTCAGCTCCCGAGCCCCACAGCCAGCGACAGTCAGGGGGGCCACCCATCCTCGTCCCCCGGCGTGGCTGTCCCTGGGAGGGGCAGCAGAATGGGGCTGGGTCCTGAGGGTGTCTGGTTCCCAAAGCTGCCAGGCACTTGTGTCCTGAATGATGCCCTCAGCCAACCACAGGATTCTGTGGGCTGCAGGGGGCACGGGGGGGGGGGGTGGACCCCGGGGGTTCACTCCCCCCTTCCTTCTCTTCATTTTCAGATCCTCTCTGGAGTCATCCTGGAGGTGATCGCCGAGGAATTTGCCAATGACTTCCCCCCTGAGACGCAGAGAGCCTGGGCCAAACTTCGCGGCCTCATCTACAGCCACGTGACCGCTGCCTACAAGGAAGTGGGCTGGGTACAGCAGGTCCCCAACGCCACCACGTGAGGAGGCAGCGCTCCCTGCCGTGTCCTCCCCTGTCCCCCAGCCTCCCACCTCTCCTGGTGCCCAGGGGCTGACCGCCCTCCAGGGCAGGGACACTCCCAGGGCGGGTGGCTCTGGGGTGCACACAGAGAAGAACAGGCACAATGGGAAAAGGCCCACTCATGCCAAGGGCCCCAGACAGATTCTCCTCAGGCAGAGCCTCCCCCTCCCCTAGAACTGGGGGGGGGGCACGCAGAGCACCCCAAGACCGAGGCTGCCCCAGCAGAGAGGCTCGAAAGGTTCCTGGCAGGAGGCTGGCTCATAAGATCCAGAGGCGGTCCAGGCCAGCTCTGGCCACTTCCTCCCTGGGTACCCATCACATGGGGCTGTTTTTCATCTCGTGCTGACCAGCGCTCCCTCCTGCCTTGGCCTCCAAGCAGGCCGGAGCCAGGAGAATCACGGGGATGCACGCACGTGCCGAGCCCACCCGGGCCAGCGTGGATGTCCCTCCCACACACACCAGCAGGGCGGGTGTAGGGGGGGTTGCTTCCGGGCTGACTCCAGAGTCCACGTTCCCAGTTCTGGGGTGAGGGCCCCGGGGACGGGCTCCAAGAGGGTGGCCAGCGGCCTCCCAGTGACTCCAACTGACTTGGAGCACGCGGGGAGGGCTGGCCCCCAGACGTGGCGGCTGGGAACACTCCAGCCTCCCTGGGCCCCCGTGGGGCTGGGGCTCTGGGAGCTCAATGGAGGGGCGGAGGCCAGGCTGGGCTGGAGGCGGGAGGGGGGGAGAGGCACGGGGGCGGGAAGGGAATGGGAAGCAGGGGTCAGCCAGAGGCTCGGGACACGCGTTGGAGAGAAACAGTCCCAGCAGTTTCCCAGGGAAGAGGTGGCGTCCCCACCCCCACCCCCGGGGCTCCAAGCTGGGAGCTGGCCCACGGGGCCGGCCGGACCTCTACCCGCAGACGTCCCCGCGCAGCTCAGGTCCTCCGAGGGCAGCCTGGCGAGGCCCTGCCTCCCGGCCTTCCTGCCACTGACCACCCTGGCCCCCCTCCCCCTTCTTCCCTGACTCAGGACCACTCAAGGGAGCGGAGCCCTCGGGGATTGCTGGCAACAGCCAGGGGGCCGCTCCAGATGTTTGCAGCTGGGCCCTGGCCGGGCCCAGACCTCAGAGCGGATGGACAGGAAGCCGGCAGGCGGTTTTTTACCTGACCAGGAGGTGCTGGCAGGGCCTGCAGAGCTTCCGGAAGCAGCCGGAGGGGCCGGGAAAGGGTCAGAAGGGGGAAGGGGGCTTGCCCTCCCACGCCTCTCCCCAGGCAGGCTCTGCCGCCAAAGATGAGCTTGTTTACAGCCAAGAGAGGAGACTTCCTGCTTCTAGAGAAAAGGGCTTTTTTATAGGGGCCTGGAGGGCCAGGGAGAGAGAGCTGGCCGGTGCGAGTGAATCAGAACCACATGGACAACATTTCCCGACACGAAGCCCCGTCGCCTCCCCTCTCTTGCCTCAGCCGGACCCCTGGGACCAAAATCTTGCCAAACCCTAAACATTAGGAAACCGCCGAAATCTCCCGCCTCCCCCCTTTCGGCTCCCGTGGGCTCCATGGAGAAGTGCCGCTATGAGGACTGGTCAGGGCCCTGCGCCCTCCTGGGCCCCAGCACCCCACGTTTCTGAGGGAATCCCCTCATCCCTTTCCACACTCGAGTGCCGCCCGTGATCTCCGCGGGGCACAGATGCAGCCCCCAAGAGGGTGTGTCTCCCTGGGCCCAGGGCCTGCAGACCCAGCTACTGCTGGGTCCAAATGGGTTCAGAGGGTGGGACGGAGTTCCAGGGCAGAGATCTAGAAGGCCTCCATCCAGCCTCTCTTATCAGAGACTCAACAGTGGGCCAGACGCCACTGTTTATTGAACTGTCTCTGCTTCAGGGTGTGTGTGGGTGTGTGAGCGTGTGTGGGTGTGTGTGTGGGTGTTTGATGGGGGGTAGTGGGGGTGGGGGGTGGTGAGTGCAAAGGGGACGCCCGTGGGTGGCCCGAGAGGGTACCACAGGCCAACCCAGGAGTGTGCGCGTCTCAGAACTGAGGACAGGCGCTCATGTTTGTACGGTTCTT
Organism: Cervus canadensis; assembly: GCF_019320065.1. Taxonomy (NCBI): domain Eukaryota; kingdom Metazoa; phylum Chordata; class Mammalia; order Artiodactyla; family Cervidae; genus Cervus; species Cervus canadensis. Next base: position 7,820,556 of record NC_057386.1, on the reverse strand, counting down.
TGCAGTTTGTGAAACACTTTCAGCAGTTCTAGCACTCCATTCTCACAGAGGTGGGCACTGCACGCAGGACTCAGGATTTAGAGAAAAAGATATGAGGTTCAGGGGGCTGGTGGAGGTCGTACCGCAGGTTCCTGGCAGAAGAGGGCCTTAGAAGCTGGGTGTAGTGGGCTCCTTTCAGGGGTCCCGCGTGAGATTCCGGGAGGGTAGTACCTGTCTCACCAGTCCCCGACTCCTGGCCCCTCCGCGAAGGTCCCCTGGCCCCACACTGAGGCCCTAGTAACCTGTCACCTCCTTCTGTCTCATCCGCAGCCCGCCGGCCACGCTGCCCTCTTCGGGGCCATAGGACCCCCTTCTTCTCCCCCATCCCTGGCAGCACCTTGAGCAGAAGGCCGAGTTCTGAAGACCTTCCTTGACCTTCCATCTCTGGGTGCCAAGGAAGCTGGAAGAATCCCTGACTCATCTTCCTGGAAAGAGGCTGCCTCTGCCTGGGCCACAGTACCCCCTGGAGCCACCAGGAGGTGACGCTGGCTACCCGGATGCCGACTCCAAGGGCGCCAAAGCGGGTGGCCTGTGGGGATGGGGGACCCTCCCTCCTTGAAGAGCCGGGCACACCCTTCTTAGCTTTTCTACTCACTGTTAGAGACCAGCGGGGATCAGGGACAGGTCTGTGAGTCACTCGAGGAACGAAGAGGCCTATTTCTATCTGCCTGGCCACACGCGGGTCTGGTCTCCGCATCACTTATCTAGAGTACCACGCACACGTCTACCGCATATACAGATATATTCTATATACAATCTCTATATAAATATATATATATATACATACATATCTTATAATGTGTATAGTGGGGCCCAGAGGCGCGTATGAGGCTTCGGTTCTGCCCACCAAGGGGTCCTGGCAGCTTCTGGGCAGAGATCAGAGTGTTCTGGAGGAGACGATGGGGGTCCCACAGAGGCACAGAGAAGATCATGTGGCAGGGCGGGGGCGACGCAGCTCGCCAGCAAAGCCCAGACCCTTCTCTCTGACCGGCTCCCTACATCCCGCTCTCCACTCGAGGCAGAAAGGTTTTGGTGCACCCTACCTCTGCCCCCTACAAAAGGAGGTGGCTTCCTGACTTGCCCCCAGATGGGCCAGGGCAGGCAGAGAGGGCCGGAAGTTCTGGATGGGGTGACTGCAGCCAGCAGGGGAGGAGCCGTGGTCAAGAAACCTGGAATGCCAGGCTCCATCTGCCTTTGCCGCTAAGACAGCGGGAGGGAATCCAGGCTGCTTGTCCGCCAGGCAGGGCAGTGGTGATGGGACCAGATGCCTCTGTCTCGCCTTCCCTCCCCTGCTGCTGGCTGGCGGTCAGTCCTGTCCATCCATCTAGGTCAGCATTGCTGGGGATTCCCCCCACCCATGTGTACCCCTGGGTCGTGTGTGTCGTCCTCAAGGATGTTTTGCTACTGTGGTTACTGTGCCTGCCTCCTCCCGTCCCGTCTTCGTGCAGCCGTCCGTGTAACTGCCTGTCCTCCTTTTGTAGTTTCTGACGTTTGTAACCAGACCCAGCCGTGTCATTAAACAGACTTGTTCTTCCTGTGTCTGTGCACGCTCATTTGGTCTTTTCCTGCCATCTGCCCCTCGCCTCTGTCTCCCCAGCCTGAGTTCAAGACCGGGGCATTTTTCTTGGAAGGTGACCTCCCCACCAAGGTCCCCCTCACCTGCGTCTCAGCCTTGGCTGGTCGCGGGCCCCTCTGATTGGGGCTCAGGACGGTGGTGCGGGTCCCCCTGGTGGTTCAGTCGGGATCACAGAGCTGCAGACTGGAAGCTGGGCTCTTGGGGGTGGGGTGGGGCAGAAAGGGAGTCTGGGCTTGTTTTAAAATGTCCGGGGGACTTTTCACCTTTTGTTCTGGAAATCTCCCTGGTGTGGATAGGATAAGCAAGGGAAGACTCCAGGGAGAGATGTTCGGAAACGAAGGTCCTGCTTGTTTAGTGAGTCAAGCAAGCCAAGGGCGAGGCCTTGACCTTCCAGACCTGAGCTGGGTGTCCCATACCCTGCTTGCCGCTCGAGGTTCATGGGTGGGGCAGGCTGTGGGCATTTGAGAAAGTCTGCCCTTACAAGCCTTACCCCCCCAAGACCACCCTGAGCCCTCAGCTCCCAGCCCCTTCTGTCTCCCACTCCACAGCCTCAGGCCAGGCCTGCCCAGCCCCCACCCCTGACGGCGGCCACAGTCAGCAGCACAGCTCCCTGAGGAGCCACCAGGAGGTCACCACCCCCGGGGTGGGCTGCAGGGGAAGCAGGAAGCAGCGTCTGCCCCTGGGGAGGGCTCCGGCTGCCTGGGAAGATTCAGCTGACACACAGGGAAAGTCTCCCTGGGCCGTGAACTCCTTGAATGCAGGCCGAGCCTCCACGGCCTGGACCTGGCACAGCAGAGGTGCTGACTGCAATCCAGGGAATAAATAAATAAACTCCGCTCTTAGAAAGCAAGACCAGTACCTGGGGCCAAAAGTGAGCTGGGTGCTTCACTGACACAGGGTGGAGAGGATGGAGCGAGGGCAAGGCTTTTCCAGGGACAGAGCGCCCGGCTCTGCAGGGACGGTCTCCCTACGCTGTGTGACCTTGGGCAAGTCACTCAGACTTTCTAAGCCACAGGTCACCTCTAATTTAAAATAGGAGTGTAACGTGAGACCTGTCTTGCAAGGCAGGTACGAGGAGAACAAGGATGCACGCCATGGTCCTGGGGACGTGGGAATGCTCAGGGCAGAGTGACCGCCAGGTCATTGGGAAGCAACAAATAGAAGGACGGGGTGGGGGTGGGCGGAGAGCTGGCCAAGATGAGTGATGAGTCTTGGAAGAGACTGCCAGACTCCCAGGTTTCGGGCCTCGTGGTCCCTGGCGGGCTCAGGCTGAGCCAGAGGGCTCTGGGTGGGGGTGGGGACCGCGAGGCTGTGGTCCCCACGGTGGCTGTGACTAAGAGAAGAAGGGGCATCTGTGGTTGGAGGTGGGGGGTAGTCTCTAGAAAGAAAAATCCCTCCCCATTTCACTTCTCTTGACCGGAGAGTGGTGAGGGGGCCTGGGAGATGGGAGTTTTTCTGGAACGCGGCCCTGGAGAAAGATTCTCTCCACTGCCCACCCCACAAAGAGGGGACATTGGCAACTGGTGATTTATCCTATAGTTGGGGGAGGGGTGCTGCTTGAGGAGGGGGCTGATAAAAGTCTGAACAGAGGCGATGATGCTGGGCAGGGCTCACCGGGTCCTGGTGGGCGGCAGGCTGGAGGCAGGGGGCTACCGGGTGCAGGAGCACTGACTGGCGCTTTGTTTTCTGCTGTGTGCTGAGGGATAACCTTGTCGCCGACCGAGCGGAGCAAGTGGGTCAGCTCCCCTTGGCGGTGAGCGATGGGGTGTCAGGGACGCGGGTGCAGAGGCTGAGTCTCCTTACTGCCAAGCGGACCGGTGAGGCAGCCCTACAGTGACCCCTACTGGCCGCGGCGGGAACGGCATGCGAAAAGAAGCCTCAGCCTGAGCGGGTGGGCCAAGTTATTCCTATTTTCCTTCCTCTGGGGCTCACATTCCTCTGTCGCTTTATTTATTTATTTATTTATTTTTGGCCGCGGGTGGCTTATTTCCCCGACCAAGGATCGAACTCAGGTCCTCGGCAATGAAAGCCCAAGTCTTAACCTTTGGACCAGTGGGGAATTCCCCCTCCCTTGCTTTAGAGGAAGTGGTGCCCCAACCAAGCCTAAACCCAAAAGAAAAAATGGGCACCCCGTGTATACTTATGAAAATATCCTCCCCTGTTTTGACCCAAGTGGGAAAAAAATAAATTATTTTTTAAAAGACTATACACAAAGCCCCACATTTCCTAAGCGGTTAGGTTACCTACATCAACAGATAAACTCACGTAATTGGTGACCAACAGCCACGCAGGGGTTATTAAAACAAGCATCGGGGACTTCCCTGGTGGTCCAGAGGTTGAGAATCCACCCGCCAGTGCAGTATGCGTGGGTTCGATCCCCGGTCTGGGAAGATCCCAGGCCCGTGCCACAACCCCTGAAGCCCTCACGCCCTAGAGCCCATGCTCCGCGACAAGAGGAGCCACCTCACTGAGAAGCTCAGGGACCGTGACTAGACAGTAGTTCTGCGGGCGGCACCTGGAGAAAGCCCACGTGCAGGAACAAAGGCCCAGCGCAGCTGGAGGAGGGGGAAAAAAAATACAGTGGCCTGTCTTTGTTTAAAATTTTGGATTTTTTTGTCCATCATGGATAGTTTTGTTTTAATAAAGATTTTTTTAAAATATTGTATTGAAATTGATTTCCTTTGATTACTGCCTCCACCCTTAAATATTGTGTCCCAGGCAACTGCCTCATTCATGTCTCTCTATTCCCAGCCCTTTCTTAGTACATCCTTTAAGACACCCCATCTGAAAAACACTCATCTTTGGCCTCAAAAGTTTCCCCCCTCCAACCTCCCAGGGCAGTGGGTTTCAGAGCAGCTCATCTGATAACATTTGGTAAAAGCACTGTGGCACCAGGGTAAGAGCCTGGACTGGAACGGTCCCTTAGGGTTGGTGACACTGGGTCGGAGGTTTTGGTATCGGGAAACAGAGGTCCACTCAGGCTCCCCAAATGAGAGGGGCTGGGAAATGCATTGGCGGTCCAGAGGTTGGGAGTCCACGCCTTCACTGCCAAGGGCTGGAGTTCGATCCCTGGTGGGGGAACTAAGACCCCACAAGATGTGCAGTTCAGGGAGTCAGGCCTCCAGGAATCAGGAAAAAACCACATGGCCCAGCCTTGATGGAAGGAGGGACCCCAGCATAGCTGCCCAGGAGTCTGTGAACGGACCAGGGGCCTGGGAGAGGGCAGCTCCAGGTCCGATGATCCTTCGCGAGCAGATTCACTTTTCCCGGCTCTGAGGCTCTTCTCACCCTCCCTTCTTGCCTCCAAGCCCCTGGGCACCTCATGCACACTGGCTTCTCAGGGAACGACCTTAACTCACGCGTCACGGAGACGCCTTCGCCCCCCTCGTCTTGTCTCCCACCAGAGGCTCAGCCCGCCTCTCCGTCTCCCCAGGTGAGTCCTCTAAGAGCCACCCCCTCCCTCTGGAGCACTTCCCTCCTGCCCTCCTGGCCCCTGCTCTGTCCCCCTCTCCTGACTCGGGGTCCCCCCCTCCCCGAGTTCCATGCCTCCTGACTTCCACTCCTCCACTAGGGGTCAGGCTCCCCCATGTCCACTTTGCACCTGTCTTCACCTCTTCACCGCTCGCTCTGGACCCAGCAGCAGCACTGACCTCGCTGGCCAAGCCCCCCCAGGAATACTCTCTGGGCAGTTTCTGGTTTTGTCCCACCCCCTCAGCCTACCCCCCCACCCACCATGGCCCCTTCTCAGCTCTCCCCTTGACCCCTGACCTCCGGGATCTCTTCCGATACTGTCTCATCCGTGAACTCACCCAGGCCCCAAATTTAAGCCCCAGCTCTGACAGCACCATTGTGCTTCAGGCTGCAGTGTCCAGCTGCCCCCTGGACGCCCTACATTTCACCTGGATGAGCCAGAACTGTTGATGCGCCTCCTGCCAAATCCTGTTCTTCCTGGCGATTTTCCCCTAGAAAGTGGCCCTTCCACTCGCCAAGGTAAGCAGACCAGAAACCTCGGACTCATCCTCACTGTCCTCTCTTCACCCCTCACGTCCAATCCTCCCATGAATCATGTCGGACCAACTTCAAAACTAAATCCCGACTGGGTCTCCCACCACCTCTGCTGCTACCCCTGGTCCAAGCCTCTGCCCGCTCCCTCTGTCCCCTCCACGCTGCCTCCCGCAGCCATCATCCTCTCCGCCACCAAGCCGTGGCTTTAAAGATGTTCTGCCACTGGGACTTCCCTGGTGGTCCAGTGGTTAAGAATCCACTTTGCAGTGCAGGGGATCAGGGTTCGATCCCTGGTAGGGGAACTAAGATCCCACTTGCTGAGGAGCAATGAAGCCCGAGCACCACAACTACTGTGCCACAACAAAAGGCCCCACGTGATGCAACTAAGATCCAATGCAGCCACACAAATAAGTATTAAAAAAAAAAAAAAGCAGATTTTATTCACAACTATTGCAATCGGGGGAAAGAGAGCTCAGTTTAGAACCAGCTCAACTCTAACACCTGGTGAGTGAGTGGAAGTTTCCAGCCAAGGAGCGGGAGTGGGAAGGGGCGGGGGGAGTGGTGGATGTAAGACTACTAAGAGGCAACATTGGGAGGCGGGTGTGGCTTCAGTGACGGGATCCTTGCTGGGGTTTCAGACATCATGGAAGGCGGGGGGAGGGGGGAGTGGGTTGTGGAAGATAAGGATGTACCAGATTCTAGCTAAACCAACTGAGCCAGAGGCTAGCTAAAATTGGACAATACAGATGAACCCAGAAGTCCAAAGGTCAAGCCTAGTAGTAGAAAGATCAGGGGATTCTGAGTAGAATTAGAGCCTCTTTGTCGCTTTCTCCCTCAGACCACAGGCTTCCCTGAAGGCTCAGTGGTAGATTCTGCCGGTAATGCAGGAGAAACAAGTTTGATTCCTGGGTCAAGAAAATCCTCTGGAGAAGGAAATGGCAACCCATTCCAGTATTCTTGTCTGGGAAGTCCCATGGACAGAGGAGCCTGGCCGGCTGCAGTCCACAGGGCTGCAAAAGAGTCTGATATGACTTATTGACTGAGCACACACACCCTCAGACCACAGGGGAGCAGCAAGTACCCCCCAAGAGCCAGGGATGAGCCCTGAGTAACTGCTCAAGGGCAGGTGGGCAGGCCTAGCCCTGGGTCCTCCAAGTGGACTGGCCTCATGGAAGGGGCAACACCCTCACAGCCCAGGGTGTCCTCAGAGCCCATCCTGTCTCACCCATCCCTCCCTCCAATGTGGACGAAGGGAGATGGTAGTGGGGAGGTGTGGGGGAGAGGAGGGAGGAGAGGGGAGGGGCGCGGAGGGGGGAGCCGAGGGGAGGGGAAGGGGGAGGGGAGGGGAGGGGAGAGGAGGAGGAGGCCTCCATGGGCAGGTGGGGAAGTGAGCCCTTGACCTCCTGTAAGTCCAAAGACAGAACTTGCAATACCATTCCTTGTCAAAAGCAACAGTTTTGTTATGCAAAAACCAAAAAATTTAAGTGCGCTTCAGAAAACGTAGGCTCACCCGGAATCCATCACCAATCTTCCAGATGTCTTTTGTACACATTAAAAATTTTATAATGCTTGAAATTTTTATATGTAGCTTTAAAAATAGCATTCGCGGGGGTTTTGTATGATTATGAAAGCAATACGTGATCATTGCAGGGAATTTGGGGACGAAAGGAAAACACAAAAGAAAAAAGTCACCTGTGATCCCGCCAAGCAGAGGCGATTCATTACTGTTAGCATTTTGGTCTAAATCCTTGCAGCCTCTTCCCCGTGCTGACATACCTCACACCCGGCATTTACGTCAAGTTGGGATCCTATGGTTCATGTTGGTTTCACCAAGATCTCTTTGCTAAACGGAGCCTCTTGGAGTTTGTGCAAATAAATGGTTTATGTCCGGGTCACATGGTGACGATGACAGCTGACTCCACAGTGGCACATGGGCCAGACGTGTTTCCAGGGAGATTCTGACTGGCCCTTAGTTTGTGTATTTTGGTTTTTTTGTTTGCTTGTTTTATTTTGTTTTAAATGTATTTTGGCTGCACTGGGTCTTCATTGCTGCATGCGGGCTTCTCTAGCTGAGGTACTCAGTCTTTAGATCACATGGGCTCAGTAGTTAACAGCATGCAAGCTTAGTTTCGGCTTGTGGGATCTTAGTTCCCCGACCAGGGATGGAACCCGGGCCCCCTGCGTTGGGGTTGGGAGCGGTGAGCCTCATCCAGTGGCCCACCAGAGAAGTCCCTGGGTCCTCAGTTTGAAATGAGCCAGGGAAGGAGGGTACCGTCTCCTCCCAGGCAACCAACCACAAAGCCCCGTCCCCAGCCTGCAGCTTCCACTCCCACCCCGGCGTCTTCCTCTCCACTCAGCACCCTAAGGATGCTTTCATGGTGAATAAGATTGTGTCAGCCCTCCACTCACCCCCATCAAACACCGCCCCCCCCACAGCTTCACACAGTCACACTCAGAGCGCAGAGTCCTGGCCTGGCCCGCTGGGTGGCACCATTCACCCCGGGGTCCATCTCTCCAGCCTCAGTTCCGTCTCCACGCTCCAGCCCCACTCACCTCCCTGATGTTCCGGAGAGGCACAGGTGCCCATTCCTGCCTCAGGGCCTTTGCACCTGCTGTTTCCGTGCTGCAGTGCTTTCCCTCGGCCTCATCTCACGGCTCTGCCCTTCGCTTCACTCAGGTCTCTGCTCAAAGTTCATCTCCTCAGAGGAGCCTTCCCTGACCCCATCCCATCCGTCTCTCTGTGCCCTGGTCGACGTTTCCTGTGGCTCTGACCATGACCTGATGATGTTGCACTTTGGATTGTCTGCTTCCCTCACTGGCACAGCCGGCCGTGAGGGCATGAACCTCACGTGTCAGAGCCGGACTAGGATGAGGCGAGTGAGGCACTGGCCTCAGGGGCGAAACTTACAGGGCATCTCACACCCCGAGAATCAAGAGAACTCTTTTTTTCTGTCCACACTCAGAGGCATGTGGGATATTAGTCCTCCAGCCAGGAAATGAACCTGCATCAGAAGTACGGAGTCTCAACCAATGGATCACCAGGGAAATCCCAAGAGAAATCATATTTTAATGCATTTTTTTTCCTTTTGGCCATGCCCCTCGGTTTGTGGGATCTTGTTGCCTGACCAGGGACTGAACCCTATCCTCCAGTGCAGTTAAAGCACAAAGTCCCCTGGACTACCAGGGAAGTCTCTCCTGCAATATTTTTTTTTTTAAGATAGAAGTTAATGCCCACAAAATCCGTGATGGGAAAAAAATCAACATTTTTAATGAAGACAGGATCCATTTTCCCTGCCCTTCTGTCCTGTTTAGAGCCATCCAGCCATAGCTGAGGCTGGGAAACATTCCTGAATGAATTAAGAACAGCCGGGGAGAAAACGGAATCCGGTGGAGGCGAAAGACCAGAAGCAGGTGGACAGAGGGAGGAAGGACAGAGAGGAGGGGTCGCCCCCAGAGGGGCCGGGCTGGGAGTCCAGAGGAGCCCCCTGCCGGGAATGCAGCTGGGGCAAGAGGTTAGGTGGAGCCCTGAGAACCGGGCAGGGATGAGAGGCAGGGAGTTTGTTACTAGAAAACTGGGCTCCACTCGGTGGACGTTGAGCCAAGAGACACAGTCAAGCCAAACAGCGGGAGAAGGAAACATTTATTACTTGCAGCAAGTAAGGAGAAACACTGGGGAATCTTTCCCAAAGCATCAAAAATTGGGATATTTTTAAAGCTAACGGTATGCCTATATTCATGAAGGGGTTGGGTGGTTGGGTGATGTGTGCATATTCATGAAGAGGTGGGGTTGAGTGGTATATGTATATTCAGGAAGGGGTTGAAGCAGAGGAAAAAGAACACATCGAATTGGGTCAAAGGTCAACAGAGACCAAACTTTAGCTGATTGAAGTCATGAGGGTCAGAAAAGGTCACGAGCATCATTCTTGAGGTTCTGGTTGACCTTGTGGCTGAGGGGTTTAAATTCTGTAAAACAGCTCAAGAAAAGGCTCCGAGCTAATCTTTACCATTGAAACAAAACCCAAAGTCTTTGCAACTGATTTATTATCTTTGCTTTTATTACTTCTCTTGCCTGATAACATTTTGGGGGGGGCGGGCTGCATTGGGTCCTAGTTGTGGCAGGCAGGATCTAGCTCCCGGACCAGCAATCGAACCTGGGCCCCTTGCATTGGGTGCGCAGTCTCAACCTCTGAATCACCAGGGAAGTCCCTTGCCTGCATTCTTTGTTCTCTTAAAATCACTAGTTACTGAGACCTGTTCAGCAAGCACTGTGGCCAGGCTTAGATCACAAAATGACTTTTCAGCCAAAAATAGCATCTCTTTTGTCAAAAAAGTCATGCCTGGTTCGGGGGACCCCCTACCCTATCTACTAATAAGTTGGGCTTCTTAAAGGAGTGAATGACGCTCTGATGAGGAGAGTCAGAGCTAGAGCTGGTGATGTGGTTTTGGTGGTTGTTGTTCTAGAACTTGAATAACTCAATGTGTTGGTTTCCTGGGCTGCTGAAACAAATGACCACAAACTGGGTGACTTAAAAAAGCAGAAACATCTTTTCTCACAGCCTGGAGGCCAGAAGTCCAAAATGAAGGTGTGGGCAGGGCTGCACTCACTCTCATGGCTCAAGGGAGAATCCAGGTTATCGTTGCTGTTCAGTCACCCAGGCGTGTCCAACTCTTTGTGACCCCATGGGCTGCAGCATGCCAGGCCTCCCTGTCCCTCACCATCTCCCGGAGTGTGCCCAAGTTCATTTCCATTGCGTCGATGATATTGTCCTGCCATCTCATTCTCTGATGCTCTCTTCTCTTTCCGCCCTTGACCTTTCCCAGCATCAGGGACTTTTCCAATGAGTCGCCTTTACTCATCAGATGACAAAAATACTGGAGCTTCAGCTTCAGCAACAGTCCCTCCGGTGAGTATTCAGGGTTGACCTCCCTTAAGATTGACTGGTTTCATCTCCAGGCTGTCCAAGGGAATTTCAGGAGTCTGCTCCAGCACCACAGTTCAAAGGCATCGATTCTTTGACGTTCTGCCTTCTTTACAGTCCAGTTGTCACAACCGTACATGACAACTGGGAAGACCATAACATTGACTATACAAACCTTTGTCGGCAGAGGAATGTCTCTGCTTTACAACTCACTGTCTAGGTTTGTCATCGCTTTCCTGCCAAGAAGCAATCGTCTTTTGATTTCATGGCTGCAGTCACCATCTGCAGTGATTTTGGAGCCAGGATATAGGGTCCCCTCCAAAAATCCATATGTTGAAACCTAATCCCTCAGGGAGGTGGGACCTTTGGGAGGTGATTAGTCATGAGAGTGGGGCCATTGTGATGAGACAGAGGGATGCCAGAAGCTCCCTTGTCCCTTCTGCCCTGTCACCTGCTGCAGCCTGTCTCCGCCCAGCAACACTTTCTTAATCATGTGGCCCCAGTTCAGACCTAGATGAGTCCTGAGATCTCACAGAAGCAGCAGCTGATGGCCGGGGAGGGTGGGGAGTTGGTTAATGAAGTGGATTAGGGACCCTGGATCTGAGAGTGAGGGGAGCTGGCAGGAGATAGCGAGTGTTTGTAGACTTCCTGTGTTCAGCTTCTTCTGATAGCGTGCAAGACCCTGTGGGGCTTCTGGGCACAAGGCCTTTCTGTGTTCCCCCATTTCTTTGATTCCAGGAAACTGCCTTTATTCAGCCTCCATGATCTTTCCTGAGTTCCAATGGGCAGATTCAAGCAGTTGTTGATAAGGGAAGAGGATGGGAGAGCAAGGAGAAACAGTCAAGAGCAGCTTGGGGCAAGGTCCTGTTTCTTCATCAAGGGACACACACAACATCATCTTTGAGCTGTTTTGCAGATACTAAAACCCCCCTCCAGGTGGGAGAAGTCCATGATTAAAGAAGTCATGGTATGCTACCCACAAGCATGGAGACCCCTGACCAGTTGGACCCAAAGGTTGATGATGCTGACTCCTACTTACCTCACCACCAACCCGTCAGAAGAATGTCCACGAGCTGATCATGCCCTCTTTGGGGCAATTAATATAAAGCTTCTCAGTATGTCCAAGTTGGGACACATGGGGATACATGGGTCCATTGTGTCCCCCTTTGCCTGGCAAAGCAATAAAGCTATCCTTTTTTATTTCACACAAAACTCTTTCTCCAAGATTTGATTTGGCACCAGTGTACAGAGAAGTGGAGCTTCCAGCATCGCTTCTTGTTCTTCTTCTTCTTTTAATCTTTATTTATTTATTTGGCTGCACCGGGTCTCAGTTGCAGCATGCAGGATCTAGTTCCATGACCAGGGATTGAACCTGGGAACCCTGCATTGAGAGCATGGAGTCTTAGCCACTGGACCCCCAGGGAAGTCCCCATTGTGCTCAGTTTCTTATTTCCAAACTGAGATCTGGGCTGATAGGGGATCCAGGTGTTTATACACACACACACATACATACACACACACACACACATCTTAGCTAAACAAAGTCATACTTGAGGCGTTATTCTGCAACTTGCTTTTTCACTTTGAATATCTTAATATGTGTTGCAGATGGTCTTAATCCATTCAAGCTGTTATAACAAAATGCCATATAGACTGGTGGGCTTATAAACAGCAGAAATTTACTGCCTACCGTTCTGGAGGCTAGAGGTCTCAGATCAGGTGCCAGATTCTGGAAAGAGCCCTCTTCTGGGTTGAGAAGTTGGCAAACTTCTCATCGTACCGTCTTGTGGTAGAAGGGGCAAGGGAACTCAGGGGGTCTTTTTATATGTATTTACTTATTTGCTTGGGTCAGGTCTTAGTTCCAGCCCATAGGATCTTTCATTGCCGCCTGCAGGCTTCTTGCTAGTTGTGGCACATGGACTTAGTTGCCCCATGTCATATGGGATCCTAGCTCCCCAACCAGGGGCCGAACCCATATTCTCTGCATTGGAAGGCCAGTTCTTAATCACTGGACCACAAGGGAAGCCCTCTTAATACAAGGGCACTAACCCCATGCCTAGGTCTTCCCTGGTGGCTCAGTGGTAGAGAACTTGCCTGCCAGTGCAGGAAACATTGGTTTGATCCCTCGGTCAGGAAGATCCCCTGGAGAAGAAAATGGCTACCCACCCCCATATTCTTGCCTAGAGAATCCCATGGACAGAGAAGCCTGGCGGTTAACAGTCCCAGGGGTCACAAGAGTCAGACACGACTTAGCAACTAAACGAGAACAATCCCAAGCGTGAGGGCTCTGCTTTCATGACCTAATTATCTTTAAAAAGCCCCACCTCCAAAGCCTCACCTTAGGAGTTAGGTTTCAATATACGAATGGGGGGAGGTGCAGACAATTATCTGCAGCAGAGATCTTTCCATCTCAGCGGGTGGAGTCCTACCACCTTCTTCAAGAGTGCTATTTGGTGCTTCCTTGTGTGGATGTGTTTTAGGGAAAATCACTCACTCACTGTTTCCTTCTGCTTACGCTCGCAACAGTTCTGACACCAAATGTGTGGGTTTTCACACCAGGCAATTCTGACCCTAATGGCCTGGGTTAGCAGATACCCCATAGGTTCAAAGTCCCAGTCCCACAAGACTGCGAGCCGTGGGTCCTGAAGTTACCTACAGCTTGTGTCCGACTCAACTACCAATCAGAGGCTCCTAGGACCCCCTCTTTGGGTTTGAAAATTTGCTGGAGGCTCACAGAACCCAGGAAAAGAGTTTACAAACTGTTGCCGATTAATTACAAAGGATATATATTTTTCATTTTATTTTTTCACTTTTTTTTTTTTAACATTGGAGTATAATTAGCCCCTGGGACACTGGACATCCCAATACTTCCCCTGGGGGACAGGTGATCGGGCCTTGATGGGGGCTCATGGTAGAAACGGCTCATGATGTTGACCTCGCAAACAAAGAATAAAATCACAGTGACCCTTGAGACTGACCAAATTGCCCAAACGACATTTTGTTTTGCTGATGGTGCCTCCCTTCTCAAGGCTACAAGACCACTGGATTCCAGACCTCTGGCTATGTGACTGCAAGACTCAGCTACAGGCTAAAAATTAACCATCCCTTCAGAGCATTTTTCATTGGCCGGGTATAAGAAAGCCATCAGAAAGGGAGGACACTGGTTGTCTTTAAGGGTCAGTTGCCCTCTCGTTTTCCCTCTAACAAATTTCCTTTTCTTGCCTGACGGCCCGGTTTGCTCTCTTTTTCTCCGCACTCGCCTTCCATTCTGCGAGGGAAGACCCACTGCAGCAGGGTGGGCTGCTCTCACAAGCCCACCTCCGGTGCACCCGCCCACCCCCAGCCATGGACCTTGCCCAGAAACTGAGATGAGCTCCGGGATGGGACTCTCCACTTGCCTTGCCGGACTGACATCCACACACCGGCCCACATTTCATCCATCAGTTACAGGGGTGAGTGAAAGAGTGAGTGAAATCCCATTATCTCGGGATGCCCATTTCAAAGCAGACTATTATTACTCTCTGAGAAGGTCCTGAGAACGGGGATGCCTTTTCTCTGGGACCTTTCTCCTCACTTTCTCTCACCCTTGTCTAACCTCCCTATTCGGCCACAAAACGGGAAATTCTCTAATCCCAGCCCTCAATGATTACTCCTCTAGGATGCCTTCTCTGAAACCTAAAAGCCTTGGGCTTCCAATGGGAGATAAGACCAAAAAGACTTATTTACAATTCTAACACTAGCCACAATACAGACTTGATAACAGGTCCCAAAGGCCCGAAAACAGAACTCCCAATTACAATACTTCTGCAAGTGTCAGAGATCCCTTCTGTTCAGGCTTTCTTCGCTCTCTCTACTTTCGACCCTCCCTCTGTAAATCCCGTTCTACTTCTCAAATACTCTTAGCCCACTCTGGGCCACATCCTCCGCATACAGTGTCTCCTGATCCCTGTTCAGACTTTTCCTCTTCTTCCTTCGACCCTTCCGACCAAAGCCCACCCCTTGTCGCTCCCAATCCCCTTGTAGCCGCTCCAGATCCAGTTCCACAACCTCCACCTTACGCCCCCTTCTCCCTCCCTCCTTCTCTAGCGCAGGCCGCCGCTCCCGAACCCCCTCCCATGCCTGTTCCAAAGGCACGCTCTGAGACCCCAGCCCCACCCTCTACTCCGAGGGTCCCAAGGCTCTACCTCCTCCCTAGATGCCCTCCCCATACCGGCCCGAACAACTTTAAAACAGGAAACTTCCCCGCGGGACCCCGCTCCTTCCCCTGCCCGACTCCACTTTTCCAGGAAGCAGCTGGAGCAGAAGGCTTTGTTTGGGTTCCTGTCCCAGCCTCCCTCACCAATTTATCTCAAATCAAAAAGTGTCTTGGCTCCTCCTCAGACCCGGATAATTATCTAGAAGAATTCAAGTATCTTTTCCAGTCCTACGACTTAACCTGGCATGATGTTTCCATCATCCTTTCCTTCACTCTCCCAGAAGAGAAGGAACGAGCATGGCAAACCTCTCAGGTGCAAGCTGATGAGATACACAGGAGTGATGGCACGATGCCCGTAGGGGCCACGGCTGTCCCCCCAGAGGTGATCCCAACTGGGATCATCAGGCAGGGAGACCTGGGCCAGCAGCCTGTCATCACGTGGTTACTTGCCTCATTGTGGGCCTTCTAAAGGCAGGGCATAAAGCTGTCAACTTTGATAAGCTCCGGCTAATAACTCAAGGGCTAGACGAAAACCTGGCACAATTTCTAGAAACGTTAACAGAAACCCTATAAAATTATACAAGATCTGACCCCACTTCAGCAGAGCGCACCATTATCCTTAACACCCATTTTATCTCCCAATCGCCCCCAGACATCCTAAAGAAACTAAAAAAGGCAGAAGAAGGCCCTCAAAGCCCTCAAAGAGACCTTTTAAATTTAGCCTTTAAGATTTTCAATAATTGGGAAGAACAGGCAAAGCTAGAGAAGTCCCAACAAGATCAGGCCAAATACCACCTTTTAGCCACTGCCCTACATGGCTCCAAATTTCCATCAACCAACAAAGGCAGGAAGTAACCTGGGCCCTGCTTCAGATGGCCCTGCAAAGAGGGCCACCAGGCCCGCTCATGCCTAAAGCCGAGGCCCCCTCCAGGCCCGTGTCCCAGCTGTGGCATAAAGGAACATTGGAAGGTCGACTGCCCAAATCCCCCTCCTGGGATCCGGACATCCCCTCCTGGTCCAAGCAGGAGTCCTCCGACCCAGCTCTGCCCAGCCTTCTTGGACTCACCGTTGATGACTGAAGATGCCCAGGGCTCCAGGCCCCGACTCTCACCACCTCTAAGGAGCCCAGGGTAACATCGACTCGGGGACCACTTACTCTGCTCTGCCTGCCTACTCCGGAAAAACCAAGGTCTCCCAGGTCTCTGCTGTGGGGGCTGAGAGTTTAATATCTACACCACGAATAACTGAGCCTCTACCTTGCACACTTCAAGATACCCCATTTTCCCATTCTTTTCTCACACTCCCCAAATGCCCCACTCCTATTCTTGGAAGAGACCTTCTCTCAAAATTCAAAGCTTCTATTGTTACCCCAACCCACCTTCCAATCTAGCCTGCTCCTTCACACCCACCACCTCTGATGTTTGTCTGCAACAACAGGCTCCTTTCTGTTTTTCTAGACAAAACTCTGTAAACAATTCTCACCCCCAACTAGGAACTATACCACCACACCTCTGTAATTACACTTCACATCTCTCCTTCCCATCAGGCTGATCGGTCTACCACGTCTCGGGAACTGCAGGACATTCTTTGGCTTTCTCAGGGAGACTCCCTTCTACTCCTCTTGTAGGGGCTACGCTGGAGAGTTCACTGTCAGCTTCAGAGACTACTAACAAGTTCTCAGAAAGACTCCTATTTGCTATCGATTTCAGCTGTTGTCTTCTTACTGCTGGACTGTTTTTCTTATGTGGAGCCATCGCCTATTTATGTCTTCCCATTAACTGGACAGGAACAAGCACCCTGGTATATCTGACCCCAGATACTTCTATTGCCCCTAACAATCAGACCCTCCATATCCCACTAACTCATAACCAACCCCAGACGGGCAATTCAATTCATTTCTCTGTTGATCAGTTTAGGAACAGCGGCGGGGATTGGGACAGAGACCGCAGGACTCACAACCTCTTTAAATTACTACCAAAGCCTTTCTAAAGACCTCACGGAGAGCCTAGAAGAAATAGCTACCAGCCTTATCACTGTCCAAAACCAGCCAGATTCCCCGGCAAAACAGCAGGGGGTTAGACCTTCTAACGTCAGTAAAAGGGGGCCTTTATCTATTTTTGGAGGAGACTTGCTGCTTCTACACCAACAGATCAGGCGTTGTAAAGGAAGAAACAAGAAATCTGACAGACAGGGCCTCGAGCATACGTCAACACCTCAGTAATTCATGGGAAAACTGGCTGAACAATTGGAATTGGATTCCCTGGGTCCTACCTTTTGCAGGCTCTCTCCTTCTACTTACCCTTATTCTAACTTTCGGCCCATGTCTAATGCGTCTCTTTTCAAAATTTCTTCAGGACCATTTACAAGGCTTCACCAACCAAACTATCCACAGGCTACTTCTAACTCGCTCAAATTATCAAAAACTTCGCCCCCACACAGATCCCCTTGACCCACATTCCAGCCTTTTCTTATCTCACCCCCATGATGCCCCTGTCCCGAAGGAAGCAGTTACAGAAGATTGACCTTCGGCCCTTATCCTAAATCAGAAAAGCTGGAATGATAGGGTCTACATGGGGGCTCATTGTTAAGATGGCTCACTCTGCTGACCTCGCAAACAAAATAAAATCACAGTGACCCTTGAGACTGACCAAATTGCCCAAACGACTTTCTGTTTTCTCACAGGCATCTACCTTCTCAAAGCTACGAGACCACCAGATTCCAGACCTTGGGCTACGTGACCAGAGGACTCAGCTACAGGCTAAAAATTAGCCATCCCTTCAGAGAATTTTTCATTGGTGGGGTGTAAGAAAGACCCTGTCTGAAAGGGAGGACACTGGTTCTCCCCAAGGGCCAGTCACCCTCTCGTTTCCCTCTAATAAATTTCCTTTTCTTGCCTGACTGCCCACCTCACTCTCGTTTTCTCTGCACTCACCTTCCAGCAGGCAGTTCTCGGGGTGCCCTTGTAACCCTCAAGCACCCCTGTAGAGGGTCACAGGACAATCTGAAAGACAGTCAGGATGGCAGGAGAAATGTTACATAGACTTTAGCATCTTACTGACACTCACAAGCCCTCCTAAGAGCGAGCCCGAGGCCTTCTGCCGGTAACCTTTAACCGCGACTGCCAAGTGTATACATACAGACAAAAGGAAGTCCCCCTGCGGCCCTTTGACCACAGGTGGCATCCCTTAGTGCAGTACCCCTTAAAGCCACTAGATGGAGACTCTGCACCATCAATGCCAGCCGCCAGCGGACGGAGATGCTGGTTCCCTTCCCTGGAAAACCCCTCAGTTTCACCCACCCAAGTCCATTCTTTCCTGACTTTGTCCTGTGGAGCCCGTGAACGAGGGGAGTTAAACCTGGAGCATAAATGGAAAGGAAATCTAGGGTCTTGTGTTGGCTAAATTCTGAAGAGAGAGGATGACTTTCTCAACAGACCCCACCATTTGGGTCTCCAGGTCCCGCCCCCCTCGGGTCCCTGGACCCTTGGCAGCCTCTTCACTGGCCTCCCCATCTTCATCCAAACCAGTCTATTACTGTGTGGTCCATGGAAAGAGCTGGGGGCTTGGGTCCAGCACTCTCCTTTGGGCTCCACCAGCCGTGTGGCCTTAGGCACAGCCTTAAACCTCTCTGAACCTCAACAAGAAAGTGGACATATCCCTTCATTCAATAGAACTTCATTGTGTTCTAAAAAAAGAAAATTAGAGGGAGGGGATGTATGTATACATATAGCTGATTCACTTCCTTGTATAGCAGATTAACACAGCACCGTAAAGTAATTGTGTGTGTCAGTAGTTCAGTCGTGTCTGACACTTTTTGCGACCCCATGGTCTGTAGCCCGGCCGGCTCTTCTGTCTGTGGAATTCTCCAGGCAAGAATACTGGAGTGGGTTGCCATTCCCTTCTCCAGGGGCTCTTCCTGACCCAGGGATTGAACCTGGGTCTCCGGCACTGCAGGCAGATTCTTTACTGCCTGAGTCACCAGGGAAGTAATTATACTCCAATAAAATAAAAATAAATGAGCCTGTAGGAAGAAAAAGAAATTTAGTTTAAATCCTAGCTATGACTAACAAAGAAACCGCTAATATTTTACTCCCCAGGAAAAGTATGTGAGTTTGTGAACTGATGACTTCAAGGTCCTTTGCCCTTCTCTCCCGAAGGTCACGATGTCTCATCTCCTTGATATGAATGTCACGAGGAAGCCTTGAGATTGCTCAAACGTGAAAGGAAGCCTGTCATTCTGCTGGGTTGGGGAACTGGCTGGTGGTTTCTCCTCTCTGCTGCCTTTCTGCAAAGCAGTGCATACAAAGGGCAAAGCGTCTCATTTTAAAACTGTGTGTGTGGTCTTTACTCATAAAGCCTGTTTCCTCATTGTAAAACTTGCCCTGACCTACCTTGCAGGATCGCTGTCAAGATTGAAAATGTAAACATGTCTGACAAAGCCCCCTTTCACAGAGGGCTATATGAGTATAAAATACTAGAGTGCAATTTCTCAATTAAAAAAAAAAAAAAAAAACCCTCCATTGGGACTTCCTTGAAAGTTCAGTGGTTAAGACTCCATGCTTCCAGTGCAGGGGGCGCGGGTTTGATCCCTGGTGAGGGAACTAAGATCCCACATGCTTCACAGCACAGCCAAAAAATAAAAAATAAACCAACCTCCATTACTTACAAGATAAAATAAAAACACTTTATCCTGATCCATCAGAGTCCCCAGCACATGCCCACCTGCCTGCCCAGTCTTGCTGCCATCCATCATCCTCCCAACAGATCCTGTGATGCAACTGACCCCAGAAACCCGAAATTTTCCCCCCAGAATCACTCCGGTGTCTTCCTGCTTGTTCTTTCCACCTGGAATGCCCTTTCCTCAGTCCTACCCATCAAGATCTTTCCTATACCTTTAGGCCTATTGAAAGAAAAGCTTAGACTCTGCTTTTCGGTTAGTTAGAAAAGTAATACGTGCATATGGTATGAAATGAAAAACAAGTCTCTGTTTTTCTCCTCTTAATTCCCCTCCCTCAAATGCAAGGTCACTCCACAAACACACTTCCAGAAGTTTATGTGGATCTATCAGCATATATATGTACATTCTCTTTTAATGTAGGTAAATGGAATTACCGCTTCCCCGGTGGTTCAGTGGTAAAGAATCCACCTGCCAATGCAAGAGATGCAAGAGACTTGAGTTTGATTGATCCCTGGGTTGGGAAGATCTCCTGGAGAAGGAAATGGCAACCCACTCTCATATCTTACCTGGGAACCTGCCATGGACAGAGGAACCTAGCGGGCTACAGTCCATGGGATCGCAAAAGAGTTGGACATGACTTAGTGACTACACAACAACAAATGGATTTATACTTACATATTGAGTATGTAAGTATAATTATATATTAACATGTATCTTGGATGTATTCCAAATCAGCACAGAGAGAGGTGGGCTCCCTGCTTTTAACAGCTGGGTGAGGGACTTCCCTGGCAGTCCAGTGGTTGAGACACTGCTTGCAGTGCAGGGGTCACTGGTTCCATCCCTGGTTGGGGAACTAACATCCCACATGTTATGTGGTGTGACTGGGGTGGGGGGGAAGAGCAAACAATTGAAAAAGATCAGGAAAAAAAATAACTGGGTGACATTAGCACAAATTACCCCCCGTTCTATTTTAACACCCTTCCCTCAAACAGGTGCTTGCTGTTGCAGCCAAGGCTGCCATGAGTATCCCCGCCCCATGTGGCCGGGCAGTGTGCCGTGTTCCCATGGGACGCATCCATGACGTCAAACTCCACTGTAATCCCTCCCCTCCCGGGGGCTCCTGCAGAACTTTCCTTGGAGTTCCTGGGCTGAGCATTTGCCAGAGGCTACAGTCAGATGGTGATTAGGTTCAAATACTAGTTGCTCCATCAACATCCCTCCCTGCGTCAGTTTTCTCACCCCTACAAAGGAGACGATAATTATGGTACCACTTCCGGAGTTGTCTTGAGTATTACATGCAATAACGTGTTATAGCCCCTGGATCAGGGGAAGGACTCAGGATGGCTAGCTGCCCTCTCCTTCCCCCTCTGATATCCCACCTACCCTATGGAATGCCAAGCTTTGCATGTGGGCCCTGGTCTAGCCTAGTCTGCACCCCGCAGCTTCCCCGGATGTGGAGGTGGTGGGTGCACAATAAATAAATGGCCCCTGCATGTGCCGTGAGGAGAAATCCTCCAGCTTTGGCCCGACCCCCACTCCGCAAGGCCTGGGGGATGGGGAGGAGTAGAGGTGCCTTTCTCTGGATGATCCACAGCACCCCAGAGTCCCTCCCCCTCTTTCCTTACCATCCACCCCCATCTGGGTCAGTGATAAATAACAGGAAGGTGGGGGTCAGGAGCTTCATGAAAAGTCAAGGCCCCAGCCCACCCTGGGACCAACACCACTGCCTGATTCTGGTCCCCGCAGGGACCAGACACCGCCTGCCTCCCCAAGCCCTGGCCGGTGTTTCACTTCAAACTTGGCTCCTCTGGGCCAGCCATGTCTCTCCAAGGGGTGGGAGTCGGGGGAATAAGAGCCTGCTCAGGGCTGAGAAAGGGGCATTTGGACACTGGAGCTCACCCCAGATCTCACCACCGTCCCTGTGCCCCCCACCAATGATTTTGTTCGCCTAGTCTACCGCAGGAGGCTAGGCCAGAACATCAGCATTCGGAGTGGGGGAACAGGGGCACCTGGGCAGCCAGACCCCAACCAAGGGGTGGGAAGGCCAGGACGGAGTCACTGGGCACCAGCAGGGTGTCAGTTGGGGCCACACACACCCGGGGGACCAGTTAGGTGGGTCTTGAGGATAGATGCCTCTGGGAAGGGAAGGTGCAGGGGTTTGGGCCCGGGTACAGGGCACATGCTTGAGATGTCCTGCAGGAGTGGGCACCTGGGGCGGAGGGGACTCTGCCTGCCCCCACCCCAGGGGAGCTATAGGGCCAGGGGAGAGGCTGCAGCAAAGGAGGGAGGCTAGGAATCAAAGCTGAGATCCACTGGGCTGAGAGCAAGTAGAGAGACTGCCTCAAAGTTGAGGAGACATTGAGGTCCTCCTGTGATAACAGTAACAGCACTAGTAGTTAACAATAGCAGCTGCTCACAATTATGAGCACGTGCCTCCTGCCCTTCAAGGGGCTTCTTACAAGAGACAGGGCCTATTTTTCAGTTCAGTTCAGTCGCTCAATGGTGTTTGACTCTTTGAGACCCCATGGACTGCAGCACACCAGGGTTCTCTGTCCATCACCAGCTCCCTGCTTGCTCAAACTCATGTCCATTGAGTCGGTGATGCCATCCAACCATCTCCTCTGTCCTCCCCTTCTCCCACCTTCAATCTTTCCCAGCATCAGGGCCTTTTCCAATGAGTCAGTTCTTTGCATCAGGTGGCCAAAGTATTGGAGTTTCAGCTTCAGCATCAGTCCTATTTTTTATCAGGGCCCATTTTTACCTCCATTTTTATTTGTTTATTTATGCAGGATCTTAGTTCCCTGACCAGGGATCGAACTTAGGCTCCCAGCAGTGGAAGCACAGAGTCCTAACCACTGGACTGCTGCGAAATTCCTTTTACTTCCATTTTATTTATTTATTTTTAAAGTGAATTATTTATTTAATTCATTTATTTGGTTGTACCAGGTCTTAGCTGTGGTGTGTGGGATCTAGTTCCCTGACCAGGGATTGAACCTGGGCCCCCTGCGTTGAGAGCACAGAGTCTTAGCCACTGGACCACCAGGGAAGTCCCTTACCCCCATTGTAAACAGAAGGAAGCCACAGGCCCAGGGAGGTTGAAGGATTTGAGGTACAGTGGCACGCCCAGGATCCGAGGCTCCTTTGGCGGTAGAGATGCCACCACCAGTGGTTTCACAGGTAAGAAGGTGGGACCGGGGTGGCTACTATGTTGAGAACAGGCTCAGACAGGCTCCGCGGCCCGGAGGCTGACCCCGCAGTCCAATCTCCAGATCTTGAATGCTTTTC
Organism: Cervus canadensis; assembly: GCF_019320065.1. Classification (NCBI taxonomy): domain Eukaryota; kingdom Metazoa; phylum Chordata; class Mammalia; order Artiodactyla; family Cervidae; genus Cervus; species Cervus canadensis. The sequence continues at coordinate 7,797,860 of NC_057386.1, read as the reverse complement.
CTCAGATGCAGGCATCCGTGCCAACGAAGGTCCTGCCCCATTAGGAAGGTTCCGTGTCATTGGGCCAAAGGCCACACGGGTTTGGTTTTTTTTAACTGGGTCTCCCCTAAAGGAGATTCCTGGAATTTTCCAGAGACCCCGCCACCACACAGGCACTCAGCGAGGGCTTCTCCCAGAAGCAAACCCTAGGTCCCCTTCTTTCCTCGGCGCCAGGCCTGGACGCAGTGCCGGGGGCGGGTGGGCGGGGGAAGTTGAGTAAGACCGGGTCTCGGCCCGGCCGGGAGCCTTCGCTGCGGCAGGATGCGGGGGAGGGCGCGTTCGCGGTGGACGAGAGTCGAGAGCAGCGATGGAAATCAGAGGAGGCGTCCCGGAGGCGGCAACCGCAGCAGGACTTGCAGGCGAGACTCTCCAAATGAGTCTGAAGGAACGCCTGAGGGCTAAAAGGCCCAAGGGAACAGGCTCTTTTGATTCAGGGATGAAGGCTCTGGGAGGGGGCTGTTATTGGAGAGGCTTTTCTTGGGAGTTCACGGGATGTTGGCACTTCAGACCTAGATTATACCTAGATTTTATCGGGCGAGGAGAGGACGGCGCCCGGAAGAGAGCAGCTCCGGCGGAAAATAGGGCTCTGCCCAGTACAGCACCGGAGCGACCGAGGAAGGGTAGCGCGACCCTGGAGCGGCTCTGCCTAGGGGACCGAGCTCGGCCCCGCCCCCCAGAGCTCGGCCCCGCCCCACCCAGGGCTCGGCCCCGCCTCCAGGGCCCGGCCCCGCCCAGGCGTCCGGCCCCGCCCCCGCCGACCGCGCGCAGGTAGGGAAGAGGCGGAACGCTGGGGCCCCGCCCCCGGGAGCCACTACCCAGCGGCCGGCCGGCGCTGCTCGGAGCTGAGTCCCGGGGACTTGGGGCCGCAGGGAGGTGAGCGCGGGGCGCCGGGAGGGGCCGGTTCGCGGCAGCTGGGCGCCGGGTGCCAGACGGGCCGCGGGGTCGCGCCCGGGGCGGCGGTGCGTGACCGGCGAAGGGGCCGGCGCTGGCCCCACGTGGGCCGATACCGGAGGCCGGGGCTGGACTGGGTCGGGGCCCCTGGATCGGGTCTGTCGGCCCCTAGGCTCAGCTCGGATAAGACACCTCCCGGGTCCCTGGGCCACGGGTCACCAGAGGCGGGGACAGGATAACTGGGCCGCAGTTTAAAGTCCCGGGAGGAAGAGCAGGGGGAAAGCCCCAGGGCAGGACCGCGCAGTCCCGCCTCGCCCCAGAAGCGCCCGGAATTCAGACCTTCCCCGCCCCGCCACTTTCTCCTGGGTGAGCTGCAGCGGCCGGGGCGGAGTTTGTTCGGCCTCGCCGGGGTGGAAACAGGTGCCGGTGCCGCAGCCAGGCCGGACCGGAGCTCAGAAGTTGGACCCAGGAGTCCTGACTTCTGGACAGAGGGGCTTGGGAAGGTGCCCCCCACCCCCCGCCAGCTTCTCCGTTCCTCCAGGGTACTGCGTTGGGTTAGAGAGGAGTATGTCTCTAGAGTATAAGCCCCTAACTCCGGGGGCAGAGGGGAGCCCGGGGTGGAAGGCCAAGGGAGAAGGCCTGGAGTTGGAGCCGAGAGTTGGAGTGCCTGAGGAGGGGAGGGCTTGCGGACTGACCCCCACGTGGACCAGCTGCTCTTCCCCAGTGGCTAGCCTTCGGACCCTGTGTGGGTGGCTTTTGCTGAAATGGAATGGGCCCAGCATCTGTGTTATGTTACTGTCACTTGCTGTAGGTGAGGCAGAGCAGAGTGGAAAGCGAAGCTTCTTTCAGAGCAGTGATCCTCAAAGGGGCCTGGGGGAGTGATTTTGCCTGCCAGGGGACATTCAGCCGTGTCTGGAGACGTTTTGATTGTCACACCTGGGGGTGGGGTGGGGAGGGGGAGTGTTGTGGCTCCCAGCATCTAGTTGTAGAGATTGGGGACGATGCTAAACACCCTGAGGTGTGCACGACAGGACAGCCCCCTACCATGAAGAGTTACCCAGCTGGAAGCGTCAGGAGTGCTGCGCTGAGCTTGGCGTGGTACCCGGTCCATCAGGTTGCTTCTCACTGACTGCCCCTCTCTGCCTCAGTTTCCCCAGGGTTAGAGGAGGAATAAACCTGAATGAGATAAGCGGTAAGAAGGCGTGAGGGCAGTCCTGTCATAACAGCAGGCCGCCCTTGGTGCCACCAGCCTCTTCCCTACTTAAACCCCGGGCCCTGCATTAAGCAGTTCTGGGTGCCATGGGGGAGGGGCTGGAAACAGGGGCTCTCTCACAGCTGGGCCCTGGAGTGCTTCACCCCCAGGGCACCTCCCACGCCGGGTGAGCCAGGGCAGCCCTGGGGGTCAGACATCCGCACAGCGTGGAGGGTGGGAAGGGGGCGAGCTCTGTTCTCAGAGACTGTCCCAACCCTTGATCGCTGGGCGGGCCTGGATGCCTGACACCATGTGACCGGCTGTCATTTTCCCTTCTGAACCTACTCCTAACTCCTCAGTTACTTTATACCAGGAAAATAACAACCGAGGAATAACAGGACACATTCCTTGCCACTTCACAGTCTGCTTCCCTCCGGCAGTAAAAAGTCCCGTGGTGGCTGTGGGAACTCTGGGTGAGATGAGAGACCCAGGGTGGGCCCTGATGCTAGTGCAGCGAGGCCCCCCCCTGCTCATGGTGTTAGCAGAGCCCCAGTGAGAGATGGGGGTCATTGGAGCCACAGGCCAGGGGGTTCCCCGGTAGGGACAACTCTGAATTAACTATTTGCGTTGGGCTCCCCGCTGTGCAGGGGGCTATCATAGAGAGGGCAGGGTGGGATGGAGCGGCCATCCACGCCCAGGAGCCCAGGCCCCCTCACTGCTCTCCCTGCCCACTTCTTGACAATCTCCATTCCCACGCCTACCCTCCATCCTGTTTACCTGTGGTCCCTGGCCTCCTGACCTGGAAACCCTGGTGGGGTCAGAGGGCAAGTGGCAGTTTCTGGTTTGACTTTTGCTTTGGGGGGGCTTCTTTTAATCTTTTAACTTTAAAAGGCTGGAGTGAGGCTTTCACCTTTTCAGCTAAAACGAAAACAAACAAATAAGAACAACCTGTAATAGCGACCTCCCGTCTTCTGTGTGCCTCTGAAGGCACAAAGCAGCAGTCAGACTTGCACAAAGCTGTCCAGGAAGTAATCAGCAGGGCCTCACGTTGAGCCTGGGCCGCCTCTTCCCAGGCCCAGCCCTCAAACCCTATGCCACCAGCTGGCAACAGAGTACCAGGTGACTTCTACCTCACTTACTCATTTCTGAGTTGCAGCAGTACCTGATGTAACACACATGGACACACACACACACAGGCACATGCTCACTGCCCAAGGTGGGGGCTCCTGGTCCTCTAAGAGGAGGAATGAATCACGCCATAAATGCACTGTGGGGGTCACTGGGGTCCAAGCCCAGCTCCGGGTCAGTGGTGGTGGCCAGACTTCTCTGCAGGGTGTATGACTTGCTGTGTAAACTCTTCCCCCAGGAGAGACCTCAGATGAGAACAGGAAGTCAAGGGATGGTATGTTTGTGCCTGTGACTTGAATGAGCCATCTGGCACTTCCCTGTGGGTTGGGATGAGGGGTGGCGGGATTAGGGTGGCCCCAGCCCCCTGCCTGCCCCCTTGTGGAACTTCGAAGGGGATGTACACTCTGGACTGCAGGTCCCCTTCGGGTCTCCGTGACACCCAGTTTGGAGCAGACCTTAGTGTTGCCCTGGCCACCCTTGGGGATTTCCAGAGTGAGCTCACGCCTCTGCTCCCGGTTTCCCATCCAGCTGGGCCAGTCTGGGGGAGGAGTGGTGACCACGCCGGGGAGGCTGTGAAGCAAGGGCTGCTCTCAGGACCGGTGTAGAGAAAGCATTTTCTTCTCCGCATCAGAGCAGTACAGACAGGCGCTGTGTCCATGTTCCCTCATTCAGTAAGTTTATCTAAGGGACCCAGATGCAAGGCTTGCGGTTTCAGAGCCTTGGGAAGGCACATTCTGAGCCTCCCAGGAAAGTTGTTGTTCAATCGCTCAGTTGTGTTCGACTCTTTGCGACCCCATGGACTGCTGCGCACCAGGCTTCCCTGTCTTTCGCCATCTCCTGGAGCTTGCTCAGACTCATGTCCATTGAGTTGGTGATGCCATCCGACCATCTGGGAAAGTGGCTGGCACTAAGTGGGCAGCGCAGACAAGGTGGGCCCATCAGGGATGCTGGCCGGGAGGGTAGGGGTGGCAGTGAGACGGGGTGATTCCCAGCTGGGGGAGTCAAAAAGCAAGGCCCGGATTCTGCCAGGTGCCTGGGCTATGAGAGTGTGGTCAGTAGGATGGGGGGAGGGTCACTTAAATAGTCTGTGCCTCAGTTTCCCCAGCGGGGTCACAGTGGTCTGCCTCAGAGGATTCCAGTGGTGGTTCATGTGAAGCTTGGGCAGGTGTCTGGCTGCGTGAGGAGCGTGGTGAGGGAGTAACAGAAACATCACAGTAACAGGGACATGTCCATGTGTCCTTGGGATGACTCGCGATGAGGCCAGAGGTCTTACCTCATGGCCTGTTGGGGGGACGAGCTGAGAACAGGCTGTGAAATGGCATTGAGGCTGTGTCATCCTCTAGAAGTGGCTGGGTCCGGAGTGGGGGACCTCAGTGTCATGGAGGCCATGGGAATGGAGGGTGGTTTTGGAGGGAGGGAAGGGAGGACCAGGCTGTGAACTGCTGGCCCCCACCTTCTAGCATGTGCGTCATGTTGCTGGGGGGCGGGGGGCGGTTGTGGAGGCCGTGACCCTCAGCCCTGCTCCCCGCTGGCCGGGCTGCCTGGAGCCGGGAGCCAGGCCAGCTTGGCTTTCTTTACCTCCCACGTATGGCCCCAGAGCTTGTGCCACGAGGATCCTCGGGTGGTCGTGCCCTCTCCTGGTGGCTCTCCCAGGGTCCTGCCCCTCTGGTGCAGACCCCAGAAGGCCTGGAAGGAAAAGGGGACCTGCACGGGACTGGATAGAAGCCGACCTTGGAGCTACAGTCTGCCCCGAGTCCTGGCTCATTAGCTGATGGCTTTATCAGCCAATGACAATCGTAAGATAAGGACAAGGATGAGGGAATGTTTGTGAAAGCCCTAGATAAGCTGGGAAGTGCCACCAAGCGTTAGATGATGTCATTTCTACTTGGGGGGCAGGGAGGGGCTCATGAGTCAAAGGCCTGTGCACCCCAAACTCGCCCCAGCTCCTGAGTCACCACCCCCTGCCCACTCTTCTGCCACTTTGCCTCACCAGTTCCCAGATGACAGGAAGCCACAGCCCCACGGCCTAACTGTGTAACCTCGGACAGGTGCCTTCACCTCTCTGAGCCTCAGTTTCCCTACCTGTCAGAGATCTGCTGCCTCTGGGGTGCTTGGCTCAGATGTAGAAACCAAGTCATCTATGGTGGCGGAGGCCAGCCGGGAATAAAAGAAGCTACACATTAACCCTCCACCAATTTTCCCAGGCGCTGGGCACTCACCATCTCATGTCATCTCTGCTGCATCACCCCATTTCACAGCAGAGAACACTGAGGCTCAGAAGTCATACCTTGCTCGGTCTCCCAGCGGGTAGGTGGCCAAGCTAGAGTGTGAGCCCCCTCAGCTCTCACTTCTCAATAAGAGGACCTCGGTGGCTCCAAAACGAGGTGGAGGGATGGAACTGGTTATCTGTGCAGAGAGCCACTCTGGTCTGAAGGGCCTGGCTGGCCCACGTCCACGTGTCCCAGAGCCCTTGCAGCAGGCGTCGGGACTGGGGCCAGCTTCTTCCAGGGATGGAGCAAGCCCCAGGGCAGGATTCTGGGAAGTCTGGTTTATTAGCTCCTTAGTGACTGTTTACAAGCTGAAAAGTGTTTGCCTGGCATCTTCGCTCGGTGCTGACGGCCGACCCCAGCCTCCAGGGGTAAGGGGCACCCAGCATCCCATCAGGAGCGTGTTGAGGTGAGCAAGCCCGGGCAGCCCAGGGCCTGACAGTGGGTGAAGTGCCTAACCTCTCTGTGGAATATCAGGCTTTGTCCCTTGGCTCCCCAGGCTCCCAGGGTGACCCCTAGGTGACAGAGCCTCAGATCTCAAGAGGCTCCTTAGCCTCTTATGCATAACACACCGAAGCTCAGAGACGCCAAGTGGCTTGCTCAGTATCCCACAGCGCTTAGGGCCGGGCCTCTGACCCCGTCTCCCCGAGTGGGACAGCTTTCTCATTGTCTGGAGCCAGGCCGCAAGGCGTGGGTGGAAACTGGGTGGCCTCCGCCCTCGAGAGCACGGGACAGAGGCCTGTTCTGTGTGCTGGGGTTGGTCGTGTCTGGAAACGCCTCGGGGTCTGGGAGCCCCCAGCAGGAGGGACGTGGCCTCTCCTCCTCCCCCACCCTCATTGCATCCATCCCCCCCCACCACTGAGCATGTGCTAGGTCCTACCGGTTCCGAGGACCAGTGGAAACCCAGCTCCCAGTACCTGAAGATCCTGAGAGAGGCAAAATCCTCACGAGTGTTCGGAGCAAAGCCTGGTTCGTGCCAGGCCTGGGTCAGCGTGGTGCCCAGTGGTGCATGTCCCCCCACCCCCCCAGGCTCCCTCCTGTGCCCTGGTATCCAGCCTGGATGGACCAGAGCCTTCTGGCTGTGCTCCGGGAACAACAGAACCAGGAGGGAATAGACCACCTTCCCAGAGGAGGCCAGGCTGCCAGGCAGAGCATCCCAGGATCAGCCACTCCATCCCTTCCCGCTGTTGTCCTTGAGCGGCCTTCAGCCCCCAGCCGCTGGAGGCTGTGACTTGTCTGAGGTCTGGAAGGTCTCTGCCCAGCTGCTGCCCCTGGTCTGCTTCCATCAGCAGCTCCTGGAGGCCAGGGATTCCCAGTGGGGCCTCGGGGAGGGCACCGTGGTGGACAGGGCCCAGCCTCGTGGTCGGTTGGGGCCATCTGGTGGCAATTCCCTCCCAATAATGCCTGTCCCCGCATGTTACCACACCTTAGGATGGGGGTCTGTGGGGCTTGGGCAGTTCCAGCTGGTTTCTGGAATTGGGGTCCCCACAGGGGATGGGGCATTCACATGTCTGCCAGCCAGCCCCCCACTGGTGTGTGGTCCTGAGCAAACCTCCGGGTGGTACAGGGTGGGGACTGGGAACACGGCAACCTGTCCTCCTCGCCCCTACACGCTCTTGGCAGCAGCCTGGAGCTCGGCGCCCGCTTCCTGTGTCTGTGGTCGGCCGTGACTCCCAAGCCTATCCAACTGGGTCACGGGGAACCCAAGCCTGGTTTCGGATGGGGAAGGTCACCAGGTCCTTGAACCTGCATTCAGGTTCTTTATCTTCTCTAGTTTGAGCAAAAAGCAGGATAAATCCGGGCCTCCCTGGGCCAGGGCCCTCTGTGAGTGGGGCCTCTCCCTGTGGTTGGGGTGCCAACCCACAAGTGGTTTCATTTTTCCTGTCTGTTGGGGGGAGCTGGGCTGAAGGGCGTCCTGTGAAATAAGTCTGCCAGCTGGCTCCCCTGGGAAAGTGGGTGCTTGCCAGGAGGAAGGGGCTCCTGGGGAGGGCTCCCGCTGGCCTCTGGAGACAGATGGGCATCCCTTCCCGACTCCTCTAACTCTGATGGTGGGGTTTGCGGCCTCCACCTGGGACACTTGCCTCCCTCCCTTTTCATCTGGCCGTTTTTGGTCTTCCTGATCCTGTCTGACCCTCAGCTGGCCTTCTTGGCTCTTTTCTGCCAGGCTCTCCTATTCGCACTCACTCTTGCCGGGGCAGGGAGGCATTCAGGGTGAGTCACTGGCTGCTTGGGCCAGTGTGGGGCCGCGGGTAGGGAGCCCGGCCAGGTGGCACCTTTTACACAAGCTGCCCCTTGCCAGGCCTTGCGGCAGCCAGAGCAGCCCCCTGCTTCCCGCCGGCCCCCACCCCAGCTCAGCAGAACCAGGGCTTTCGCTGGGAAGTTGCACACTGCCTGAGGGCCTGCTTCCTCCTTGCCGCTTTCTAAAACTGACCCGGTTCCCAGAACGGCTGTGGGGAGGAAAAAAGCGGGTTTCGGTTTCTGTGACAGGGAAGCAAGGAGGGGGGAGAGGCCACTTCCTCGCCCCCGGCCCTCACCCCGACATCCTGTGATTCAGCGGGGGGGACAGGCAGGACCCAGCCGCCTGGCCGCCTCCCTTCCCTCCAGACTGCCCGCCCGCCACCACCTGGGGGGAACCTCTGGGCCAGATGGTGGTTTCTTCTTCCTCTGTTTGGGGGGCCTGGGGCCCTCGCTTTGGGGGATCCCCTAACCTTCCTGACCTTATCTCATGGTTCAGAAAGCCCCTCTCGGGAGGGGCTGCTCACCCTTCCTCCCCTGTGTCCCCACGTCTGGCCACACGCAGGCAGAGTCGTGCCTCAAGTTGCCCTGCCTGCTTCTGGCTCGGGAGGTCCTCAGAGCCCCGGGGGGTGTGGAAAATCCATCCACCCTGAGCAAGACCCGGGGTTGGCTTCAGAAACCAGCTGGTGTGTTGGGGGGGTGGGCAGGTGGAGAGAGAAACAGGACACCAGAGTCAGACTCCCAGGGATGGAGCCACACCTGGGGGCAGGTGGGGAGGGGACGGTGGGCCCGTGCAGCCTGGGGAGGGGGCAGCTGCCCACTGTGGGGAGGCCTGGCTTGTCCTGGCTGTCGCTGCCAGGACGGGGCTCAGCTGGCAGTGCCCGGCCCCACCCTGTGGGGAAACCGGATTCCCTGGCGAAACCAGCGTGCAGTGTCTGAGTCTGCGTTTCTGCCATGGGTGTCTGATCCTAGGCTATGCCTCTGGGCGTGGAGGTGGTGGGGTTTCAGACCCTGGGTGTTCCTTGGGGTGACTTGAACTCTGTACTGCACTTGCTCTGGGGATGTACCCCCCTACTCCAGGCTGGACCCCCTTCCTCTCCCCAGGCCCCTTTGGTGTCTCCTGGGTACCCTGGGACTGAAGGCCTTTTTCTGGGACAGGCCCCCACCAAGGCCAGAATTTTTATAGTCAGGTGGCAGTGGTCCAGCCAGGTGGGTCAGGCCCTCAAACCTCTCCGCCCCCGATCCGTGGGCTGGATGCTGCAGCAGGCCTGGGGGGGGTCTCAGAGAGCAGCGGATGTGACTGGGTCAGGAGGAAGCCTGGTCCCAGGATGTCACAATTTCCTCTGCAATGAGCAAGCACTTTTGGGGTGCGGGAGATAAGCATTGGGCGGGGCAGGCGCTCCCAGCACTCCAGCACTTTTTCTGCCATCTGGGCTCCTCCACGCCCTAGACTTGGGTTATGACAGGGGCCCAGAGCTGTCCACGACCCCCGAATCTACCCCAGACACCTGCCACCCCCAGCTCCTCCCTCCCTAAGTCCGGAGGCAGGGGCTGGGCTTCTGGTACCCCCGCCCCCCGTGTCTGCATCAGCTGGGGCACACCCCCTCTACAGGGGGAGAGTGACCGAGGCAAAGTGGTGTTTTTATGCCCAATATGTGGGCTCAAGGATGTCATGGCGGGTCATCATTTTGTCCAACCGCCTTGCTTAACGAGAAGGAAACTGAGGCTGTGGAGGTCACGCTGCTTACAGGCCAAGGCTCTGGGCACCACACTACAAGGACAGTTAAATGGCTCCATGTGAAAATGCGCCCCCGCCCTGCCTCTGCTCTCTGGAACTGGCCACTTCTCTTCGGGACTGCTAGGATTTCCCCGGGGTGGGTCCGGTCCCCCCTCCTCCCCCAGCCTTGGACTGAGTCTGCCCTTCTCATCAGGAGCTCCGAGTCACCCAGGGATCCTACCTATTTGGTGACCTTACTGAGCTCAGGCTGGGCAGCCCCAGACTCCCCCCAGCTTCCCCCACTGCCTCCCCTCATCCTTGGTGCCAGTTTCCCAAGGCGGTGCCCGCCTGATGCCCTCTCACCGCGCCCTGGTCCCGGGGCGGCCCAGCAGGAGAAGTTTCCGTGCCGGGGCCCCAGGTGAGGCTGTTGTCATGGAGCAGTCCCCTGAGTGGTGCCAAGTGGCGTCTGAGGTGCCTGCTGACAGCCCCTCTGCCCTGGGGTGTGGGTCAGAACTCCCCACACGTGGGATAGAAGGAAGGATGCCCAAGTCTTGGTCAAGCCTTAAGCAGGAAGCGTCCTGGGCCCCCAGCTGGGCCTCAGATAGCTCTCTGGCACCCCTTCTATACCCAGAGCTCCTCTCATCTGCAGTTATAGGACTGGAGGTGAAAGGCCCTGCTCAAAGCCAGAGGACTGCTGCCCTGTGGAATCTAGGGGGTCCCAGGCCCTCCCCCAGCCTCCAGTTAACCCCATGGCAGCCCCTTGGGCACCTCTGGTGACCCCAGGCCACTGAGGAGCACAGCTTGCAAAGAGCTGAGATGTTCGACCAAGTTTCTCTCCAGGCTGGGCTCTGCTCTGTCTCCCTGATAGGAGGCTCTCTGGCCCCGCGTGTACTCCGGATTTAGGGAGAAGGGGCTTCTGTTTCCAAAGAGGCTTCAGGCCCTGTAGCCAGAGCAGCCTGAGTCTCAGCTGCTCCCCATCCTGGCTGTGTGAGCTTGGGCAAGTTGCTCAACCCCTCTGAGCCTCCATTCTTACCCACAAAATGATAGTTGATAACATCTACCTCGAAGCAAGTTTCGAGGACTGAGTGGGATAATGCACATAAACGGTCAGGCAAGGCCTGGCCCACCTGGGGCCCTGACCCGGTCCTGCCCCCAGCGGCCCTCAGGGGCTCCATCAAGGGGCCCCTACTCTGCTACACCAGCGTGTCCCCTATGCAGGGCTTCTCAGAAGCAAAGGTATGCCCTCAAGTTGTTCACTTTTTTTTCTTTTCTTTTGGCCGCAGCACACAGCATGTGGGATCTTAGTTCCCCAGCCAGGGGTCAAACTCGCACTCCCTGCAGCAGAAGCACAGAGTCTTAACCCCTGGACCACCAGGGAAGTCCCACGAGTTGTTCACTTTTTAATCCTTTTATGGTGTGTGTGTGTGTGCGTGTGTGTTAGTTACTCAGTTGTATCTCTTTGTGACCCCACAGACTGTAGCCCGCCAGGCTCCTCTGTCCATGGAATTCTCCAGACAAAAATACTGGAATGGGTAGCCGTTCCCTTCTCCAGGAGATCTTCCCAGCCTAGGGACTGAACCTGGGTCTCCTGCATTGCAGACATAGATTTCACCTAAACTAATTGTTAAAGAGCCGAAATGACAGCAAAACATGTCTGAATCCTTTAAACACTGCCTTGAATATCTGGCTTTGTCTAATTGAGAAGAAATCTTGATCAGAAGATAGCCAATAATGCCTGCACTTTTAAAAGTTCAGTGTTTCTAGTAAAGTTCTCTAGAAACAAGAAAAGAAAGTAGGAAGTGTATTGATTATGGTTCCCAACCCAGAGCATGGGTCTTTATGTGGTTTTGTTAAGTACACGCCCAGAGGCCCCTGGCGTCCGGGCGCCCTGAAGAACCTAGCTCATCACCACAAGGGGTGAAGAAGAGGGGGTTATTTCTTAATCCCCCACCTTTGAAGCTGGTGGAATGATCCCCATTTCATAGATGAGAAGACTGAGGTCAAGAAGATGGAAAGATACATTGGTCCTGACATACCCCCTTGAGCCTGCCTTCCCTTCCTTATAGGCTGTGAGCACCAAGGAAGTGACCCTGCCTGACCTGGAGTCATCTGTCTTTCCATCTGTCTCTGCATCCAGCCACCTCTCCACAGAGCTGAGACTTGACCCCAGAGCATCTCTGCAGAGTGAGGAAAGGACTAGAACATGCTCTAAAGTCCTCAGCAACAAGACCCAGGGAACTGCGAGCTCAGCCCACAGCCTGAAGGTAGGAAGCTGGGTAGCCGAGTGGCATGGACCCCAGCTACCAGCTGCTCTCCTTGCTTGCTTATCTGACTTTCAACAAGTCTGTACTGATGCTACCCATGGGCCAGCACTCCACTGACGGTAGAGATGCAGCTGTGAATGAGGCAGAAAGAGGGAGACAGGCAGGGTGAAGTGATGGAGACACGTGGGGTGGGAGGGGTGCTGCCTCAGGCAGTCAGGGAGGGCTCTTTGAAGGAGGTGGTGCTCAAGCTGGGACCTGAATGACGAAAGGAGTCACCTCTGTGCACAAGTGCTAATTGATCTGGGGAGAGCCAGCAGGGTCCCAACCAGAGGCCCAACATTTATGGAGCACGCACCTGTAACTTTTTTTTTTAACCGCCTTTATTGAGATATAGTTCACATTTGATTTATACAATTCATGTAAAATTCATCTACTTTAGGACATTTTCATCATCTCAGAAGGAAACCCCCATCCTTTAGCTGTCACCCCCAGCCCTAAGCCATGACTCATTCTTCTGTCTCTCTAGATTTGCCTCTTCTAGACTTGCATTTGGACCCCTGGAGTATGTGGTCTATTTGTGTCTGACTTCTTTCATTTAGCCTAACGTGCTCCAGGTTCATCTGTGTTTAGCCTGGCTCAGTGAGTCATTCCACTTCGTGGCTGAGTAATAGTCCCTTGTGTGGATTTAGTACATTTTGTTTACCCATTTGTATGTTTTTTTCCCCCCAAAGATTATAGTACACTTTTTTTTAAAACCTTTATTTTATATTGGGGTATAGATGGTGTATCATGTTGTGTTAGTTTCAAGTGTACAGCAAAGTGATTCAGTTATACATGTACATATATCTATCCTTTTTCAGATTCTTTTCCCATATTGCAGAATTTTTTTTTTTTTTAATTACACTGGGTCTTCACTGCTGTTCACGGGCTTTCTCTAGTTGTGGAGAGAAGTGGCTACTCTCCGTTGTGGTGTGCGGGCTTCTCTTTGCGGTGGCTCCTCTCATGGTGGAGCACGGGCTTCAGTAGTTGCAGTGCGTAGGTGCGATAGTTGTGGCTCAGAGGCTCGAGAGAGCAAGCTCAGAAGTTAGGATGCACCGGCTTAGTTGCTCCGAGATATGTGGGATCTTCCAGGACCACGGTTCAAAGCCATGTCCCCTGCATTGGCAGGTGGATTCTTATCCACGGTGACACCAGGGAAGACCCACTGCAGAATGCTGAGCAGAGTTCCCTGTGCTATATGGTAGGTCCTTGTTGATTGTCTATTTTGTATATAGTAGTGAGGAAGGAAGGAAGGGGTGTGTGCTCAGTCATATCCGACCCTTTGCAGCCCCGTGGACTGTGTAACCCGCCAGGCTCCTCTGTCCATGGGATTTCTCAGGCAAGAATGCTGGAGTGGGTTACCATTCCCTTCTCCAGGGGATTGTCCCAACCCAGGGATCGAACCCTTGTCCCATGAGTCTCCTGTCAGGAGCATTCTTTACCTCTATGCCACAGGGAGCCCCAGGTATAGTAGTGTGTATATGTTAATCCCAAGCTCCTAATCTCTCTCTCCCTTTTTCCACTTGTATTTTGATGAACATTTGGGTTGTTTCACCTTTTGAGTTCCAGTGAACGTGGCGCTGTGAACATTCCAGAATGGCTGTCTGTGGCCGTGCTGCCTAAGTGCGTGTCAAGCGTGCAATCATGTGATGCCCAGGATGTCTCTTTAGGGGAGGGGGTTATTCCCCCTTAAGGTGAGGACCTAGGTGACCAGTGATCAGATGCAAGTCAAGCCCCAGGCCACCCAGCTCCAGTCTGTGCTTTTGACCATGACCCCCCAGCACCTCCTAATAGAGCTTGGCAGGTGTGGGGCAGTGAGGGACCCCAGGTGGCCTGATTGGGGTGAGGAGGGGGACCAAGGAGGAGATGAAGGGACGAAGGTCCCAGAGGCCCCAGTGAGAAGTTTGGACTTGGTTTTAAGTGAGAACTGGAGATCCTGGCCTAGTGTTGAGCATGGTATGATTTGTGCTTTTAAAAGGCAAACTCTGCCACTAGGGGGAAATGGTCCTGGGGTGAGGGCTCGAGGGGGCAGCAGGTCAGGAGGAGTCAGGAGGCTGCTGGGACCCTTCAGGTGAGAGGCGGTGGTGCCTCACCCGGGGGCCGGGCAGGGTTGGGAAAGAAGGCAGACTCGAAACAAAGGTGTCCGCTGTGTTGCCCTGACATCCGGCACCTTGGCCACATGTGTCCCCACCCCGATCAGAAGATGGATGTGAGGGAAGGGAAATCAGACCTGCCCCAGCAGCCTTGGGATGCAAGGAGAGGAAACAGCAAAGGGTTTTAGCAAGACAGAGGTCACAGGGCAGAGTGAGAGGTGAAATGGAGAGACCGGTCAAGTCAGAGGATGTTCGTTCTGTTGGGTCAAAGAGGGAGTGGGAGTCAGCGTCACCTGTGAGGATGGAAAAGCCCCAGATGGGGGTAAGTTGCCACTTCCTCCTGGCTGGGCCATTTGGAAAGTTCCTCTGAAATTCAAGACACACTTTTCTTCAGTCCAGTAGTTCCCCTTCGAAGTTTGTCTTGTTATAAAACTCAGAGGTGGTGCTAGTGGGAAAAAACCTGCCAATGCAGTTTCATGAGACCTGGGTTCAATCCTTGAGTCAGGAAGATCCCCTGGAGGTCATGGCAACCCAATAGTATTCTTGCCTGGAGAATCCCCATGGACAGAGGAGCCTGGTGGGCCACAGTCCACGGGGTCACACAGAATCGGACAGGACTGAAGCAGTGTAGCATGGCATAACACACGTGATATAGGCAAGGGTGTTCCTTAACACTGGACACAAATCTAAGCTGCCATCAGTCTGGAGTTAAGTAAATCTTGGTACATTCCGTTCTTAGAAACCTTCCCAGTCTTCAAGACAGATCAGGTAGGCCTGTCTGTCTGCATTGACAGAGAAGGATGTCCACGCTGTAGAGAAATATGAGTGCATCTAAAGTGTTAAGCGGCCTTCCCTGGCGTCTCAGTGATAAAGAATCTGCCTGCCAGTGCAGGAGATACAAGTTCGATCCCTGGGTCGGGAAGATCACCTGGAGAAGGAAATGGCCCCCTACTCCGGTATTCTTGATTGGAAGAATTCCATGGGCAGAGGCGCCTGGTGGGCTACAGTCCGTGGGGTCTCAGAGTCGGAACGACTTAGCAAGTAAACAGCAACAATGAAATGTTAAGTACTGTGTCCTTTTCCAGATGCACAAAAGCACCTGGAGATGTGCACACCAAGCTCTTTCCTGGAACACGGGGTGACGGGCGGGCCAGCAGTTCACTTTCTTCTTTACTCGTCTGAGTGTTTTTCTCTTGCAATCCTCGTGTGTCATTTTTATCATTAAGATGTAATATTCTTCCTTTGTGAAAAGAAAAGAGTAACAGACAGATGGCAGTTTCACTTACTTTTGAAAGAGGAACTTGGCAGTCCAGGGGGACAGGGACTAGCCCGGTGGCTTTCTCATGTTCCCAGGAGTTAGGCTGGACCTTCCCTTCCTCGCTTGCAGCCCAGGGATTCCTTCTCTGAGAACCACCCGCTCCCTGCACGGCTGCGGGTCCCTTGTTTGTGGGCGGCCTGGAGCCTTCTCCCCGTCCTCCCCAAGCCCTGCCCCAGGGACCAAGGCAGGGCCCTTTGTCCAAGGAATCTGCCCTCTGGCCCCCTGGCCTGCTCTAGCCAGACCTATGGGCAGGCCAAGATCACAGCCGCTCTGCATCCCTGGTCCTCACATTCCTTTCTGGGCGTGGTCCTCGCCTGAAGCAGAGACTAGAAACGGAAGGAGGTGACAAGTTGGGGACCTCCCAGGCTCCTGCTGGCCAGAATGCAAATGAAGGATGAAAATAGACCTTCTCACCCCACCCAGCCCTACTCTGTGCGGCTGCGTGGTTTAATATCCGGAGTCGGGTTTGAACCAACTGTCCACAGGTTTTCAATCTGGGCTGCCCGCCGTGGCACACCCTGACACCCTGCACTGTCCCCGTGTCCCCCGCCCCCGTCCTGCCGCCTCTCGACGATACACCTGTGCCCCCTCCGTTTCCCTTCCAGCTGCCCCGCCCCCTCGCCCACCATGGCCTCCGATGACAAGAATGGCGAGAGGGTCTCCTCGGTGTCCAGCAGCCGCCTGCAGAGCCGCAAGCCGCCCAACCTGTCCATCACCATCCCTCCGCCCGAGACCCCGGCCCCCAGCGAGCAGGCCAGCATGCTGCCCCAGGTAAGAGGGGCCCCCGCTGTGCCCCCCAGTACCCTTAGGGCAGTTTCACTTCCCGGAAGGGGGCCCTTCTGGAGCCTGCTGGAGCCCCTGCCGTAGGCTTCACCCCCTCCTTCCTGGCCCCCATGTCACTGGGAGTGACTCCTGAACTCAGAAGCTCGGTCTCATGGCCGGCCAGGGAAAATAGGAAACTCTCGCCAGTCCCACTCGGGAATCGGCTGTTTCCAGCCCCAGTCCCTTCTTTTACTTATTTATTTTTACTTGGCTGTGCCAGGTCTTAGTTGCAGCATGCAGGATCTGGTTTCCTGGCCAGGGATTGAACTTGGGTCTCCTCCGTTGGGAGCACAGAGTCTTAGCCACTGGACCACCAGGGAAGCCCGCCAGCCCCAGCCGTTCTGCGGGCGGTGGACTGTCTGTGACTCGGGAAGGGACACCCCAACTCACAGCGCTCCGCTCGTGCAGGAAGACGGGATGGATCACTGTTGCCAGCATCCCCACCAGCGCTCCATAAAGAGTCCATTGAGAACCCGCTGCTCACAGCGTGGGCTCCCGCGCAGTCAGGGGCCCCGGGGAGGCCGTCTCGTGCCACCCACGCGGCCAAGGGCGCTTTCAAACACGCAAAGCCGGGCCAGCCTACGGTTTAGCCACGGCCAGGACCTAGAGACGGAGCTCTGGATGGGGAGCTGGGGAAGTGAGTGCTGGGCTCCCGAACACCCTAGAAGAGGGCCCATCTGACCCTCAGAATGAGAAAGCGGCTCGGGGTCAGCTGGGGTCAAGGTTTGTCCTGTCCGGGTTTTCACATCAGGAGCAAGAGCAGAGGCAGCTGGGGGTGGAGCTCGGGGCTCCGTGGAGTCACAGCCCGTCTCTCCCTCCCGCCTCCAGGAACCCGGAGGGCAGAGGCCCAGGAACCCGACCCTCCTGAAGAGCGTCAGCCTCCAGGAGCCGCGAGGGCGATGGCAGGAGGGCAGCCCGGAGAAGCGCCCTGGCTTCCGCCGCCAGGCCTCCCTGTCCCAGAGCATCCGCAAGTGAGCATGCGTGCCCTGCCAACACGCCCCCCCACCCAGCAGACCCCCCACCTCCACCACTCGTCGGACTCTGACACTCTGGGGCCCCAAGCCCCTTTCCGGGGGGCGTGGACAGGCAGCCCATGTTCCAGGCCGGAGAAACTGAAGCCCGGGCGGCTTTGTGCCTGGCAAGAAGACCTGGCAAGGAGGCTGCAGGGGGTCAAGGGGCGGGGGGTGAGCCTGTGCCACACCGCAGCTCCCCGGGGCCTCCCCAGCTCAGCTCTCAGGCCCTGGCCTTTATGCCCCCTCCTCTGTCCATCCAGTCTCTGGACACTGAGTGGGGGTGTCAGTCTGCCTCCCCACCCCCGCTGCACGCACACGTGTCCTGTCACCCCCACTGCACACACTCGCAGCCTGCCTTGCTTCTGCCGCCGAGGTGACGCGCGCCCTGTGCCCTCCGCCCCCGCAGGGGCGCGGCGCAGTGGTTCGGGGTCAGCGGGGACTGGGAACTGAAGCGGCAGCACTGGCAGCGCCGGAGCCTTCACCACTGCAGCGTGCGCTACGGCCGGCTCAAGGCCTCGTGCCAGCGGGACCTGGAGCTCCCCAGCCAGGAGGTGCCCTCCTTCCAGGACACCGAGTCTCCAAAGCCCTGCAAGATGCCCAAGGTGGGCTCCAGCCGGGGGCGGGGGCACCAGGGGACTCGGCCCAGCGCCCGGCGGCCTCTGCTCACAGCCTCCCTCCCGCCCAGATCGTGGACCCCCTGGCCCGAGGACGGGCATTCCGCCACCCGGACGAGGTGGACCGGCCCCACGCCCCACACCCACCGCTGACCCCCGGGGTCCTTTCCCTCACCTCCTTCACCAGCGTCCGCTCCGGCTATTCCCACCTGCCCCGCCGCAAGAGGATCTCTGTGGCCCACATGAGCTTTCAAGCTGCTGCAGCCTTGCTTAAGGTAAGGACACCGCTGCTCGGCCCGCTCCCTCTCTCCCCCATCCCAGGCTCTTCCGTCTGCGCCGGGGCAGTGGCTGCTCTGGGATCCCTGGGCGGAGAAGGGGGCTACAGCCCAGTAGGCAGACTCACCCACATCCTTCTAGCCCCGCTTCTCCCTAGTGTGGGCAGCTGGTTTCTGTACCAACACATAGGCGGGAGAAGTAGGAAGTGAAATGTACAGTCACCGCTCCCTGACCCATGTTTGCAGAGCCCCCGTTTTGTGCTGGGCACAGGGGCATCGCAGAGAGAATTGAGCCAGTGTCCCTGCCCTGGAGGAGCCCTCAGCTCGGGTGAGGGGAGATGTCACCATGCGTTGTGACAGGTGCTGGGGCCCACCCACAGGAGGGGCTGCCCCGTCTTGCCCAGGAGAGGGGCTGATGTCAGAGAGGGCAGTTGGGAGGTATAAAGAAAGTTTCGCCAGGAAGGGAACAGCATTCTCAGCAGAAGGAATGGCCTATGCAAAGGCCTGGGGGTAAGAGGCAGTAGCAGGTAGTTTTAGTGAAGGGTGGTCACAAAAGGAATGGTGGGACGTGGGATCAGAAAGGGCAGCAGGGGCCCCATGTGCTGTGCCAGGAAGCCCAAACCTTGGGAGTGAGGGTGCAGGGTGAGTGGTGGGGTGCCAGGTACCCAAGCCCGAGGGCGGGAGGTCGCCAGGAGAAGTTGGCAGCCAACCGCGGAGAGAGTGCTGTGTGCAGGCCAGGGGAGGAGCTGGAGCCCAGATGCTCCTGCTCTGCGCAGGGTCCCACCTCCCTGGGCGGATGGCCTTGACACCCCTTTGGTGTCGGGGCAGGACCACCTCCCCTGGGCCTGACACCCGTGCCTCTGCCCCACATAGGGGCGCTCGGTGCTGGAGGCCACGGGACAGCGGAGCCGGGTGGTCAAGTGCAGCTTTGCTTACCCCAGCTCTCTGGAGGAGGACGTGGTCGATGGGGCGGAGACATTCGACTCCTCATTTTTTAGTAAGGCAAGCACAGGGTGTGTGGGCCCTCGGGGTTGGGGGGCTGGGGTGGGCGGGAGCTGGGGGAAGAGACCCGGCCTCCATCACGCTCTGCCGGGAGCCCCTCAGATGTCCAGAGGCCCGTCTGTGGGATGGGGGTGCCACCTCTCGGAGCTCCCGGGCCCTCCCATCTTTTGTTGGCAGAGTGTGGGCCTGGGATGGGGCAGGTGCCAGCCAGGAGAGTCACCATCAGGGCCCACAGACATGTGCCTTCCCCTCCCTTTCTCCCCGGGAGCCTGTCCGACCTTGTCCTGCCCTTGAATTGAGCTGTTGGGAGGGGGGCAGGGTGGGGGACAGTGACTCCTCACACTGTCTCTTTCTGTGTCCCCGACTCCACCCCCACCCCAGGAAGAAATGAGCTCCATGCCCGATGACGTGTTTGAGTCGCCCCCACTCTCCGCCAGCTACTTCCGGGGGATTCCGCACTCGGCCTCCCCTGTCTCCCCCGAGCAGGTCCCCCTGTGAGTTCCGGACAGTCCTCCTGGTGGAGCGTGGTAGCGGCCCCCGGGTGTTGGGGGTGGTGTGGAGGGCTTCCCCAGATCACAGGTCCCTCCTGGTCCCCCCTCGTGGGACGGAGAGGGTGAGGGTACCCGGCTGAGACTGCCGTCCTCACCAGGAAGGAGTCCAGCCGAGCCCCGGCGCCCCCCACCAAACGCGGGAAGCGCATCGCCTCCAAGGTGAAGCACTTTGCCTTCGACCGGAAGAAGCGGCACTACGGGCTGGGCGTGGTGGGCGCCTGGCTGAACCGCACCTACCGCCGCAGCATTAGCAGCACGGTGCAGCGGCAGCTGGAGAGCTTCGACAGCCACCGGTGAGCCGCCAGCCAGCCGCTGCTCTGAGACCTGGCGGTGCTCCCTGTCCCCGGAGGGCTGCTCCCAGGAGTAGGCCCAGGGAGAGGGGCTGGGAGCCAGCCAGGAGGGACTGGGAGGCCTCCAGATCCCCCCGGGCCCTCTCCCGGAGCATCCCTTCTTGTTCAGCGAGCCTTTGATGAGCACCTCTCATGTGTCGGGGGAGCAGGGACAGTCCCCGGGGTCACCCTGCAAGCATGCACGTCACCCAGGAGGAGTCGTCGGGTGTTGCTGCCTCTTCTTGTTTTCTGGGCCCGCTTTCTCCCTGGGTCCCAGACAACAAGCGTTCACTCAGCGCCACGCAGGCCCTGGGACAGCAGAGCAGGGCAGGTGTGGTGGATCAGAGGGGTGGTTAGAAGCGGTGACCACGAGTGAGGGGCCTGTGGAGAGGGACTGTGCACAAGACCTTGGAGGAAGCCAGAGGATTGCAAACAGGCCATTTTTTGTGTACAGTTAGCAGCAACCTGATAGACACTGAACCCCAGATCACAAAAAATTAAGTGATAGCAGGTGTGGAGTGTGTCCCGGGAAGGAGGACAGAGAGGGAGTGAACAGAGGGTGGGGAGGTGTGTGGTCAGGAGGAGCAGCGATTAGCTGGGTGAAGAGACGGGCAGAGCATCTCAGGCAAAGGACGCGTCATGTGCAAAGGCCCCGCGGCTGTAGGGCATGGGTTGCATTCCCAGAACTGCAAGAGGAGAGGAACGAGGCCAGGAAGGTGGGCAGGCGCAGCAAGGCCTGGCAACCAGTGGGAGTGGGCAGCATTAGACTTGATTCTCAGAGCAGCGAGAAACCACTGGGAGGGTTTCAACTGGGAGAGAAAGGCGTAGAGGTGCGTGTTAAGAATTGCAGTGGTAAAGGACGAGTCTAAGAAGATAGCGGAGGGTTGGGAGCAGGTAAGAGCTGTCAGCAGCTGGATGTTGCGGGCCTGAGGGTCAGGCTGTGAGTCCGGCTCTGCTGACCGAAGGCCCCTGCCCGCAGGCCCTACTTCACCTACTGGCTGACCTTTGTCCACGTCATCATCACGCTGCTGGTGATCGGCACGTACGGCATCGCGCCTGTGGGCTTTGCCCAGCACATCACCACCCAGCTGGTGAGTGGGGCTCGGGAAGGGGGTCTCCATCCTGGGAATCCTAGCCTCCCCTCCAAGAGGCTTCCTTGTCTTGGGCCACCCGGTCCCTCCGAGGCACAAACCTGGCCCAGGCGGGAGGGGGCTCTGGGCTCTCCCCTGCTCTGCCTCTCAGCCCCTTGCTGGAAGCCCTTCCCTGGGACCCGGGAAAGCCCTGACCCGCCTCCTCCCACCCCTGCACCAGGTGCTCAGGAACAAAGGTGTGTATGAGAGCGTGAAGTACATCCAGCAGGAGAACTTCTGGATCGGCCCCAGCTCGGTGAGGGGCCCAGGCGCGGACGGCATCTCAGCCGGGAGCCCCCTGCCCGTCACCCCCAGCTGGGCAGAGAGGGGGTTGTGTCTGACCTGGAAGCCCCCCTCAGCAGGAGGACCCTCGGGAGGAACGCTCCAGCCAGGTCTGGGCCTGAGCTCACAACCCCCTCCCCGGCTGCCCCCTCCCCAGATCGACTTGATCCACCTGGGAGCCAAGTTCTCACCCTGCATCCGGAAGGACCAACAGATCGAGCAGCTCGTGCTGCGGGAACGAGACCTGGAGCGGGACTCGGGCTGCTGTGTCCAAAACGACCGTTCAGGCTGCATCCAGACCCAGAGGAAGGACTGCTCGGTGGGAGCGTGGGCCCTGCAGTCCCGGCCAGCCCACCCTGGTCCCCCACACAGGCTCCATTTGCCCCAGCCTGGGGGAGGGGCCCTTCAAGGGTGAATGTCTACACATTGCATCCATCCTTCCTCTGCCCTCCCTGGCCTCACACCCGCCCCCTGGGCTCACACCCCCCTCCCTGGGCTCACACCCTTCTCCCTAGGCTCACACCCCGACCCTGGCTTCACACCCACTCCCTGGGCTCACACCCCCCTCCCTGGGCTCACACCCAATGTCGGCAGCCTGGCACAGGGAGGGTACCAACCTCCCCAGCCCCAGAGAAGTGAAAGCTGAGTCCTGGGAGTCTCAGTGAGGGGTGGGGGTCTGGGAGGTGAGCCAGAGACCTGGACAGCAGGGAGTGAGCCCCTGCCCTGGAGGGGCCCCTGCCCACTCATGGGCATGACCTGTCCAGCCCACCATGACCAGCCCCTCCCCATCCTCCAGGAGACTCTGGCCACTTTCGTCAAGTGGCAGGATGATACGGGGCCCCCCATGGACAAGTCTGATTTGGGCCAGAAGCGGACTTCCGGGGCTGTGTGCAACCAGGACCCCAGGTACCCACAGCTGAGCTCTCTGAGAAGACGGGGCTGAGTGTCATGTAGTTGGTGTCACCTGTGGGAGTGCTGGCCAGTGGGCGTGGCCGGCTGGGGGTGCTGGCCGGTGGGCGTGGCCGGCTAGGGATGCCGAGGCCCCACATTTTGCCCCCTCCAACCTCTGCTTCCAGAACCTGCGAGGAGCCGGCCTCCAGCGGTGCCCACATCTGGCCCGACGACATCACCAAGTGGCCGGTGAGTGTGCGGGGAGGGGAGCGGTCCGGGAAGGGCAGGGAGGCACGCTGGCCGCTGCATAGCCCCATTCCCCGCTCCGTGCCCCTCCCGGCAGATCTGCACGGAGCAGGCCAAGAGTAACCGCTCGGGCTTCCCGCACATGGACTGCCAGATCCGGGGCCGCCCCTGCTGCATCGGCACCAAGGGCAGGTGAGCCGGCCTGGGTCCCGGGCCCGAGCCCCTGTGCGCCTCCTGACACCCCCTCCCAGTCTCTGTCCTCCCTGCCCGCTCCGTCCATGCTGTGAGGGTCCCTGAAGAGGGGCACGCATCCTGCCAGCGATGCCTGCTGCGGCCAGGTGCCGGACACCGGGTGAGGGATCGGGACTCAGTCCCCTGATGTCCGCTCTTGCCTCCCCGTCCCCAGCTGTGAGATCACCACGCGGGAGTACTGTGAGTTCATGCATGGCTATTTCCACGAGAAGGCCACGCTCTGCTCCCAGGTGAGGCGGGGCCCTGGGCACGGTGAGCAGCCTTTGCGCCCTCCCGCAGCGGGTGTCTGGTCCCAACCCCCCCACATCAGGGCCCCCCCGCCCCCAGCCTGGTCCCTGGGACTGACCGCCGTGTGCGCCCCCAGGTGCACTGCTTGGACAAGGTGTGTGGACTGCTGCCCTTCCTCAACCCCGAGGTCCCCGATCAGTTCTACAGGCTCTGGCTGTCTCTGTTCCTCCACGCTGGGTAAGAGGCCCCTCGCTGCCCACCCCCCAGGCCCCCATGGTGCCCGCCCACCTGGACCCCCGGAGGAAGGCCCCTGAGCCAAGGCACAACCTGCCAGGCCCCGGTGCCCCCCAAGTGCCTGGCTGGTGGCCACGGGTGGAAGCCGATGCCCATGTGTTCCCACCCAGCGTGGTCCACTGCCTCGTGTCTGTGATTTTCCAAATGACCATCCTGCGTGACCTGGAGAAGCTGGCTGGCTGGCACCGCATCTCCATTATCTTCATCCTCAGCGGCATCACCGGCAACCTCGCCAGCGCCCTCTTCCTCCCATACCGGGCGGAGGTGGGGACTCGGGGCCCTCTGGGGACTGGGCGGAGGTGGGGACTCGGGGCCCTCTGGGGACCAGGCGGGGGTGGGGACTTGGGGCCCTCTGGGGACCAGGCAGGGGTGGGGACTTGGGGCCCTCTGGGGCCTGGGCGGGGTGGGGCTAGCCCTGCTGCTTCCTTCCTCGCCCCCTCCACTGCCACCACCACCCAACCCGGGTTGGCCAGAGGGATACACAGCCCCTGCCATGTCAGGCTCAACAGTCGATGGACAGCTAAGCTGGGGGCTTCCTGGCCAGTTCTTTAGTCTGTTCTTGGGCACAAGGGAGCAGCAATGCCCCTGGGTCATGTATAGAGATCACCTCCAGAAAGACCTTCCTGGCCACCCCACCCCACCCCTGCTTCATTTCTCTCGGTGACCATGGCCACTTGCCAGCACGCCCCTTAGCCACAGGCTGGGCCCTGTGAAGTCGCCCTCGTGTGGCCGTTCTCGATAAGAAAGAAGGGTTTGTGGGTCAGTTCCCCCTCACGCTCCGGGCTGGTTCAGTGTCTGTCCCCGCCACGTGCGCTGCCCGGAGCAGGCTGTCTGTCCTGCTCACTGTACCCGCTGCACACGTAGTTGGTGCGCCGTGTCTGCAGAAAGGGTGGGCGGAACGAGTCCAGCTGGGTTCCGGCAGCTCTGGCTGTACCTCCCCCTGCCCCCTCGGCCCTCAGCTTTGGGGTCCCCACCCTGGGAGGGGCTCACAGGGAGGATGACCCGGGTCCCAGGGCTCCCGCTTGGCGCCTGGAAGTGACGGTGTCCCCGCCCCACCCGCCCACCCCAGGTGGGCCCTGCAGGGTCGCAGTTCGGCCTCCTGGCCTGCCTCTTTGTGGAGCTCTTCCAGAGCTGGCAGCTGCTGGAGCGGCCCTGGAAGGCCTTCCTGAACCTGTCCGCCATTGTGCTCTTCCTCTTCGTCTGCGGCCTCCTGCCCTGGATCGACAACATCGCGCACATCTTCGGCTTCCTCAGCGGGCTGCTGCTGGCCTTCGCCTTCCTGCCCTACATCACCTTCGGCACAAGTGACAAGTACCGCAAGCGCGCCCTCATCCTGGTGTCGCTGGTGGTCTTCGCCGGCCTCTTCGCCTCGCTGGTCATCTGGCTGTACGTCTACCCCATCCACTGGCCCTGGGTCGAGTACCTCACCTGCTTCCCTTTCACCAGCCGCTTCTGCGAGAAGTACGAGCTGGACCAGGTGCTACACTGACCGCCTGCCCGGCGGGGCCAGCACAGCTGCTCCCACCCAGCTCAGAGGACGCGGGGGCTGTGTCTGGACCGAGCTGTCCACCTGCACAGCACCCCCCCACACACCCCAGAGACCCCATGGGGCCGGCCCTGCTCCCAGGAGCTCCCTCCCCCAGGAGAGACGGAGTCCGAGGGGAGACGCTCCTAAAGGCGGGCTTCTCGGGGGGCCAAGGCCCCCCTTCCTCAGGCCCGGGCTGGGGAACACTCGGAGCCTGTGCGTCTCTGCAGCTCGGGGCCCAGGCCCTGATAGCCCCCCCGCTGCCCGGCCGTCGGGACCCCTCCTGGGTGGGGCCCTCCTTTCTTCCAGGGTCCTGGGCTGCTGCTCAGCCCCTACCTCCGGCTCCGCTGGTACAGTCCCCGCCCCGCCCTGTTACTGTGAGCGAGCTCCTCCCGGGGATGAGGCCGGGGTTCCCGCCGGGTTCCCAGCCCTGCCTGGCCATGGCCCCTCCCCTCTCGGCCCTGTGAGTCCATGCCTGGCTTCCATCAGTGGCCCGGTGAGCCTCCCCATTACGCTCCTGAACCAGACCTCACGGGAGAGGCTTTGGCCGTGGTCTGGGGCAGAGAAGGAGCAAAGAGACACAGCTAGACTGGGAAGCTGAGAGCCTGGGCTGTTATCCAACAGAAGCTGAACCTGCCAGCCCACCCCAGGGCCCCCAGTCCCTCCCAGCCAGCCCTTCCCCTCCAGTCCGTGTTCAGCCTCCTGGGGCTGGACGGATGCCAACCAGCTCCCCACCCTCTGCCTCCCTTCTGCCAAGAAAGGGGCAGGGCCACCCCATGGACCTGCGCCCAGGGGTTGCCCAAGGTCAATCAGGACCTTTTTTTTTAACCAATTTATATCATGGTCCTAACTTTTTAAAGTAACGCTAACTTTGTATGGACAATGTCTGAAATGGATTAAATGATATTCTTTAAGAAAGGATTAGCTTTTGATCTGAGGCCTCAATAAAATAAAAGCTGGAACTTTACTTTGAGGGTTGGGTGGCAGGGGTCAGCCATGAGGAGCAGGGGACGGGCATGGCCCAAAGGATTTGTGGAAGCTTGGGGGAACTTCGAGGGATTTGTTAGGGGCAGTAACCAGGTTGGGGTCACCTGGAGGGTTTCAGGAGGTGCACTGAGACGATGCTGGTAAATCCTTGGACTCCCGTGGTACCCCAGCCCCAGCTGCTTGTAGAGAGAGTCAGGGGTCTGGCTGGGCAGAGTGGAGGGCCTGGCAAAAGCCGTGTTGGGTGTGGGGGAGCAGCTCTTGGCCTTTCACTGCAGCTCCCCCCAGCCCTTCACCCCACACGCGATGTGGCACAACCACGGTTACTGTGGGCAGAGGACCCGGGGCACCTGGGGTGTGGGGGAGCTGAGAGGTGGCCCCTGCCCTTCCCTCCCCCCAGCTGCCCCCACTC
This sequence comes from Cervus canadensis, assembly GCF_019320065.1. Classification (NCBI taxonomy): domain Eukaryota; kingdom Metazoa; phylum Chordata; class Mammalia; order Artiodactyla; family Cervidae; genus Cervus; species Cervus canadensis. The sequence goes on along the minus strand of NC_057386.1, from coordinate 7,771,827 downwards.
CAGGGATGAGGACCAGAAGGGGTAGCCCTGGGTCTGGGGGGATAGGGGCTCCTTTGGTGAGGACGCAGAGGCAAGGCTGCAGGATGCCTCCCACTGTCCCCAGTTCACAGACCCAGCACGTGTGGGTGCAGTTTGGATGCAGGGGGTCCGGAGGGCCTGGCGTGGACAGAGAAGAGCACGGAAGTACTGTGCCCCAGGAGGGCACCCGGGCTGGGAGCAGCCGCCCCGCCTTCTCTTTATTTCACCCATTCCCCCCGCTCCACCATCCGCTGGGAATCACCATCTCCCTTCAGACCAAGCGAAGCAGGGGGACGGCAGGGCAGAGAAGGGGACCGACTGGGGATTGGGTAGGAGCCCCTGACCGTGGGCTCCCCAGGGGGGCAGCAGGTCAGGGGTCACTGTTCCGGCGCAGGGCGGCGTGGCCCCGCAGGGAGCAGTGCATCTCCGTGAAGGTCAGCGAGCCCACGACGATGGCACATGGGCCCGCGGGATGGAAGCCGAACCTCTGGTAGAAGGGCACCAGCGCGTCCTCGCACATGAGCACTGCCCGGCGCACGGCCGGCTGGCCGCCCACGTGGTGCAGGTAGCGCCAGAGCAGGACGGAGCCCTTGCCCTGCCGCCGGAAGGTGCGGTGCACGGCCAGCACGTGCAGGTGGGCGGTGCGCCCCCCGGGCCTGTGCAGCGTCAGCGACTCCTGGGGCGAGAGACGGACACGAGTCAGGGTCGCCTCTGTACACCCCAACACCGCCCGCGCTGGGCCAGGAGCAGCCGCCCCCGAGAGTCTCCAATCAGGCCCCCTTCTACCCAGATTAGGAGCTATGACCCCAGCCCCTTTGTGGTCCCTTTCATGAGGGTCTTGAGGCCCCGAAGGACTGGGCTGTCTTGCCAGGAGAGAACCAACCGTGAGCTCCTGTGTTGGATCTGGAGGAAGACATCCCAGCCTCCTGTTCCTCCCCCACCTTCTGCCTCCATGGGAAGTGGTGGCCTCTTTTCCTGAGGCCTTCCCGGGACAGAGCAGGTCACCCCATCCTCACCTGAGTAAGTCTCTCCTCATCCCACAGGGAGCCGATGATGAAGGCCACGAGGCGGCCCTCCACGAACCAGCCCAGGGACAGCTCGGGACACAGGGTCAGGAAGTGCCGGACCTCATCCAGATTCAGGGGGCAGTTGCCGGAGACAGAGACGAAGGCTGCATCAGGAAGCACGAGTGGGTGACCCCCCCGTCCACTGAGCATCTTCTCAGATGCTGGGTGGGCTCCCCAGGTCCCCAAGCCTCCCCTGGGAAGCATGGGATTCAGGGCTGCTCTTCCTCCCACTCGCCTGAAACACACATGTGCTCCTGCACACGCACAGAAACACACCATCAGATACTCTGGGGGCCCATCTGCCAAGGACAGGGGACTCCAGGGTCTTCTCCCCAAGGGCAACAGCGGCAGAGTTCAGCAGAGTCCCAGACCCTGGGGGGCCGGAGGGGCTGCTCACCCTCTCGCTCAATCTCAAACACGCCGGCAGCGTCCTCTGGGGTGAGGCAGCGAAACTCGTTGGCGGGGAGTGTGTGGCGCCGCTGGCGGCCTGGGGACCCTGGGATGCCAGACAGTGGGTGCAGAGCCGAGGGCTTCAGGCAGTGGATGCTCAGCGTGGACATCCTGGATACGGCTGCCACCCAGGGGGTCCCCAGCTTCAGAAGTGGCCCCTGTGACGAGGAGGGTCCCTCCACACCTGTTGGAGAAGGGTGATGGTCAGGGGGCTGGTCCTCATCTCCAAGGGGGCCGTCCAGGGCGATGGTGCCTCTTGCCTCTTTTGCAGGAGACCTAGAGTGGGGAGTCTGGGCACTAGGGTAGAGCGGGCATGTAGGGCATCAATTCCTCCCGCCCTGTGCCTGCTCACTAGCTCCCTGGGTCCCTTTCTGTCTCTCTCCCTGACCCCCGTCAATGTGCAGATCCTAGAGGCAGCCATGCCTCCCTTACGAAGCCCGTAATCTGCGAGTTGCCCTCCCCTCCCTCCTCCACCTTCTCTCCCCACATCTCCAAGCCCCAAGCAGGGGACTCCTGTTCCTGGGAGCCTGTGAGAAGATCCCACTTACCACAACCACAGGGCCAGTTACCCCAGAAGCCGTCCTTGGGCTCAGGAGCCAGGGAAACCCAGGACCTGCTTTTGTAGCAGGTGTGGCCGGGCAGCGCATGACAGTGTCCTCAGAGATTTCTAAGGCAATGCCCCACCTGCACGTCAACCCAGGCAGGATGAAGCCAGCAGGGCTGGGCCCTGTCCCCAGCCTCTGAGGGCAAAACCTCAGGCTGGCATGCCGGACACAGAGGGGATTATAGCAGCTGATGAGGCCCCGGAGTTCGGGGAAAAGATCACTTGGGACCACTCAAAAACAAAAGTCAACCGAGTCCGTTCTAAAATCAAGTTGGCTTTATTCAGGGATTCATGAGTCAAGCACCATCCCACCTGGCAAGTAGAAAGGAGGTCCAGGGCTTCCCTGGTGGCTCAGTGGTAAAGAGTCCACCTGCCAAGGCAGGAGACCTGGGTTCGACCCCTGATCTGGGAAGATCCCACTTGCCGTGGAGCAGCTGCATCTCAACTGTTGAGCCTGTGCCCTACAGCCCGGGAACCGCAACCTCTGAGCCCAGGCAGCATAGAGCCTGTCTGTGCTCTGCAACAAGAGAAGCCCCCACAATGAGAGGCTTGTGCACCGCAACTAGAGAGAGCCTGTGTGCACCCACGAAGACCAAGCACGGTCCCAAAGAAGTAAATATTTAGAAAGGAGTTCCAAAGAGTTGTACAAAATCGGAGACCTTCAAAGACTGAAGGGGCCAGGAACAAGGAGAGAGCTGATGAGGAATTCCTTGATGGTCCAGCGGTTGAGACTCGGCTCTTTCACTGCTGGGGCCTCTTCAATGAAAGAGCAGATGATGTCTATCAGGAAGAGTATGTCACTAGTGCTGACCAGGAAATTCCAGACTGACTGGTTTAGCATTCCAGATCTGAGAGAGGCAGAAGCTGCTGAGAGGTTAGGTATTAAAACCTCAGTTTGGTGTGGCTTAGCACTAGAGACTCCATTTTGGGCCTGACATTGATTTCTAAACAGGGTTAAGCCTCAGGAGTCAGGCTCTAACCTCTGCTCTGGTGTTCACTGGTTGGCTGGGGCATCACCCTCTGTCCCCTGGGGACCTGGGCATGCCCTCCTCTGAGGTTCTTCCAGCCCTGGCAGCCCGAGATTGCTACATTTATAGCACTTGATACCTGCCGAACCCTGGATCAGAGTCTCCTTTAATCCACACGACAGCCCTGCCCAGTGAGTATGAATCCCATGTCAGAGAGAGGGAAAGTGAAACTCAGAGAGGTGAGGTGACCTGTGTGTTGCCCCCAGGGCTGCTGGGCCCCATGGATCTTCGAAATGATCAGTTCACAGCTTTGCATCTCTCCTCAGTCATCAGTGTCCTCCAGTCAGGGTCTACCAAGCCAAGGGAGCTAGTGAGTCACCTGTCAGCTCAAATCTGGTTCTCGGATGGGCAGGTGGGACCAGTGAGCCTGGACACACACACATGGCTGCTACTGCGCTATTCAGACCTTGCTGTGTCCACAGGGACAAGCCTCTGAAAGGGTTCCATCACTGACAAACCCCGGAGGCCCTGTCTGCATACATCACCTCCTCCATGGTATAGGCACCCAAAGTCTGGTTCTGCACGTATGCCTCTTTCTGAGCACTGGGGAAGATCTCCAAATGCAGTGTGTGCTAAGTCACTTCAGTTGTGTCCGACTCTGTGTGACCCTGTGGACTGTAGCCCGCCAGGCTCCTCTGTCCATGGGGATTCTCCAGGCAAGAACACTGGAGTGGGTTGCCATGCCCTCCTCCAGGGGATCTTCCTAACCCAGGGATGGAACCCAGGTCTCTTGGGTCTCCTGCATGGGCAGCTGTGTTCTTTTACCACCTTGGAGGACCAGTGCCTGTCTGGGGCTTTTTGTTAAATCCCAGCTGTACCCCAAGCAGTGTGTAGGATCTTAGCTCCATGACCAGGGATGGAACCTATGCCCCCTGCAGTGGAAGCTCAGAGTATTAACCACTGGACCACCAGGGAAGTCCCCTCAAATGGGGCTTTTGGGGAGGTGCTGGAAATGTAATGTTACATTCTTAAATTTAACTTGTGTGATTTTGTGCATATTTGTTCTACTTGAAGTTTACTTAAATATCCGGAAGACTGCTTCACCTAACAGGTGCACTCCACAGAGTTCCTTGTCTACCAGTGGCTTCGCCCCATGCCCAGGGCTGCCCTCTGATCTTAGTATCTGACGTGAGCTTTCCCTCGGAATCTAGAGTCTCAGCAAACTGCCTCCTGCTCCCCTCTCCTTTGCCACTACCCCAGACCCTCTTCAGGCCAGCAGGTGGCCCCTGGCTTCCCTTTCCACCTCCCAATTCACACCCCTCCTGCAGCTCTCGGCCCCTCCCTAGCGAGCACCCAGCCCTGTCCTTCATTGACACACACCGCCATCAGCCCTTAGCTTCTACACCCGCACAGCAGAGCTGACCCCTGTCCACACACCACAGAAGGAGCCCCTGCTCTCGCCAGGATCCGGGAGGCGCTCCAGTGCTGGCCCGGCCAGGTGCTGCTGGGCCCACCTGCCTGATGCTGGAGTGACCTCAGACCAGCCCGGGTGCCCCCACGCCCTTTCACCCAGGGCCCCTTTGCTGTCTGCAGCCCAGCAGAACCCCCAGAGCTCACGTGCCCCCCCTGCTCACCACATCTGCCACTGGGCAACTTCCTGTCTTTCCCCTTCTGGGGACCCACGACTGACTTTTCAGGACTGACCAGAAGACTTCCTCAGGTTTGGCCTTCACATCTGCTGGGGCAAACATGTCCAGGACCTGGGCTGGGCACCCCCACCTCCAACCTGGGGTCCCAAAAAGGCCTCCTCTGTTAGGTGCTTCCCAGGTGGCTCAGTGGGTAAAGAATCTGCCTGCCAAGCAGGAAGACGTGGGTTCCATCCCTGGGTTGGGAAGATCCCCTGGAGAAGGAAATGGCAACCCACTCCAGTTTTCTTGCCTGGAGAATTCCAGGGACAGAGAAGCCTCACGGGATACAGTCTGTGGGGTTGCAAAGGGTCAGAAACCTCTTAGCCACGAAACAGCAAAGCTCTTCTTAGAGCCTGTGGCTCCACCTCGCCCCCTGGTGGCTGATCACAACAGCCTGGAGCCGTGAAGAAATGCAGGCTGCTGAATGGACCTCTTTTGTTTGGACACCATATGGCCTATGCTTTCTGGAAAACCCATCTAGGCACATGGATCCTCAGAGAACAAGACCAGTGGGATACAAAGCACAGCTAAACGGGGGCATGGCCCCCATGGTGGGCAGGGAAGGGCAGGGAAGGCTGATCACGAGGCCTCTCTCCTGGTCAACAGGAGGAAAATGACAATACCCCACTACAGGGAGGGGGCGCCTGGAACAAAGATGAGGGTGCCCTCTGCAGAGAAATCAACATCAAGAGTGACAGCAATAGTGTCTGGTACCAGCCAGAGTAAAAATCTGCTGAGGTGTTTTTTTTTTTTTTTTTTTGGCCTAACCCCAAAGCACGCGGGTTCTTAATTCCCTGACCAGGTATTGAACCCAAGCCCCCTGAAGTGGAAACGCAGAGTCTTACCCACTGGGCTGCCAGGGAATTCCCCACTGAGGCATTTCAGGCCACTAGACTCGCTAGTTGGAGAAGGCAATGGCATCCCACTCCAGTACTCTTGCCTGGAATATCTCATGGACGGAGGAGCCTGGTAGGCTGCAGTCCATGGGGTTGCTACGAATCGGACACGATTGAGCGACTTCACTTTCACTTTTCACTTTCATGCATTGGAGAAGGAAATGGCAACCCACTCCAGTGTTCTTGCCTTGAGAATCCAGGGACGGGGGAGCCTGGTGGGCTGCCGTCTATGAGGTCGCACAGAGTCGGACACGACTGAAGTGACTTAGCAGCAACAGACTCGCTAGTGATATGTCCTCCCCCTTTCCTGGGCTGTAATTGAATTCATCAACCAAGGGAGTAGCCTCAGGTGATGTCCATTAAGTCTGTCCAATTTAGCAAATAAAAATGCAGGACACCTGGTGAAATTTGAACCAGGTATACAACAAATACTTTTTAAAGAATGAATGATTCCCAGGTGGCGCCTGGTGGCAAAGAACCCGCCTCCCAGTGCAAGTAGACTAAGAGACATGGGTTCGATCCCTGGATTGGGAAGATCCCCTGGAGGAGGGCATGGCAACCCACTCCAGTGTTCTTGCCTGGAGAATCCCCGTGGACAGAGGAGCCTGGCAGACTACAGTCCACAGGGTCACAAAAATTTGGACACAACTGAAGTGAGTGAGCATGCACGCATACATGTGATGTGTAGAACATTTTTATACTAAAAAGGAGTTTATCTAAAATTTCAATTTCACCAGAGGTCTTGAATTTTGTCTGGCAACCCCATTTGTGAGGTATGAGAAGGGACGTGGTCAGCCTGGGCCGGTAAAGGGCCGTGAGGGAGCCGGGGAGAATCGCAGGTCTGCACCAGGCATAGGGCACAGGGAAGCAGCTATCTGAGCCTTGGGCTGGCTGGACCCTTTGGCTACCAAACCTCATACAGTTATCGCCTTCTTCTCAAAAGTCCACTTTCTGCCATTTCGCTTTTATGAAAGGCTTACATCAGTACTTGTTTTCACTAACCAAAAGAAATCTGAAGATGATTTTCACTGTTACTTGAAAAGAGGTGAAAATCTGGAGAAGGAAATGGCAACCCACTCCAGTATTCTTGCCTGGAAAAATCCATGGACAGAGGAGCCTGGCGGGCTGTGGTCCATGGGATTACATGACTGAGCATGTGTGCGTGAGGGTGGAGGGAGATGGGTTGGTAGCAATAAAGTGGTAGAACTGAAAAAAAAAAGAAAAAAAGAGAGGTGAAAATCGAAAACAGCATTGGGGAATTGTTTGGCAGCGAACAAACTGAACGCGATTGTAAAAGGCCTAAGGGAAGACGTCAGGAACTGGAGAAGCCCTTGACTGAGGTTTTCACTGTGATTGCCAGGGCTGCAATGATTAACAGGAAAATAGGACTAATTTTGAAACAGCATGTAGGTTTAGGGCGGCTTTGCACATTGACTGCCTACTGAGGGTTCTATGATAGGAAAATGCGTTAAGCTAAGCAGCCAAGCTTACTGTTCTATTCCCAGCCTTCCTCACCAGCCACACCAGCCATATCAGCGACATCAGGTACCGCAGACAGCGACCTTGACCTTTGACTTCAGGCAAGCAGACGTAGAAGACGCAGCTGTCAGAGACTTGCCTGCCCTGATGGATTCAGACGGTGGTGAGATGTCATTAGATGAACCTTTCCTCTCTGTCCTGCACCCCAGTCTCAGGTACCTTCCTCCTCTGCAACCACCAAGACTGACCCTAACCCACTGTCATCACCACCTCTTAGCCTCTTAGTCTATCTGTCGTACATTATTTCTGTTTGATAAACGCTGTGTGATTATCTTATGATTCCTGCCTTCCCTTTATGTTAGTGTCATTTTAGGTTTCATGTGTTATTTGGTATGATTTGGAAGATTATTTTGGGGGTCTGGGAACACTCAAAAGTGTTTCCATATAACTTAGTGGTAATCGCTTCTTCGCTTTATGCCCTTTCAACTTACAAAACTTTTCATGAGAACTCCCTACTTTCCGACAGTGGGGGAAACCTGTAATGTACACCCTGGTTTGATGCCCCCGGCCATGACTGACACCTGTCCAGATTTCCCTGCTTCAGAACCGTGGTCCTCATGCCTGGCTGCCCATTGGAATCCCATGGGAGCTTTAAAAATGTTCCAATACCTGTCTCATCCTCCGAGATTCTGATATTAAAGTCCTGGGATGGGACTCCAGGCCTAGGTGCCTTCCCCAGGGGATTCTCCTGTGCAGCCTGGGCTCAGAACCATTACTCAAAGTGCATGTTCTCCCAACAGCCTTTTGGTCATGACTTTGAAACCTGTTTGTCTTCCTGTGGGGAAAGAATGTGGGTCACCCCACACAGGTACCCAGCCCGCCGTGCGCACAGAGCAGGGGAGTTGCAAACCTCTGTAGCCCCAGCCATTCTTTCCAGTGGAGTCTGTGGCAGAGGGCGAGAGTGGAGACGGACCAAGGGCTGCCTGGCTGGAACTTATGGCCGTCCGCACGTGGGTTGGAAGAGAATTTCCAGACACAGAGTATTGCAGAAAGGAGTGAGTTTAGTAAGAACAAAGGGCAGAGATAACATGGGCACGAGAGCGCAGCAGGCCGACACCTTCTGACAGCCCGGGAGAGTTGACCGAAGGGAGAACAGAGTTTATGACTGGGAGACGCTGTTAGAACAGTGGGCATGCTCGAGGGCGAGATGATGTTTTTCGTGGGTTGTTGTTGCTGTCCAGTCACTTAAGTCGTGTCCAACTCTCTGAGACCCCCTGGACTGCAACACGCCAGGCTCCCCTGTCCTTCACTATCTCCAGGAGTTTGCTCACACTGATGTTCATTGAGTCGGTGATGCTATCTGACCATCTCCTCCTCTGTCGTCCCCTTCTCCTTTTGCCTTCAATCTTTCCCAGCATCAGGGTCTCTTGTGGGTTAGTAGACAATTTTTAAAGCCTCAAGACAAAGAAAATTCCTGCTGGAGAGCTGACATTAGGTGATTGGTTAGGGTGCTATAGGGTAAGCACTGGAGTGGACATTTTTGACTCGTCTGGGGTCAGGAAGCTGGCTGGTGATTATCGGGCGGCTTTTGGCAATGGTTACAAAAGGGTTCAGTCTGCTTTGGAGGTGACCGTGGTTCTGGACTCTGTTTCTGTGGCCTTGGGGCAGGACTCCACAGAACTGCTAGGAATATGTGAGGTTCCCCAGAGGATCCTGCTAGAATAATGGGGGGCATGATGAGGGCCCCCACAGGGACCCTGGAGTGAAATGGAATTCCCGCAGAGGCCTAGACCCACAGTTCAGCCCCCTGGGCCCTTGGAAAGCCCACCCCACACGCCTTCCCTCCCTGGTCATGACACTTATCTCTTGTGCCTGTTCCACTGCCCGTGGCTGTTCAGAGGCCTTCTGAGGAGGAGAAAAGGCCACCTACCTGTGAGGCAGTCACAGCTGACACCACTATCACGCCAGTGTAGAGATGAGAGGACAAGGCTGGGTACGGGATGCAAAGTCAACGCCATCAGATGTGTCCAATGGGGACTCTGGCTCAGGGGCTGCGTCCCAGGCCCCTAATGATGGGGTTCTACTCTCTATGGCACGGACTCCCTCAAGCACCAGCCCCCTTGAGAAGGTCCCAAGACCACGGCTCCCCCAGCTCTGACTCAGCTCACCTCTCGCCTCTTCTCCCCAGCTGCTCCCCTTTAGGGGTCCCATTGTCACCTATTCCACCAGATCTCCTCTGGGCGCCCCCAGTCTACACAGCAGGGCTGCACACATCTGGGTACCAGCTGTGGCTGCCGGTCAGGTCTCTCCCACAGGCTCTGTGGTCCCAGGCAGATCCTGGGCAGTGGTGGGCTCCTGCTCCAGAACATTCTATGACAGTGGAACCAGGTTGTCCAGGCCACACGGAGAACCCCAGAGGACCATGGGACCTGACTGCCCACCTGACCCAGCTGAGCCCGCACCGCGCTAACGCTCTGGAGCAGTGAGATGACCAGACAGACTTGGCTGTCCTCACGAAGGAGAGGACATTGGAGTGTCAGTATGGGAAGGGCGTTCTGAGGGGCTGCATGTCCCCACAGGGAAAGTGGGGGCTGAGCTGGGGGATGTTCTCTCGGGGCCGAGGGTGGGCAAGATGAGCCAATAACCAGAAGAAAGGTGAGGAGACGAGCAGATCCAGAATCGGGAGCATCACAGAACCCAAGGAGAAGTGGCCAGTCGCATCTCCTGCAGCCAAGAGTGCAGAGAAGAGCTCAGCTTCGCCCTGATGGCCGCTGGGAGTCCTTCCAGGACTGCTGGGGGCGGGTAGGGGCCAGAGGCCCCAGGGCTCCTCCGGGGGACAAAGCAGAGGGAGCAACAGGGCAGAGGACATCGGTGAAAGGTATACTGACCCACCAGCGTGGCCGAGGCCTGGAGGAGTCTCCCCCACCCCACCCCCTGCACCCTGCCTCCAGCACAGAGCTGGCAGTAGCTCAGGGCGCCTAGAAGGCCTGGCACAGGGTGGCTGACCATTGATCTGGGCAAGGGCTGCGTTGGTGTCAGGGTCCCAGGGAGCTTCTCAAACGGGGCCCACCTGCTCCCTCTCTTCCGTGTGACAGCTGCAAGGTTCCCACTGCTGATTCCTTAATCCCCGGATGAGAGGGAACAGCCAAACTCCTGATTCATGCTCCAGGGTCACCTCCATGCTGGGACCCCACCCCTCACTCCACCTCTTCTCTGCTTTCTCTCCGTGACCTTGACCACCGCCTGCCAGCACATCCCACAGCTATGAGTTAGGCCAAATGAAGTCACCCTTGTGTGACCCTTCTTGACCCTAAGAGTCAGCAGTCTATTGATCAGTTCCTCCTCAGGCTGTGGGCTTGTTCAGTGTCTGTCCCTCCCAACGTGCACCACCCGGAGCAGGCTGCCTGTCCTGCTTACCGCCCTGGGCATGCACACAGTAGGTGCTCAATGTTTGCAGAAAGGGTGGGAGGGAGGAGTCCAGCTGTGTTCTGGCAGCTCCAGCAGCACCTCCCCCTGCCCCGAGGCTCTCAGCTTTAGGGTCCCCACCCTGGGAGGGGATGACACATAGGATGACTCGGGTCCCAGAGTTCAAGCCTGGATATGCCCAGTCCTCCCCGCAGGCTTCCAATTGGACCTGGAAGTGACCCTGTGTCCTCCCCACCCACCCTGCTCATCATCAGGCTACCCCAGGTCTACCCCTGGCCCTCACCTGCCTACCCTTCACCAGCTGCTTCCTCGAGAAGAGTTTCCCTGGTGGCTTAGAGGGTAAAGCGTCCGCCTGCAATGTGGGAGACCCAGGTTCAATCCCTGAGTCAGGAAGATCCCCTGGAGAAGGAAATGGCAACCCACTCCAGTACTCTTGCCTGGGAAATCCCATGGACGGAGGAGCCTGGAAGGCTGCAGTCCATGGGGTTGCAAAGAGTCGGACATGACTAAACGACTTCACTCTCACTTTCTGCGAGAAGTACGAGCTGGACCTACACTGACCACCTGCCCAGTGGGGCCAGCACGGCTGCTCCCACCCAGCGCGGAGGACACAGGGACTGTGTCTGGACGGGGTTGTCGACCTGCACAGCACCCCCGCACACACCCCAGAGACCCCATGGGGCCGGCCATGCTCCCAGTAGCTCCCTCCCCCAGGAGAGGCTGAGTCTGAGGGGAGACGCTCCTGAAGGGGGGCTCCTTGGGAGACCGAGGCCCCCCTTCCTCAGGTCCGGGCTGGGGGACACTCGAAGCTGTGCGTCTCTGCAGCTCGGGGCCCAGGCCCTGACAGCCCGGCCATCAGGACCACCTCCTGGGGGTGGGCTCCTTTCTTCCAGGGTCCTGGGCTGTTGCTCGGCCCCCACCTCCGGCTCTGCTGGTACGGTCCCCTCCCCACTACGGTGAGTGCGCCCCTCCTGGGGACGAGGCTGGGGTTCCCGCCGCTTTCTCAGCCCTGCCTGGTCACGGCCCCCTGCCTCTTGCCCCTCCCCATAGGAGAGTCAGGGTCCGCTGGGTGGAGGGGAGGCCTGGCCGGGCAGAAGCAGTGCTGGGGTGGGGGTGCAGCACTCGGTCATTCACTACGCCTCCCTGTTGCAGCCTGGGGGAGCAGAGACCAGAACCTGCCCTGGGACTCGAGGGTGCGGCACACTGCACCCCCATGATTGTCCCAGGAAGCATGCCCAGCAGACATTCTTGGGGCGGCACGTGCTCTCTGCCCCGCTTCACTGCCTACCCCAGCGTCCGTCCCCACGGAAACAAACAAGATATTCCTGATCAACAGCAGAGCCTTAACTTTACTCCCTCTTTACAGGGAGCTAATCCAACTCCCCCGTATAGCTATTCCCTAATGATCTCATGTGACTTTTGCCAATAGAAGTACGGGCTGCAAGGAGGCGATTTGTCTTCCTGCTATGGAGAGCAGGAGGGCCCCCTGACTCCCCCCTGGCCAAACTATATGTGTCTGTCCTTTCAGTACGCGCTCACCCCCGTTTCAGGTCTGTCTCACCCATTGTGCTGGACGCGGCACCTTCCCTCAATCCTTCACCCCCCCACCTGATGGGATGGAAGTTACTGTGGGCAGAGGACCCGGGGCACCTGGGGTGTGGGGGAGCTGAGAGGTGGCCCCTGCCCTTCCCTGCTCCTGGCTGCCCCCACTCCAGGGATGAGGACCAGAAGGGATAGCCCTGGGTCTGGGGGGATAGGGGCTCCTTTGGTGAGGACGCAGAAGCAAGGCTGCAGGGTGCCTCCCACTGTCCCCAGTTCACGAACCCAGCACGTGTGGGCGCAGTTTGGATGCAGGGGGTCTGCAGGGCCTGGCATGGACAGAGAAGAACACGGAAGTACTGTGCCCCAGGAGGGCACCCGGGCTGGGAGCAGCCGCCCCGCCTTCTCTTTATTTCACCCATTCCCCCTGCTCCACCATCCGCTGGGAATCACCATCTCCCTTCAGACCAAGCGAAGCAGGGGGACGGCAGGGCAGAGAAGGGGACCGACCGGGGATTGGGTAGGAGCCCCTGACCATGGGCTCCCCGGGGGGTCAGCGGTCACTGTTCCGGCGCAGGGCGGCGTGGCCCCGCAGGGAGCAGTGCATCTCCGTGAAGGTCAGCGAGCCCACGACGATGGCACATGGGCCCGCGGGATGGAAGCCGAACTTCTGGTAGAAGGGCACCAGCGCGTCCTCGCACATGAGCACGGCCCGGCGCACAGCCGGCTGGCCGCCCACGTGGTGCAGGTAGCGCCAGAGCAGGACGGAGCCCTTGCCCTGCCGCCGGAAGGTGCGGTGCACGGCCAGCACGTGCAGGTGGGCGGTGCGCCCCCCGGGCCTGTGCAGCGTCAGTGACTCCTGGGGCGAGAGACGGACACGAGTCAGGGTCACCTCTGTGCACCCCAACACCACCCGCGCTGGGCCAGGAGCAGCCGCCCCCGAGAGTCTCCAATCAGGCCCCCTTCTACCCAGATTAGGAGCTATGACCCCAGCCCCTTTGTGGCCCCTTTCATGAGGGTCTTGAGGCCCTGAAGGACTGGGCTGTCTTGCCAGGAGAGGACCCACCGTGAGCTCCTGTGTTGGATCTGGAGGAAGACATCCCAGCCTCCCGCTCCTCCCCCACCTTCTGCCTCCATGGGAAGTGGTGGCCTCTTTTCCTGAGGCCTTCCCGGGACAGGGCAGGTCACCCCATCCTCACCTGAGTAAGTCTCTCCTCATCCCACAGGGAGCCGATGATGAAGGCCACGAGGCGGCCCTCCACGAACCAGCCCAGGGACAGCTCGGGACACAGGGTCAGGAAGTGCCGGACCTCACCCAGATTCAGGGGGCAGTTGCCGGAGACAGAGACGAAAGCTGCATCAGGAAGCACGAGTGGGTGACCCCCCCGTCCACTGAGCATCTTCTCAGATGCTGGGTGGGCTCCCCGGGTCCCCAAGCCTCCCCTGGGAAGCATAGGATTCAGGGCTGCTCTTCCTCCCACTCGCCTGAAACACACATGTGCTCCTGCACACGCACAGAAACACACCATCAGATACTCTGGGGGCCCGTCCGCCAAGGACAGGGGACTCCAGGGTCTTCTCCCCAAGGGCAACGGCGGCAGAGTTCAGCAGAGTCCCAGACCCTGGGGGGCCGGGGGTGCTGCTCACCCTCTCGCTCAATCTCAAACACGCCGGCAGCGTCCTCTGGGGTGAGGCAGCGAAACTCGTTGGCGGGGAGTGTGTGGCGCCGCTGGCGGCCTGGGGACCCTGGGATGCCAGACGTCAGGTACAGAGCCGAGGGCTTCAGGCAATGGACGCTCAGCATGGACATCCTGGATGCGGCTGCCACCCAGGGGGTCCCCAGCTTCAGAAGTGGCCCCTGTGACGAGGAGGGTCCCTCCACACCTGTTGGAGAGGGGTGATGGTCAGGGGGCTGGTCCTCATCTCCCAAGGGGCCATCCAGGGCGATGACGCATCTTGCCTGTCTTGTAGGGGACCTGGAGGGGGGAGTCTGGGCGCTAGGGCATCAATTCCTCCTGCCCTGTGCCTGCTCACAGGCTGCCTGGGCCCCTTTCTCACTCCCTGACCCCCTGTTGATACGCAGTTCTTAGGGGCGGCCGTCCCTCCCTTACAACGCCCAGGAGCTGCATGTTGCCCTGCCTGCCCTCTGCCTCCTTCTCTGCCCCCATCTCCAAGCCCCAGGCAGGGGACTCCTGCTCTCAAATTCTGGGAGCCCAGGGTCCAGGGTTCCACTTACCAGGACTCCTGTGTTGCAGAAGCTGTAATGTTCCCCCCTCAGAGCCACCACTCCGGGGGCTGTCCACAGCCTCAGAACCAGAAAAATCCAGACACTTGTGATGTTGATCTCAGAGATTTCTAATCCCCTGCCTGCCCCACCCCCACGTTGCAGGCAGATGCAGCCAGCAGGGCTCTGCCCCCCCACCCCACCGAGCCGAGCCCTGTCCCTGCGGGCTGAGGCTGAAACCTCAGATGGCACGTGGATGTGGAGGATTACAGTGGCTGGCTGAGGCCCCAGGGTGTGGGGGGATGAGCACGGGGCTAAGCCTCGTGGGTCCAGTCTAATCCGTGTCCTGGCGCCAGCTGACTGGCACAGGCATTCACGCTCTGTCCCCTGGGCAAGCCGGTTTCTGAGGGTCCTCCCAGCTCTGGCAGCCCGAGCGTGCCATCATTTAGAGGACTTGCTCAGTGGTTAATCAGAACTGCAGAACCAGAGGCAAGAGGACAAGGCTGGGTATGGGATGCAAAGTCAACATCATCAGATGTCTCCATGTGGGGACACTGGCTCGGGGGCTGCGTCCCAGGCCCCTGATGATGGGGTTCTAGTCTCTATGGCACGGACTCCCTCCAGCACCAGCCCCCTTGACAGGGTCCTGCAATCACGGCTCCCCCGTCTCTGACTCAGCTCACCTCTCGCTTCTTCTCCCTAATTGCTCCCCTTTAGGGGTCCCATTGTCACCTATTCCACCAGGTCTCCTTTGGGGCCTCCCAGCCTACAAGACAGGGCTACACGCGTCTGGTACCAGCTGTGGCTGCCCTCCAGGTCTCTCCCACAGGCTCTGTGGTCCCAGGCAGATCCTTGGCAGTGGTGGGCTCCTGCTCCAGAACATTCTATGACGGTGGAACCAGGATGTCAAGGGCACGTGGAGAACCCCAGAGGGCCATGGGACCTGACTGCCCACCTGCCCAGCAGAGCCTCCCTCTGAGCCAGCTGAGCCCCCACCCCACTAATGCTCTGTAGCAGTGAGATGACCAGAACAGACAGCTGTCCACACGACGGAGTGGACATCGGAGTCTCAGTATAGGAAAGACATTCTGAGGGGCTGTGTGTCCCCAAAGGGATGCTGGGACTGAGCTGGGGGATGTTCTCTCTGGGTGGAGTTGGGGGAGGGGCGCAGGATGAGCCATTAACAGGAAGAAAGGTGAGGAGACAGCAGACCCCAGATCAGGACACATCCCAGAACCCAAGTACTGGACAATCAGCAGCATCTCCTGCAGCCAAGCATGAAGACAGGAGCTCAGATTCTGCTAACAAGGACACCCCCAATGACCTTGACGAGTCCTTCCAGGAGAGAGGGGTGGAGGAGGGTGGGGACAGAGGCAGAGGCAGCCGCGGGGCAGAGGGCACTGGCGAAAGATATAATGACCCGCCGGCACGGCCAGGGCCTGAAGCCTCCCCTCACCCAGTCCCCCCCCACCCCCAGCAGAGAGCCTACCGCAGCTCAGCTGCACCTGGAGGGCCTGGCTCAGGGTGGGCCGCACCTGCTCCCCGCCACCGTGTGACTGCTGCCCGGTTCCCACTGCAGGACCCCGGGGAATCACCCGGGGGCGACCAAAAGGTGGGACCCATGACAAACTCCAGTGATGCCTCTGAGACACCAGTGTTCCCACCAGAGCAACTGAAAGGCCCAGACAGGCAAGGAAGACAGCGCTCAGTTCAGGCACTGGTGAAACTTTAAGAGTTGCATTTCTTGGTGGTTTTGAGGGTGGCACCCTTCTCTCATTCTTCCCCTGCACTTAAGATCTGCCCTGCACGGCGGGCACGGAGCACATTTTGCCTAATCACATTTACCTTGCCAGCCTTCCCAGGTGGCGCCGTGGTAAAGAATCCGCCTGCCGATGTAGGAGAGGCGGGTTCGATCCCTGGGTCAGGAAGATCCCCTGGAGGAGGAAATGGCTACCCATGGCAATCTTCTTGCCTGGAGAATCCCATGAACAGAGAAGCCTGGCGGGCTACAGCCCATGGGGTTGTAAAGGGTCGGGCACGACTGAGTGACTAAGCAAAAATTGACGTTTCCCACCTTAATCTGTCACTAGCAGGTTCTCCAGGGGATGGAGACCAAGATGGAGAATTGCGTGCAGGAGGTTCACTGGGCAAGCTCCCAGCAGCTTATAAACCCCTGGAAAACAGAGATTGCCCTGAATGTGTGGCAGCGAGAGATACATAGACTAGGATTCTATCAGCTAGGTGTTGATTCTTCTGCTGGTGAGGATGACACTTAGCTCGACTTCCTGTGGATTTCTTTTGAAGCCTCCTTTGGATAGATAGGCTGAATGTGGGCCTGTCCTTCTTTAGGGTTTTCAGTATCTGCCATGGCACACAGTTTCCTCAGGAACCTTCCAGACCTTTCTGGAATGGAGGTGTCAAAAGCAGAGAGAGATCGCCACCTCCTGGAGAAAGAAGGGACCTACAGCTCCCCAAGGATCTGGAGCCCAGCTGGCCAACAGAAAGAGCCTGGGAGCCCGGGCCCCATAGGTGATTTTCAGTTTTCTAGTAAACACATGAGAAGATGCCAAAAGGAACAGGTTAACTCGATTTTAGTAAGATATTGTAGTTAACCCAGTAGATAGAAAGTATGGTCGACAGTAACCAATATAAAATTATTACACATATTTCATATTCTGTTTTTTTCCTTTTTATACTGTTTGTATCTTGATGCAATAAAATATCCTGAATTATAAAAAAAGAGTACAAAGAGTACAAAGAGTAAAAAGAGTACGGTGTGGTATGGTGTGGTACGGTGCCAATTATATGTGAATCTATATTTGAGGACCCTTTTGTTTTAAAAAAAATTTATTGTTTCTATATTATATGATTATATATTATAGAACAAATACAAAATACAGATGAAGGATGACAAAAAGGTCGTGTGTATTTTACATTTACAGCACATGTCAGTTCAGACCAGCCAATTTTTAAATGATGCCTAAATAACTTTATTTATTTATAAAATATTTATTTATTTGGCTTCTCCAAGTTTTAGCTGCAGCATGGAGACTCTTAGTTGTGGCATGTGGGATCTAGTTCCCTGGACCAGGGATTAAGCCCAGGTCACCTGAATTGGGGGCACCAAGTCTTAGACGCTGGACCACCAGGGAAGCCCAAGATCAGCCCCATTTCAAGTGCTCAAGAGCCACATGTGCTTAGGGGCTACTGCAGAGGGCAGCCCAGATCTAGAGACTAAAGTTTAATGAGACAGCAAAATCTTGGGGAAGGGGCAGCACATATGTATGTGTGTACATGTGGGTATACACGTGCATATGTATGTGTGTGTGTGTAGGGTGAGTGTGCCTGAGTGGGGTGTATGTCTAGGAAAAATGGAGAACTGGGGACTTGAGCAAAGACAGAGGTGTCCAGTGACCTGCTGGCATATTCGGGGCCTTTGAGAGAGGTTGGCTTGTTTTGTTATCATTCAACATAGATAATTTTTTTTAATTGAAGTATAGTTGATTTACAATGTTATGCTCATTTCCACTGCACAGCAAACTGATTCAGTTATACATAGATATACATTCTTTTTCATATTCTTTTCCATTATGGTTTATTATAGGGTATTGAATATAGTTCCCTAGGCTATACAATAGGACTGTTTTTTATCCATTCTATATGTAGGAGTTTGCACCTGCTGACCCCAAACTCCCAATCCATCCTCCTGCCCCTCAGCAACCACAAGCCTGTTCATTCTCTATGTCTGTGAGTTTGTTTCGTAACAAAACTCCTTTGAGCACCTACTACAAATCAGATCTGTGCTAGATGCTGGAATACAAAGGTACAAAGAAGACACAGTCCCACAGGAGAGACAGGCATGCAAACAAATGGTCCTAATAGAGTGAAATAAATGCAATCAGGCAAGTATAACTAGGTAAGTGGAGGAATAAGTGGGCACAAGGGGGCCCTTAGAAGACGTCATAAGATGAAAAGGAGTTCTTTACGCAAAACCATGGGCTGAAGTAGAGGAATAAAAAATGACAAGCAAAAGCACAGAGGCACCGGAAAGGCAGGATAGTGGTGTGAGCAGCTGAGGCTGCAGCATAGAGGGTGTGTACTGGGTGCAGAGGTGGAAGTCATGATGGGAGGCAGCTGGGAGGAATTAATGAAGGAATTCATGAAGGGCCCCGAGTACCACGCCCTGATGGACCATGGAAAGCCACTCGAAGACACTAAGCTGAGAAGTCAGATGGTAGGGTTTACATGTCAGTCGGTGGTGAGGGGGGAGATGAACTAATAGCAGCAGCTAACGTTGATCAGGCTCCTACAGAGTCCAGGCACGGGCAAAGCATCTCCAATTCTTCATGTCAGTTAAATTCTAACAGCCTTATCTAGTAGGTATTGCTATCATTCCCAAATGAAACCAAAGCTCAGAGAAGTAAAATGAGTTGTCCAAGGTCGCATAGTGAGTCAGCAGCAACACAAGCTTCAAACCCAAGTTCATTTAACTCCAGAACCTCAGCCTTAACCACTGCACCATACCATCACCCCAGCCCCATCCGACCCATCCTGTGAAGCAGCCAGGGGCTATTTGCGTGTGAAAAGGGAGGGCAGAGGGACAATGTTCTGGGCTTAGCTGACTTAGGGAGCTCCATATCAATGGTTGACCCTCAGGTGGCCAACTTGGTACCCAGGTAAGTGTCCCTGCCATTAACCTGGATGAAGACTCCGGGAGAAGGAAGGGGTTTTAGGGAGAAGATGCCACTTTGCACCCATGGCTGGTCATCCAGGAAGCGCCCATGCTTTGGTGGTGGGGCGTTGGTGGTGAAGAGCATGGCACGGTTAAGCCACAGCAGCCCTGTTCCTGTTCTGCAAGCTGGCAGATCTTCTGTCCTCAGGCCCTGAATCCTCAGGAAGGAGGGACGCAGGATGAGCCTGCCAATCCTGGGCTCTCACTCACAGCTCACCCTTTCCACTGTCGCCCCCAGCACAAAGGGTTTTACCCAGTGGACTGCAACCCATCCTCATGGTCAGGAGTGAGAATGACGAAAGACCAGCTGCTCCGGGTCTTCATTCTGATTGTACTGCAGGGTGACCTTGGGCATGTTCCGCAGTTAGTTCACCCAGGGTATCAAAGCAAGAAGGCTTGAGGCTCCAGGAACAAGAAGAGCCTTTAAAGATTTATTTTTAAGATGGTACTGATGAACCTCTGGAGGAGGAAATGGCAACCCGCTCCAGTATTCCTGCTGGGAGAATTTCATGGACGGAGGAGCCTGACAGGCTATAGTCCATAGGGTCACAGAATCGGACACGACTGAGTGACTAACACATACACACACCCCAATCTGCAGGGCAGCAATGGAGACGCAGACATAGAGAACAGACTTGTGGATACAGCAGGGGAAGGAGAGGATGGGGACGAATGGAGAAAGTAACAGGAAACATAAACACTACCAAATGTAAAACAGACAGCCAGTGGGAATTTGCTGTGACACAGGGAACTCAAACCAGGGCTCTGTGACAACGTAGAGCGGTGGGATGGGGCGGGAGATAGGAAGGAGACCCAGGAGGGAAGGGACATATGAATACTTATGGCTGATGCATGTTGATGTATGGCAGAAACCAACACAATATTGCAAATCAATTATCCTTCAATTAAAAATAAATTTAAAAAAACCTTTTTTGACTGCACGGGGTCTTTGTTGCAGCACGTAGGCTTAGTTGCCCTGCAGGGTGTCAGATCTTACTTCCCCAAATAGGGATCAAACCCACATCCCTTGTACTGGAAAGCAAATACTTAACCACTGGGCCACCAGAGAAGTGTGAAGAGCCTAAGATTCTACAGCAAGCCACTGGTGGACCTCAAAGGCATTTCTCCAACCAGCCACTGATGGTGTGGGAGGGGTCCCCAGGGCCACACCCTTCCTGCCCCGCCTTTCCCAACCAAAGACCCCAGTGCTGCAGGCAGCCTAGAGCTCCCAAACACTCACTGCAAGGTGGGAGGGCCCTCTCTGGGCCCATCTGGATTTCCTCCTACGAGGAGGTTTGGAGAGGTCAGGCAGGGTAGGGCTCCGGCAGGGGGCAGCGTGGGGCTCACGCTCACTTGAAGGTTTCTGGAGAGGCGGCCATGGCCGGTTAAGACAGGGAAAGACACAGCCTGCTTCACAGGGATTTGTTCACTGGGCTGCCAGGCCCATTGCCTCCTGCACCCAGCCAGCCCCTTAGCAAGGGGAGTGGCCAGGCTGGCTAAGTTTCCAGCAGCACATTCGTAAATTAGCAAAATTCTCCTGAGAATTATCTCTATTCTCCATGAAGGGCTAAGTATTGGGGTTACGAGAGAATGGGGATTCTCTGCTGGGGAATACAGGTCTGTTTTATTTTATGTTTTTCCCCATTCAACAATAATGAAAATAAAAATCAGGCAGTCACTTCCATCCAGGATCATCCCCACTGCTGCTGCTGCTAAGTCACTTCAGTCATGTCCGACTCTGTGCAACCCCATAGACGGCAGCCCACCGGGCTCCCCCGTCCCTGGGATTCTCCAGGCAAGAACACTTGAGTGGGTTGCCATTTCCTTCTCCAATGCATGAAAGTGAAAAGTGAAAGCAAAGTCGCTCAGTTGTGTCTGACTCTTAGTGACCCCATGGACTGCGGCCTACCAGACTCCTCCATCCATGGGATTTTCCAGGCCAGAGTACTAGAGTAGGGTGTCATTGCCTTCTCCCCCTACTAGCCAGCCTGGAAGTGCAAGAGACTATGGCTGGGGGCTTGGGGTTTGGGAAGGAGTCAAGTCTCACACCTTGTTCGGAGCATCTCAGGGCTGAGTGAGGTCACTGAAGGTCACTAGGAGGTGGGGAGGGATGTACTGAGCTTCTCTTTGGAAAAGGGCTCAGATGCAGCTCAAACTGCGGGCGATAGATAGGGCTTTGAGATAGCACAGGCAGGCGGGGGCCAGAGAGGGCTGCTCTCCCCACCCCAGCTTCAACTCCTCAGGCATATGGAGGAGAGGATGGGAAACTGGCCCGATGGAAGTTTGGAACCTCACACCTTTGATATACCCACCAAGATGGTACCATTAATGAGTGCCAGTGCTTACTAGGCACCAGGTTACACATATAAGTGCAAGGATCCACCAGCTTGAAACAGGTTGAGCAAGGGAGGGATCAGCATTTGAAATCAAGGGCTCTTGCCTACAACCTAGCATGTTCCTGGTAGTGGTGGGGGAGAGGGGACAGCACAGTCTGGGGTGGTGCTTCACAAAGTGGGGCTGATACTTCCTCCCTCACAGGTTAAATCTATGTAAAGATGGGTAATCTATGTAAAACACTTATCATAGTACCTGGCATTAAGTTACAGCTCAATACATGGTAGCTATTATTAGCCATTATTATAAGAAGCTGCAGAATAAACATGGCACGTCTTCCTGGAGTGCTAATTTTACTCAACGATTAGGGAGGAAAGGACATTCTTATTATATTAAAACAAACACTGGCATAAGCTGGAGTAGAGTGCAAAACTCACTTAGATTTTTGACATCAAACAAAGATCTGCCCTGCCCCTTCTAAGGTCTTGCTCACCCCCCATCCCTTGATGGATACAGAGACCCTGAAGGAATTCCCTGGCAGTTAGGACTCTGAGCTTTCACTGCTGAGAGCCAATGTTCAATCCCTGGCTGAGGAACTAACATTCCACAAGCCTGGTGACCTGGCCAAAAAAAAGACAAGACCCTTAACTTGAGTCAGGAAACCTGGGTTCCAACCTGACTCTACCAGTTACTACCTTATTATCTTAAGGCACTGAATTCCTTGGGCCCTGTTTCTCACTGGTAAAACAGAGTTAATTACACCTGTATCCAGAATTGTGATAACAAATAAGATCATATGAATGTGTCTGCCACAGTGCGGGTCAATAATAGGTTATCAACAAATGTTAGGTGATCAGGGGCCAAGGAGACAGAGCTAAAGGGACATGGTAGATGGAACAGAAGCTACTATGTCACTGCTACTAAGCCTCCCAAGTCTTTATGGGGAAAGGAGTAGGGAACTGTGTCCTTAACAGCAATAATTCCAGATGGATATTCTGCACTGTGGTCTGGGATAGGAAGGCCATGATATGGGAATTAAGCTTTGTCTCTCCATCATATCCTCATTTCCCCTTAAGTCTTTTTTCCCTATACCTTAGTATGTGAGTTTTCCAAGATGTACATCCAGAGACATCCATCCCACGCCCAGTATTATATCCATACTCTGTAAGTACTTAACTCAGGGCATCTCAAGTACTCAGGTTGCCACTGCACTTCTTGTGTGCTCTTTTTTTTTTTAATAAAAAAAAAATGTTTTTCCTTTCATGAATGCTCATAACTTTCCCATGAGTGTAGTTCTATATCCTCGGTAGCCTATAAACTACCCAATGCCTTTTTTGAAGAACCTAATACTGAAATACTGACTCATCTTGCTAATTTACCACTGATGGTCTTGCAGAAAATTGTGAAAAAAAATGATTTTAACTGAGAAAGGTGAGGGCCATATCTTTAGTATTATCTTGAGTATTGAGAATAATACAGATAATAATCTGTCCTCTGAGAATGTATCTAAATCTTTTGGAAGTTACTTAGGAGAGACACATCAGTATAATTACTTTTTTTATAATTACTTTTAATATTTTAAAATGGCAATCTGGAGCAGATTGTAAGTCTAAGAATTCTGCCAGTCTAGAATGCTAGTCTAGGCAGGGGGTTTGAAATATTATAATAATGTAATACTTAAAAAATTCCTTTATTGGGGAACTACACGCCAGGCACTGTTCTATTTCACTTAATCCTCTCAACTGCCAGATGACAGAGGTACTGCTATTACCTCCCCAATTTTACAGATGAGAAAATTAAGGTGAAAAGAAGTTTATCAGCTTGCCAACTTTATAAGGTTAGTAAGTGTCTATGCCCAAAATTGGAATCGATGGCTTACACTCTTAATTACCCCTCTCCTTCTTGCCACGCATAAGCCTCAAGGAGCTTTGAAGTCATCTAAATGAGTTTAAAGCCAAATCACAGAGGCCACTAACACTTGCTTTTGTTTCCGATCTTTCTCTGGGACTCCTTCACCGATTCCTTGACCAGTCCCTAAGGGGTCATGACCTTCCAGGCTTTGCAAGGAATTCCCTAATGCAGTACTCTAGATACACTCTATATTTACCCTTGATTACAAGCTGCCTTGGAGTTGCTTTTAAGCTATTTAATGTGTGTATGTTTCGTCTTCCCAACTAGATTGTAAACACCTAGAGGACAGAGGCTGTATCTTGTTCTTTCTGTATCCCTCCCAGTGCCTAGAACTAGACTGGAGACGTCCAGGGAGCTCGTTAAGTGTTGCGGACGGTCTCCGGACCATCCTCCGTCCCACCTCGAACCCTCCCCTCTTCCTCGGTGAGCACTCCACTTCCCGCTCCTGGGTCCCCACCCCTGCCTCCTCTCTCCGTCCTTTTACTCCTTCGGGCCCCGCCCCGCCCTCGTGCAGGCCATCCTTTCTCACCCCGCCCCTCGCCTGCGGCAGAATCTCCAGCGTCCCCTAGCGACCAGGCAGTAGCCCCTAGCAACCGCATCACTGTTCCCTGACGACGGCGGCACGCAGGCCACGTCAGCGCGCCGTGGCCTCGCCCCCCGGCGCCGGCAGGCCCCGCCTCCCCGTGCCTTTTTCGCCGCCGCTGCCGCCGCCGCCGCTGCCGCCGCCCGAGACTCGCGCAGCGCAGTTATGGCGGATCCCGCAGCGTCCGCGCCCGCAGCCCCGGCTCCCGCCCAGGTCCCGGACGCGCCCCCGAGCCCGGACGCAACCCCCGCCCCGGCCCCGGCGCCGGCACCCGCCGCGGACTCGGGCTCCGGGCCATCCTCGGACTCCGGCCCCGAAGCCGGCTCGCAGCGGCTGCTCTTCTCCCACGACCTGGTGTCGGGCCGTTACCGCGGCTCGGTGCACTTCGGGCTGGTGCGCCTCATCCACGGCGAGGACTCGGACTCGGAGGGCGAGGAGGAGGGCCGTGGGAGCTCGGGCTGCTCGGAGGCGGGGGGCGCGGGCCACGAGGAGGGCCGGGCCAGCCCGCTGCGCCGCGGCTACGTGCGCGTCCAGTGGTACCCGGAGGGCGTCAAGCAGCACGTGAAGGAGACCAAGGTGCGGCGGGCCGGCGGGCGGGGGCCGGGCCGGGGGGCCGGCGGGGGACCGAGTCGGCCGCTCGAGCCCTGGGCCGGGAGGGGAGGCGTTCAGGGCGCTGCCGGGTAGTGGTGCCACACTGCAGTGGGGCCGAGGTGGGAGGACAAGCCTCCGCGGCGGGGACGCTCCGGTGCAAAGTCATTGCACCAGCCCTGGGCCACCGGGCCCCGGGCTTCCCCCACGCGAAAGACTGGCAAGCCCGTGCCAGGCTGCTGCGGTGTCGGCCTCAAGATCCTGTTTGTGAACCCAGTCCGGTGGGGGAACTCTTGGGGCAGGCACGCTCTCGGCTTTACACCAGTGCGGCGTTCTGCTGACCCCCGAGCAGCTACCTACTGCATTGTGCATCCAGAAAGGAAGGCCGTGCCGGTCCGTGCAGGGAGGGGTTGTGGGCATTCCAAAACAAAAGATAGAGGTGAAAATCTCGGCCGACATGAAACCCCAGGAAGTTCACTGGATTGCAGAATGCGTTATTATGGGTGAAGAAAACCAGCCCCTTTGTGTTTTAGCTTGTTACCTGGTTTTAACTGCTGCGGGGAACTTTGAGTAAAATCATTAACAATCGGAGTCCTGATATTAATAGCACTGGGGGTGCAGGGAGGGATGTGGCAGCTGCTGATTGGAATTGATGACTCTCTTAAGTACAGTTGGACTTCTTGGGAAAAAAAAATACTATAGAACCCTGGATGGAGGGGAGCCACCCATTTGGGAACCTGAAAGATTTGTCTTACCTGAGGCCATTAAGCACATAGCAGACTCCCCCGTTCATCATCATAAAACTTAAACCCTGAACCAGGGTTGGTTTGGTGACTTTTCACGTCTTGTTTTCCCCGAGTGTGAACTCCTATCAGTAATTCACAGACATACACGCCTCTTGTATCTTTTACCCCTTTTTCATCTCCTCCTCCTTCTCTCCTGCAGGAAAACATTTCTTGGCAAGAATCAGGCCTGGACTGTTTTAGCTGCCCGGGATGTTGAGTGGTCTGATTTCAGGGGAGGGCACTTTAGAAGTTAATCTGGGTTTCTGACCCAGTGGGAGACGAAGGCGACCTGCACAAGGGGTCTGTGATGATCCGTCTGACTGGGAAGAAGTCCCCACTCTCCAGAAGAGCCTGTGATCCATTTCTTGATGGTAGAAGTCACCGCTGATACCAGCAGGGTCTTTTTCCCGGCCAGTACATGCGCATCCACGGGCACAGAAATCCGTGCACAGGACCCCTGCTTCCCCTCAGAAAAATACAGATCAGGAGGTAGCTTCTCTGAGTCAGAGAGAAAATGATAAGTTCACGCAAAAGTATGTGGAATAGATGACCTTTTGCCTCAGGATGCTGGTTAAAAATTACTACCAGTATTGTGAATTCAAGATTTTTTGCTCTATACGCTGTGTTTGTGTGTTATCACACTAGCGAAGGTTGTCACACTGGTGACGGGTTGCCAGCATCTTTCCGTTGGTTCTTAATGTTTTCCCTGACCATTTCCTCTAGAGGTTTGTGACTTCTGGGATGGAGCTTATTGGACTCTGTCAGAGCCTCCTGCCCTGGGACTCAGGGAGGCAGGCCCGGCTCACTGCTGGGAGCTGCCATGTTTATCAGTTGTTGTTCCTGTTCATCTTGACTTCGGTGGTTAACTTTGTTTACAGTTAGGCTCAGTCTGTCTCCTCCCATAATGTGTAATTATATGAAGTTTGACTTAAAATAATCTATTTTGGAATTAAATAGAAAATAAGTTTAAGGTCCCAGGTTGGATATATTTTGAAGCTGCCCTCTTGTGACTTGCTTTGAATTTGGTGAAGTCCATCGTGGCTCCAGTGGTGATGTTTTCTTTGCCATTGTAGTTTCTGCCGCTTCTGAGCTTGGCAAAAGCTCAGGGACATAGGAATTCTAGGATGGGGTGACACGGCGTAGCCCTTTCATGGATGGCAGGACCTAGTGCTTCTATCAGGATTTGAGAATAGGTTTATTGGCGGGGAGGAGGGGAGTTTATACCTGGTAGGTAGCGCTCTATTCGGAGAAGGCAATGGCACCCCACTCCAGTACTCTTGCCTGGAAAATCCCGTGGACGGAGGAGCCTGGTGGGCTCCAGTCCATGGGGTCGCTAAGACTCAGACATGACTGAGCGACTTCACTTTCACTTTTCACTTTCATGCATTGGAGAAGAAAATGGCAATCCACTCCAGTGTTCTTGCCTGGAGGATCCCAGGGACGGGGGAGCCTGGTGGGCTGCTGTCTCTGGGGTCGCACAGAGTTGGACACGACTGAAGCGACTTAGCAGCAGCAGCAGCTCTCTGTTACCGTGAAGCACAGGCACAGATGACCCTGGTCAGCGGACTGTCTCACTCGTTCTGTTCCTGAGGTGTTGCTCCTGAGCACCCACTGGGGTGGTGGGGTGGGGCCTGGGACCGTGTGACATTATGCTTTAGGAAGAGTTTCCCTCTCACTTCCCACTCCTTATATACCCATCGAAGTGACTGTGCTGTAAAGACCATTAGACCGAGACTGAGCTTTTAGGTTCTGATTCCTACTCCATCACTAATCTGGTTATGAGACTTGAGAACCCAGTTATTGATCGGATACAGCAGTGACCGTCTTGGGAAGCTTTTCTTTTTAAAGCTGTCACCTATTGCCATTTTAGTGTCCTTTTAATGTGAATTGTTTGGTAGGCTGTGGAGCGTTGTAGTTTTCATGTTGATATGGCAGACAATGAGTACTCTTAGTTTCTTAATTTAAGTTTTTAACGAGCAAATTGAGAAAGAGATGAAGAGGCTGGTCAACAAGTCCTATCCCCTCCTGGCCACTACCATGAAAGTTATCAACAGAAAAATAAGTCGTTCTTCCTGGAAACTGCAGGATTTATGGTCTGACTCCTGAGGCTTCAAGCAGCCAAAGTTAAAAGCTTCTTTAGGACTTAAAAGAGGCATGCAATCTGTGCTCCTTCCTTTCCTTGAGCTCCTGACCCCTTGAGTGTGATAGCTGATTTATCCACTTGAGACTCGTCCCATTTGGCCGTGGATCTCCTGTGTGGACACTTCGCCCTTCCCATCCGTGGTCATCCTTTGAGTAGATTTTTGGGATGAAGCCGAGTGCTGACAGCCTCTTGCCCTTCTTGAGCATTGGCTGAACGTGGTGGGTCATTCTGGTCTCCACCTGTCATGGTTGGACAGAGCAGCCCCTGTGAGGAAGCGTGCCAGCTGCTGTTGTCTGAGCAGGTTTAGGGCCTTCCTATTTCCACTCCTTTGCTTTCCCGTCTCTTTTGCGTTGTCTGTTGCTCTTAGTTGCCACGGTTTTCACGGTCTGTCTGTTCATGATCACCCTCCTTTTGTGAGGTGGTGTGTGTTTGTGTGTATGGCATTCCTGGTGACAGGTCCCTCTGGAATTGGCTTTTGGGTTTATTTTTGGCTCCTACTCAGGCCAGTATTTCCATGGGGAAAGCTATTTAGGTGTAGCATCATAGCATGTGAGATTTGCTTGCCTCGCTGGTCCAGTGCTGGACCCATTAAAAGCAATTGTTCTTAGTGATGTAATAGGAAGAAGTTATGTAAGGTTAACCAAGGTGCAGGACTGAGTGCATCTAATTGCATTTTATTCAGGTAGGATCACAGCGCTGTGGCATCTCACCACTGTTCTGTGATTTTAATCTTTGTCCCTTGGCTTCTGGTTTCTTACTCCTAGGCCTCAGTGTCTTCCTGGTTTTTCTGTCTGGCCCACCGCCTAACTCAAGGGCACTTTCACCAGATGAGGGACATGTTTTTGCGTCCTGTGATTGGAAGTAAAAACTCTTGGGTGCTCTTGCTGGCTGTCACCTACTCTGAATGACCTTGGCCTCATCACTGCCTCCTTTTCTCTGTCTGCAATAAAATACGAGGTCTGTCTTTCTAGCCACTGAACTGAGCCTGCACAAGTGGAATAACCAGAAGCTTGGCTGGGTGGTGCCCGGAGCAGCCTCTTGGCTGTTGGCAGACACTGTCCTGATGTCCATCAGACAGGGCCAGCCCCGCCCCTTCAGGAGATCACGTCCATGTGTCACAGGGCGATGCTTCTCCACAGAGAAGCCAGAGGTGCAGTTTTTTCCAGTGTTGTAGGAACTCCTGTTTGATGATGTTGCAGCTTATGACCTGGTGGATTACACCTTTGACTTCTTCTTTAAGCCTCTTCTATAAATACTCATGATCTTCACTTTTCTGTCACTTCATAAGAAAACAGTAATGGACATTGAAAGTAACACCTGGCAAAGTCTACCAGCCTCCAGCAGGGGGATGGAATGAATGTGTATGTGTAGGTATATATATCTTCCAGAATCTAGGGGCAGATGTTGAAATACCCAAAAGACAGGAAATGAGATTATGAATTACAAGGATGGCAGAGTATTGCTTTTGTATGTAAAGATTACATAATGCCTGTTCTTATTGTGTTACTATGTGCTGGGCATTCGATAAGTGCTTTATGCGTATTGCTCCCTTATGTGTACAACACCCCTGGGAATTAGGTACTATTATTATTGTTTTAGAGGAGGAAGCCGAGGAACAGAATAGTTGTGTAACTTATCCAGTCACACTGATAATAGTGGAGGAACCCAAATCCAAGTGGAGGTAAATATAGTTTGCCGTCACCTGAAGTTTCATAGGTCATTACTAGAATCGAGTACTCCCATCAAACATGATTCACTAGCCCTGTGGTTGGCATTAATCATCCAGTCTTTTCACACTTGGATGTCCTGGTGGAGTGGGAGGGAACCACAGGCGAGGAGAAAGGGCAGGGTGTTGGGATGGGGGGAAGGTGGGCCAGTGACCACAAGGGAGGCCATCTTGGCCAAGAGCAGAAGTGTGGGGGAAACACCCTGTTTGCGCTACAGGCTGCTTCCCGCCTACATTTGTCATTCATTCCCTAGCCCCTTGGTCGTTATCCAAACAACTGTCAGAAGACACTTTATTTCTAGAGAACCTTCGAATACCCCTAGATGTTGAGTGAAAGAAACCTATGCAAGTCTGATTCCCTGCCTGCAGGTAACTGGCCTTCTTGTGTTGTGTTAGACAAGGACGGTGTCAGGAAATCCAGCTTGACCTCCTGCCCCGACTTGCTGCCATCATCACCTTCCCGCTGGGAGTGCTGCTGAGTCACCAGTCAGGTTCAGGTGGACTCTTTCAGTCTCTCCTCCTGGATCCAGCCCCTTCCCCTGTCAGGCTGACTCTGCTCCCTACCTGTTTTTGCTTTAGGACACTAAAGGTCTTCTGGTGCTTTCCCCATCCCCGGAGTTGAATTTACGGGAGTTGAATTTACGGTGATTTCGGTGATGAGCGGGTTCTCTTTTAAAAGAGCCTTAACCTTTGGAAGACTTAATCTGTGCTCCTGTTCCTATTGAAAGAAGCTTTCGGAGTTTGCTGCCCAGATTGGAGTGGGAAGATGCTCAAGGGGCGGGGAATGGCCAGCAGGACGTTTCCAGAGTGCTTTTCACTTTACACGATGCTGTCACTCACTGCTGTCACTCACGTCGACTAGCAGTTTGGTGTTTTTAACCGTAGCGCCTCCCTGAGGCTCCAGGGGCCTGGGGGCTGGATGCCAAGCCCTGAGAAGAACGAGGTTTTCATGCTCCTGAGCCCACAGTGGCAACTCTGACTGAGCTGGAACACACGTTCAGAACTGCTTCTCTCCCTGACATTTCTGCCAGCCTCAGGGGGCTCTATTAGGAGCCACCTGACACGCGTGGTTACCAACAGCGAAGAGCAAAACGCTTACTGAAATTTTTTGTAGTTCAGAATAGAACTGAATCATGTTAGTGGATGACCCTCTGAATGTATCTACTCCAAGGTTATTTGCCCGTGTTTTGCTCTTCAGCTACACCCTGCGGTTGAGGGTTTCATGTCCTTCGACCCAGGCTGACTGCATTGAATGGATCTCTTGGTCCGTTGGGTCCGCAGGTCCACTGTGTTCTTCTGAAGCAGGATTGTGAAAAGGTTTTATGATTTAAACATTGAGGCAAATGATAAGCTGTTCAGAGGGGTTCAGCTCAGCAGTAAGTCCTGGGATTCGTGTCCTTTGGGGGTTAAATCTAGTTGACTGGTTGAGGGGTTTTTGGTGTGTTTGCATATTTTGAAAGACTGAAACATCTTATTTTCTGCAGCAAGATGAAAGGAACTAGACACCAGATCACTTATGGTTTAAATTGATAGCATAGCTATATCTGGTAAAAATTCATTCTGACTGTGACAATCTGAGCAATTAAAAAAATTTAAGATACTGAGTAGTGCTTTAAAAAAAAAAACAAAAAAACAAACCGCAGTCAATCCTATTCAACAATAAAATGAAAACCCCCAGCTCCTGAAGAGATTTCCTGCAGTCTGAAGAGCGTTCTTCATTTGCATCCTGCAAGTGAGAGCTGGTCCTTCACACTCAGCAGCTCTGATGAGATTCTTCCTCCTAGCTTTAATTTTAATCCTTTTTTGTGGGAGATGCTGCTGTGATGAGGGCTGGCGGAGCTGCCTTGACAGGCATGTCCATGGGACTATACTTACTGGCCCCCTAAGTGCAGGTGGGAAGGAAGACAGACACACACATCTGTGTCTCTTGTGTGGCTTCCGGGAGCGTCAGGACCTGACATACTCCGGGCTGAAAGCAGCTCTGACTGTTTAATTACTTGAGGGAGTTTGAGGGCCCTGAAGGCTGATGATGTCATCTTCAGGACAAGGGAGAAAAAGCATCTCACCCTCCCCCAGCATGCTTTGGGGGCACCCAGCACCCCCGGGTGAGAAGGGGTGTCTGCCTCCATTTCCCCATGACCGGAGCACCCCAAAGCCTTTCTCCTTCTGGCCTCCCACTGAAGGGTGTGAACAGCTCTTCCAAAGGTCACAAAGGCCTAGGGAATCCCTGGTCACTGCACTTACAACTTTATCTCAGTGCCTGCCCTGCTGACCCGCCAGCCTTGTCAATATGGTCCATCAATCACCCTCTTAATGGAAACTCTGTTCCATTGAGTTCCACTCTCCTGGCTTAGTGAATTTTTCTCTCTTTTACCTTCTTTCCTCTTAGGACATTTTGGAGAGTCCCCTCTCCTCTGGGCTTTTCTTCAGCGCTCACCGGCCTGCTGTGCTTAGTCGTCTGGGACTCTGGGACACTGGGGCCTGTAGCCCGCCAGGCTCCTCTGTCCATGGGGGTTCTCCAGACAAGAATACTGGAGTGGGTTGCCATGCCCTCCTCTAGTGGATCTCCCCGAACCAGGGATCGAACCCAGGTCTCCCACACTGCAGGCGGATTCATCTTCACCGTCTGAGCCACCAGGGAAGGGCTGCTGGTACCTGCATGTTGGTCCTTACCCGCGCATTCCCAGCTGCTTCCTTGATGGCTCCATCCTGTCATCTAGAGCCTCCGACTTTGCAAGTGTTAACTGCCCTCTCCACCCGCAAGTCTGGAATTTTAAACATTTCTTTCCCCAACTTTTCATTATGAGACGGTTTTAAACACACAGAGGAGTTGAATGACTCGGCCAGTGATTACTAATTACCACCACCGTGAGTCAGCAGTTAACCTCATGCCAAGTTTGCTTTATCTGTGTCTGTAAGAGTATGTAAATACGATTCCTCCAGAGCCCCTGGTGAGTCAGGAGCAGACTCCACGACGCTCACCTCCAGGTACTCAAGTGTACATCTTCTAAACATCAGAACATTTGGGATCATCTAAAATTCTCCTTTTGGGGGCTGCCATTCTGACCCTTTTCCCTGTTATAAATAATGCTGCTGGGAAAATGAATGTACCGATATCTCTTTGAGATCCCATTTTTCAGTTCTTTTGGGTATATACCCAGAAGTGGGATTGCTGGATCATATGGTAATTCTATTTTTACTTTTTTGAGGAGCTGCCAAACTGTTTTTCCATTGCAGCGATACCATTTTACATTCCCACCAACAGGGCACAAGGGTTCCAATTTCTCCACACCCTACACTTGTGATTTGTATTTTTTTTTTGATAGTAGCCATCGTGCTGAGTGTGAGGTGATACCTCATTGTAGTTATGATTTGCATTTCTCTAACGATAAGATTAGCGGTGTTGGGCATCTTTTCATGTGCTAATTGATCACTTGTGTGTCTTCTTTGAAGAAACATTTATTCAGGTCATCTGCCCATCTTCGACTTGAATTGTTTTCTGTTGTTGCTGAATTTTAGGGGTTCCCTGGTAGCTCAGTCAGTGAAGAATCTGCCTGCAATTTCGGAGACCAGGGTTCAATTCCTGGGTCAGGAAGATCCCCTGGAGAGGGAAATGGCAACCCACTCCAGTATTCTTGCCTGGAGAATTCCATGGACAGAGGAGCCTGGCAGGCTACAGTCCACGGAGTCGCAAAGAGTCGGACACGACTTAGCGACTAAACCACCACTCTATATTCTGGACATTAATCCTTCATCAGATACTTGATTGCAGGTATTTTCTCTCTTCGTGGGCGTTGCATTTTACTCTCTCGGCAGTCTTTTGATGCATAAAACTTGTTTTACTTTCTCTGAAGTCCGACTCGCCTGTTCTGTTTGCTTTTGTTGCCGGTGCCTTTGGCGCCAGGCCCCCGTTCTCGTCTGCCGCCGGATCTTTGCTGGGAATGCCCCTTGCCTGCCCTGCATGTCCCCTGGCCTGCACTGGTTCGTGCCCTGACTGCCCCAGCCCGGACGCGCCTCCTGGCCGCCGGACGACTTTCCAGCCCAGCGTGTAGGCTGACCTCTCCACCTGCAGCCTCCAGCCCTGCCTTCGCTGTCTTCAGGGCTCCTCACCTCCTCGCACACAGCCTTCTGGCCCCTCAGTTGGACCCCGGTCACCTGCGCTGTTGCCTGCGTCTCACACCCTGTGGCACTCAGACGACGCACTCAGTTTCTCTCCCCGGGTGGGGTGCTTCTTGAGAAACAGGGCTTTCTGTGAAAGCTTACATTCCGAATGACTCACACGTTGGAGTAACTCCTTCAATTAAAAATGGATCTAACCACCCTGTTTACCTGTGGGGCTGGGGGGAGCAGGGAGAGCATGGTACATGATCCCCAGTCATACCTGCGAAAGCCGCCGGCGTGGGATCAGCTGGCTCCTGTTAACGCAGGTTCTCCTGACACAGTCAGACCGGGGTGGGCGGGCCCGACGACCTGCAGGTGGAGTGTCCTCCCTGTGACGCAGAGTCTGCTGGTTGGAACTAACTACCCTTTGAGTTGGGCTGATGAGGCAACTTAGCAGCAGCAGGAGCATAGGTGCTTAAAAGCCTGTTGTAGTAGATTCAGTTTTTTAATCTACCCCGCACCCCAAGTTTTAAGTGTATATATATCTGATTTAGGATTCTTGTGTTCCCTCTGCTTAGTCTTCTAGTAACAGTGTTAATGCCAGAGATTGGCAAAAGATGGGCCACAGGACGGAAGGGACATTGAGTTGCCCTCGATAAGCAAGCAGTGCTTTCAGGTCCTAGTAGCAGAAAAACCTATCTTCTTCCCCTCTACCCTTTTGCCTGGGCTTCCCTGGTAGCTCAGACAGTAAAGAATCCCCCAGCTACTGCAGGAGACCTGGGTTTGATCCCTGCATTCGGAAGATCCCCTGGAGAAGGGAATGGCAACCCACTGCGGTATTCTTGCCTGGAGAATCACATGGACAGAAGAGCCTGGCGGGCTGCAGTCCCTGGGTCTCAAAGAGTCAGATCTGACTGAGTGACTAAGTGCACACAACTCCCTCTGGCCTACTGACCAGTGTTAATACTCGGCTGTCGCTAAGACGTGTCATTGGATTTAATTTCTTTTAAGGGTGAAAATATATGACAGTTGTTGTGAGTAGAATGCAACCAGTCTAAGAGGAAAAGGGCTGAAATTGCTGTCTTGTGTCCGGCCCGTATCCATGGATTGCCGGCTGTGTGCCAGGCAGTGTCATGACGTGAGCTTTGAATGTGTCATCTTTCTCTTTCCCTAAAGTGGCAGAGACCTGGGTTTCCCAAGTGCTCAAGCAGGTGATGCCTCTCCCGTAATGGCACCAGGGAGTGAGGGTGAGGACTTTCAGTCTTGGTTGTCCTGTGTCTTGGGTGCCTGGAAGTGTCCACATGCAGAGAGATACCTGCCGTGGAAATGCGTATTCAGTCTGTCCCCATCTTCTTTTATTCTTAACATTGTCCTATTTCATGTCTACATTTAAAAAATAAACTCTCCTGAGGTTTATAGGAAAGTTGCAAGGATCATGGTATATACCCTTCTAGCTTCCCCTAAGGTTGACATCTTATGTAATTGGTACATTTGTCAAAAGCAAGAAGTTAGTCCTGGTTCCACACCATTAACTGAAGTGCACACTTCTGTTTGGATTAGTTTTCCACTCCTGTCCTCCTTTTGTTCTAGGATCCAAACCTACAACTCTACATTGCACTTAGCATAATTGCCTTTTGAATGTTGGGAAAACTGTTGTAATTGCTCTTGCTCTTTATCTAATCCACACTTCATCCTTTGCCCTAAGAGTCATTGTACTGAAGAATTTTGCTCAACAGCTTTTGATGCCGGAGAGAAGGGGTCAAGCTCTCTAGAAAGAGACAGTTGGAAGCCACACGTAACCGTGGAGGGCGCCAGAGGAGAGCAGAGGGCGGCGGCGGGTGGACAGGTAAAGGCAAGGGCGTGGGAGTGTGGCATCCAGGTCAGGCATGCGGAGAAGGTGCAGGCTCAGAGGCCTCTGGTCAGTCTCTCTGATCATCACTGAAGAAAAATCGGTGGGGTTGTTCTCTTATTTGTCTTAGATGGATAGTTTTGTTTTGTTTTTTCCTGATTGCTCAAGTTATTTTGAGTTACTTATACATACTTAGTACACAGTTGCAAGAACATACAAAAAATTGGTTTAAAAATAATCACCTATAATTCCACCACTGAAGTATAACTGCTGCTTATCATTGCAGTGGATGGTTATTCTAGTCTTCTATGAGCGTATCAATATTTGTTTACAAAAGTACACACTGTGTTAATCCCGGCCCCACACCATTTAGCAAACTTAAAATGGACCATGTAAATGGACCATTTGCATGTGTCCAGGGGAATTCAAGTCTGCAGTACTTGTGTATTTCCACAGAACAGTGGAAGCTTTAAACCCAGAGAATCGTCTTCTCTTTGCTGGTCAATGTTCTGGAACACACCATTCCCAAGACAGGCAGTGTCTGCATGGAAACCCGGTCACATTTGTTGCTGGGCAGGTGACCCCACCTGCTCTGATGTACACTGATTCTCTTGGGCTCGAACCTAAAGACTTACTCTCAGGTTGTATTTTATGAAGTGAATTTTTTAAATTTATTTATTTATTTAATTTTTCGCTGACCCGGGTCTGTTGGCTTTTCTCCAGTTGCGGCGAGGGGCTCCTCTCGCGGCTGGGTGGGGCTTCTCGATGCAGAGCGCTGGGCTCTGGGTGCATGGACTCGGTACCTGGGGCGCACAGGTTTTGCTGCCTCACGGCACGTGGGATCTTCTGCACCAGAGACCGAACCCGTGTCCCCAGCATTGGCAGGTGGATTCTGCTCCACTGAGCCACCAAGACAGTCCCTAGATTGTATTTTAGAAACACCGCCAGTGACAAACTTTTGCCACTTTTACCTTGCTTCAGCCTTGGGGTCCCAGTTCCGAACCTTCTGTGGAATCCACGCTGGTGTGCTGTGGGCACCTCACAGGGGCTTGTTCAGCCCTTCAGGGTCCTCTCCACTGTTGATCAGCTCATCCCATAAACTACTCTTGAGATGCTATTCCCCATGCTTTTTCTGCATTCTCTTTATTAGAATTGTTGCCCATACCTTGGGGCCTTCATATTCTCCCAAGTTGGGTGTTCAGAGGCAGATATGTTTCTTTTTGGTAACATTTTCATTTCACAAAAAGTTTTTGATAGAGTGATTCTTAGTGTCCATAATTCCATCCAGTGGATGAACCTGTTTCTCTGATCAGCCTCTTCAGCTAAATTGTTGCCATGTTTTCAGTTTTAAATGCTGGGACTAACATCTTGTACTTTTTCTCTATCTTTGTCTACCTCTATAAGTTTCTTAGGTTAAATTCCTAAACGAAATTACTGGTCCAGGGGTAGGAATACCTTTTTAAGACTTGATTCATTTTACTACACTGTCCTCCCCCCAAGTGGTCTCCACTTACACTTCCATCTTAGAATGCCTGTTTCCCAGCATGATGCTGAAGCCTTTTGTGACTTAGGCAGGAGTACCCAGCTAGTTGGCAGCATCTCGAGGACTAGAGCTCAAGTCAGCTGACTGTGCCCCGGTTGCCAAGAAATAAGCCCTTCTTGTGCCAGGAGTTGGCCCTGAGCTCTGCGGGCCGGGCAGGCCGGTCTGTCGTGCCTTCAGCTCACGGCGAGCATTTTCCCCAGGCAGAGGGCTGGACGAGGGGGCAGTGAGTAAGGCGGGGGTGCAGGAAGCGCTCCCTGGGTCTTGGAGTCGGCATGGAGACCTGTGATGGCTCCGTGTCCACAGCTCGCTCCGTAGACAGAATCTTGGACGGTTTCTGGGGCTGGACGAGATCACCCTGAGCACCACTCAGCATAGCACTGGCTAGCAGCTGCCGCTACCGGGGAGTCGTTTAGCTCCGCTTCAGTTTCCTGGTCATGTTTGGGAGCCCACACAGTAAATATGATTGCAGGTCCGAGGGGGGATGTTGCTAATTAGCTTGTCTGCCCTTTAAATTGAAATCTTAATGCTCTTGTGTGTGTGTTTAAATAGATAATATATGCAGATGGAACAGCATTCAAAAGGCTTAAAGAGGATGTCGTGAAATGTTTGTTTCCTTCCTAACATTTCTTCTCCCCAGAGACCATCACTGTGACCAGATATAGTCTGTTCTAAGCATATATATTTACCAAGACTAGGCATATATTAACAACCCACTTAAAATTTCTCTGTGATGGTTCTGCAGCAAGACGGAATTAATTCATTTTTTTTTCTTTTTTCAGTATTTATTTATTTGGCTACATGGGGTCTTAGTTGCGGCATGTGTGATCTAGTTCCCTGACCAGGGATTGAACCCAAGCCCCCTACATTGGGAACTTGGAGTCTTAGCCACTGGACCACCAGGGAGGTCCCTAATTAAATTTTTAAAACTATTTGCTACTTCTTCCTCCCCGCCCCCATGTTTTATTGAGATCTAATTGACATACAACTTTGTATAAGTTGAAGGTATACAGCATAACGGTTTGACTTAAATATATCATGACATGATAATCAGAATAAGTTTAGTGAATATCCATAGTCTCATAGATACAAAATAAAACAAAAAAATTGTTTTCCTTGTGGTGAAAACCCTTAGGATTCACTCTCAACTCATATGTAACGTGTAGCATGTTAATCACATTTGTCATGGTGTACATGACGTCTGTAGTACTTACCTTACAACTGCAAGTTTGTACCTTTGACCACCTTCCTCCAGCTCCGCCTCCTGATTGCGCCTGGTAACCACAGATCTCATCTCTTTTTCTGTGAGTTTGTTCTCCAAGTGTATTTGACCTCCAGTGCTGGTAGTTGCTGGTACACACATAGTGCTTCAGGATTTTTGTACATTTCAAAATGGTCTCCGCTGTTCTCTGCCTGTTCTGACATGCATGTATGTATATTTTCCTCCGCCCCGCCCTCTTTTTTTTTTTTAAACACGATGGCTTTCTGGACGGCTGTCCGCACTTGCCAGGTTGTGCTCCAGGCCAGCCTGGGTGGGCTTCGCCCTCTCTCTCTGTTAGCTTTGTGACATTGAGTGATGGACTTCGAGTGTCCCGTCCCTGGCCTGTCCTTCCCCACTTTCTCTCTGCACAGGCAGCGTGCCGTGTTGAGTTGGGTGCCACATAGGGAGAGACCACTGAGCTGTTGGGGGCAGCGGGACCAGTGTTTGTTTTCTCTTGGCACCTGCCCCCAAGCCCTCTGTCCAGGGTCTTCTCAGTAGCCAGAGGCGCCACCGATGTGGGTGGGGGCTATTGGCTGTACTTGAATGAAAAGACCTTTGGCGGAGCCTGGGATGGGCGGGGTGTGGAGCAGGGGAGGGGAATGACAGTTGTGGTTTGGTTTGGTTTTCTTTTCTTTTTCAAGTTTAAACGAAGAAGCATTCCCAGAAACTTCCTAGCGCCTTTTGTCTCCACTCTTGGCATGTTGCTCACAAGGCGTGAAGGTTCAGGCGGGACCACCCCAGAAGTCTTCCCGAAGCCGAGGCTAAAGAAACTCTCGAGAGGACCCTCCACAGCCCAGAGCAGGCCGAGCCACGGGCAGTGGGCTGTTTCCTGTCTCCAGGGCAGGCATGATCCTGGCACTCAGACTCTTCCCCGTGGCTCCAGTGAGACATTTCCCAGGTGGCACCCCTCACAGAAGCACTGGGGCTGTGTCCTTGGCAATAGTTCCCAAGGTCAGCATGTGTTTCCTCTATAGAGGGGCTTCCAATTTCCCTGCCTCCCATGGACACTCACACCTTAGGTTCCCCTCTTCTGTGCTGGTGACCCTGGGCCATGAGGGCGTGATCAGTGCAGGTGGGTCTTCGGCTGAGGTCTGGAGATTCCTGATATTGGCTGCATCCGGGTTTTAAGGCATTGAGGTCCATGGCAGCAAGGAAGGGACTGGAAGGGGTGATTAGATTTGGCTTGACGGCTTTATTTTGTAATCGAGGAACTAAGACCCGGAGGGGCTAAGTGATGGAAGCGACAATGGACACCAACACTAAACCTTAGGAGACAGAGGTCCACAGGAGGGCGTCCATCTAATCTCTGAGTAGAAACCAAGGGGGTCAGCGGTGCTGATTTTAGTTTTCTGGTGATTTTAGTTGTAGTGGAGACAGTTTCTGGTTTTTGACTTGGAAAATAAAATCTATAATACAGAGGATTTAGGGGATTTACACCATGACTCGAGACATATTCCAAGAAAATTTTCTACTCAAGAACATACAACCAGGCAGCTTAACCTGGGCTTGCTTGGGGAAAAAAAAAAAGCAGCCACCAGCTTTATTGAGATATAACTCATATGCCCAGGTGGCGCTAGTGGTAAAGAACCCGCCTGGCAATGCAGGAGACATGAGAGATGTGAGTTCGGATCCCTAGGTTGGGAAGATCCCCTGGAGGAGGACATGGCAACCACCCTAGTATTCTTGCCTGGAGAATCCCACGGACAGAGGAGCCTGGTGGGCTACAGTCCATGGGGTCGCCAAGAGTTAGATATGATGAAGGAAGCCGCTTAGCTCGCATACTATAAAATTCACTCTTTTAAGGAAGACAATTCAAATGGTTTTTAGTATATTCAGAGGTTTGTACACCCACCATTACGGTCTAAATTTAGAACACTTTTATCACCCCCCAGAAAGAAACCCTATACCCATCAGCAGTTACACCACATTCCCCACTCCTCTCAACCCCTGGTAATAACCACTTTCTGTCATTGTGGGTTTGCTTGTTCTGGACGTTTCATATAGTTGGAAACATAAAGAGTTGGCCTTCTGTGTCTGACTTCTTTCCCTTAGCCTGTTTCCAAGTTTCTTCATGTTGTAGCACATAACTGCGTGCGTGCTCGGTCATGTCTGACTCTTTACAGCCCCGTGGACTGCAGCCCGCCAGGCTTCTCTGTCCGTGGGACTCCCAAGGCAGGAACACTCAGAGTGGGTTGCTATTTCCTTCTCCAGGAGATCTTCCTGACGTAGGGATCAAACCCACGTCTCCTGCATTGGGAGGCAGATTCTTTACCAGGGGGCCACCTGGTGACAGCACAGAACAGGGCTTCATTCCTGTTTCTGGCCGGGCGGTCGTCCGCTGTGGGCTCCCCTGCTGGCTTGTTGGTACCAGTCTCTGGGTGGTGGCCATCCTAGCGGGTATGCAGTGGTGTCACATTATGATGCCATGTGCATTGTGACTCATGATGCTGAGTGTCTTTTCATCATGTATTTTCTTGGGAGACATGTCTATTGAGATACATCGTTTGCCCGGTTGTTAGCTCGGGCGATGTGCTGACTTGCCTCTGAGACCCTGCATTTGGGTCTGGTCTGTCCTTTAGACCCTGGCAGGCGGGCCCCCTCCTGTGGTAGGTGCCCTGTCTGTGTCTCTGGGGTCTGGGCCAGGTGTCTTGCTTTACACTGGGATCTAGCTTCCTTTCCTGTTTAAATAGCTTTAGGGGATTTGAGACCCTTAGTAAACTGAAAGATCTTTAGGTTCTACATCTTTCTAAGAACAGAGTTCTGATTGTTGTACCTCTGGTGCTCCACAATGACTCTAGAATGAGAATGAGGTTGTTGAATGGGGCTTCTTGGGCAGCAGGGCAGCCTTTCACATATGTTCCAGTCGCTTGAAATAGGCATAGTATGCCATTTACAATTGAAGGTTTTCAAAGGCATAGACTATACTGTCTTTTTTTTCCCCTTGACTCTCTCGTAGTACAGATTGTAATATTTCTTATGCGGTAGGTGATGAGACGGGGTTCTCCAGGTAAAGAATCCATCTGCCAATGCAGGAGACGCAGGTTTGATCGCTGCATCGGGAAGATCTCCTTCCTGGAGAAGGAAATGGCAGCCCACTCCGGTATTCTTGCCTGGAGAATTCCATGGACAGAGGAGCCTGGCGGGCTACAGTCCATGGGGTCGCAAAGAGTCGGACACAACTGAGCGAATAAACAATAGCGACTGGTGATGCAGTGCTTGTTGCTTGGCATGAATGCACTTTGGTCTTCGTGGTTTCTGGAGCCATTTGGCAGGTGGCCATGCCTAGATGGTGCAAGGAGGCCTGTGTGTGACATGGGGCTTTGTCTGCAGGCCCTGGGCTTTCCGAGTGTGTCTTGGCTGCCGCCGCTTCACAGATCCTCCCTCCTCAAGCAGCATGGCTGGCTGCCGAGGGGCACATGTGCTGCTATTTATGCCCTGCGACTTTCTCAGTGGTTGTTCTGAGGTTAGCATGTAAGAGTCTGATTTCATTTTGTAAGTGTGTGAAGTGTTGATTGCCCGCGCCTGTTGCCTGACAATGACTGCAAGTCCCTCCCTCCCAGAGCCCAGCTTTGTCCTGGATCAGTTCTGATTGGAAATCACAGCCATCTGTGGAATTTAAAGTTTCTTTGACATTTGAAACAAATGCCGTTTGTAGGAGCAGACAGGTGGCCCTTTCAGAGCACCGAGGGAGTTTCAAGTGGAGTTGTGCTTTCTCTTCCTGTCCCCCCATTCCGAATCTTGGAGTTGCCAGTACTGGAAGAGCCCATCAGAAATGCCCTGGTGTCTAGTAGGTAGTGTGCACATACTTGGAGATGAGTGTTGAAACTGAAGATTTCTAATTTGAGTTTGTGATTTCTTGTTTTTGTTGACACGTTACCATCTCTCCATCTTCACATACGTCCCATTGTCGTTGTCGTTGTTCAGTCTCTAAGGCATGTCCGACTCTCTCTGACCCCACGAACTGCAGCAGGCCAGGTTTCCCTGTCCTTCACTCTCTCCTGGAGTTTTCTCAAGCTCGTGTCCGTTGAGTCAGTGATCCCATCTAACCATCTCATCCTCTGCCACCCTCTTCTCCTGCCTTCAGTCTTTTCTAGCATCAGGATCTTTTCCAGTGAGTCAGTTCTTGGCATCAGGTGGCCAAAGTATTGGAGCTTCAACTTCAGCATCAGTCCTTCCAATGAATATTCAGGGTTGATTTCTTTAGAACTATAAAAGTGAAAGTGTTAGTCGCTCAGTTGTGTCCGACTTTTGAGACCCCATGGACTGTATGTAGCCTGCCAGGCTCCTCTGTCCATGAAATTCTCCTGGCGATAATACTGGAGTGAGTAGCCATTCCCTTTTCCAGGAGATCTTCTCAGCCCAGGGATCAACCCTGGCTCTCCCCCATCGCAGGCAGATTCTTTACCATCTGAGCCACCAAGGAAGCCCTTTAGGGCTGTGGTTGTGTGTAAATGCTTTGCAGAATTCAGGTTAAGGAGCTCTGGTTGACATGGTATGCTTGGGTTAACACGGGTGATTGAACATATTAATTTATCTCCACTTCCTCCAGAAACCCTTCTAAAATGACAGTAAAAGAATTTTTAAAATGTCTAAACCCACGAGGACCAAGAATAGGAGAGAAGACGTAAGACAGGAGGCTTCAAGCTGTGGAAGATGGACAGTAGAAGGCGGCAGAGCAGGACCGAAATGTTCGTGCCGCAGAGACCTGCCCAGGGGCAGTATGGAAGCCTGGGGTCCTCAGTGCCGGGACTACGTCTGAGCCTGAAGACGGGGCAGTTCGCTGAGAGTCTCCGTGGGAGGAAACGAAGCTCCCCGAGTTACCCGTCTGCTTGTACCAACCAGAGAATACTTACCTCCTCTGCCCACAAGAGCAGAGGCTGATGCTCTGGAGAAATCCTCAAACCAGGCACTCTGGACAAGGCACCTCAGGTGGAGCAAAGTGGGCAGCCAAACCCTGAAAGGAGGGGATTCAGGGAAGTCTGTCCAGTTGAGGGGAAATCCCAGAGCCCGAGGCCAGGCAGGGCTCAGGGTTGGAGGACTCCCCTCTGGAAGAAGAAACAGTGTCAGACCTGTGGTTGCTAGCGTTTGGTAGGCCCTCAAAGCAGAAGCTGGATGCTTAAGCTAATACCATCAGTACGGGTCCAGAGGCTTGCTTGTGTGCACAAAGCTTCCATCATCTTTTTATTGCCTCAGGTTTTAGATTTTTTTATTTTGAAATAAATGTAGATTCCTAAGAAGTTGCAAAAAATGGTACAGACAGGTCCCCTGCACCGTCCATCCAGTTTGCCCCAGTGGTTACATCGTACGTAACCACGGCCAGTATCAAAACCAGGAAGTTGACATGTCCCAGATGCTTGTGTATGTAGCTTCACGTAACCACCATAGCGGTCAAGGTACAGGCCTGTTCCATCATCACAAAGAATTCCCTGATGACTCATTTAAAAATAGGAATGGACAGCAAGGATCACTGCCTGTTTGCCTAAGGTTCCCTGCACAAAGGGTAGAGGCCAGAACAAGCAAAGAGAAAGATATATCAGAGGAAACAGCTGATAACTGCAAACAGAAAAACCCTCAAAACATATAGCGAATAGCCTCAGAGAAATAAGAGTC
This sequence comes from Cervus canadensis, assembly GCF_019320065.1. NCBI lineage: Eukaryota > Metazoa > Chordata > Mammalia > Artiodactyla > Cervidae > Cervus > Cervus canadensis. The sequence continues at coordinate 7,728,305 of NC_057386.1, read as the reverse complement.
AGTATTTTGTCAATGAAATGAAAGAGGATGCTATAAAAGTCAGAAGAGGAAATAATTCTTAGAAATTAAAAACACAACATTAGAAGGAAAAAAAGCGTTGACAAAGACTCCCAGGAAATAGACCATCAGACATCTAGGCAATCTGTAAAGAGAGGGAAAACAAAGGGCAGAAATGTATCAAAGAAACAAGAAATGTTTCCAGAATTGGTGATCACAAGGTTCCAGGGTGGTGAATGGGAAAGTCCTAACTGGCACATTCGTGTAATTCCAGAACCCTGGGGATAAAGCTTCCAAAGCGATCAGTCACTGAGCAAGTTTGGGAATGAAGATGCATCGGATTCTCAACCTCATGGGAAGGCAGAAGGCAGTGGAGTGGGTTTCCAGTCTGACGTGGTAGATGAGGCTGAGGTACGATAGAGCCACTCCTCCTGCAGTCACAGAGAAGTGTGGTGTAAAATATAACAGAGATTTTAAATATAACTGAACACATGAGAAAGAAATTAAATAACAAGACACTGAATCAAAGAGGGAGCCTCAAACCTGCAGATGTCCTGGCAGCTCTGGGGGTGGGTGTGTGTGTGTGAGTGAGTCAGTCCCTCAGCCGTATCTGGCTCTCTGAGACCCCATGGACTGTAACCTGCCAGGTTACTCTGTCCATGGAATTTTCCAGCCAGGAATACTGGAATTGGGCTGCCATTTCCTCAGTCAGTTCAGGCTCTCAGTAGTGTCTGACTCTTTGCGACCCCGTGGACTGCAGCACACCAGGCTTCCCCGTCCATCACCGACTCCCAACTTGCTCAAACTCATGTCCATCAAATCGGTGATGCCACCCGACCATCTCATCCTCTGTCGTCCCCTTCTGCTTTCAGTCTTCCCAAGTGTCAGGGTCCTTTCCCGTGACTCAGTTCTTCGCATCAGGTGGCCAAAATACTGGAGCTTCAGCATCACTCCTTCCAATGAATATTCAGGGTTGATTTCCTTTAGGATTGACTGGTTTGATCTCCTTGCAGTCCAAGGGACTCTCAAGTCTTCTCCAACACCACAGTTCAAAAGCATCAATATCTTCGGTGCTCAGCTTTCTTTATCATCCAACTTTCACATCTATACATGACTACTGGAAAAGCCATAGCTTTGACTGAAGGGACCTTCATCGGCAATTCCTACTCCAGGGGACCTTCCTTACCCAGAGATTGAACCCACATCGCCTGTGTCTCCTGCATTGCAGGCAGATTCTTTACCCACTGAGCCATCAGGAAAGCCCCAGGGATGTTTACTGGGCCCTGAAACAGGCCCAACAATAATATAACTTTGGATTCTTTTAAAAATGTATAGAATTGAAATAGAAATCCCCATTAAAGGGCTATTAACTGGTAAAAGGGGAAAAAACAGACATGAGAAAATCTCCCCCATGGAGCCCGAGAAATGATGAGGAAGTTTATCATTGTCCTGCACTCAGGCACTGAGGGAAGTCTCCTGTGAGCAATCGAAACATCTGAGTTTGAGGTCTGTGTTTATAATCCCTACGTGTTTCAGGAATCCCCAAGCCAGCACCAGACTGGTGATACTCCTGGAGCTACTTGCAGAAAGAAAAGCAAAAAGTTTGTAGAATGACCCTTGCACAGCTCAGGCCACCTGGAATCCTATGATTTCCACAAATTACCAGCTCATGCCAATAAATTATTAAACATACAGAAATCATAAGCAAGAGTCAGGTGTCACAACAAACAGGAGGATTTCCAACATTTTACAACTTCAGTTGATAGAAGAGATCGTAATATAATGTTTAAGGTGATCAAAGGGCTAAAAGAAAGATTAGAAATCAAGAAAAGAATAGGATACAGTACATTTTAAAGAGGCTGGGTTTTTTTTTGTTTTTTTATTTAAGGAACCACGTAAAATCTCTACGATAAAAACTCTAGCTGTTGCATATAAAACCCAACAGAGATGTTAAATGGCAAAATAGACGCGCCCCAGGAGAGAATCATGTATGAGCCAGAAAAGAGATCTGAAGAAGTTAAGTAGAGTTAGCACAGAGATCCAGGGAGTTGGTGCAGAGGGGAGGACGCGAGGAGGGCCCAGGCCAGCTCTGATGGAGTTCCCACGGGGCTCGGGCACATCTTAAAAACAGCTTGAGAGGAAAACAGAGATCGCTCCCAAGGCTCAACAGTGAAACTCAGCAAGTGTCTACATAGTAATAGGGAGGTCAGACCATGGTAGAAGATAATCTTCACGAGGACGATAAGACCAGGATGCCATTCTATCGCGAGAACAGAATACAGGCATTGTGGTGGGAGGGGGAGGTTCAGGAGAGAGGGGACATGTGTATGCCTATGGCCGATGCATCTTGGTGTATGGCAGAAACCAACACAATATTGTAACGCAACCATCCTCCAGTTAAAAATATATAAGCATTTTCACAGAAATAGAAACCCAAGTTTATTCACTCACAGACTCTCACTGGACTTGAGGAAGAAGGAAACTAAACCCAGGACAGAGACACAGAGAATGGTATGCAGAGACAGCAGAAACTTGTGGTAGAGCTGGATCATGGTCAGCGAGTAAAACAGCAGTCATTACTGATTTGAGGAGAGTTGGAAACTAAAATCCTGACAGGCGGTCAGTGGAAATGGGGAGAGGGTCATGGGAGTGAACCTGAAGGTCTTTGAACTGTTAGGGAAGAGTGGGAGGGTGACTGGTTTCCTCTAGACTTTCTGAGTCAGTCGGACACGTTAAAACGTTCATGGTAGAAATAGGATCAATAGCTTTCAAACCAATAGAGGGAGAATGTTCGGAATTATAAAAACTAGGTCATTTCACTGGAAAAAAGAGAAAAGAAAAAGTGCAGTAGACAGAAAACGCTACAGGTGACGGAAGGACATCCACACGGATCACAGAGAATATAATCAGAGCAACAGCGCCAGGTAACACGGAGTCCCTCAGTTTGGATGAGCAGAGCCCTCTACACTCTGTGGGAGCGTCTCAACCAGCCAGTCACCTGGCAAGTGCTTCTGCCCGGGCCTGCGAGGACTGGAGACACGTGCTCCCGCGGGCCTTCTCCAGAAGCTGGTGGGAAGTGTGCTGCACCTAGACCAGGGGGTGTCCTGGGATCCAGACCACGAGATCCCACCCAGGCAGGCATTGGAGAGGCGGGCTGGAATCTGCAGGAGGGAGAGGGACAGGAGCCCTCTCCCAGAGCCGTCCTGTTAGACGGGGCCCCCCGGGGGCGGGGTAGAGGGCTGACCCCTGGGCCAGGCCGAGGACCACAGTCCACGTGTGACGGGACCCTGCCCTTGAGCAGCGGCTGTTGTAGTTGGAGCAGAAACTCAGATGTTCAGAGGTGGCGGCCAGCAGAGGGTCTCTCGCTGGGCACACACAACATTTATGAGGCTGAAGCCGAGCCCTGCAGCCTGCCCAAGCCGGCACAAGGCTCAGCTGGCAGACTCAGCTGGCCTGTGGGACGCCAGCCTCATGGAGGGGGCCAGATCGGAGGCGCCGCCCTGGTTACCTCGCAGGCCGCACTCTTGAGAGCCTCAGACCTGTCTTTGAAGTCTTAAAGAGAGGCCCTTCCCCAGCCCGCAGCCCCTCCTTCCAGCCTAGTTCCCGAAGGAGCTGCCACCCTCCACTGCCTGCTTCCTGGGGGGCCAGTGGCTGGGGGTGCAGCTGAACACTGCCTCTATCCCCGGCCCAGGTCCCACAGGTTTCCCCACGGCCAAAGCTGTCTGCTTCCAGGGCAGGGCAGGTGCTGTGGGAGAAGGAAGCAGGGCAGTCAGAGAAGGTCTTCCTGATAGGGTGACGCCCGAGCAAAGACGAGTCAGCTGTCTGGGCACGTGTAACAGCCGTGACTGTCACCGTGGCGGTGCCTCATGTGTGACTGCTCGTTGCACTTCCGTGCCCCCGCCTCCTCTTGGCTCCTCCCGGCCTGATGTTTCGTTAGCACCAGGCACACACAGCGTCTGGCATCCTTGTAGGTGTGCAGATTGTCGCGGGAGTGTGTGGATAGATGGATGGATGGTCCACGGTCGCGTGAGCAGCCTGTGATAGATGTCAAGGGAAGCCAACCCAGGCTTCTGCAAGGCGGGCTCTGTCCCTGCCGAGCCGCTGGGAGAGGAGGGGTGGGTCTGGAGCCCAGGCCCGAGGAAAGCGGGGTTCACGCTGGGTGCCCCGTCGCCGCCTCTCCCGGCACGGTTCACTGCATAGCTCTGCACTTCCCCTCCCGTTTCAGGGCAGCTCAGACTGACCGGTGAAGTAAGCCCTGCAATTGCTGGCAAAGCATAAGCAGGGGTGGGCAAGAGAGCTGCCATTTCCATTACTCGCCACATGCCACTCGTGTCCTGGCCTCCGTCTCAGAACCGTCACAGGCCTGCCGCCTGCTGTCACCCTCATGTGACTCAGTTGGACCTTGAAAGGATTGTGGCAGAGCGCTTATCCCCATCTTCCTCCACTCAGATTGATGGGGGGTCCTGGATGCAGCCTGTGAGAGGTGGGAAGGATTCTTCAGATGCCAGCCTGGAGTCATCTTCTGGTTATTCACACTTCCGGTCCGCAGCCTGTTGGCCAGTGCGGAGGCCCCGGGGATTAAGAGAGAGAAGGACAGCCCCAGTCGGAGGGAGGGGCTTCCCTGGTGGCACAGTGGTGAAGAATCCACCTGCCAATGCAGGAGATGCAGGTTTGATCCCTGGGTCAGCAGGATCCTCTGGAGATGGAAATGGCAACCCACTCTGGTATTCTTGCCTGGGAAATCCCATAGAAGAGAAGAGCCTGGCAGGGTACAATCCATGGGAGGGCAAAGAGTTGGACACGCCTGAGCAGCTTAGCATGCATGCAGGTTGGGGAGAGAGCAAGGCTGAAATGTTTCTTGTAAAAGGTATATACCGTGTATCCCCGGCAGGTTCCAGCCCTTCTCAAGCAGGGGTGCTGACACCCCAGGGCATACACCAAAATGTGTTAATCGATGCTGATTGCTACCGTCCTTCAGAGAACAGAAAATAGTCACCTTCTGTGCCCTGAGGGCTCAAATGACGATGACTCCGGCCTTTCTGTCTTTGGAGGAGTTGTGAGCTTGCAGGACCCAGCTGGGTCTCTGGTGCCTGCAGGTGTTTCCTCCTCACCTCGCTCCAGTGGGTGGCGAGTCCTTTCCTTGTTTGCGGCCACGCCAGTTACCACACGCTCAGCTCAAGCCGGCTGCTCATTAAGCATTTGTTCTGTTAGAAATCTTTGCTCAGAGGGCAGGCTACCCCATCCGCCCCTGGTCTAATTCTGGTGACATGGGGTGGCTGAGAAAGGACTGTCGAGGTGGGCGCGGGTGAGCAGTGAGGCCAGTCAGCTGCTCCGTGGCGGGGCCAGCCTGTCTGTGGGGCTCTGGGTGGCTGTGCCATGGACCGAGGGCCTCAGGCCAGTTCAGAAGGCCGTCAGCACTTTGGGAGCAGCTGGCTGTGGGACCGTCGCTCAGTGATGTGAGGCCCTGGCTCGCTTTCCATCCCAGGGGGGGCCTCCTCGCTTCCTCCTTGCCTTTCTGTGCCTTGGCCAAAGCTCTTGCTTCCTGGGCAGGGGGTGGGGAGAGAACATGTTTGCAGCCCCTCACCCAGTTTGTGTTGGAAAGATGGAGTTTTGGAATTGAGGAAAGCAGAGGACCACAGTTATTCCGGGGAGAGTCCTGGAAGCTCCTGGCCCCCTGATGTGGATCCCCCTTAACTGCCCACGGGGTGGCTCAGGGCGTGAGTGGGATGGGGGCACAGAGCCCTCACGGATAGTAAAGACAAAACTGCCCAGGAGGTCAGCCACCCTGCACCACCCCCACCGCCCAGCCCAGCCCACCTCACCTCAGTGAGAACCTGGCCCCGGAGGAAAGACTCGGCCTTGGACCAGGGCTCTGGTGTGTTATTTTTACTGCCTTTTCCTCCCATATTTGCATTTTTAAAAATAGCAATGCAGAGTGGATCCCTGTCAGTCTGAGTCTGCTGTGGAAGGTAGGATGCATTTCGCACGGAGTGTGGCTGTTGATGAGCAACAATTCTCAGCGTTTGGGAGCATGGACCGCAGGAGCCGTGGCTCTCCTGGGGGGAGCGTCCCCAGCCTGCCACTGCGGGAACAGGCCCAGCGCTCTGCCGGCCAGCGATGACGTCATCTTGAAGGTGATGTCACTTTTCTGCGGGTTTGAAAGGGGGGAGGTGAAGAGGGAGCAGGAGCGTCTGGGAGGCGGGGTCCCGGTGGTCGTCCCTGAGGACTGGACCAGGCAGAGACTGGGCCTCCTGCCAGGGTGGTTCTTTCTCAGACTCGGGGTTCTTACCCGCAAGGAGAGCCGAATTCGATGGACCAGCTCCCACCCATTCGGTCAGCCGGCTCTAAAATCCCCGCGGTTCTTGTGGCCGCAGTGTGGGGCCCGGACCTGCCTTCCTGCCTGGAGGTCTCCACCGTGGGAAAACCGAGTCCCCCAGGTGTCCAGGGACTCGTGCTAGCAGGTTCCGCCCTTTGCCATCTAGGCAGCAGCCGGCCTGGGTCAGGTCCTAGGGCTCTTGGCCCCCAGGGTCTGGGGCTTTGTTCTTGGCATCTGTCTGGAAGCTGATGGAGGCCAGGGTCTGGACCACCTGAACAGAGGTCAGAGTTGGGGCCTCGTCATTTAGAGAACCTGGTGCCTGTGTGTGCTCAAGGGCTGACCCGCTGGAGGGCGTCAGGGATACTTGGGGGGCGGGTGTGAGCTCAGCCTCACTTTGCTTTGCTAGTTATTGTAATCCACCTCACTTTTGCATCTTGATCCCCCAGGTTTTTTATCTTGAAATTAAAAAAAAAATTAATAACGGGGACCTCCTTGATGGTTCAGTGGTTAACTACAGGGGACAGGGTTTCGATCTCTGGTCAGGGAACTAAGATCCTTGGTGTGCAGCCAAAAAAAAAAAAAATTAAAAACAAATGTCCCTGGGTAGTCAGGGCCCTCTTTTGTTTTAGAAGAAAGAGAAACATACTGGTTGAAAGTAGAGCTATTTTAACCAGGCTGGTAATCAGACTTGCCCAGGGAACATTAAGAAATAGATTGCTGGTTTCACCTAGGGATTCATTCAGTGGGTTTGGGGTTTTATATATATATCAGGAATCAGTGTTTTTGAAAGAGCTCTGAGGATTCTGATAGTTGCTTTAAAACCTAGTCCTCCTCCCGAGGGACCTGCCGAGGTGGCGTCCGTTTTTCTTCATAATCTTTTGCTATTTCAACACTGCTGGGTTAAATATATCTAGACTTCTCCACTGTGTTTTTATGGGGCCATTGGTTCGTTTCCACCAGTTGCCCTTCAGAGATCGAACACAGTGGTGGGTGTTCAGCCGAAACACTGCCTTGCTGTTGCTGATTTTAGGGTTTGGCGTCTGGAGGTGGGTGTCCAGTAGTGGAGATACATTTTGAATCCCTCACTCTCAGAACCGTGTCCTCCTTCAGACCTGTGACAATATGAATTCCAGCTGAGACGTCCTTCTTCCCGTGTGAGACCTAGAGGAGCTCGGAGGAAGGAAGTTTCATGCTTAGTCAGACAGAAAAGAAAATCAGGCCAGGGTCTCGTGTGCTGGCGTCTGCTCACTGGTCACCCCTTCTCCTCCGACAGCACAGGGGCTCCATGAGGCTCCAAGGCTGTCCTGGTCCTGGTGGGGGCCGGGGGCGAGGCTCACTCTATGAGTGCCAGCTCTGGGACCACCCCCTGCACGCCGTCTCCAGGCCCTTGCTCCTGATCGGGCCATGAGCACTCCTTCCCCTGCCCCCACCACCCCCGGCTCCCTGGGGCCTGAGAGCGTCCGCGCTAACTCCTGGCCTGCACTGACCCCTGTCCCACACTGGGTGCTGTCTCCTCCACACTGGGTCCCTGGATCTCACCTCTCCCGGGGTAGGCACCTCAGCGCCGCTGGGCCACCAGCTGAGCGCTCCATCTCCCACACACTCTGATTCACTCTTGGCCGCATCCCCTTGGTCCGCATCACTCTTGGCCCTGGAGGTGGGTGTGTCTGCTGTCATTAAAAGAGGAGGAGAATTGTGACCATATAAACAAGAAGGTGGTAACTGGCAGACTCCAAGATTTCCTGGGATTTTCTTTGAAAGAGCTCCCTGATACTGAAATCCTTTCCGTTTATACAAGACCTTTTAGAAACACCCTCTAAATCAAAATGCACCTGTATGTTAATTTCTGCGTCTCATTTCTGTCTTCATGGGTGTTAATTTCACATATTTGTTTCCTCCAGCTGAGGTCTGAGTTCCTGGGGAGAAACCTTCAGGGGCGCGGTCCAGGCTCTGCCCCGGCACTCCCTCCCGTCACAGGGCCTTCTTGGGCCGGAGGTCTTTGGGGGTACATATTCCCGATGGACTCCCCACCTGGCCCCTCAGCAAGGGCAGGCGCTGGGCAGGTAGACCCCAGGGCTCCCGGAGGCACTGAGGGGACGAGCTCTGGAGTCGGAAGGGGCTGCCTGTCCCGGGGGCTGCCTGTCCCGGGGGACGCCCGGGGAGGTGACGGGTCTTACTCATCCCTGCAGCCGGGGCGTAGCCATGCCGTGGCCTCCGAGGCCCAGCCATGCCGTGGCCTCCGAGGCCCTGGCTCTCGGCGTGGGCAGCCACAACCTCGCCTCCCTATGCCGACGGGGCTGGAGGGACACTTCTCCCCGCCCCAGGAAGTCTGTTTTTTTGAGGTCAGTCAGGGTTTTAGGACTTAAAAATCAAACCAGGAGGTTGATAGCAGCCCCCAGGAGCCATTCAGTCTCTGCCAGGGTTGTCAGGCCAGTTGGTGCCTGAGTGACACCCAGTGCCCCAGGGTGGGTATCCCTTCCACGCCTTGAAATAGTGACAGCAGGTGTCTGAGGCACACGCAGAGGTCGGTGTGCGGCCCGGGAGGCTGTGCTTCCTCCACATGGGGTCCCTGACACTTGAGGGTGGGCTCGGCCTGCCCCGCTGGACTCAGACACAGGCCCTTTCAGCTGTTTCTCCTCCTCTCTTGCTGCCTTTAAAATGCCAGTCAGAAGAGCCAGGATTTGGGGCTATGTATCAAAATCGCTTTAGGAGCCTTCTCCGAATGCCTGCTTTCAGATTACCATGCGGGGGACCGACTGGGCAGGGAGCCTGTGCTGGGCCCCTCCTTCCACCCCCAGGCCCTTCTGTTGAGCCGCTGTTACGTGGGGACAAGGTGACGTGCCCCTGGGTCACCCGGAGACCTTGTCAACCAGTGGACTCTAAGGTGGCCGGGCTGGCGCGGGCCTCCGAGCCTGCATTTCCAGTGAGATCCAGGAAGATGCCTCAGGGGCCACGAGGAGGGCCGCGCCCGCCAAATGAGGAAGGAGATAGCAGATCCAGGGCCCTGGAGTCCTGGCGCCGGTGGTCTGGGAAGGCCCCTCACCTCTCCAAGCCGCCAGCCTGCTCTGCGGGGTGAGAGAGACCACAGCAGTACCTCTGACCTCTACACGCAGGGCTTGTCCCCACACAGTGTGAGCTCCGTGAAGGTCTGCCCACAGGGTTCCCAACCTGGGTCATCGTTCTGCGACCTAAGCTGACATCAGACACGTGGGGGTGAGGGAGGGGTCTGGAGAGCAGCGCTGAGCCCTCTCTGGGCCTGCTCTCGGCCTCCTCAGGGATGCCCAGCAGCCCAGCCATGAGGACAGGCCTGAAACCATGCTGTTGACTTCTTTACCTCTTGAGGAGGGAGTTCTTTTCACTCTGAAGCGTCCCATCTCATACCCTCCTTCGGAATCCAGCAGTCCTGGGCTCTTTTGTCCTTTTTGGAGCCAGGCTGGTCAGGCTGGGGCCAAGACACTGGGTGCAGTGCTGAGTTCTTGAAGGCCGGCGCTGCCCTCCCCCCGAACGCTGCAGCATCTGCAGAGACACGACTCTGCTGCCCGGGCCTCAGCCGGTCCGCTGCCAGGCCCAGCTCTCCGGTCCTTCCCCGTCACTTAGCAGGCAGCTGGACTCGGTCCCCTTTGTCTGTCCCCTTGGGCACGCTGAGCCTTGGGCCGTCTCCGCACGCTGGCAGGCCTCAGCTGCAGTTTCCAGGCGGTGATGCAGTCATGCTGCGTTGCCTGGCCCTGATTGCAGGCTTCTGGTCTGTGGTGTACATCAGAGCAAGGGGGACCCTGGGGACAGGGCCACCACCCGGGGGGTGGGAGTGAGAGGCCTGGCCAGCACAGCTTTCATCTGGAAGGGTGTGAGTGTGGCGGGGGCGGTGGTAACCCTTGCCTACATCTCTGATGGACATTTCCTCTGCAGCCTGGCCCTTCCCACCTCCCCCACCTGCCCTTTGGCAACAGAAGTTTTAGTGTTTTCAGATATTTTCATTTGTCTCCCTCCAACTAAATGTAACTTCTGTAAAGCTGGGACACATACCTTCGTATTTGTACTCTTGTCTCGTTCTGAAATCTGTAGAAAACACTAAAAAACTATTGAATTGATTGACCTCAGTATTTGGATTCAGCGGAGCTTCTGCTGAGTGGTTTCTGTAGCATGTGATTGACAGAATTTTCCAGCGAGGGGCAGCAGCGTTGGTCTGTTCTCCCACTGCCCAGCCGTTTCCAGCTCTTCTCCCGCAGGCACGTGAGGCCCTCTGGCCATTTGTGTTTGCCAGTGAGACCTTCGATCCTCAGGTGGGCAGCTTGCTGATGGCTGGATTTTTAGGGACTTTCAGTCACATGATGGTCAACTGCTGTGAGAACGTCATTACTCTGGCATTCACTAGGCTCACTGGCCAGTCAGGTCCCCAGATGCATTCAGAACTGAAAGCTGGCAGAGGAGCCCGGCTCCCGCCCATAGTTAGTACCGTTTCCTGCCACTCCCAGTGGGACTGTTCTGAAAGCCAGCATTTTAAGTAAGCCTGACATTTTAAGTAAGGTCAGAAAGAGTTAAGAGTTTCCCCAGCCCCACAGTGTCTACGTGTAAACATTTGGATCCTAGGATTTTTGATCATTTGCTTGGTTCTGGCTCTGGACCAGCTTCTAACTAGAGATGTGTCCCTCCACTTGATAGAACTGGCTGAAACCCAAGCCAGAAAGGACCCAGCCAGAGAGGATCCGCAGGGCAGCTGGGTAGGGTGGGGACTCATAGACACCTTGAAAGTGACCCACCACTGACTACACCTTTTATGTCGTGACCCAGGGCTCATGTATGTTGTTTATGCAACTGAAAAAGTTTCCTCAAGACAGTATTCACCCTTCCTGTATGTGATGAGCCCAGTGTTGGCCATGACCCACTAAATTGATTTCATAACCCACTAGCCGGCCGGAACCCTCAGTTGGAAACAGTGTTGCTCAGGAATTCCCTGGCGGTCCAGTGGTTAGGACTCCCCACTTTCAGTGCCGAGGGCCTGGGTGGGGAATGGGGATCGCACAGGCGAAACTGCATGGCAAAAAGAAAAAAAATCTCTGCTGTAGGGAGTATCCATTCCCAAGGCTTTTTCATAATTGTGCACCGAGGGGTAAACCTGCCAGTCTGCCAGCACAGCTTCTCTGGCCTCCAGATTGCATTCGTATTGGAAGGAGGGAGTCTGTATCCCTGGGCCTGCCCTTCTCCTTTCCCCACCCATCTCTGCACCAGATCTTTCTACATCCTTAAAAGAGTGTGTACATTCCTTGTTTCACATTTTGTAATCTTAGCAAGCCTTGGCTCCGTAGGAACACTAAGAAGAGTTTCAGTTACCTTAGTCCTAGGTTTAGTGAAGTTCCTGTTGAGTAGTTTCCTCCAGTCTCACCTCCCAAACTGAGCTGGGCATCTCAGCCGGTGGCCAGTGTGCCCCCGCCCCCGTCTCGCTCTGCAGCGCACGGGGCAGCCTCTGCAGTGAGCCCGGGTTCTCAGCCAAGTGGGCCCAAGGGCAGCAGGACTGGGACCCACTGCAGCCTCTGCGGCCTTGACTGAGAGAGTGAGGGGGGCTGGTTAGGGGACCCGAAGTCCCCCCACCTCACCCTGCAGTGACCACTGTGCTGGCTCGAGGGGCAGGAGGGATCGTGTTTCTCGGATTGTTTTTACCCCTTGGGAATAGCAGACCTTTAGAAATTTCCAGCACTGGTCTGACCTCATCATATTTCTTTGAGGAATCGTTCTTTGAGTCCTGACCTAGGTAAACAGCCTCATCGCCCGAGTGTGTCTGCTGGACCTGCCACTTCCCTGCACCCCCACCCCACCCCAGGAAGGGCCTGACCCAGTCCACCAACCACAGCCCAAATCGGGGTCACAGTGGGCCCATCCCCCCCAACACACATGCCGTCTTCCACGTCTTCCACTCACTCGCCAGGGGCTCTGTGGGGGGCTGACAGACAGCTGGTCCTTGAGCCCCGAGTTCGAAGCCACTCCCATTATCAGTTGAGGATCTGGTGCAGCCCACATCACTAACCCCTGGAGAAGCCTGCATGGTTCTCTTGCTCTCGCTCTGAAGGACACACGCCTCTCCTCCCCCGTGTTTTGGCCTCCAGAGTTTGACAGGACAGTGGTGGGTGGGCGGCTTCCAGCCTCAACACAGATGTTCAGGCTCCTTTCAGGGCCCTTCTCTGCCTGTTGTCTGACTTCCTACTGCTTCCCCTCTCACGCTAGGGGCCCCGTTAGTGGGTGCTGGCCTTAGGGACCAGGCGCGAAGGCCCCTTTTATCCCTCAGGCACGTGCTTGGCCCCCACTGAGCATGCCAGCCCCTAGGGCCACCCAGTCCTACAGGATGTGATGTTCAGATCCACTGGAAAGTAGCATCTTGTTTCAGCTTCCTTGTGTTTTCAGCCAGTTGATCAGCCTTAGTTTGTCTTTCTCTCTCCTTAGAACATTTTTATGCCGTGATTTAGGTTCTTCCAGGTCAGCCGGGAGCAGTGTTGTGATTGAGGGTCTAGACCCTGAGCTGCAGCACCGTCAGTGCCCAGAGCTGCAGCGCAGGGGAGCCGTGTGCGCCTTGGGCAGCCCCGGGGGCAAGGGGCAGAGCCCCTGGGAGCCCAGAAAGGGGCGGAACGGATGTGCGCAGCCTCCCTGCCAGGTCGTCCTCCCCCCACGGGGTCCCCACTCTCTCCTGTGCCACCACATCACTTTCCAACTTGAAGCACCCCATTAGTTCTGATCTCAGGAAGCAGGGAGGGCTATCCCTTAACCCACCCCCGGGGTCCACACCACCGGGCTCTCCTGGGAGCAGCCTGAGGGTGCCTCCACCTCCGCACCGATGATGCTTTGGGCTGATCCTTCTGTCATGGGCTGTCCTGTGGTTTGTTGGGTGTTTCACGGCATCCCTGGCCTCCACCCACCAGGAGCCCCTTCCCCCAGCTGTGACAACCAGATGTCTCCAGATATCACACGTGTCCCCTGGGGGCACAGCTGCACAGTTGAGAACCTCTGGGCTGCCTGCTCTGCGGCATCTTCTCTGCCCAATCCCCAGGTGATTCTCCCAGTGCGCCCCACTGCAGAGGCCTGCAGGAGCCTCCCCGCCTTGCTCAGGGTGGACGCTCGGGTCCTTCCCTGGTGCTTTCTCCGAGGCCCGAGACACCCAGCCTTGCCTCCTGCTCACTGTGGCTGTCACAGCCTCTGCTGGTCATTGAACACTCCAGGCACACGCCACTGGGTCTTGGGGACAGCTTTCTTGTCTGCTTGGCAAGGTCCCTCCCTTATTACATTCAGATCTCTGGTCACATGTCACCTTGGAATGGCCTTTCTTGATCACCCACTTAAAATAACTCACTCACGCTCACCTCCCACTTCCAGTCACTCCCGCATACATCGCCCAGTAGTGCCTTGATTTTCTGTGTGGCACATGGCACCGCCTGATCTGTGTGTGTGTGTGTGCGCACATGCACACACGCGAGTAACTATCTGTTCCTGTGCTTCACTGAACGGAAGCTGAGTCAGAGCAGGACCTGTCTCAGCAGTGCCTGTTCTCCCCCGAAGCCTGGCTCCCCACCCGCAAAGGTGCAGGAATTCCCTGCCCCCCGTGGGGAGCAGGTATGTTGTTTGCTACTCCTGTTTCCAGAGGAGGCAATGGAAGCAAAGGACGTGTGTTCTTGGATTCCACCAGGCACATCCCTCAGACACGTCCCAAAAGTGTCTAAGCACAGGGAATTAATTATTATACCCAGTATCTTATAATAACCTATAATAAATATAATGTACCAAGAAAAAAACTCACAAAAACAAATCTCTGTGCTATACACTTGAAACTAACACAGGATTGTAAACCAGCTGTTGTTGCCGTTGTTCAGTCGCCAAGTTGTATCCGACCCTTTGCAACCCCATGGACTGCAGCACGCCAGGCTTCCCTGTCCCCCACCATCTCCTGGAGTTTGCCCAAGTTCATATTCATTGGATCGGTGGTGCCGTCCAACCATCTCATCCTGTGCCACCGTCTTCTCCTCCTGCCCCTCAGTCTTTCCAAAGTAATGCATGTTCATTTTACAAACCACCTGTTAGCCCCTCTTCACTCAGACACTGGTCATTGTGGTGTGTTGTGTTGTCTTTTTTTTTCTGTTAAGAAACCTCTGACAGCTACAACTCTCCTCCAGAAATGTTAAACCATAGTTGACCGCCTCAGAGCTTGTTCAGAATTCTAGAGCTGATGATGATAAAAAAGATCCACCCACCTTCCACCTCAGGCCCCACCCTGGTGACTTTAAAAATTACATCAGAGTGCACCCAACAAAGAATGAGACTGTGTCTGCCTTAGTTTCCCTCTGAACCTGGCAGTTTCCTGGAGCGGGCGGAGCGCCCCCTGGTGTCAGCCCCGTGTCTGGCACCTGTCGTCTGGGTACTGGATCTCTGGAGGGCGGGAGGAGCAGAGGGCACTCTGCTGAGAGAGACCAGGGGGCTTCTCCCACCTAGCGGCCTTGGTGGATGCTCCGGGGCCCTCATAACATCCGCCGTCTGAAACCACGACAGCTGCCTGCCATGTGCTCCAGAAATGAACAGAGCAGTTATTGCTTTTACAACCAGGACAAGGATTACTGTCTTGAAGAGTGCATGGAGCTACCAGAAATGTGTTCTGCTCCGTTCTTGTCTCTACAGCTCTCGGAAGGGAGGAGCTTTTTATGTGGTTAAGAGAATGGACTCGAGCTGGACTGCCCAAGTTCAAGTCCAGGCTGCACCACTTGGGAGCCGTGTGACCATGCACGCATGCTTCATCAGCTCTTTGTCTCAGGCTCCTTCTCTGTACGGCCAGGATGGTGTACTGATTCCGCGGAGTTGTGGAGGATTTCTCCGGTTAAAACACATGAACTGCTTGAAGACCGCATGTGCATGGAGCGTGACACACACCAGGTGTGCTGTCGCTGTGAGGAGAGGCCTCCAGAGCCTGTGAGATGCCGGGCGCACGTGCCCGGGGCAGGGAGAGGCGAGGAGGACCAGGGGAAGGCCCGGTCCGTGCCTGGTGTGGGGGCACGCGGCGCCCAGGAGGCAACGCTGTGGAGCAGAGAGGAGAGCCTGGCGGGTCGTCCTGCCCTCCCAGGCGTCCTGTGTTCTGCTTCTGGGAGCCCCAGGGGAGGGCACACAGACAGAATCGTGGCCCCGGCGCCCCGCTCTCCTCCCTGCCATCCCTGCCACTCCCACTCGGCACGCACTGTGTCATTGTCATTGTCCTGCAGGATTAGAAGAGTCTGGAGACCCGGCTTCACAGTGGAAGGGAGTCAGGCTCTGGCAGGAGGCCGAGTGCAGGTCGGGGAGCCCCACCCGGGACGTGTTGGCTCCCCAGGCCCCCCACCCCACCCCCTGGGAACTCTGTGACCTGCCTGCCCCACATCCTGTCAGCGCTTCCACAAGAGGAGGAAGGAGAAAGCCCGCCCCTGGCCTGACCGTGATGCCAGCTTTCACGAGCTGTGGCCTCAGCGTCCCCTCTGCCTGCGGGGGCAGCGGGGCTGGGCCGTGTCCCCGCCGGGACTGCACTGACTTGGGGTCTGCGCCAGGCCACTCCCATCCTTTCCCCAGGGTGCTCTCGGGGACCGACCCAATGCGAGGTGGGGCCGCTGTACCTCACGGCCAGGCGCAGGGTCGCCTCCCGCCCCTCACTCACAGCCCCTCTCCCAGAAGGCTTCCCCTTGCTGCAACTCCTGGTTTCCATGGCAACTTGGAAAGACCTGTAGTTGTGGCTTTTTGAAGTCTAAAATAGAAGCAGAGGTTTGAGATGGAGCGGGACAGCACTGAAAATACCATGTCCTACCCGGGGATTTGGACCCAGAGGGTTAGAGGACGGGATTGCTTGAATTAGAAAAACAGGCACCGTCATTCCAGTACCTTCTTGGCAGAGTTCCACGTGGCCCCTCGAAGCCCGCTGGGGTCTCAGATCCTGAACTTGGGGTCGTCAGCCTGCACCTGGGGGCAGCGGAGGCGGGTGGAGTGATCTTAGTGGGCCTCGGCTGCGTGCTTCCTATGAGCCAGGCGCCCGGTGGCCGTCTGCTTTCACCGCCTTGTGAATCCTCTGAGCCCCAGGGGTTGCAGTGCCGTCTCCTCTCGGGTGAAGGTCTGCCGTGCCTAACCCGGGGCTCCCTCCCTGTGGGAGCGTCTCGGTCACCTGTTGGTGGCGGGCCTGTTGCTCCCGCTTTCCTTGTTTCCTAAGTCACATCGCACGGATGCCAGGGTTTCGGTGACCTTGAGCATGTCTCCCTTTTCAGTACCTCAGGCCGCCTCATGGAGGTCGCCTTTCCAGGCCCCCGGTTCTGCGGTGGCGAGAGTGACCCTGAGGGGGTCTTCAGCTGGGTGTCTGTGGGAACGGCTCCTCCCCGCTCCTCGTTTGGGGTCTTGGAGGTTCTGAGCTAGGGAGGTGGTCAGTCCCAGAGGGCCCCCCCTTTCCCAGGACACAGTGAAGAACCCCGGAGGAGCCGCCCCAGGCTTGGCGGGCCAGTACAGAAGGTGGGCTGGCTCAGAGGAGAAGCGTCAGGCTGTTGTGGGGATCCTGGGCGGGGGTGGGGGGGTTGGGGCTGGGGGACAGTCATGCAGGGGAGGGGTCAGCACTTGCTGCGGAGCCGGCCGGGCTCCAGAAGCTGGCATCCTGAGTTACTCAGCAGCCTGCAGTCCTCCGCGGGGCTGTCGATAAGGAGCAGGCTGCGGCTGGCGGGGCAGGATAGCCCAGATTAGAAGGTGGTGCGGCTGATAGCCACCTCGGGGTGCTCCCCGGCCTTGCATCACACTCCTCCAGCCCACCCTCCCCAGCACCCAGCAGCAGGGGCGCGGGGCAGGCAGAGGCGGAGAGAGGACTCCACTCACAGCAGAATGTTTTGCTCTGGTTTAAGTGAGGCTTTCCGTTGTCTATCGCTTAGCCACCCTTTCCAGTGTGATCAGTTCCCTCCGGTGAGCCTGACAGTCACCTTGGAGCGGACCAGGAGGCCGCTCCTGGTCTGTCCCTGATCGGAGTGCGGCCCTGTCCCCTGACCCGGGTGCCGGGGAGGGGCGCGTGGGATTTGGGAAGGCCCGGGGGGACTCGGGGTTTTGCGCTTGGCTGCACGTAGTGAAGCGTCGCTGCACTACGGAGCTGAGAGGAGACCGTACCCCGTGTGCCTGGACGCCGAGCTCTCCCTCTCTGCTCTCTGTTCCAGCTGAAGCTCGAGGACCGCTCCGTGGTGCCCCGCGATGTGGTCCGGCACATGCGCTCCACTGTGAGTCCCTGTCCCACCGGCGGGCGTGGCCTGGGGCAGCTCGGGGTGGGTCTGGGGGGCCCCCAGGGCGCCGGCGCGGGCCTGGATGCCTTCTCGCCCGCAGGACAGCCAGTGCGGCACCGTGATCGACGTGAACATCGACTGCGCCGTCAAGCTCATCGGCACCAACTGCATCGTCTACCCTGTCAACAGCAAGGACCTGCAGCACATCTGGGTGAGCCCCCCGCCGGCCTCCCGTCGCGGGGCTCTGCTTCCCTCCAGGCCGCGCGGCCAAGCCCAGGGCTCGGCCCCTCCTTGCGGCCTGATGGTGCTTCTCGCGCGTCAGCCATCCTGACTTGAGGTCAGGTGGTGCTTTACGTCTCCAGCAGACACAGCTGGTTTCCTTTCTCTTCTAAGACTTTTTGTCGTTTTTGAAACAAATTTTTTTTCCGGTAGTTTATTTATGTTTTTAAGATTCCAAACTTACTGAAAGTTGTAGGAACCAGTGTCTCCTGCAGCGTCGGGGTTCCTCAGCTGGTGACGTGTCGCCGCGTCAGCACCTGCGCCTGTCTGTTCTCCCTCTTGCCCACCCCTCTCTCCCTCCGTCTCTCTTTTCTCCTCTTCTCTGAAACTTTGTTTTTAACCCTTTTTTTTTTTTTTTTGGCCACACCATGCAGCATGTGGGATCTTAGTTCCCTGACCAGGGATTGATCCCGTGCCCGCTACATTGGCTGTGTGTTAACAACCGGATGGCCAGGGAAGTCCCCGCTTTTCTGAAACGTCTGAAAGCGAGCTACAAATATGATGCTGTATGCCCCCTGAGTACTAAATGTGTATTTTCCCAAAACAGAAACGCTCTCCTATTTAACCACCATTCAAACCCCCAGATTAGGACCTTGACACGTTACTGTCCATCCACAGACCCCACTCAGTTGTCCCAACAATCTCCGTTTTCCCCTGCTGACCCGGACTCCATCAGGAGCACACACTCAGTTGTCAGCTCTTTGATCTCCCCCAGGCTGGAGCGGTTCCCAGTCCTGCTTTGTCTCCCTGTCCCTGGTGACCCTGAGCATGGGGCCATCTACAGTGCCCATGACAGCCTCGGGCCCCGTGCTTTTGGCAGAACTGCCCCAGAAGTACTGCTCAGCTCTTCCCTGGCCCGGAGCATGCCTCAGCCGCAGTGTGGGGACGTTCTCTTTGCTCCCCAGTCGTGTTGAGCTCTGCTGAGCCGCCTCCCAACAAAGTCAGAATTCACCCCTTTGCCAGCTATCATATTGGTTTTGTGGGGAGATATTCCGGGATTGTGTCAATAAACTGGTGCTTCTCAACCCCCATCCACCAGCCTTAGCCTCCATTAAGAATTCCCACCTGACCCAGCCAGCACTCTGATGGCTGCTAAATGCTGATTTCACGACACCATCACTGCCTGCTTTGTTATGAGTTTGGCATTCTACCATATGGAAGAGCTGTACTTTCTGTCCCGTTTATTTCTTCATTTTTTACATCAGATGCAGAGACTCCTGTTTTATTCATTGGCTGTAATCCGTTGCTTGTTTTGTTGCTTCAGTGACCCCACCCAGATTGGGCCAGTAGGAAGCCCTTCAAGCTGGCATCTGTGCTCTTTCGACATGTCTCCACCATTTTTTTTAAAACACTTCCTTACTTTCCATATTGTATTATTTCTGATCCAGCCTAGAATCAGCCGTTTGTTCCGAGAGCCCTAGTTTCTTTCGGAAGCCACGGTCTGGGTGCAAGCTAGGTGTGCTAATTGCTCCTGGGCCCCATTGAGGGCAGCACTAGGGAATCCACGTGTGTGTGTGTGGGTGGGCACGCGCACACGTCTAAATGTGCCTGTGCCCATCCTGTGTACGTATTGAGATGTGTGAGTTCATCGTAACCCCTCTGACCCCAGTCCAGCTCCTCTATCTTCCCCTGCCTGTTAGTGACTGCTGTCCCCAGCAGGGAGAGACTTGGCTCTTGATATCCTCCGTATAGTTATCTGTTTATTTAAATCACTTTACTGTGTAACCACCCACCCCAGCCCACTCCCACTCACGTGTCCTGTGTCCTCGGA
The DNA here is from genome assembly GCF_019320065.1 of Cervus canadensis. NCBI lineage: Eukaryota > Metazoa > Chordata > Mammalia > Artiodactyla > Cervidae > Cervus > Cervus canadensis. Next base: position 7,708,711 of record NC_057386.1, on the reverse strand, counting down.
AGGCCGTCCAGCCTCTGCCTCTGTGGGGGCGAGCTGCTGGGGACTCTTGGGGGAAGCTTGCTGCAAAGTTACTAGGTCCGACCCACACAGAGCCTTCCTGCCCTGTCTGTGGGGCCAAGAGGAACGGGGGTCCCGGACACCAGAGTCCTCCGTCGTCTCACCACCTGTCTCCCTGGTCTGCAGCCCTTCATGTACGGGGACTACATCGCCTACGACTGCTGGCTGGGCAAGGTCTACGACCTGAAGAACCAGATCATCCTGAAACTGTCCAACGGCGCCAGGTGCGGTCTCCCCACCACGCAGGAGCCCTCGTGGGGCGGGGGCAGCCGGGCAAGGGGCCAGGGGTGTGTCCTAGGTCCCGAGAGGGCCGTGCCAGGGGCTGTGGGCCTCGCGTCTCAGGGCCCAACCCCGGGCTGGTCTCCTTGTCAGCCTGGCTGGATTCTCTGGCTCAGTTCCCAGTCTTCCCTCTACCCTGGCTTGAGGAGACCCTCATCGTCACATAGGACCCCCAGGAGGGGCTGATGTTCTCCTTTAGGCACGTTAATGGGGTGAACGCTGAAATCTGGCTGGGTCCTGTTTGTTTGAGAGAGTTCCTTGTTCCAGTGCAGGGACTGAGGTGTGGGCGGAGGGTGAATTTCCCATTTTAAGGTCCGTGGAGGCACTGATGCCTCCGGACAAGTCCTGTAGACTAACTGACCAGCTCCTTACAGGGTCCTGGCTTCCTCGCCTCCCCTGAGACTCAGGCACTGGGTCCGGCGCCCACCAAGCCCCCTTCCCCTCTTGTAGGTGCTCCATGAACACAGAGGATGGCGCCAAGCTCTACGACGTCTGCCCGCATGTCAGCGACTCTGTACGTTGGCTCCATCCTAGGAGCCTGGGAGTCGGTGGGGGCACATCTCCTATTCCTCAGCCCTGGGCTCTGCAGGAGGGGGGCTCAGGGGCTTCTCAGCAGAGGCCAGTGCTTTCCTGGAAGGAGCGGTTGTGTATCAGAAGGTGTAAAAGCTTGGATGTTTGCAGGAAGCCATAGAACTTCCTTTGCATTTTGTTAACTTTTTATTTCATCCTTTTAAAATCTCCCTTTCTCTTGGAATGGACATTTTAGAGCAGTGGTACATGACAGTTTGTAAGTAATACTAGGAGAGTGTGTGTGATCAAGCAGGTTTGGGGACCCCTGCCCTTAGAGCTTTGTCCCCCCAGACCAGCAGCATTGTTGTGGCCCGAGAGCGTGTTAGAAGCAGAATGGGTCAGCCGTGCCTTTTAGTGAGTAAAACCTCCGGTGGTTTGTGTGCCTCTGAGGTCTGAGAGGTGCTGCTCTGCAGTCTTAGGACTGTGTGGAGCACAGAAGCCCGGGGTGGACGGCAGGCGCAGAGTAGGGGGTGCAGGTGTGGACAGTGCTCCCCCCACCCCAGAGGAGGCAGCACTCACAGGGACCCTCCTCTGGCCCCCAATCCTGCAGGGTCTCTTCTTCGATGATTCCTATGGCTTCTACCCAGGCCAGGTGCTCATTGGCCCTGCCAAGATCTTCTCCAGTGTCCAGTGGCTGTCAGGCGTCAAGCCGGTGCTCAGCGCCAAGAGCAAGTTCCGCGTGGTGGTCGAAGAGGTAGGGAGAAGGCAGGGCGGGGAGTGAGGACAGGGGGAGCCCGGGCTGAACGAAGTGGGGGGTGGCCAGTGGCAGGTCCGCTGGGCCCTTCTGGAGGGGAGGAGGCCTCCGTGACCTCAGAGGGTCTGAACTACAATGAACTGCTCTGGAGAACAGCTGCGGAAAGCAAGGGGCATTAGAGTCAGCTGACTGGGGCCCTGCCCGCCCCCCTTCCCAGGTGCAGGTTGTAGAGCTGAAGGTCACCTGGATTACCAAGAGCTTCTGTCCAGGGGGCACGGACAGCGTCAGCCCCCCGCCCTCTGTCATCACCCAGGAAAACCTAGGCAGGTGAGCGGCCCCAGCGCGCCCCCTGCTCCAGCACCCCCAGAGGTGGTCCCCAAGCAAGTCTCTGGGCCAGCGTCACAGATGCCAGGGGGAGGGGTTGCCGAGGACCCCCTCGCCCAGCGCCCGCCTCTCCCGTCTCCCCTCTCCTCTCCCAGGGTGAAGCGTCTCGGATGCTTTGACCATGCTCAGCGGCAGCTTGGGGAGCGCTGTCTGTATGTCTTCCCAGCCAAGGTAGAGCCGGCCAAGATTGCCTGTGAATGTCCAGAAAAACACTGCGCCCAGGGGGAGGGCTCTATGGCCAAGAAGGTATGTCCTCGGGGTTGGGGCTTGGCGGGCGTTTGAGGAACTGGCCTTGAGCCATTTCCACAGCAGGAAGGTCTGTGCTTTAGGCCTTGGGGGGCAGCCCTGACAACCCTTGCAGGCCAGTTAGGTGTGAACAGCCGTCACCCCTCAACTGAGCTGTCCAGGGTCAGCTCTCCATGGCGCCTGCCCTCCCGCTCTGCCGGCAGGTGAAGCGCCTCCTGAAGAAGCAGCTTGTGAGGATCACGTCTTGCTCCCCGGACGTCCAGTGCTCCAGGGACCATTCCGTGGAGGATGCAGGCAAGAAGGGGACGGCCAAGGCCAAGAGTGAAACAGGCTCCGCCAGCCCCGAGGAGACGCCCGATGGGTCCTCCAGCCCGGTGGAGATGCAGGACGAGGGTCCAGAGGAGGCCCACGAGGCGGGCGAGCAGCTGCCCCCCTTCCTGCTGAAGGAGGGCGGGGACGACAGGCTGCACTCGGCCGAGCAGGACGCCGACGACGAGGCCGCAGACGACACGGACGACACCAGCTCGGTGACCTCCTCCGCCAGCTCCACCACCTCCTCCCAGAGCGGCAGCGGCACGAGTCGCAAGAAGAGCATCCCCTTGTCAATCAAGAACTTAAAGCGGAAACACAAGAGGAAGAAGAATAAAATCACGCGTGACTTCAAGCCAGGGGACAGGTAGACTCAGGGACACCCTCTTTCCCGGCTGGGTGTCCATCCCACGACCATTCCCTGGCACCCGCACACACACGGGCTCACACGCAGTCTGCAAGCCCTGTGCAGGCTCAGGGGTGCCGGGGTCGGCCAGGTGGGATGGAAGGATCTGAGAATGGGAAAGGACGAGACCAGGGTTGAGGGATTCTCTGGGAGGAGGCGCTGGGCGTGGAGACTGCAGGGGAGCAACTCTGTCTCCTCCTGCCTGAGGCCAAGTTCCAAGTTACCAAGCCCACAGGGAGGGCGGGTGGGGAGGGAGCATCCCTGGCCTTTGCTCACGGGCCCGCCTGCAGGGTGGCCGTGGAGGTGGTGACCACGATGACCTCGGCGGATGTGATGTGGCAGGATGGCTCTGTGGAGTGCAACATCCGCTCCAATGACCTCTTCCCCGTGCACCACCTGGACAACAACGAGTTCTGCCCCGGAGACTTCGTGGTGGACAAGCGAGGTAGTGCCGGGCAGAGCTCGGGAGGAAGGGTCACAAGGTCTGGCATCAGGCCTCCCCTGGGAGGTGGCTCCTGCTTTTGTAGTCCAGGGCAGCCTTTCTGGCCTCCTCTGACCAAGCCAGGGAAGCAGTGGGTCCTGGGCCCCTGTGCTTGACGTGCAGCCGGTGGCGGGGGGCGGTTGGTGGCCCACTGGGGTGCCTTAGCTCACCCCTCCCCTGCGCTGGGTCCACAGTCCAGAGCTGTCCGGACCCCGCTGTCTACGGCGTGGTACAGTCTGGGGACCACGTGGGCCGCACGTGCATGGTGAAGTGGTTCAAGCTGCGGCCTAGCGGGGATGATGTGGAGGTGAGCGGGGGCGCCCCCGTGTCTCCTTCAGGGTGGGCTCTGGTGAGCTGGACGTAGAGCCCCCCGGGCTCACGACCGCCCATCCCGCCCCAGCTGATCGGAGAGGAGGAAGACGTGAGCGTCTACGACATCGCCGATCACCCTGACTTCCGGTTCCGCACGACGGACATCGTCATCCGAATCGGGAACACTGAGGACGGAGCCCCGCACAAGCAGGACGAGGTAGGGCGTCCTGCGCTTCCGCTGCAGTACCTGTCGGTGCCGCCAGGAGGCCTGCGCGTGCGCCCCGCCCCGCCCCGCCCCCTGTAGGGTCCTCACAGCTGCTCCGCGGGCTCCACGGGTTGTTTCTTAGGGGCGCACAGCCCCGCGCTCAGTGCCGTGAGGGTGGTGACAGGTGCCGTAGGCGCATAGGAGAGGCCTGGGGAGGTGACTGAGCTGGGCCCCAGGGAACAGGTGGGGACATGGCAGTGAGGTCAGGCAGACTCTGGGCAGAGGAGGAAGGGGGACCAGAGTCCCAAGGCTGGAGCCTCATCCGGGGAGCGTCCAGAGAGACCAGGCTCAGTGGACAGCGAGTGCTGGGGGTGTTTCTGAGAGGGTCGTGCTCTCAGTACTCACGGTGGTCTCTGGCCGGCGCCCACATCGCTTCCATTCTCACGGCCGTGCCTCTGCCCTCACCCTTGGAGACCTGCCCCTCTGACCCCATCCTGTTTGCCCTGCAGCCATCTGTGGGCCAGGTAGCCCGCGTGGACGTCAGCAGCAAAGTGGAGGTGGTGTGGGCTGACAACTCAAAGACTATCATCCTGCCCCAGGTGAGACCCCCGGGAGCCCATGGTTCAGCTCCAGACTCTGGCAGCCAGGCCGAGGGTTCGGGTCTTCCTGGCGAAGGAATCTTCTTTTGGGAAGCAGGGTCTTGGGGAAAGGAAGGTCAGTGTTAGACCCAGAGCCCCAGGTGAGAGTCGTGAGAGCGGAGAGGCTGCCCACAGTGGGCCCGACCATCCCGCCCCACCCGGCGGGCTCCTGGTTGCCAGGCACGTCTAGGTTCTCACAGATCTAGCTGGATCCCTATCTCACTGTGCTGAGAATGCACAGGTTGCACCCTGTAAGAAACATCCTTCCCCCAACACTTCTAGGAAACTGTCACAGATCAGGAGGAGGGAATGGACAGGGCTTTCGCAGCTCCATTTCTGTGCCCCCTCATTTGATCTGATGCTCACACCCCAGCTTCCCTCTCCGCTGCCAGTACAGGATGGACGAGGGGGTGGCTCCCCCTTCGTCCAGGAGGCCATTCCAGGAACGGGAACAGAGTCTGCCACGGTCCAGCGGGCCAAGTGCATTCAGTGGAGAGGAAGCTGGAACTGGCATTTGCTGGGCCCTGGACCCATGGGCTGGGCTGGGTGGCAGGGGTGCCTCCCAGAGGCCTAGGGACCACCTAGCACAGAGGCCCAACCTCGAGGCCAGAGCAGGAAAGGGGGGAAGGGTGGCAGGGCCGCTGAGGCCTCAGGGCATCCAGTCACCATCAGCTCTGAGGCCCAGGGTCCCCGGCAGGGGGCCTCTGACCAGCCCGCGCCCTGTCTCTCCTCAGCACCTGTACAACATCGAGTCTGAGATCGAGGAGTCGGACTACGACTCGGTGGAAGGCAGCACCAGCGGGGCGTCCTCGGACGAGTGGGAAGACGACAGTGACAGCTGGGAGACGGACAATGGGCTGGTGGAGGATGAGCACCCCAAGATAGAGGAGCCCCCCATCCCCGCCGCCGAGCAGCCAGCAGCCCCTGAGGAGGACAAGGGCGTGGTGATCAGTGAGGAGGCCGCCACGGCCGCCATCCAGGGGGCCGTGGCCATGGCTGCCCCCGTGGCCGGGCTGATGGAGAAGGCTGGCAAGGACGGGCCCCCGAAGAGCTTCCGGGAGCTGAAGGAGGCCATCAAGATCCTGGAGAGCCTCAAAAACATGACGGTGGAGCAGCTGCTGACGGGCTCGCCCACCTCCCCCACGGCAGAGCCTGAGAAACCCACGCGGGAGAAGAAGTTCCTGGATGACATCAAGAAGCTGCAGGAGAACCTCAAGAAAACCCTGGACAACGTGGCCATCGCCGAGGAGGAGAAGATGGAGGCGGTGCCGGAGACGGAGCGCAAGGAGGAGAAGCCCGAGGGGCCGTCGCTGGTGAAGGCCGAGTGGCCCAGCGAGACCCCGGTGCTCTGCCAGCAGTGCGGCGGCAAGCCCGGCGTCACCTTCACCAGCGCCAAGGGCGAGGTCTTCTCGGTGCTGGAGTTCGCACCCTGTGAGTTCGCCCGGCCTGCGCTCCAGGCCCAGGGCCATGGCACCGTGTCCCTGGAGTGGGCACCAGTCCCAGTGCCAGAAGAGGGCGGGCGGGGGGGGTGTGGCTTTGCCCACCCATCTGGGGATCACGTTCGGCCACCACTGCCCCTCCGGGTGGTGTTTCCAGGCCTCACCAGAGGAACTGACCCTGCTCTTTCCCCCTCTAGCAAATCACTCTTTTAAGAAAATTGAGTTCCAGCCTCCAGAAGCCAAGAAGTTCTTCAGCACAGTGCGGAAGGAGATGGCACTACTGGCCACCTCGCTGCCTGACGGCATCATGGTCAAGACATTTGAGGACAGAATGGCAAGTAGGCGGGCGTGGGCAGGCACGGGCGTCCGGGTGGGCGCCCAGGAGGCTGCAGCCTTGGGCCCTGGGCCTGCAGGCCTGGGGGGCACCCGCAAGGCCGCCTGCCTGCAGCCCCTCAGAGGGCAGGAGAGGCTCCAACAAGACTCCCACAGCTGTATCTAGACCAGACGGCCGTCCTTTTAAAGCTTGGTTTAGAATTATATAATACTTTACTTGACTTTTCTTTTTTGAAAAACTAGAATGTTACAGGAAAGGGTGTATTCTCCTTTGACCGGTCCCTGCCCCGCCTGCGGGCAGTGACTTCAGGAGTCTCATGGTTCTCCTGCAGATGACCCTCCATGTTTACACGTTCATGCATCGCCACAAACACAGGCTTTTTAGTAGGATTTGTTCCACAAGGCTAGCACGTCATCATCTGTAACTTGCTCATCACTCAACAGGGTAAATTTTGAAACCTACCCATGTTGAGTGACAACCATGTAGTTCATTGCTTTTTAGCTCCAGGACAGTATCACCTCACCTGGCCACGTCCCACTCCGTTTGCTGGTCTTGTTTGTGACCTGGGCCCGTGTTTGAGTCACACTGGTGGAGGTGTGTGAGTGCTTCCTTGTTGGTCCCAGGAAGAGCGAGGCAGTCCGTCTGCCACCTTGTTTGTTCAGCTGGGCCGTGTCCTGTGCCAGGCACCGTGCAAGACCCTGAATTTGGGTCTGAAGCCTCACCTCCGGCCCAGCCCTGGAGAAAGGGACCACAGAGAAGGATGCCGTGGGAACGGGCCTGCCGGCACTCGCGCTGGTCCGCTCGGCCCTGGCAGACTCTCAGCTGGCAGCTCACCCGGCAGTGGCGCCCCCACCCCAGCCCCAGCCCCAGCCCTCAGCCTGGGTCTCTGATGTGTGTGTGGAGAATCTCCTTAATGACTGACAGAGCATTTTCCCCGAGTTCAAATCCTCTCATCCCTCTACTTCCTTCGAAGCCAGTGCAGCCTTGCCATCCTGGAATGTTCTTTCCTCTTATTGGTTGTCACTGTTGCTGCTTTCACTGTGGGGAGGTGGAGGGCTAGGTCACAGTGGTGTTTTGAGGAATGCAAGTTAAAAGTAGTAGTTTATTTAAAAAAGAAAAACCTGGTAAGATAAAAACCAGTTTGGAAAATTCCTTTTCATGCCAGGAGTTAAGAGGTGCCAAGTAGGTCTGCACGGAGATGTCTGCGTTCAGCTTCTCTGTCGCTGTCCGCGGGTGTCCGGATCCTAGGGCCGCTCCCTCTCCCACTGCAGCCCCGTGGCCCCCGGGAAGAGTCTGGAAGCAGGTGCCACATGCGGGTACTTGCTGCCCGCATCAGCCTCCCTGCTCTCTCCCCCTGCCCCCCTCTAGGACCTCTTCTCGGCCCTGATCAAGGGCCCCACTCGCACCCCCTACGAGGATGGCCTCTACCTGTTCGACATCCAGCTGCCCAACATCTACCCGGCCGTGCCCCCCCACTTCTGCTACCTCTCCCAGTGCAGTGGCCGCCTGAACCCCAACCTGTACGACAATGGGAAGGTGTGCGTCAGCCTTCTGGGCACCTGGATTGGAAAGGTGGGTCAGCGCTGGCACACAGTGAGGGTGGGTGCGGGCCGGGCCAGGGGTGTCTGGGACACTGCTGATCAACTGCACTGTGTGTGTGCGTGTGTGTGTTTCAGGGGACAGAGAGGTGGACAAGCAAATCCAGCCTTCTCCAGGTGCTCATCTCCATCCAAGGTACGGTGGGCAAGGCGGGGCTGGAGGGCACGGTCACTCTGGCTGTGGCCCCTTTTACCTCCCGTCTGTAGCTCTGGCCTCCTCTCGGGGGTGGAGGTCGGGCCGGCCCTGAGGGACTTCCCCTTCCCTCCTGCAGGTCTGATTCTGGTGAACGAGCCGTACTACAATGAGGCAGGCTTCGACAGCGACCGAGGCCTGCAGGAGGGCTACGAGAACAGCCGCTGCTACAACGAGATGGCCCTCATCCGCGTGGTGCAGTCCATGACCCAGCTGGTCCGGCGGCCGCCCGAGGTCTTCGAGCAGGAGATCCGGCAGCACTTCAGCACCGGCGGCTGGCGGCTGGTGAACCGCATCGAGTCCTGGCTGGAAACCCACGCCCTGCTGGAGAGGGCCCAGGCGCTGCCCAACGGGCTCCCCAAGGACAGCAGCTCGCCGGAGCTGCCAGCCATGGCCGAGCTCTCGGACTTTAGCCGAGAGGAACCTGAGGACGGGGGGCTGGCCCCCGGGGAGGCCTCCCAGGGCTCAGACTCGGAGGGCCCAGCCTCAGCCAGCAGGGACCACATGGAACAGGCCTCGGAGGCCCCGCCCGACATCTCGGTGCCGCCCAGCGTCAAGCCAAAGAAGAGGAGAAAGAGCTACCGGAGCTTCCTGCCTGAGAAGAGCGGCTACCCCGACCTCGGCTTCCCCCTCTTCCCGCTCTCCAAGGGCTTTGTCAAGAGCATCCGGGGAGTCCTGACGCAGTTCCGGGCCGCCCTGATGGAGGCGGGCATGCCCGAGAGCGCGGGGGACAAGTAGCCAGCAGCCCCAGAGAAAGGCACATCGCCACGGGGAGAGGCCGCCCCCCTTCCCTCTCCTCCTCTGTCCCCAGTGCAGGCCCCCCCCCCGCCCTTTGCCCCCTCCTTCCCAAGGTGAGTTTGCTGCTGACACGCAGGAAGTTTCTTGAGATGCTGCCATTTGTATTCCGAAGCAATCTTCCAACAGGCAGGTGCCCTGTGGCAAAGGAAATCGGATCCACGCGGCTGATTTTCCCCTCGTACCAGGCAGCGTGCCCCCGCGCTTCCTCCCTTGCCATCTTGCCCTCAGGGCAGGGGTGGGCTCTCCCTGGGGGCTGACACAGGAGAATGCAGGCCGCGTGGACGTGCCTTGCATGAAGTGTGGGTTGCCGCGGCGGTCGCCCCGGTCCCCCCGCCCTCTCGAGTCCCGCTGATGCTTCCTGGTGTCCCGGGCCCTCCCGTCGCCACCACCCACCTGGTCTTCCCTCGCCCCCCAGCTCTGCCACCCTCCCCAGAGTGGTGCCGCCGCCGCTGACTCCCGGCTGGGCCCCAGCCTGTTGAACTTGCTCTCTGCGAGAGGTGGGCACCAGGCCGGGTGCAGGACAACGCCCGGAAGGTGGTGGCCCTCGAGCACTGCCGCGGGGTGAGGACAGGGAGCTGCTGCTGGGAAGACACAGCTGTAGGTGCCTTGCCCTTCCTGCCCCTCGGGGCGGGGGGACCGCAGCTCTGGCTTTAAGGCCCCCCTCCCGGTTCCCCGGAGGTGGGAGCAGCAGCACAGACGAGGGCCTCTTCCTCCGGTGTCCAGTGCTCATGCTGGAGGGGGCAGCGTGCAGCTCACGCAACTCGGAGCAGGCCAGCCCTCTCCCCGCCCGGGCCGAGAGGACACAGCCTGCAGGCTCGATGCAGCAGAGCGGTGGCAGGCAGGGTTCTCCCTGCAGAGCCGGGCCCAGAGGTTTACAGGTTTTCTAATCGTTTGATAATGTGAAGCTCCAGGTGAACAGGATGCCGCTGAGCACATTGCAGCTATGTAATTTTTGGTGTATGTAATGTAATATTTAAGGTTGAAAGAAAATAAGTCAAAATATTAACTCTTACTAGGAAAAAAAAAAAAGAGACAAAATAAGAAGCCAAAGCATGACGTGTCTTGTCCGCCTTACGCTGGCTCCACACCTGGCCGCCGCGAGCACGCGGCTGGCAGCAGCGCGGGGAAGGACGGGGGCCGGACCGGGGCTGCGGCAACCGGAGCCCGGAGTCGGGGTCTTGTTTGAGGATCACCCGGAGTGACTGGCGGGGCTGTGCTTCCCGGTGCATTGTTCACGTGGAGATGTGAATGCCTACTGCTTAAGATATCTGTATAAAGTGCTGTGTGATTAAACTTTTTTTTTTTTACTTGCATTTTTTTTGGTTTGGCTCATTACAATGTACAAAACAGATAAGGTGGTACCATTAAACCTGCCTCTGCCGTTCATCTGGGTTCTGTCGCCTTTCTTCCTCTCGGGGGCACCTCACACACCCTCCCCAGGGGAAGGAAAGATCCCTGTGGCTGAGGCCAGGGGAGGGGAGGCGTCTAAAGGCAGCCGCCCCTTCCCCACCCAGCCCGCTCCCAAGCCTCTTCATCTCCCATCAGGGACTCACAGGGGCCGGGAGGTGAGGGTCTAGAAGTTCAGTGGGTGGGTGCTCTTGCCTCTGAGCAGGGCCTGGGTCCTGGAGCCACCTTCCAGCAGGGCAGTAGCAGCAGCTCTGGACCCCAGGGGCCTCTGACCAGGTCCACCAGTTCAGCTCCTTCCAGATGCTGGCGGTGGGGTGGGGGTGGGGCGGCTGGCCTGGGCTCGAAGCCACTCTGGATGGCTGGAATCTGCCCCTTCTCACTGCTGCTTCCTTTCAAAACCCAGCCCACCGCTCCCCCACAAGGACAGACTGGAGGAGGGCAGGGGAGGCAGGGGGAGCCCCAGAGCCGTCCCTGGAGAAACAACAGACTCCTTGTAAAAACGGGACAGCTGTCTGCTATTTTAACCTCTGTTGCCCCTTGCCAATTTTCCCCAGTGCCCCTAACTCAGGGACATTCTCCCTTTTGGCTGAGATTCTCTGGCTGTATGGCCCTAGGTAAGACATACTTGCTCTAAGCCTCAGTTTTCTACCTGTGCAAAGAGGCAGTTGGCTCCAGGCCAGAAGGGGTATAATCATCACTGGGGCAGGGTCCCACCCCATGCAAAAGCAGCCTAGACCAGCTCTGGTCCTGTGCTCACTCCCAAAATGACTTCCCAGGGGCCGGTACCACACACTGCCCTATCCAGGAAGGACCTCGGTTGGGCATCACGTTAAATTCCAGAGCCCGGACAGAAGCAAGACCCCGCTCCCCTCACCCCCTAGGATAAGACCAGCAGGCTGGGAATGTCACTTTATTCGGATCTGATTCAAGGGTGGCTTCCCTGCTGCTAGTCCAACGCTCCATCTGGCCTTCGGTGGGCAGAGCCTGTCGTTCCCACCCTTCTCCAGGCGTCTCCCTCCCCCTCCTCCTCCCAACTCACCACCTGCGGTGTGGATAGGCTCTCCAGTCCTGGCTGAGGGAGAAGGGGGTGGGGGGCCTGAGCAGAGAGTAAACCAAGTAGATAAAGGCACGGAGTCACCGGCTCTCTGCTGGGGGCGGCCTCTGCTGAGACCTCCTTCGGGGTGAGGGCTGCAGTTTCAGAGAGGGTGGGGACTCCCTGCAGCCACTGACCATCCAGAAGTAGTTGGGGAGAACCTGGCCCTGGACAGCCCCGCTGATCAGCAGTTCCCCATCCACAGCAAACACACCCTTCCCGTCCTTGGGCTCCAGGCGGAAGGCGACCACGGGCACGTACACCAGGTGGGGGCAGTGGTACTCCATGTGCCTGCCCTTCTCCATGGCCAGGAAGAGGCGCAGCAGCGTGGCCCGGGACACGCCGGCGCGCACGTAGAACAGGTGCATGGCGCCGGCCGAACAGCGGCCCATGGGGGCGGTGAAAAGCTCACTGGCCAGGTGGGAGTGCAGGAGCGCCAGCACCAGCACGAAGTCCTGCTCCGGCACCACCGTCCAGTGAGGGGGCACTGGCTGCTCCAGGGGAACCACGTGGGTGTCCGCGGGGCCCTGCGGGGCCCGAGTCGGGGCGGGTGCCCCCCTGGAGGCCGGCGTTTCTGCGGGCAGGTAGGCCAGGCTGCCCCGGTAGGTGCGCAGGGCCGCCAGGCGCAGGCAGGTGCCCAGAGCGAAGCGCATCTCACCCAGCCTCCGAAACTTCTCGCTCTCCAGATCCACGTCGGCGATGAAACCCCACGCCAGGCTGAGCACGGAGAAGAGGCGCTGCCCGCAGGCGGTCTGCAGGGACAGTAGGTCCATCGGCGCCAGCAGCCGGCGGCACAGCAGCTGGGTGCAGTTGGTCAGGAGGTCTTCGTTGGTCACCTGCTCGTACCTGCAGGGGAGGGCGTCGGATGAGGAGGGCAGGAGCCCTCGCATGCCCTCCCCTTCCTCCTCCTGGGGAGCTGGGGCAGGCCAAAGTGACCCTGAGCCCCTGAGGGAGTTGGCAGGGGGTGACAGCCAACTGGAGTCACACACAGAGAGAGAGGACCCCGGAACAGAGGCTCAGGGCTCCAGAGACGAGTGGTAGCCACTCCTGCTCCGGGACACTCATAAAAGAAAGCCTGGCAGTAGGCGTGGCCCTGAGGGAAAACAAGCCCACTCGGACCCTGGGCTCTCACCCGGCGTAATGGTTCAAAGAAGCGGCCACCGCATTGCCAGAGCCGGCTGGAAGGCTACACAGGGGCTTCTGGATGGCGGTCTCCCAGTCAGGCCGCTCCATGAGCCCGTTCACCACCTGTTGGAGCACAGGCGGCCTCAGCCTGGGAAGCTTCCCCCACCCCACCCCGGCCCCGCGACCCAGGCCCAGCCTCCCCTGCGAAGGCCTCACCTCGTGGATCAGCCCGTCCCCGGACATGACCACCAGCGCGTCCCAGCGTCGCAGGTCCTCGGTGCGCACCAGCTCCCGGGCGTGGTTCCGCCGCTCTGTGCAGAGGGCGTGGCTATCAAGGTGGGAGGTTGGAGTCGCGGGTTCCCCAGCTGGGGATGCTCCCCGCGCCCGCTCCGGGGGAGACACTCACCAGTGAGCATCAGCGTGAAGGAGACGTCGGCCTGGACCAGCAGCGGCTGCACGTGGCTCCAGAAGAGCTGCAGGGCTTTGCCCTTGCCCCCGCGCGGATTTAACAGCACCAGCACGTGGCAGGGCCTTGGGAGCGGGTTCCGGGAGCCGCCCGCTGTAAACACAAACCGGAACCCGCCTCTAGGGGCTGAGGATCACAATGCGGGCACCCGGGTGGAAACGCGGCGCCTGAAATCCACGGGTAATTGATCCAACTGAGCCTGGCCAGCGGCAGCGGCCTCCAGCGGGGTGCTCCAGCGGGAGCTTCACGCTCCACACCCAGCCAGCTTGACTGGGCTCAAACTCCCACCAGCTTCTGGTCTCGTGGGGAAAAGGGCTTCACTCCAGGGTCCCAGCCCCTCTTTTGTTCACTTGACTCCGGCCAACTTTCCTCACCAGGGAGAGAAGGGATCCCCCTACAGGCCTTCCCCGCCAGGCCCCCACAAACCTGCATCCATGACCTCGGCCCGCGGCCCCCGCTGCCAAGGGGTCCCCGACGCTGTCCGGACGCTGTCCGCCGCGGTGGCTCCTGACTTCAGCTCCTTATCGGTGCTGCCCAGGCGGGCGTCTTGGTGACGGGGCTCGCCCTCCCCGCCCGTTGCCGGGGCTCTGGGGGCACCCGCGTCATTCCCTGCGGTTGCCGGATCTGAGGGAGAGGAGACCGCACTGGTGGAGTCTGGAGCGGTACCCTGAGGTGGGGGGCGCCCCGTTAGGTCCTGGGACCACGCTGGGGGAGCCGTGCGCACCGGCATTGCCTAGTTTTCCGAGAGGTCCAGAAAGCCGAGGTCCAGTGCGACCAAGGGCGCTCGGGTCCTGGAACTGAGCCCCCACCGCACCCCCCCCCCCCAGGGGGAAAGGGTCTTTTCCTGAGAGCCTGTCTTTTCTAGGACCTCGGGTTCCGGCCCGACGATGAGTCAGAGGCCGGTGCTCTCTCCGTGGGATCGAGTCCTCACGCCCCTCCCCGGGGGCCGCCAGGGGGAGGGGAGTCCAGTTGCGTTAAAAAATCCCAGGTGGTGAGTGGCCATCGCCGCGCGCGAAGTTCGGGGCGAGCGATCCTCGGCCCGAAACAGCCGGGTCGCCGGGTCCTCTACCCCGAGCTCTGGAGCGGCCCGGATCGCCGCGAGCGTTTCCAAGGGCCGGGCTCTGCGGCGCCGCGCGCAGCGCTCGAGGAAGCGACGCCGGAGCCGGGCCGCCAGCCACCGCCTCCCTCAGCCAGAGCCGAGTGGGCACGGAGGCCATGTGCTGCACGGCAGCTCCCCCGGCCGCCCAGGAAGCCAAGAAGGGCGAGAGGGCAGGGCAGGCGGCCAGCCCTACCCAGTCGGTCCAGTTTCCTGGGGAAGCGCTACCTCCGTTCCCCACAGTGGCCTAGGGCTGAACACAGCCGGTCCCGGGCTCAGTCTCGCAACTGTGGAGCAACCGGAGCGCCGAGTAAACGCTGACTGCGCGGCCTCGCTGCCTCCAGCCTCAAACTTTTCGCTCAACTTCGGGGAGGGCGCCGTGCCTAGCGTCCCGGCCTGGCCACGCCCCGCGGCCCCGGCGTTCGCGGGGGTGGAACCCGCGCCCCGCACGGCGCAAGCCAGCGGGGCCCTGGCCTCGGTGCTCCGCCCCCGCCCGGTCAGCGCCCACGGCTCAGCCAAGCGCGCAGCCCTTTGGCTGGGTCCGGGGACTCTCGGACCCAGAAGGAAGGCGAGCGCAGCGGTCGGGCGGAGACGTGGAGGCCGCTGGCGAGGCGCGGAGCCCCAGGCCCGGCACGAGCGGCGCGCCGCGAGCGCAGCGTCCCGGGCGCGCGAAGGTGAACGCGCATCACAGGCCGCGGCGCACAAAATCGGAGCGGCCCCCTAGTGGGGCTCCGGGCGCGCGTGGCTCAGGGCTGTCGTTAGACTCTCACCTGTCCCTGGATAGAGTCTCCTGGCGGAACCCGCCCCGCTGCCCGCTCCCCCCAATCCCACCCGGATTTCGAGGTCCAGGCCCCGCCAGGTACCCCTCACTCCGTGCTGGGGCGTCTCTGCAGCTGCTCCCATCCTCCCCGAGTTACTTTAGCCTCCTGGACCGCACGGCCGTGGAGCCTGAGACAGAAGAACCATCCCGGGAGGGAGGGCCAGCAGCGCGGCGCGGGGGGAGGGGGGGGAGGGAGGGGACGCGGTCCGAGGAGGGGGCCTTGTTAAGAACCTCAAAAGTTGGGTGCTTTTCCCAGAGGACAACATCAAGGTTCGCCTGAACCAGCGGGAGCTCCAGGCCCCGCGCCCCTCACCCACCTGAAAGGAACTTGACTGTGTAAACAGGCCTAGGCGACCCCATCCGGACTGGGGAGCCAAGCACGGGGGCGTGTCCTCCGTCGCCCCCACTGGCTCAGCGGGGAGCTGCAAACTGGCCCGGGGCCTCGTGTGTCAACGGGGTGTGATAAACATACATCACCGGCAAGTAAGTGTCGGACCACAAAGTGTCCACGACCCACTCGAGTAAGCTCCCTGTGGGGTAGTGTGTGGCGACCCAGAGGAGGAAGTTGCCAAGGTCAAGTCACCAAGTTTCTAACCTTCTAACCAAAGTTAGAAAAGATCAAACCGCTGTAGGAGGCTGGGCTGGTGCAGGCCCGGCTGCAGGGTGCTCACGCGCCCACACCTGCCCCCACCCGACACCCATTCACACGTCTCGTTTCCCGTCGCCCCTGAAAGTCGAGAAGAGGCAAGTCCCGGCACGGCTCCCAGGAACCCCTTTGCGAGAGGACCCAGGCGGCCCTGTTTCCCAACACCTGGCGGGGCGGGGCCCAGGTGTCCCTGGGTAGGGGAGAGGCTCGGGCTGGGACGCGTGGGTCCCGGGGCCGTTGGCCTGGCACGCGGCCGGCTGGTGGCCACCTCCGCCCTGCGCAGCTCTGGGGGCAGCCCTGGCTGGGTCGTGAGCGTCCCGAGCGCGTTCCGGGAAGGTGACTCAGCGATGCTTTCACGGGTCGAGAAACTCTGCGAAACTAGGAACCCGAGCGGGGAGCGGGAGCGGGGCGTCATCACCCTCTAGCAGCGCCGCGACCGGAGTCCACCGAGGTCTGATCTTGAACCTCCAGGCTCCCCACCCCCGCCCAGGAATCCCGCGCCAGGGGCCGAGCGCCGCGCTGCAGCCGCAGTGCCGCGGTCACGCGACGCGGGGACGCCAGCGCCGGCGGGAGGAGGGGGCTCCTTGCGGGAGCCTGGGCCCTCCTCTCCCCCTCCTCCCTCGCCTGCCTGCTCCTCCAGCCAGGACTACGGTCAAAGTCAGGGCTTTGGGCGCCTGGAAGACGCGGGACGCGGCGTGAGCCTCCAGGGATCTTGTATCTTAGAGGGAGGGCGGCCTCCCTCTTCTCCCCCCGAGCGCTTCCATCAGTCCTGAGAAGCCGCTGCTTAAACCTCGGAGTCTGGTGGGACTCAGGCCCGGGAAGCGAGGACGTGGCCGTGCACGAGCCTAGTGAGAAAGCCCACCTGCCGCAGGGTCCCTCCGCCTCCCTGGCTGGAGCCCCCCGGGTCGTGCGGCCGCGCGGGGGCGGGGTTGACTGGAAACTGAGCGGCGAGGGAGGCGGGGCGGCCTGCTGGGTTGTTATCCGGCCTCCGGGAGCCCAGTGGGAGGGAGGTGAAGGGCAGAGCCCTCTGGCCCCGGTTCCAGTCCGCACAAAGGCTCCTCTGTCCTCCCGGCCGCCTCTCCCCCAGCCCCCGTCCCCACCCCCAAGGTCCCTGCTCTGCCCGCTTCATTCTCATCCGTCACCTCCTCCCTCCAGGCTCCCTCCCTCTGGGCCCACCCCGCCCCGCCCCCAGCCCCTCTCTAAAGAGCTTAATTTCATCTCCGAGACCATCATCAGTACCCATGGCCCAGGAGACCGGATTGGGCAAGAGGAAGATGCTTTTCCCCTTTTGATAACTGGGGGAAGTGAAACCCTGAGAGGTGAAGGGTCTTGCTTAACTGAGCCACTGAACCAGCTCCCTACAGAGCTGAGAAGCAAACCCAGATCCCAGCCCCCAGTCCGGGAGGCCCAGCTGACCCCAGGCTTTTAGCTGGCATTTGAGTATCCATCTGCTTCATGTGTTGTTTGCCACAGAGCTGCCTCACCCACCCCGCTGCTCAATCGCTCTGAGAAAGAGGAAGCATCTGGAAGCTCTCTCCAGGCTTCATCCTCCAGGTTCTGATTAAGCAACTAGCTGCTGTGGCCACAGGCCTGGCATGAGGCTTGATCTGTCCCGGTCACCAACCATCAAGCAACACCTGTCTCACAGGTGAAAGAGACTGCTGTTCCAACTCCCCCAGTCACCATCCCTCCTCCTTGTGGGCAGCCTCCCCAGGACACACTTGAGAATCCCTCCTTTTTTGTTCTTTTTTTTTAAAAAAAAAAGCAAGCAGACATGCACTGGGCCCGGCCCAGCTCTCTGGAAACTTGGAGCCAAGGTTGCCAGATGGCAAATGACTTGCTTTTATTAGAAGAGGTTTCCTGCCATCTCCTTGGCTACCCACTCCAGTATTTATTCTTGCCTAGTGAATTCCATGGGCAGAGGAGCCTGGCGGGCAACAGCCCATGGGGTCGCAGAGAGTTGGATACGACTCAGCGACTAACATTCATGTATTCATTCCTGCCATTTCACCTATTCCTGAGGTTCCAGCTCCCAGGCTGAACTGCAGGACCGGGAGGCCTGCCTTGACCTCAAGGGCTTTCTGCCTGGAAGGCTGCGAAAGGGAAAGGGAGGTGTCCGGCCTGGCAAACTGTTTTTAAGACTGGTCTCCTGGGATGGCCCCAGATGTGGTTTTCCATTCTGAAATCCCAGTGACCCTGCCATGCATTGAGGGTGGCAGGCTGTGGGTGGAGGGATGTGCCCTGCATGGGCATGCAGGAGACCAGACTGGTCGCACGAGTTTCCTGACTTGCAGGCGGTATTCCAAGTTTCTGTCTCTGCGTTGATTCAGCTGCTCCAGGTGTGGTGGGGTGAGCCTAGCTTTACCTCGGAGGTGGCCTCCTCCTCCACACGGGTGTCCTTGCCGAGGCTGCCAGCCAATGTCTCTTCTGGGCCTCTGAATTCTGCCTCCCACACACCCAGGACCTGCAGGCCTGCTCAGAGGGACACATCCTTCTCAGGGAAGTTCACTAGCACAGCCTCCCCGAAGAGGCCTCACCCCCGCCACTCATTTCAGCTGCCGGTCTGGGATCTGAAGGCATCTGTGTTAGTTTCCTCAAGTTGTCATAACAAGGTACCCCAGACTGGGTGACTTAGAAATTTACTGTGTCACAGTTCTTAAGAAATCCAAGATTAAGATGTCAGCAGGGTCGGTTCCTTTCAAGGCCTGTGAGGGAGTGTCTTGTTCCAGGCTTCTCCCCTAGCTACTAGTGGTTGACTGACCAACTTTGGTGTTCCTTGACCTGTATGTGCAGGCTTCCTAGGTGGCTCATCAGTAAAGAATCCACCTGTCAATGCAGGAGATGTGGGTTCAATCCCTGGGTCTGGAAGATCGCCGGGAGGAGGGCATGGCAACCCACTCCAGTATTCTTGCCTGGGAAATCCCATGGACAGAGGAGCCGGCGGGCTACAGACCATGGGGTCACAAATTGGACACGACTGAGCACGCACGCATAACCTGTGCACGCATAACCTGTGCACGCATCACGCAAGCTCTGCCTTGGTCACCACATGGCCCTCTTCCCTGGTGAAGGATTTGGCTGAAATTTGTTGTTTCAGGGTCTGCATTATCTTCTGCGGGCCTGTTCTTTTTCGAATGCAAATTACTCTGGGAGGAAAACCCAGTTAGTTATGAGAACTCTAGTGTGAATGGATGTATCACTTTTTAAACTAAAAAAATTAAAAAAAAAAAAAAAAAATTTCACCGTACTAGGTGTCTCCAGAGAGGACAACAGTGCACGCTCCTGTGGGTATCAGAGGAAAGGGATCTGGGAACTGGACCTGCCTGCCTCCCACTGTTGGGGGAACTTGTTTACATCTGTGCTGCCAGCTGACCTTGCCCAGGCTTGGACACCTCCCCAGCTCCGCCGACTTTTAGATCTTACCCTGCACCTCGGCTTATGGCATCTCTGGTTTTCTGAGTAGACAGGTTTCTTCTGCAGTCCTTGGAAGAACAAAGCTGGTTTTTGTGTTAGTGTCCTGGGTTCTCATTGCTGTACCAATTTCTCATCTTGCAGTTCTGGAGGTCACAAGTTTAGAATGGATTGGCAGGGCTGAGCTGCCTTCCTGTTCTAGCTTCTAGAAGCACCTGCATTCCTTGGCTGTGGATCCCTTCTTTCACCTCCGTGCTGGCAGTCTAGCATCTCCAAGTCTCCATCTGACTTTTGCTTCTGTTGTCACATCTTCTCTGACTCTGACCTTCCTGTGCTGTGCTAACTCATTTCAATCATGTCTGACTCTTTGCGACCCTAAGGACTGTAGCCTTCCAGGCTCCTCTGTCCATGGGATTCTCCAGGCAAGAATACTGGAGTGGGTTGCCATTTCCTCCTCCAGGGGAATCTTCCCCACTCAGGGGATTGAACCTGAGTCTCTTATATCTCCTGCATTGGTACAAGGGTTCTTTGGTACAAGTCCAAGAATACTGGAGTGGGTAGCCTATCCCTGCTCCAGGGGATCTTCACCCAGGAATCGAACTGGAGTCTCCTGCATGGCAGGCAGATTCTTTACCAGCTGAGCTACCAGGGAAACCCCCAGATCTTCCTACCTCCCTCTTGTAAGTTCTCCTGTCTGTGATGACATTGGCCCTACCTGGCTAACCAAGGTTGAGCTCCCCTTTCAAAAGCCTTAATTTAATTTAACTTAGCCACAACTGCAAAATCGCTTTTGCCATTTAAGGTAACGTAGTCATGGGTCACATGGAACCATGACGCAGACATCTTTGGGGGCTGTTATTCTGCCAACCACAGTGGGGCAGGAAATGTCTGGGAATCATGTCCTTATTGGCGCCAGAACCTTCTTTCCAGCATTCCGCATCTCCGCAGTGCTACCAGCGGAACACAAACCAGGAACTTGGTTTCCCCCAATTCGCATTCATCATGGTGGGGCCAAAAACACTCCTGCTGAGGTCGTTGACACGTGATTCTGTAGACTTTGTGGTCTTTGACTCATCAGACAGAGGCCCCTGCAAAGAACACCAGTTTCCATTTTTAAAAACTGCACAGGAAGAAAAAAAGAAATTGCCCAAGAAGGAGCAATTGGCATATTTACTAAACATAGGAATTATAGGCTTGCAAATGACTTTTCACCTGAGGAAAGGGTGGGGCGCAGACCTGCCCATCTATTTCCAGCTTGGCAGACTTCCCCACTCTGCCGGAAGGGCTTGCCACCAGCCCAGTCTACTGGGTACCACACAAAAGACGTGGTCCTCAGCTCCTGTCATGAAGCCCGACAGTCCAGCTACTTTTACACTCTGTGGTGAGGCTGGACCAGGCCAGCCATATGGAGAATGGTGGCTGGGAACATTCCATAGGTTCTTGCTGACATCAGCTCCAGTTTGGGCTCTATAGCGGGCTCTGGCCTGTCTCCAGCACCCAGTCCCACATCCTGGACACTGGTGAGGGGAGAGCAGGTCCCCGTCTGAGGCTGCAGCCAGCCCCCACCCTACCCAACTGTGTTTTTCTTTTTAAAGAAATAATTTTATTTATTTTTGAATGAGCTGGGTGTTTATCCCAGTGCATGGACTTCTTTTTCTAGTTGCCACTCCTAGTTGTGTGCAGGCTTCTCATTGCGGTGGCTTCTCTCGTTGTGGAGCACGGGCTCTAGGGCACACTGGCTTCAGTAATTTGGGCGAGTGGGTTCAGTCGCTGCAGCTCCCGGGCTCCAGAGGACAGGTGGCATAGATGTGGCGCATGCGCTTAGGGGCCCGGCGGCATCTGGCGTCTTTCCAGATCAGGGATTGAACCCATGACTCCTGCACTGGCAGACAGACTCTTTACCACTGAGCCACCCGGGAATCCCTCAACTGTGCTTTGAAATCACTTACTCATTTATACTGGTTTATACTGGCTCGGCTTCCCTAGTGGCTCAGACAGTAAATCATCTACCTACATTGCGGGAGACCCAGGTTCAATCCCTGGGTCGGGAAGATCCCCTGGAGGAGGAAATGGCAACCCACTCCAGTACTCTTGCCTGGAAAATTCCATGGACTGAGGAGCCTGGTTGGCTGCAGTCCATGAAGTCGCAGAGTCGGACACGACTGAAGCGACTTCGCTTCACATACTGGTTCGGAGAGATGCTGTGCGCCTGGTCGTCTCCTTCAAGGGAAGAGCAGCCAGCCACCGTGTCAAACTGCTTTGGGTGATTCCCAAAAGGAGAAGTTCTGGAAAGCAGGAAGAGAGCCCTGGCCATCTGCAGCCAGGCAGCAGGAACGCTGAGCCGCTTTTATTTGGTAGCAGCCCAGGTCCAGGCCAAGGGGATGGGTGTGTACACAGTTTTCCGGGCGTTTTTTGTTGTGCAGTGTTTTCCACTTTAACATCGCTCCAAAGCTAAGCCACGTCCTTGGGTTGTTCCCAAAGCAAACAGGCTGGATGCAGCGCTTTGGCACTAATGGTCTGGGGTGGTTTCCTCCCACCTGGGAATGGACCACTTCCACAGGGCAGAGGTGACAGCCTCTCTCACCCCCTCTGGAGATGCGGGAACGCCCTTTCACAGCGCCCTGCTGGCCCCTGGTGGGCACCTGGAGTTGCATCCCTCTCACCTCCCAGGCCTCCTTCACAGAGGCCAATTCACGTAGGCCGAAGAGGGGCCAGCGCCCTACTTTGCCAAGCTGCACAAAAAGACGGGCGCCTGGAGTGGGGCTTGCTTACCCCTGACGCTCATTATCCACATCCCGAAAATAGAAATTCCCCTTCCCTGCAGGCTGGCCTCCTGAAGGTCAAACCCTTCGATTCTTTCCAGACAGAACCATGGTCATTTAAGTAATGATTACACAGGATGGGCTGGACAGCTGGGGCTGAGGAGAGGGGCCCCGGGGCAAGGGACACGGTAACCTCGTTCCACATGTGTGCCCCCGAAGCTTTGTGCTGCCAAGGGAGTGATGCTGTGCCGATCCGACAGGAGAGCCACTTCCAAAAGCGGCTCGTTGTCCTTTTTGCTCCTTGCCCTAAAGTGCTGACCATGGCAACGTGACCGGCATCTTGAAAATGAGTTGAGATGTCATTTCTCCTTCAAGGCACCATCAGCAGCCTCCTCTGAAACTCCGTCTCAAAACAGAAGAGGGAGCCGAGTGAGTACCTGTCAAAGCTTACAGACTGAGTGAAGTTATTTTTAAAGAAAACAAAAGATGGAATGGACTTGGGAGGAGCATATAATGGGAAGCATATACGAATAAAGTATCCTTTCTTTTCTGTTTCCGTCTCCTTCCTAGAGCTGCCCTGAGCATGGTTCTATACACAGAAGTCCTCAAGAGAAATGCTTGTGGGCTGACCCCTCCCAACCTCAGCAGAGGATCCAGGGGAGGGAGCCCCATCTGGGCGCCAGGTGGCTGCTGCAGCGATGCAGAGAGCCCAGGAAGGGCACAGTCAAACACCCCACCTCCTCCTGGCTCCGCGCAGCAGGCTGATGGGTCCCAGGAGGGAGGGACAGACAGACAGCTCTGATGCAGAGTTTAAAGGACATATCCATCTTCCAGACTCGGCATGACCTAGAAAAATCCACAGCATCCCCTTGACATTTGCCAACAAGCGCAAAGATCCTATCATTTTAGGCTGAATTCCAGTTGCCACGTGGCAAGTATCTGTGACCACTTGGTTCTCAAATTGAGGACTTGGAGCACTTAAGGAGGGAAGACAGTCTAACTGTAAAATAGGATTAGCATGGAATCAGACCTGCCACCTGCATCTCTTGGCAGCAGTGTTATTCCTAAGGGGAGAGGCGTGTTGAGTCCTCCGGGGTGGATCTGTTGCCCCGATTTGCAGCCATTAGCGGTGCAGGAGCCACACAGACTGGGGGAAGGCTGGCTGGCCGCCAGGAGACAGGCAAACCCTAGGACACTAAGGTCTCAGGCATTTCTGAAATGCTAAGGACCCTGAGCGGAAGAGCAGGCTTCAGACTTCATTGTGCTCACTAGTGTCTGACTCTTTTTGACCCCATGGACAGTAGCCTGCCAGGCTCCTCCGTCCACGGAATTTTCCAGGCAAGAAAACTGGAGTGGGTTGCCGTTTCCTCCTCTGGGGACCTTCCTGACCAAGGAATGGAGCCTGCGTCTCCTGTGTCTCCTGCATTGGCAGATGGATTCTCTACCATTGAGCCACCTGAAGGAACAACAGCATCATTTTAATTCTAAACTGAGACTTGGATGTTAGGTGTACTTAACAAAGACAGGCTGGTCACCCATGAAAAACTGGTCCTAATAGATGGGGAACAGGGGCTTCCCTGTAGCTCAGATGGTAAAGAATCTGCCTGCAATTCAGGAGACCTGAGTTCAATCCCCGGGTCGAGAAGGGACCCTGGAGAAGGGAATGGCTACCCACTCCAGTATTCTGGTCTGGAGAATTCCATGGACAGAGGAGCCTGGCAGGCTACAGTCCATGGGGTCACAAAGAGTCGGATACAACTGAGCAACTAAGGCTACTACTACTAATAGATGTGGAAAACGAATCTGGAGCACCCACCAGCCCTTGAGAAAAATATGTGTTAAAAATTTCTTTATTGAAGTAGAGTTGATTTACAATACTGTGTTAATTTCAGGTGTATAACAAAGTGATTCAGTTACACATATACGTATTTTCTTTTCAGATTCTTTTCCATTATAGGTTATTATAATACATTGATATAGTTCCCTGTGCTGCACAGTAGGTCCTTGTTATTCTTCTCTTTTATGTATATATAGTGGTAGTGGTGTGTATCTGTTAATCCCAAGCTCCTGATTTAACCTCCCACCCTTCCCCAGCCACCACTGGTGGCTCAGTGGTAAAGAACCCACCTGCCAATATAGGAGATGTGGGTTCAGTCCCTGGGTTGGGAAGATCCCATGGAGAAGGAAACAGCAACCCACTCCAATATTCTTAGCCTGGGAAATCCCATGGACAGAGAAGCCTACAGTCCATGGGCTCCCAAGAGTCAGACATAACTTAGCGGCTGAACGGCAACAACCCTGCCCCAAGAAAAATATCTTTTTTCCCCCCTTTGGCTATGCCAGGTGGGTTATGGGATCCCAGACCCTCAGCAGTGAAAGCCTAGAGTCCTATTCACTGGACCACAAGGTAAGTCCCAAAAAATATCTTTTAAAAAGGAGAGAACTGGGACTTCCCTGGCAGTTCAGTAGTTAAGATTCTGGACTCCCAATGCAGGGGACAGGGTTTCAGGGAACTAAGATCCCACATGCCACAGTGTGGCCAAAAAAAAAAAAAATAGAGAAACTCAAGGTTCCTCAAAAAATTAAACATAGAGTTACCATGTGACCCAATAATTTCACTCCTAGGTATTTACCCAAGAGAACTGAGAACGTGTGTCCACATAAAACCTTGTACACGAATGCTCATGGTAGCTCTATTCACAATAACCAAAAGGCAGAAACAACACAAGCATCCGTCAGCGGATGAACGGGTAAAAGAAATGTGGTTTATCCATATTAAGGAATAGTATTTGTCCATAAAAAGGGATGAAGTCCCGATCTGTGCTACCCTGTGAGTGAACTTCAAGAACATCATGTGAAAGAAGTGACAGAAGGCAGACAAAAAGGCCACATATTGTGTGATTCCATTTAAATGAAACCTCCAGAATAGATAAATTCACCAAGACACAAAGCAGGTTGGTGTTTGCCAGGAGCGTGAGGAGACAGTGCTTAATGGACATGGGTTTTATTTGGGATGATTTTATTTCGGGTGATAGTTTTATTGTGGGTTTTATTTTGAAACCAGATAGAGTTCATTGTTGCACAACGTGAATATGTTAATTGACTTGTTTATTTCCTGTTATGTGCATTTCTTCCCCTTTTTTTTTTTTAAATGAGGGACTTGAACCAGAAATGTCCCTTTCAGCATCATTCTTTTGTGATGCACAAAAAGTCCATTTCTAATGATGCAGTTTAAATTCTGATTTGACTGCTGTTAAAGAAAAACATTTATTCCAGGCACTTGTTAAAGAAGGGTAAGGTGAGCTATATTCAGGACCTCTGTGATAGGGGCAGGGACCACTACCTTGGGGTCTTGCTGATAGGCGGGAGGGAGCAGAGATTGAGTTCAACTGTGAATACAAAGAGAAGTGGGAATATAAGCCAAGGAGTAGTGTAAGGGTCAGTGGGTGGAAGATTACTAAAAGGAAACATCAGGGATCAGGGGAGATTCTCACTAAACCGACCTGGCAGAACTTCCAGTGGCTAGGATGCCACACTCCTATTGCAGGGGGACCAGGTTCAATCCCCGTTTAAGGAACTGGATCCCACATACCACAACTGAGAGTTTGCATGCCCACAACTAAGACCCAGTGCAGCCAAATAAATAAATTAAAAAAAAAACTTGCTGAAGGCAGGCCAGAAGGCTCAGACATCACCCAAGGATGCTGGACAATGGGGAACCCAAACATTTTGAAGATGACCAGACCTGGAGGATGGGGGTTCTGGCTAAACTGACTTAGGATTCTTCTTACAACTGGACTTTGCATGGAAAGACAAAAGGGCCCCAGGTTTGAGACCTGGCCAAAGAGAGGCGTAAGATGAGCCTCAAAGAGGCTTAGATTAGATCAAAGAGAGAATCTTGCTCCTTGGCACTGAATTATTCGGAGTCTAGTATGTCAACCTCATGGAACCTCCCAGGGGCTCCTTCCCTCTCCTTACAGGGGTGAGAGGTGGCCACCAGCACTTTGGTGGCTTTATTTGGAGGGACTTACCTTGTCTCAAAAGTTGTGTCACCTTGTGGAGGCCCTAAGGGCCAATCCTTGGTTTTCACTGGTTCTTTTTTTTTTTTTCCATTTCTCTGTATTTCCCCACATAGTTATGCAGTATGTGTGGGGTTTTTATTTATTTTAGTTTTTAGGGTTTTTTGGACCCCTGCCATGCAGCATATGAAATTCTTAGTTCCCTGACTAGGGATCAAACTTGTGCCCCCTGCAGTGGAAGCATGGAGTCTTAACTACTGTACCAACGGGGAAACCCCTGGGTTTTTTTCCTAAAGAATGTACGTATCTGTATAACTGAATCGCTTGGCTATGTGGGATTTTTATTGAGGTATAAATATGTACAGAAAGCACATATTATAAACTATGAATTTATGAGCCAACACACCTGCATCACATCCTAGAACACATCCTAGAAAAAAGAACACATCCTAGAAACCCCTGGTGCTCCCTCCCAGCTCCTCCCCACCCCCCAACCACGATAACTACTCATGCTGTGTACTTTTATATTGGGGAAAAAAATACTTAAAATTTAAACAAAGCACAAATACATTAGAGATGGAAGATTTTTAAAACCATCACTTTAAAAAAAAAAAACAAACCAGCACTTCTTATTTGTGAGTGAAGTTGCTGAGTGGTGTCTGACTCTTTGTGACCCCATTGACTGTAGCCTACCAGGCTCCTCGGTCCATGGGGCTTTCCAGGCAAGAATAGTGGAGTGGGTTGCTATTTCCTTCTCCAGATCTTCCCGACCCAGGGATGGAACCTGGGTCTCCCGGATTGTAGGCAGATGCTTTACCGTCTGAGCCACCAGGGAAGTTTATTTGTGAAGGATCTTCCAAATGGCTTAGACATGGTAAGGACTGAGAGCTGTGAGTTTCAGGCTGCTCCCAAGGGAAAGCAGAAGGAGGCAGCTGGTAGTAGCCACGGGATCAACTGACGGCCCCATCGCCTTCCGGGGTCAACTGGGCAGCACTTTGGCACCCCCCACAGGGGGTCTTCAGCACTACAGATGCCCGGGCTCCATCCGCAGAGATGGTTTCACTGGTCTGGACTTCAGAATTTTTCAAAGCTATTTAGTGATTCTAATACGCAGACAAATTTGGGAACCACTGACTTAGCTTACAAGGAGGATCTGAAGCCTGCCTTCCAAGCAGGTGGGCAGACTCAAAAGCCTCCCAGAGATTCTGTAACTACCACAAAAAGCCATCTTCTTCAAGAGCATCATGAATTGTCATGGTCCCCGTGACTATTTCACTTCTGGAAATGAGTCAGCCGTAGTATACAAGTGACACATACTCTTACGGCCTCTCCCCACATCCTCCCCGACGCCGGCGTGGGAATGTGGGAACAGTGACAAAGCTGGCTGCCACCCAGCCTCCAGGAATGTGGGGCGTGGGGGCTGGGGAGGGGGGTCGGCGGTGGGGAGGGGAGGCTCTGCTGTTAATACAGTCACTTCCACTAGGTGGCGTCGGAGCAGAAGCTCTTGTGAATATCTTAAAAAAAAAAAAACAAACTCAATTAAACCTTATTTCCCTGTGCTCCTTCTTAGTATCGTACTGGTATTTAATTACTGGTGGGATTCTATTTTCCCTGAAAGGAAGATAAAGTTGCCTTACTCTCCCCAACTCCTCCAACCCCCCACCCCCTGAGGACTCTCACTGTGGGGGTTAACCTCTGATGTTTCTGCTCCTCCCACCTAGACACACTGTACCTTCATGATATGGGTGAGATTTCTAAGAATCTGACCGTGTTTCTATAGTGGTTGTTTGGAATAGTGGTTTAAAATTTATGGAAGAATGGGAAAGGCTTGACAGCAGGAAGAAGTGGGCAGGAGGGGGAGAACAAGGGGTGGGGGGCTGGAATGCTTTCATGTCACCCACCGTATGAGCTGATGCAGTGCCTGAGCCAGAACTTGGGACTGGAAGAGTGTTTGGCGTGTATCTTTCCACCGGCCTGGATATGCCACTTATGCAAACCCTTCCTGGACAGTCACTAGAAAGACAATTAATTTTTCATCCAAGAAAGCACCATATGTTTCTGAGAGTACTTGACTCCCTAGGGAAGTGTTCTAATTACCTGTTTCCGAGTGATAAATCACCCTAAAATGTAGTGGCTTGAAGCAAAAATTTACTGGGCCCTGTGCGGGATGACTGGACTCAGCCAGATGGTTCTCACTTAGGGACTCATGTGGTTGCAATGTCAATGGTCTGAACATCTGAGATGGGTCCCACGGGAGGGACTGCCCCCTTGAGGGGGGCTGTCAGCTAGCTCAGCTGGGGCTGGCAGCCAGAGCTCTTGGGTGGCACCTCCGGGTGACATGGAGCCTGGGTTCCCAGAGCGACGGTTTCGCAGGCATCATTCCAAGACGCCCAGCGGAAGCTGTGCGGCGTCTCATGCCCAGGCTTTGGAAGTCCCAGGCCGTCACTTGCGTCACATTCTGCAGCTCAAGCAAGTCACTAAGGCCAGGGCCGACTCCAGGGAAGGGAGCCAGGGCCCCTCCCCCTTGGTGGGGGAGGAGGGGGCTGTGGAGGCCATATTTAGGGACTCAGTTACTTATCTCAGGAAGTGGGAACTGGGACACATTTAGGGAACTGCTTCATCCTGAAGGAAACTGTTTTTCAGTTTAAGAACAGAGACCTTCAAATGTATTTTCAGGAAACCCCAGTGCCTGGTTGATCAAAGTCCCAGTTTCCTTGGGTGTCCGTGCTTTAACTGGAACCAGCTACCCAGCCAGACAGCATTCATCCTTAAGCCCTCTCTCTCCATTGGAAGCTGATGATTTTCCACTTCCTTCTTAATACAAGTGCTAACATTCATCACGCTCTTACTTTGTGCCAGACACTGTGCTGAGCAATGCATGCACTTAGCCCGTTGCATTAAGAAGACATGTCTGTTAGGAAAAGGTTGCTTGCTTGCTTGTTTCCAATAACTACCACCAGCTGTGCTCTGTCCAAACCCCCTTGGTCACTTGAGTGTAAGGCTCCCCATTAAGGCACCTCAATCTGATTCCACTTTTCCAGTCATTTTGTTTTTGTTGTTGTTATTAAGGCAGCCCCACTTGGGAGTTTAAGGCTTGTCCGTTTAAAAAGTCAAACTTGGGACTCAGATGTAGAGAACAAACTTATGGATACCAAGAAGGGGGAGAGGGGTGGGATGAACTGGGAGCTTGGGATCGACATGCGTCTACACTAGTTATAAAACAGATAACTACGGAGAACCTACTGCATAGCACAGGGAATGCTACTTAATGCACGATGGTGACCTGAATCGGAAAGAAATCTTAAAAAAGAGGGAATATATGCGTATGTATGTGCTTCCCAGGGCTTCTCAGATGGTGCTAGTGGTAAAGAACCCACCTGCCAATGCAGGAGACATAAGACACGCGGGCTCAATCCCTGGGTAGGGAAGATCCCCTGGAGGAGGGCATGGCAGCCCACTGCAATATTCTCGCCTGGAGAATCCCATGGACAGAGGAGCCTGGTGAGCTACAGTCCATATGGTCGCAAACAGTCAGACGTGACCGAAGAGACTTGCACACACGGGCTTTCCAGGTGGTTCATTGGTTAAGAATCTGCCCGCCAACGCAGGAGACAAAGGAGATGTGGTTCGACCGCTGGGTCGGGAAGATCCCCTGACGTAGGAAATGGCAACTTACTCCAGTATTCTTGCCTAGAGAATCCCATGGACAGAGGAGCCTGGAAGGGTACAGTCCTCAGAGTTGCAAAGAGTGGGACACGACTAAATGAGCACACACATACATATACTTAGAGCTGATTCATTTTGCTCTACAGCAGAAGCTAACACAACATTGTAAAGCAACCATACTCCAATGAAAATTAACGAACAAAAATAAATAAAAGAGTCAAACTCGGGAATTCCCTGGTGGTCCAGTGGTTTGGACTCTTCACTTTCACTTCCGGGGCCACAGTTTCCATCCCTGGTCAGGGAATTAAGATCCCAAAAGCCATGTGGTATGGCCCTAAAAATAAAACAATTAAGTCAAACTTGTCTCAGATTACCCCTACCCTTGCCGAAGCACAGGCTGAGGTTCCAGCACTGAAGCAGGGGACCAAGCATACCTCTCCCACCACCCCTCCTCCCTGCTTATGAGGCCCTGGGGAGAGAAATGGAAAACAGAGGTGTTTCCTGGGGTCACTGGCTGGGGTCAATGACCTGGCTGTCCTGTGTCCTGGGTCTTTACTGCTGACCCAACTCATTCTCTGGAGCAGGGTTTCTCATCCTCAGCACTATTGATGTTTCGGGCTGGGTTATCCTTTGTTGTGGGGCCCTGGCCTATGCATTGTTTGGCAATATCCCTGGCCTCCCCTACTGGACACCAGTTGTTCAGTCCTAAGTCGTTTAGCACTCCCCAAGTTATGCAACCAAAAATGTGTCAGCCAATACCAATATGCCCTGGTTGAGAACCAGTGCTTCTTAGACTTGGTGTGGACAAGGGGGTGCCCCATGGGCCTACTGACCGAGACTCTCTCCCACGGGGCTCCCCTAGTTACATATTCTTGTGGACCCTTGATCTCATGCCATATTGCTCTGAGGTGTTCCCCTGCCCCCAAACCCCAGAATCCAATTCTAGCCTTCCCTGGTGGTCCAGGGGTAAGGAATCTGCCTGCCAATGCAGGGGACGTGGGTTCGATCCCTGGTTTGAGATCCCATATGCCACAGAGCAACTAAGCCTGTGAACCGCAAGTACTGGGCATGTGCTCTGGAGCCCGAGTGCCACAACTACTGAGCCCGCATGCCTGGAGCCCAGGCTCTGCCACAAGAGAAGCCACCGCAAGGGGAAGGCCAAGCCTGAGCGCCAGAGTAAACCGTAGCCCCTGATGACTACAGCCAGAGACAGCCTGCATGCAGCAATGAAGACCCAGTGCCACCAAAAGTAAATTACTAAAAAAGCCTCAAAAAAACACAAAGACTCTGCAACTCCATCCGTACTCTGGATCCAGCTCTGGGGCTGTCGGGGAGGTGGGGTGGGGATGGCCTCAGTCCTTTGCCTCCTGGCTGACTGCCCACCACGCCAGCTGCCCTGGACACTCTCCAAACTTCAAGGAGTCCCAGGGCAGAGCCACCAGCCCACGGCCAAGTGGACAGCCAAGTGGGAGACGAGGTGTTCCTACCTGCTGTCCCACCCACCGCACAGTGACTCCACTGTGTCCCCGACCCCCTCCACTCCCACCTGTTTCCCAGAAAAGCCAGTCAAGTCTTCATGAAGAAGCAGCCTCTCACCCCTCCTCCCTCCCTTTTCCTTTGGAGGCACCAACTACCCAGGCTGGGCCAGACTTCACAGGTTAAGGGCTCCGTGCTCTGAAAGACTGTCTTCCCTCGGACACCAGCCGCCAAGTCTGGGGGGTGTCCAGGCCACACTCATGTTTTATCAGTTTGCTACAAACCTGGGGGTTTCCCCTACTCCCTCAGGTTTAATAATTCGCTAGAGTGACTCACAGGAAAGTGCCGTACTTGCCATTACAGTTTAATGAGAGCGAAAGGATACAAATCTGAACCAGTCTCGAGCCAGGTCTGGTGGTGGGGGGGGGGGTGGTGGTGGTCCCAAACTTGATGCTTCTGATATCCTCAGGGACATGTTACCCTCTTGGCACATCAGTATGTGACAATATGCCCAGAACTGCCAACCAAGGAAGCTCACCAAGCTTAAGTGTCTAGAATTTCTATTGCTGCTGCTGTTACTGTCATTCAGTCGCTGTCATGTATGACTCTGAAACGCCATGGACTGCAGCACGCCAGGCTCCCCTGTCCTTCACTATCTCCCGGTGTTGGCTCAAATTCATATCCATTGAGTTGGTGATGCTATCCAACCATCTCCTCCTTTAGGCTACTTCCTTCTCCTTTTGCCTTCAATCTTTCCCAGCGTTTTTACTGTGGTTTCATTATATGTCTACACCATTGACTGAATTCAATCTCCAGTTCCCCTCCCTTCCCCAGAGACTGAGCTAATAACATAAGGTTTATCCTAAACCAACAGGTCGAGTTGGAGGAGTCCAGTGTGAATAACTGACACTCCCATCACTTAGAAAATTCCAAGGATTTAGAGGTGGCCTCCCAGGAACCAGACAAAGACCATCCAAATGCCGGGTTACATACAGGATTCATAGAGTCAGTGCTATGTGGCATCCCCCAACCAGCCCCTGGCTGCTAGTTCTCTGAACTTACAAAGTGGGGTGCATTTTATTCTTGGCAGTAGGCTCTGGCAATTCTTGGAGAGCAGGAAAGACCCTGCAGGGTGCCTGCCTCCACCTTGTCGCAAATACGTCATGTCATTTGGTCGAACCGGTCTCCCACCCCCTGCCCCCAGGCAGGTGTTATTGTGATCACCCTTCCACAGATGAAGAAACGCAGGTGTAGGCTAAGAGACTCCTCAGGTGAACCAGTAGAACAGGACCGAGTCCAGGTCTGCCTGACTCCAGAGCTGCCCACTCATGAGGAACGGAGTTCTGGTTGCCCCCAACCCCCCTATCCCCTGCCCCCACTGGTGTAGTCATGCCAGCTCCCCTCACGGCCTCCAACACACCTCCCTTCCTCCTGCAAAGCTGTGTCCTAACCCTCTGCTACGGGGCTCACCCTGCCCCTGTGGTCGCCCACTCCTCCTCTGGAACGTCTCTGGCCTCTGCTCTCAGTCTTCCTGGCTCCGAGTTCTGCGAACGTGTAGAACATTAGGTTCTGGGAGCTGGACGCCTGCCATAATCTCTCTCCGATCTAGAGTATTTTCCATCCGCGTCCGACCTCAGCCTTGCCTCCCTCGCGGCCGCCCCCGGACCACCAAGCCCTCCTCCAGGGCTGGAGTCCACGTGCCAGGGCGTCCTGCTCTCTCCCTCCGGCGGCCGCGCTGTCATCCAGGCCTGCCTTTAACCCTTGAGCACCTCCTCTCACTCCTCCAGTCCGCCGTCCTGGGGCTGTGGGCAGGGAGAGGAGGGGCAGCGTTTAAAGCAGGGGCCACACGCGGCTCCGTGACGCTGCCGGGACTCTGCGAACCCCTGTTTCTCCTCCGCCACGGTCCCTTCCAGCCTCTGCCGCCAGGGGCGCTAGCGGGGCCCACAGGGCCGGCGGAGCGGGGAGGGCTGTGGCTTCCAGTCGGCTCGCTGGTCGGGCTCCCGAGCATCACCCTGATGTCTGGCTCCAGGCTCCAAGGTCCCTGTGCTCCCAGAACCAGTCTCTGTGCCCCACAGAGATACCGCACCAGCTGGGCAGTGGCCCCTCGTCAGAGATCCGAGTCCAAGCTCCCTGGGACCCCCTCTTCCCGGCTTCTAAGGATCCCATAACCCCGACCTGTCCTCTCGGTTCCCCAGCCAAGGGGGTGGGGTAGCTGCTTCCTGTGGTTCCCCCAGAGTCGGCTTTCTGCCACTTCTGTCTTGCAATACCCATTTAACCAATTCTCTGTTCTAAATTCTTTGTTAAAATAATGAATGTGCTTGTTTTCCTGGTTGCCCGTGACTAACAAATATGTATAAACATTTCCCCTCTCCCTTCCCTGGGGGCTCAGAATCCACCAGTGCAGGAGACCCGGTTTCGATCCCTGGGTTGGGACGATCCCCTGGAGGAGGGCATGGCAGCCCACTCCAGTATTCTTGCCTGGAGAATCCCATGGACAGAGGAGCCTGGTGGGCTGCAGTCCATGGGGTTGCAAAGAGTCAGACACGACTGAGCCACTAACACTTTTCACCTAATTACCTCCAACATGCCAGACCCTGTTCTGCTTGACATGTATGGGCTCACTTAACTCTGACAAAACCCTTCTAAACAGCAATTACTATTATCCGCATTTCAACAGGGGAGAAAACTGAAGGGCAAAGGAAGACAGAATTATTTGCTCAGGGTCACGCGCTGGTGAGAGTTGGCCCGGAGACAGCACACATGTATGCACCCTCTCAGGGTGTCCCTGGGGCATTAAGTGAACACATAGTTTCCCAGTTGATGGATGGACTAGAGCTATTTTTGGATGTTTACATCATGTGGAGCTTTTAGCTATTAGAGATCCTGAATCACCTTGAACCTGACAAATTTAGTTTGCTTGAGCCAGGAATCTTGCAACTTTCTGAATTATTTGGTTCATGATTTGTTACAACCTGCCTCCTTAACGTTTGTTTGTTTTTAATAGGGTTGTTTTTGTTTATTTATTTGGTTGTGCCAGGTCTTAGTCCTGGAACATGGGATCTTCAATCTTCATTGCGACATGTGGGATCTAGTTCCCTGACCAGGAGTTGAACCCAGGTCCCCTGCACTGGGAGCTCTGAGTCTTAGCCATTGACCACCAGGAGAGTCCCCTGTCTCCTTAATGTTTATCTTCTATCTTATCAGCCCCTACTGACCTTTTTCCTCCCTTCATGTCTTTCCCTATGAGCTCCCCCACCCCCTTGCCAGGGCTGCTATCAATCTGGAGATATGGGCAAGGAAACGTCTCCTGTTTGGCAGAACTCTAGAAGGCACTATGGTCTCACCTTGAAGCAAAGTCTTCAGCAAGTATGGGTATTGGTGATACCCTGAAATGTCTCTGACTTCCCAGGTGGAGCTAGTGGTAAAGAACCCACCTACCAATGCAGGAGACATAAGAGACACTTATGTCTTCACAGGTTCGATCCCTGGGTGGGGAAGAGAGCTTGGAGGAGGAAATGGCAGCCCACTCCAGTATCCTTGCCTGGAAAATCCCATGGACAGAGGAGCCTGGTGGGCTACAGTCCACGCGGTCGCAGAGAGTCGGACATGACTGAAGCTACCTAGCATATAGCACCTATCTCCAAAGGCCTTCACCAAGAGTTCCCAAAAACCTCACAACAGAGAGGTTCTGTCCTACTGAGACTCTACGCTGGATTCCATTTCAGACTTCCCCGTGGCCATCAGGGCAGCTGCTCTCTATCACTGCCCTTGCTCGAGTTGGGAAGGGTCACTCCCAGCGCGCTTGGCTCTGTCTACCCAGTATTTTGCCCTCGTCCCCAGCATGGTTTCTGGTGTCCTATGGAGAGAATCAGCTTAGAGATCCAAATCGGTATTATTTTTAGAACTAAAGATCATTTGGTCTCAGCTTGCTTAGTCCTGTTCAGGGAATGAAAACAGGGAAAAGTCTCATATTTTTTCAAAGTTCAAGTCGGAGTAGTGAGACTTGGAGGCAACACTTCTGAATCACCGCCTAAAACGTTTTCCTTTGTTGCAGAGACTGACCTTGTCTTCCAAAGGATTCATTCCCCGGGGACAAGGCTGCGTCTTTTGAAACACACCCCTCTTTGTCTTTGACTGCTTTCTCTTGGACAATTCGTGTCAAATCTGAACCTGTGCTTTCTCTTCCAGTTTTTAGAACAGATGAGATTATGTTTCCATAATTTATGCTGAACCTGCAGCCCAGTTAACAACAGGTTTTTTTTTTTTTTAACTTGAAAACTGAAATTGAGTTGAATGTGGAAAATGTCATCTTGCACCAAGCAGAGAGAGCTGTTTTTGTTTTTGGTTTTTTTTTTTGCAGGAAATGTCCTGCAGATCTGGAAGATCAGCCTGTTCTTATAGAGAAACCTTAAAAAAAAAAAAGAAGAAGAAGAAGAACTGGGCAAGAAAAGTCTCATTTCAAACTGAAAAAAAAAAAATTCTTTACAAAATGAGCACAGATATTTTTTCCCTCGGTTCAGACCCTGTATTGGTCAGGGTTCTCCAGAGAAGAAACAGGATTGATATGATTATCTATCTATCTAGAAAGCAAAAAAATTTTTAATATTTATTTGGCTACGCCGAGTCTTAGTTTCGGCATATGGGCTGTACTATAGTTTCCTGATCGGGGATCAAACCCGGGCCCCCTGCATTGGGAGAGCAGAGTCCTAGCCTCTAGACCACCAGGGAAGTCCCTAGAAAGCAAATACTAAAGAACTAAAAGGAAATATAAAAAACTCCACAATCAGAGAACAAGCAGATGAAAAATAATTAAGGTAATAAAGAATTTGAATACAACTAACAAACTTGATCTAACCAACAGATATAGGACATGCACCTCCAAACTGCAGAACACATATTCTTTTCAGGTGTAGGCAGGACATTTACCCACATAGATCATGTGCCAGGCCACCAAGAGTGTCTCAACACATAGCAGAGGACTGAGTTCCTTAGAGTGTGTTTTCTTACCAAGTGGAATTAAATTAGAAATCACGTCATAAGTCTCTATAAATTTCTCAGTTTAAAAATCAAGCAACACACTGCTAACAATTCACAGGACAAAGACGAAATCATAGTGAACATTCCAAAGATTCTCAGACATAAAAAACCACGTCATTTTCAGCAAATGGCAAAGAGTTGAGAAAGCCACAGGCCCAGGGCATGGCCTATGGGGTGGGGGGGAGGGGAAAGCCGGAGATGGGGAGGGAGGCTCAGACCATGTCAGGCTAGGGAGTTTGGCCTTGTAGGCAGTGGACAGCCCTGAAGGATTTTTACCAGGAAATCTGCTGTGTGTGTGGAGGGTGGGCTAGAGACATTGGAGGGAAGGAAGGACAGAATGTGAAAGAATGAGGCCAGCTGCGAGACCTCTGCCCAACATCAGAGATCAATAGCTATCTGCTGTTTCACATGTCGGGTCCACAAATACAGGCAGAGCCCTTACTATGTGCCAGGGACATGAAAGGCACTACTAATACCTTCTCCCAAGTACAGCGTGTGAACCACCTTGGCGCCACGTAGAGTATTATACACAGATCACTAACTGGGAACACTTCCAACAGTGTAACCGAAATGTTCATTTTTTATGAAGCGTCACATTAAAACAGAGCATGTAGTTCTTGATGCCAGGCTAAGATTAAATGCCTAGCTTGATGGCACTTCCAAAGACATTCTGTACATAAAGCCCAGCCTCCTCCCTCCACGCCTGAGGCAGTCTGGGAGGGCAGCTGCTTCTCATCAGTATCACCCCACATAGTTATTACAAATTCATCTCTCTTTTTGAAGGCTGTTTTTGGTGTGGACCATTTTTAAAGTCTTTACTGAATTTGTCACAACATTGCTTCTGCTCCATGTCTTGGTTTTTCGGCCATGAGGCATGTAGGACCCCAGCTCCCCAACTAGGGATCAAACCCCAACCCCCTGCACTAGAAGATGAAGTCTTAACTGCTGGACCACCAGGGAAGCCTCCCTAATTCATTTTTTATGGCCTTCCTCCCTATCACTGGAGAAATAAGAGAAGTTTGTAGGAATTTAGACATTGAGGCTTTGTGAAGGTGAGGACTTCCGATCTCAAATTTTGTATATTTTTTCATCAGAGACTTCTGAACATGAGATGGGCTGGCTGTCTGGTCCAGAGACACAAGGATGAAAGAACACAGACTCATCCATGCCTTTTGGAGCTAACAGTCTGGTGGAGAGATAAATAATCACCTGAAAATGGGGACCAGTTGGGGACAGGCAAAAAGGCTCTAAGAGAAAGCTCCCAGCATACCATGCTTTAAATCAGATAGACACTGATCTCCTGTCCTCTGTGACCAAGCCAAGGTGGGTGGTCCAGGACTGGCGGGGCAGGTCTGCTTCCTGAGGTCAGCCAGCAACTCAGGTGATAAGCTGACTCTGCTGTCCTCAACACATGGCCTCCAGCTCCAGGTCCACAGGGGTTGCTCCAGTGGTTGTCATTTCCCAGCAGTGAAGTGACAAACTGGGGCCACCAGATGCCTGCACATTGCACACACTGCTTCCTTTCTCATTCTCTTGGCCAAATGTGTTCATGTGGCCACCCTAGCTGCAAGGGAGGCTGGGACCTGACACTAGCTGGGCGGGTTCTAATACTGAAAGGAAGAAGGGAGATTGGGTACAGTCTCATGATTGGTGGTCCTCACAATATACACATTTGCAAGTGTGAGTTCAGTTCAGTTCAGTTCAGTCACTCAGTCATGTCTGACTCTTTGTGACCCCGTGAAACACAGCACGCCAGGCCTCCCTGTCCATCAACTCCCGGAGTGTACCCAAACTCATGTCCATCAAGTCAGTGATGCCATCCAACCATCTCATCCTCTGTCATCCCCTTCTCCTCCCACCATCAATCTTTCCCAGCATCAGGGTCTTTTCAAATGAGTCAGCTCTTCACATCAGGTGGCCAAAGTACTGTAGTTTCAGCTTCAACATCAGTCCTTCCAATGAACACCCAGGACTGATCTCCTTTAGGATGGACTGGTTGGATCTCCTTGCAGTCCAAGGGACTCTCAAGAGTCTTCTCCAACACCACAGTTCAAAAGCATCAATTCCTCGGCACTCAGCTTTCTTTATAGTCCAACTCTCACATCCATACATGACTACAGGAAAAACCATAGCTTTTGACTAGACAGACCTTTGTTGACAAAGGAATGTCTCTGCTTTTCAATATGCTGTCTAGTTTTGATCATAACTTTCCTTCCAAGGAGTAAGCGTCTTTTAATTTCATGGCTGCAATCACCATCTGCAGTGATTTTGGAGCCCCCCAAAATAAAGTCAGCCACTGTTTCCACTGTTCCCCATCTGTTTGCCATGAAGTGATGGGACTGGATGCCACGATCTTAGTTTTCTGTATGTTGAGCTTTTAAGCCAACTTTTTCACTCTCCTCTTTTACTTTCATCAAGAGGCTCTTTAGTTCTTCTTCACGTTCTGCCATAAGTGTGGTGTTATCTGCATATCTGAGGTTATTGATATTTCTCCCAACAATCTTGATTCCAGCTTGTGCTTCCTCCAGCCCAGCGTTTCTCATGATGTGCTCTGCATATAAGTTAAATACACAGGGTGATAATATACAGCCTTGACATACTCCTTTTCCTATTTGGAACCAGTCTGTTTTTCCATGCCCAGTTCTAACTGTTGCTTCCTTACCTGCATACAGATTTCTCAAGAGGCAGGTCAGGTGGTCTGGTATTCCCATCTCTTTCAGAATTTTCCACAGTTTATTGTGATCCACACAGTCAAAGACTTTGACATAGTCAATAAAGCAGAAAGAATGAAGGGACAGAACCAAAGCAAAAACAACACCCAGTTGTGGGTGTGACTGGTGATAGAAGCAAGGTCCCATGCTGTAAAGAGCAATATTGCATAGGAACCTGGAATGTTAGGTCCATGAATCAAGGCAAATTGGAAGTGGTCAAACAGTGAACGTCGACATTCTAGGAATCAGCGAATAAGATGGACTGGAATGGGTGAATTTAACTCAGATGACCATTATATCTACTACTGTGGGCAGGAATCCCTTAGAAGAAATGGAGTAGCCAACAAAAGAGTCCAAAATGCAGTACTTGGTTGCAATCTCAAAAACGACAGAATGATTGCTGTTCGTTTCCAAGGCAAACCATTCAATATAACGGTAATCCAAGTCTATGTCCCAACCAGCAATGCTGAAGAAGCTGAAGTTGAACGGTTCTACGAAGACCTACAAGACCTTTTAGAACTAACACCCAAAAAAGATGTCCTTTTCATTATAGGGGACTGGAATGCAAAAGTAGGAAGTCAAGAAACACCTGGAGTAACAGGCAAATTTGGCCTTGGAGTACGGAATGAAGCAGGGCAAAGGTTAATAGAGTTTTGCCAAGAGAACGCACTGGTCATAGCAAACACCCTCTTCCAACAACACAAGAGAAGACTCTACACATGGACAACACCAAAATCAGATTGATTATATTTTTTGCAGCCAAAGGTGGAGAAGCTCTATACAGTCAGCAAAAACAAGACCAGGAGCTGACTGTGGCTCAGATCATGAACTCCTTATTGCCAAATTCAGACTTAAATTGAAGAAAGTGGGGAAAACCACTAGACCATTCAGATATGACCAAAATCAAATCCCTTATGATTATATAGTGGAAGTGAGAAATAGATTTAAGGGACTAGATCCAATAGACAGAGTGCCTGATGAACTATGGATGGAGGTTCGTGACACCGTACAAGAGACAGGGATCAAGACCATCCCCAAGAAAAAGAAATGCAAAAAAGCAAAATGGCTGTCTGAGGAGGCCTTACAAATAGCTGTGAAAAGAAGAGAAGTGAAAAGCAAAGGAGAAAAGGAAAGATACACCCATTTGAATGCAGAGTTCCAAAGAACAGAAAGGAGAGATAAGAATGCCTTCCTCAGTGATCAATGCAAAGAAATAGAGTAACACAATAGAATGGGAAAAACTAGAGATCTCTTCAAGAAAATTAGAGATACCACGGGAACATTTCATGCAAAGATGGGCTCAATAAAGGACAGAAATGGTATGGACTTAACAGAAACAGAAGATATTAAGAAGAGGTGGCAAGAATACACAGAAGAACTGTACAAAAATGATCTTCATGATCCAGATAATCACGATGGTGCTTTCACTCACACTCACCTAGAGCCAGACATCCTGGAATGTGAAGTCAAGTGGGCCTTAGGAAGCATCACTATGAACAAAGCTAGTGGAGGTGATGGAATTCCAGTTGAACTATTTCAAATCCTAAAACACGATGCTAAGCAAGTGCTGCACTCAATAGGCCAGCAAATTTGGAAAACTCAGCAGTGGCCACAGGACTGGAAAAGGTCAGTTTTCATTCCAATCCCAAAGAAAGGCAATGCCAAAGAATGCTCAAACTACCACACAATTGCACTCATCTCACATGCTAGTAAATTAGTGCTCAAAATTCTCCAAGCCAGGATTCAGCAATATGTGAACCATG
Source organism: Cervus canadensis (assembly GCF_019320065.1). Taxonomy (NCBI): domain Eukaryota; kingdom Metazoa; phylum Chordata; class Mammalia; order Artiodactyla; family Cervidae; genus Cervus; species Cervus canadensis. The sequence goes on along the minus strand of NC_057386.1, from coordinate 7,668,270 downwards.
AACTTCCAGATGTTCAAGCTGGTTTTAGAAAAAGCAGAGGAACCAGATATCAAATTGCCAACATTCGCTGGATCATTGAAAAAGCAAGAGAGTTCCAGAGAAACATCTATTTCTGCTTTATTGACTATGCCAAAGCCTTTGACTGTGTGGATCACAATAAACTGTGAGTGTGAAGTGAAGTGTTAGTTGCTCAGTCATGTCTGACTCTTTGTGACCCCAGGAACTGTAACCCGCCAGACTTCTCTGTCCATGGGATTCTCCTGGCAAGAATACTGGAATGGCTCGCCATTCCTTTCTCCAGAAGATCTTCCCGACCCAGGGATTGAACCCGGGTCTCCTGCATTGCAAGCAGATTCTTTACTGTTTGAGCTATGAGAATGTGACCAAGGTATATTGCTGGTAGAGCCAATGGGAGGAGCCTTTGACCTTCTCAGAGAGGTCAGAGAAGACTCTCCAGGGCTGAAAAGGAATGAGAGCTGACTGGGTGATGAGAAGGGGGCAGAGCTTCCCAGTAGAAGGAACAGCACATATAAAAATCCTGTGGCAGCAGGCTACAGGGCCAGAGCAGGGCTGGAAGGAAGCCAATCAGGTTGATGCCAAGGGAAGAATATAAGGCATGAAACTGAAGACATAGGCAGGGATCAGACCTTAAGCTTTGGCTTTATTCTAAAAGTGACAGGGAACCTCTGATACCTTTTGGGAGGAGTCACTATCAGATCTGTATATGTAAATCCCAGGCTGGCTTATGTGGAGAACAGGTGAACATAAAGAAGAGGTCATAATGAATGGAACCCGGTAGAGAGGATCTGGCTACCCTAGTGAGACACCTATCAACAGGGCTAAGAAGGTGGGAGGGCTTCCATAAGTTTTGGTAAGTAGAAAACACAAAAAACTTGGTTGGTACCCCACCCCAGAACCCTCTTCTGTGATAGCAAGGATAACAGTCCTCCAAAGATCATGACATCCAGATCCCCTTGTCAATGAAAATAATCAATAAATAATCTAAGGGACTTCCTTAGTGGTCCAGTGTTTAAGACCCTGAACTTCCACAGTGGAGGGCAATGGTTTGATCCCTGGTCAGGGAAGTTCCATATGCCTCCGAACAAAGCAAAACGGAAGACAACAACCAAAAAACTATAATAGGAAAAGAAAATAGTATTATTTGAGCCAAACTATAGGCTGGAAGACAGCCTTCCAGATAACTCTGAGGAACTGCTCCAGAGAAGCATGATTTTCAGCAGTTTTATGTCTTATTAGGACAAAGAACATCAAACAAGTCAGCAAGACACTCTTTCAAAATTAAAAAAAAAAAAACAACAGATCAGCAGGTACACAGTGACTCATGGCCTTGTGCCTGGGAAGGGAGTCTTATCATTCAAAGAGGAACCAACATCAGCACCCAGAGGGGAGGTGTTCAATCTTTATTTTAAAAATTTTTTTTTTTTTTTTTTTTAGTTCTACCACTTTATTGCTACCAACCCATCTCCCTCCACCCTCGGGCACACATGCTCAGTCATGTAACCCCATGGACTGCAGCCCGCCAGGCTCCTCTGTCCATGGACTTTTCCAGGCAAGAATACTGGAGTGGGTTGCCATTTCCTTCTCCACAATCTTTATTTTTAACATGTACATTCTTTACGGTGCCCCGATAAAGAACCTGCCTGCAATGTGGGAGACTTGGGTTCAATCCCTGGTTTAGGAAGATCCCCTGGAGAAGGAAATGGCAACCCACTCCAGTATTCTTGCCTGGAGAACCCTGTGGACAGAGGAGCCTGGCTGGCTACAGTCTATGGGGTCGAAAAAAGTTGGACATGACTGAGCGACTTTTACTTTCATTCTTTACTTCTGGTCAGTGTGCCCTTTTCCTTAATAATTAAAACAGATGTACACTGTAATTTTCAGAGGCCACTAACAGACTGTTATAGTTAGTATAAAATTCAAGTTAACTCGTGTATAAGCCAGAATGACTTCCCATACCTCAATATGTGAAAATTTCTTTCATAGTACCAAACCAGCGAGTTGATTACTTTACACGGTAAAAGTGACTTCACAGATAAGGTCAGGACCTTGAGATGGGGAGATTTTACTGGATTCTCCAGTTGGATGAAATGTCATCACAAAAGTCCATAAGGGGGAAGGGATGTCAGAGTGGGTAAAGATACATGAATGGAAGCAAAGATGAGAGAGAGAGATTTGAAGATGCCAGGTTGTTGGTTTTTTTTTTTTTTTTTTAGGTTGTTGGTTTTGAAGATGGAGGTTGGGAACCACTAGCCAAGGAGAGAAGTGGTCTCCAGAGAGTGGAAAAGGCAAGGAAATGCATTCTCTTCCAGAACCTTCAGAAGGAAATCAGCCTGCCAACACCTCCATTGTAGGACCTTTGACCTCCAGAGCTGTAAGATGGTATAAGTTTGTGTCATTTTAAGCCACTTCGTGGCTCAGATGGTAAAGAATCCACCTGCAATTCAGGAGACCAGGGTTTGATCCCTGGGTTGAGAAGATCCCCTGGAGAAGGGAATGGCAACCCACTCCAGTATTCTTGCCTGGCAAATCCCATGAACAGAGGAGCCTGGCGGGCTAGAGTCCATGGGATAGCAGAGTCACAACTGAGTGACTGACACCTTACTTTTTTACTTTTAAGCCCCTTTGTGGTAATTTGTTACCGCTGCAATAGGAAATAAATACAACTTCTAACATACTATATAACTTACTCAGTTATTATGTTTATTTTTCAATCTCTGTCCCCCTAATAGATGTTCCTCTCCAGGGTAGGAATTTTTGTCTTTTTTTTTTTCTCTAAAGTATCCCAAATTACTTAAAATGGTCCTGGCAAACAGCAGATGCTCAGTCACTGTTATTATATGGATAATTGGATAGATATAGAAAGTGAAGAAAAGGAAAGTGCCAAGGCTTCTCTTGCACTTTATTGACTGGGAACCTCATGTTATGTTTACTCACAGAAGGAACAGAGGAGCCGGACAGTTTGGAGAGAATCAAGAAAATAAAGATGGGTTTAGTTTGAGGTTTGAGAGGTTCTGTAGGAGATATAACTAGATAGACATAACGTGAGGGACTTCCCTTTTGGTCCAGTGGCTAAGACTCCACACTCCCAATACAGGGGGCCTGGGTTCACTCCCCAGGCAGAGAACTAGATCCCACATGCCTCAACTAAGAGTTGGCATGCCGCAACTAAAGATCCCAAGTTCCACAACTGAGACTCAGCGCAGCCAAAGTAAATAAATATTTACAAATATATATTGCTTTAAAAAAAAGAAGAGAAAAATGTGTCAGTAATTCTGCAAAGGCAGCTGGAATATGGGTCAGGCTGCTAACAGGCCCTGGGGCTGTTCAGTTTCCAAATCCTGAAGCCTGAGGCTTGGAAGGCTTCACAACACAAGAGTCAGAATCAAGTGCTCCCTCTGGTTTAATGTCACAACAGGCAGGGTCCTCAGAATAAGAAACAGATCAGCCTCCCTCCCCAATCCTGGGGCAACTGATAAACTCACAAGTTTCCTCGTCCTTTAACTTTCTTCTTGGATCTTAATTGACGGGAATTGATTGTGTGCCTCCGGAACTCCGCCCCAGACACCGGGAAAGACAAAGCACTAAGTGTTACACGATCTTGCCCTAAGAGGACTTACATTCTAGTTGGAAAGTCAGACGTTCACAAAACTAAATTAAAATAGAAGCAACCATACACGGTGCCGCGCATGGTACTGTCCAGCGGGCGAGGGTGGCTTACTATGACTGAAGCATCTAGAAAGACCCAGTGGAGCAGATGTCACGTGAATGGGTCTTCGAGGGGCAGGGGCACAGAGAAAGGCTTTCCTGACCTACAGCAAAGACTGCCAAGAATGCTTTGACTCGTTCAGAGAGCCTTGCCTAACGTGCAGATTCCAGATTGGAGTCTGTTTGGGGAATAAACACTTGGTTTAGGAATACACCACCTTTTGGGCATTTTAGTATCCCAGGCAACCTCCCAGCCCAGCGCATGCGCCTCGCAGGGCTCGCGCAGTGTTACCATAGAGGCTCAAGGCTAGATCGTCAACCAGCGCAGAGGCAGACATTTTGGATCCTGGCAGGAAAAAGTTGGACAGGCTGACACCACTAAAAAGTCAGGCTGAACCGCCAAAGAACGTGAGAGCAAAAGAACCCCCGTGGGGGCGACAAGATCAAAGTGGCGAAACGAATCTTTAATGCCTTCCTAGAAAAAAATAAGCTTGGGGAAAGTTGCCCAGCGCCCTGCCCTCATCTAAGATGGCGACCGTGCGGGCGCTCTAGCTGCGCCTTTCGGATTCCCAGAGGGGGCGGTGCCCTCGTAGCTATCTTTGAGGTGATCAACGGCGCAGGTTGCTTTGCTCTCTCGTCGCGCCTGATTCCTCAGCGAGTGGCCTTTGGTACAAAGGAGGTTGGGGGTCTCGAGACTCTCCCCCGCCCCCCCCCGCCTCCCCCGCCTCCCGTGTCGGTTTTCTCGGCGCCTTCGCTGCGCTGGCCTCGCGGCCGCCTCCGTCAGAACCGCTCCCGGGTGCAGCCCCTCGCGGGCCGGCTGTAACCGCGCCCCCGGGCCGGACGATGCCCAGGAAGCTGCTGCTGCTGCCCCCGCTCTCCGTGTCCTCCGCTTTCCGCGCCCCGCGAGCCTGCCCCGCCGCCCGCCCGGCCATGAACGCCGCCCGCACCGGCTACCGAGTCTTCTCTGCCAACTCCACGGCCGCCTGCACCGAGCTGGCCAAGCGCATCACCGAGTAAGGGGCGGGGGACGGGGATGTCCTAGGGGGCCCTTCCTTTCAGGGAGACCGTCCTTGCTCCTCTTCGCCTCCACATCCCCCGTCCGGGGCGAGGGGTGATGTGGCCCCTTCATCCTGCCGCCCCCACCCCAACTTTGCAGCTGAAAACGCGTTGGGCTGGCCGACTTAACTGGCTTTTCCCCCAGCCCACCCTTCGGGTCCTTGGAGCGCCCGCCCTGCTTTCGGCTCCCCACTCCCACCTCCCAGGCGGTGGAACCCCACCCCCACCCCCAGGTTAGGGCTTTGTGGGAGCAGGGGCGGCTCTGGGTTTGGCTCCTTTTCCCACGGTTGGAGTTGACCTCTGGATCTGATCGCCGCGGTTCCCAAGTCTCCCCGCCCTGGGAGACGGAGGCCGGCACGTAGTTACAATATCTGGTGCAGTAGATGGGGGCGGCAGGGGGCGGCCTTGCAAGTGAAAGACCCCCGAGGCCCAAGATGCACGGACTGAAGCAGACGTGTAGGGGAGGGCTGTGAGAACAAGGCAACCCCAGGGAGCAGATTTATCGCAGCTGATGATTGAAACGACAGGTCTAACCGTAGTCTGTAAGTCAGTTAGGTTCGATCAGTCTTAAGTCTGCTATTTTCACCTAAGGAAGCCTCCAGCCTCGAGTGGCCTTTGGGGTCTTAGGACCTTGCCCGTCTTGCCCCTGGGCAAGAGACTTGTTTTTCCTGAACTTCATTGGTAAAATCGAGACAGTTCCTTCTACTGGACCCAGAACATTGTGAACATGAACCAAATAATGGTTCATGCGTTCAGGCGTCTAGCAGAGCAGAGGTTCATAGTGGCCCTCTGAAAAATACATGCTTACTAAATGGCCTCTTTTCTAGTTGGCTCTTGTAGAGAGTTCCAGAGTCCTATTGTAGAGAAAGAACCTTCTGAGCCCTTTGCAAATAAAGTTGTTAAAAAAATAAATAAGCTTGTTTTTTAACTTTTAAATTCATTCTCACGTTTTAAACAACTTATTAGAGTTCTGTGGGGTTTTCAGAGTTTATAAGTAATGGCATGAATATATTTTAAAATTCTAGATGAAAAATGTAGAAGAAAGGGGAAACTTTAGTGATATTATCTCAATATTGGCTGTGTTCTTTTCAGTTAGTTTTAAATGAGATTAGAAGAGTGTAAAAAAACACACAGTCCTTTTGCAATCTACTACCTAGTTTCCATTTCTGACCACTGATTATTTGTCTTTCTTTTTGAGGCCAACTAAAACACTTAATTTTAAATATAAAGCTTGTGTTTGTTTATTTTGGGTCAGATTTACCACAGTGACCTTGCTGAGAGAAACCAGAGAGGGGAGGGCAGAATTAAATAGTCAGTGGTTTTGCCTTGGTCTTATATTTGGTTCTTGAAAAAATTGTTCCAGAAAAGTTTTCAGTTTTAACCTTTTTTTTTTTTTTTTTTAGTTTTAACCATTTTTAAGTGTGCAATTCACTGGCATTAAGTACATTCACAGTGTTGTGTGATTATTGGCACTGTTCGTTTCTGGATCTTTTCCATCATTTCAAACAGGAACTCTGTACACTTTTAAGTACTAACTCCCCTTTATCCACCCCTCCCAGTCCCTGGTAACCTCTGTTCTATTTTCTGTGACTGTGAATGTTCCCATTCTAAGGTCCTCCTATACATGGACTCATACAATATTTGTATTTCTGTGTCTGACTTTTTTACTTCGAATCTTTTTTTTTTTTTTTCAATCAAGGTTTATCAATAATGTGGGCTTCCCTGGTGGCTCAGATGGTAAAGAATCTGCCCACATCCCTGGGTGGGGAAGATCCCCTGGAGGAGGGCATGGCAACCTACTCCAGTATTCTTGCCTGGAGAATCCCTGCGGACAGAGGAGCCTGGCCGGGCTACCGTCCGTGGGGTCGCAGAGTCAGACACAGCACAGCCTCCATGCTGTAGCGTGGACCAGAATCTCACCTCTTGTTAAGACTGAGTAATGTTCTGTTGTGTACTTGGCTGGAGTGTTTTTAAACAGATTGCAGAACGTAAACAACAACCATTATCAACAACCCTTATTTCACTCATAAAAATGGTAATACTGACCAATAAGAACTGAAAACAAACAAAAACCCACCATTAATTCCTTTATGTCTACTCTCTTGTCTAGGCCTAATGTCTAGTTCTTGTGCATATTTCACTGTGTGTGTTAGTCACTCAGTCATGTCTTTGCGGCCCCACAGACAGTAACCCACCAGGCTCCTCTGTCCATGGAGGCAAGAATACTGGAGTGGGCTGCCATTTCCTTTTCCAGGGGACCTTCCTGACCCAGGGCCTGAACCTGGGTCTCCTGCATTATAGGCAGGTTCTTTACCATCTGAGCCACGAGGGAAGCATGTTTCCTAGGTTGTCTCAAAAACGAGTTTTCCACTTGGTTTGTTCTAATCGGGATCCAAACAAGATTCATACTGCGTTTGGTTAATGACACGGAAGTCTGATGCTTTTGACAGTTGAGGCATTTGCCTTTGGCTTGTGTTTTTTGAACTATTGCTGCTAACCACATGTTTATTTGGCATCAATTTTGCAAGACAATTATTATTCGAGAAATGATGGGAGTAGATGTTAAACTTTGGTTGTGGGCTCTTCCCAGTAAAGCAGTGTGTTACAGAATGGTGAGCGCTGGAAGCTGCTCATGGAATGACAGGATTTTTAGTTCTTAATAATGAGTTAAATTTTCTAAATTTTTTTTTTTGGTAAGAGAATGCTGGTGTAGTTATTGTAGTCTTTTTGTTAAACACATGCCTGTGAACTGGAGTTTTTCTGAAAAGAGCCTGCCTTCTTCTTTTTCAATTAATTTGTTTATTTTTTGGCTGAGTTATGCAGCATGTGGGATCTTAGTTCCCTGACCGGGAGTTGAACTCCAGTCCCCTTCATTGGAAGCATGACTTCTCTGATGGTCCAATGGTTAAGAGTGGTTAAATGCTCCTAAAAGAGCTTTAATTGCTTTTTTTCTCCCTTTAGGCGTCTTGGTGCTGAATTGGGGAAGTCTGTGGTTTATCAAGAGACCAACGGAGGTAAGTTAAACTTCTTAAACGTTCTTTGTCCTTCAAGCTCCGTTTAATTGACTGGCATGTTTTTAAAAGGCGAGTGTTACTCATATTTAACACAAAAAATCCGTTGCTCTTTAACAGTAGGGGTGGAAAGCTTTCAGTACTTCTAAACCTTGACTTCTTATTTTCTCCTTAAGTCTTCTTTCCTGTTGTCCCAAGGTAATGCAAATATCTTGTCATTTTAGAATGAAAAAAGTGATGGAGGAGATTTTTCTTCCTTATTTTGTTGTATTTGATATATACTTTCTATGTTTATCTGTCTTTCTAAGTCATCAAATGGTGTTAGGAGCCATCTGTACTAGATAGGTAATGACTTACTTTAAAAACCTCTTTGAATTAGTTTTATCTCTCATTTTTTCTCTCAAGTCTTGTCAAAGCTTACCCTGGGTTAGTCACCACTTTTTGTTGCCACCTGAGTTTTTTGTTTCGAACCAGGTGGAGGATGTGGGACTCTTCATTCCCAGCCTAGGGATGGAACCCGCACCTCCTGCAGTGGAAACATGGAGGGCCATTGGACCGCCAGGGAAATCCCCTGCTGGGTTTCCAGGGAGAGCTGGAACATGAAATAATACTGCTTGAAGGCACTTTGTTGATAGCCGTGTTCCAGGAATAAACCCCCAGCTGGGAATTATTTTTGCAAAGTTGAAAGCCTTGGATTCATGTTTCTGTGTTTGCCTAGGAGATAATTAAGATGGAACTTATGTTTGGGGATCTAAAAAAGCAAAGTATCGGACAGTAATGTAAAGCGTACGTTCTGGAGTGTGTGCAAGTTACATCTGTGTTATAATTAACCCCCAGAAACCCTTAATCCAGTTTCCACACTCAACAGCTGCTAACTTGGTGACTTCAGAAGCTCTCCTGCCAGGGCAAGTCAGGAGATGCTTATTTTTGTTGTTGTTGTTAAACACATGCGTGTGAACTGGAGTTTTTCTAAAAAGAGCCTTCATTCTTCTTTTTCAATTAATTTGTTTATTTTTTGGCTGAGTTGCGCGTCATGTGGGAATCTTAGTTCCCCAACTGGGAATTGAACCCCAGTCCCCTTCATTGGAAGTGTGACTTCCAATGAAGGTGAGTGCATATAGGTGAGATAGCCTATTTAACAGTAACAGATTTGGTTCATTGTGATGGCATTTGGGGATCTCATTAATGAAGCATTCGAGGGAAGGAGGGAGGTTTAGGGAGGACCTTTTTCTCCAACTTCCCATCACTGTTCTAGGCCTCCTCTCTCTCTCTTGCTGTCAAAGTAGCTTCTTAACAGGTCGTCTTACTTACATTTTTAGCCTTTAGTTTGTTCTGCTCCCCTCCAATGGGTTATTTCCACAATGCAAACATTTTTTACTTATCTCTGCTTCACATTTTATAGGCCAGAGTTCAGTCTCCTTAGCAATCATGTTGGGGCCCTTTGGGACCTAGGTTCTGCCCATCTCACCTGCTTCATCTTTCATCATGCGCATCAGCATGTCTTGTGTGCTCCGATTCAGGAATCCATTTGAAATCTACCTGCTTCTCTCTCTGCCTCCACTGCTGCTGCTCTGGTCCAGCGCACTGTCTGTCACTTGCCTGGACTCCTTAAAAAACAACCTAGATGGGGAACACATGTTAATCCATGGCTGATTCATGTCAATGTATGGCAAAAACCACTACAATACTGTAAAGTAATTAGCCTCCAACTAATAAAAATAATTGGGGGAAAAAAAAAAAACCAACCTGGAGTGGCCTTCCCCAAGTAGCCTCTCCTGCTTTGCCACCATTCTCTTTACACTGTAGCCAGTGATCACACGGATCCCCCAGTGGTTCTCCTGTCTACTTTGGAATAAAATCCAGACTCTTGGGACGTCTGGTCTCAGTTGGCTCCCTGCCCTCCTCTCTTATCTCCTTCTCCTCTTTCAGTCTGTTTCCAGATGCACAGTGACACCCCCTCTGCTTGGTACCCCCTGCCCCCGCTGTCCCACACTTTCGTTCCCACTACGTGGTCCAGCCTGTGGTGAGGCCATCGTTCCCAGGCCTGTTTCTCCTTTCTCGTGGCTGGGCTTTGTCCTATACATTGTCCTGGAGTGTTTGCCAGTCTCTGGCATTGCGTTGTTTCTCCTAGGTCAGTCTTCCCCTTGGTCCATGTCCTCCTCTTTGGGACCCCAGCTCAGGGCCTGACACAGAGGAGACCACGGCTTTGTTAAAAAGAATAATAAGGATATTAACCTTTGGCCTCTTTAATTGCTGAATACTTTTCCCTGAGCATCTTGTGTTTATTTAGTGATGGATTTTCTTTTCTGGACCCTGAGATTTTACATAGACCTGATTATTGCTTTTGCCTTCTAGTCTATTTTTGGCTTATTTTCCCCTGAGCTTGACTTTTTTTTTTAACATCAGTACATGTCATTCCCAGATCTACTAAGAATTTATTTTGGTGCACTAAGTGAAGTGTCAATTTCAGTTCAGTTCAGTTGCTCAGTCGTGCCTGACTCTTTGCGACCCCATGGGCTGCAGCACGCCAGGCTTTCCTGTCCATCACTAACTCCCAGAGCTTGCTCAGTCTCATGTCCACCCAGTTGGTGATGCCATCCAACCATCTCATCCTCTGTCGTCCCCTTCTCCTCCCGCCTTCAGTCTTGCCCAGCATCAGGGTCTTTTCCAAATGAGTTGTTGTTTAAATTCCCCTTTACTCCCTCCAAGTGTTGGTTTAGATTCCCCTTTACTCCCTCCAAGTGTTGGTTTAGATTCCCCTTTACTCCCTCCGATTGCTGCCCAATTCTTACAGCATTCTTTTTTTTTTTTTCTTCTTACAGCATTCTTACACCATTCTTACAGCATGAAGTACTTTTCCTTAAAACTATAGAACATTTTTATTTTTCAGAAACAAGAGTTGAAATAAAAGAATCTGTTCGTGGCCAAGATATTTTCATTATACAGACAATACCCAGGTAAGAGCATGACTTTATCCCTTTTCCTCTAAAAATCTTAGTGATGTAACTTGCTGTCTCTTCATGTGAACTTCAGTATTTTCTAAATTGTAAATGTGTTTGCATGTTAACTGCTTTCTAAAACATGATGTATATGTATGCATTCGCGTGTATACAGACACACACCTTTGGTCTTTTGGAATTCTTCCCATGATTGTCACACTGTACTTAACTGCTGTGTGTTTACTTGATCATCTTTTCCAAGCTTGAAAATCCTCAAGGACAAAATATCCTCCCTCCGTTTGCCAGGGTCTGTCTGTTCAGCTCTACTGAAAGCCTTTGTTGTTGTTAAATGCAGTGCATAGCCTCTCTGGTTCGTGTCCGCTGAGGCCGGTTTTTGCACTGCGTTTAATTTTGCACAGTGGCCGGTTCCCCCCACATCGTCTCTATCGCAGATACCATCTACTCCTTCTCTCCAGGCAGGACAGGCCCTGGGAGAATCCTGGCATACCTGAGCGTGAACTTCCCTGTGGGGTCATCTCCTCTCAGCCCCTCACTGGGAATGGGGTTGGTGTCTTTGAAAAATCCAGACCTTCACGTCTCGATCAGATTAGTTCCTGAGACTGTGTGAGTAATAAGCAGGGCGCTGGGTGCCAGCAGCGTGCGGGCGCTTTACATGTGTCCCTTTTAATCCTTGGGTGTCAGTTCCACGTGGCCACTCTTGTTTGGCCTCTGTGATTCTGAGATTTATAATAAGAAATATGGATTTGGTCTTCCTGTCCTGGCGCAGAGCTCCTAAAACTATTGGAACTTCCTCCTTGAGAATTAGCAATCAAAGTATCTCCATTATTCAGAACACGCCCCTTTCAGTTACCCCTGAATTATGTTAACGCAGGGAGTTTTGGAAATCCCCTGGATAAACCCAGGGTGGGGGCTGGTTCCTAGGGGTACCAACCTTGTGATGAGAGGGTGGGTGCCTTCAGCCTGGCCCCCGTGACCTCTGGAGAGGAGTTGAATCCATCTCCAGTGGCCAGTGATTTGACAACTTGTGCTGGTATCATGCTGCTGCTGCTGCTGAGTCGCTTCAGTTGTGTCCAACTCTGTGTGACCCCACAGACGGCAGCCCACCAGGCTCCCCAGTCCCTGGGATGCTCCAGGCAAGAATACTGGAGTGGGTTGCCATTTCCTTCTCCAGCTGGTATCATGAAGCCTCCATAAAACCCCCAGAAGGCCTGGGTGTGGAGAGCCTCTGGGTTGGTAAAGATGGGGGTGCTTGGAGGTGGGTGCACGCAGCAAGGGTGGGGACGCTCTGCACCCTTCTCCCATACAGCATGCAGGATCTTCGTTCCCCACCCGACCAGGGATCAAACCCGTGCCCCCCTGCAGTGGAAGCACCAAGGCCTAACCATTGGGCCTCCAGGGAATTCCCTGAGTTCTTTTACTATTATTATTAATTTGCTCTAGCAAACTAATCGGAGCTGAGGAGTGGATCCTAGGAACCTCTCAATTTATAGCAGGTTGGTTAGACAGGTGACAGTCTGGACTTGCCCGTATCTGAAGTGAGGAAGGGCGGTCTCATGGGACTGGGCCCTTAAGCTGTGGGATCTGTTGTTATGTCCAGAGAGAGACAGTCAGAATTGAACTGAATTGTGTGTACTTGTTTTGAGATTATTTTAGAAGCCACCGTTGTCTTCCCTGTGGTTCAGTTTGGTGGTATCAAAGCAAAAACACCTTCCCTGGACAGTTGCTGTATCTTTCAGGATGATGGGGATGGGAGAGGAAATTTGGAGAAAAGACAAAGAGAATGTGTGTGGGTGTGGATCCCATGTAGAGTTATTGGGTTTGTCCCAATAAACAGTATAAAACAACATTCTGTTGCCTGACTTCAGAATATTTGAATGACAACTAAATTTAGTTAATTTAGTGGGGAATTTAGTTTTTTAGTCCTATTTGCCATACATGGTTATATAGATTGCCGATTGGTGCAAAATGCATAGCCTAAAAGTTGCAAGTTAGGTTTCATTTGAGGACCTTACTGAGGACTATAGCCTTGGAGCCTGTCTAACAGGTGGAGCTAAGGAACCACTCGATGAGGTAAGAGAGGAACCAGGATTTGTGTGAGGTGTTTTCCAGGTGGGGGCGGAGTGGGGGAAGTGAAGCATCAGAAGATTATTGCTGATCACCAAGCAGAGACATCCCAGTGATTTTAGTGCTTTTCTGTACTTGGGAAGACAAGGATTTCTGGTCATTGAAATTAGCCCTTAGGTATGCATCTGTTTATCTAGGGCCTGTTACCCAAAGCCTAGAGAGCTGCTAGTTTTTCTCCATCCTGAATTCCCCTCAGGGCTTGACTCCGGTGGAAGTCAAGATGTGTCCTGGGCAAGGTATGCAGGGAGGGGTCCGGAGCTTTCAGCTGCTGTCCCCCCAGCTCTCCAATCCGGAAGTTCTCTGAACCCCCTCCTTTTTGGGTTTTTACAGAGGCTTCATTACAAAGGTATGACCTATTAAATCATTAGCCTTTGGTGGTTGATTGAATCCACGGGGTAGGGCTCAGTCACGGGGTAGGACTGAAAGTTCAACTTCTCTAACAGTCGTGTGTCTCCCAGGCAACCAGTCTCCTCCTTCAGGTGCAGTCCGAAAGTCACCTCATTAACATAACGAAGGACACCTTTACTGTCTCAAAGCTTAGGAAATTCCAAGGGTTTCCAGAAAGCCTGAAATGGCGGCCAAATAGGTGTTCCTTACAGTCAGTCACACTGCCACAGGGGGTCCTCGGGAGCTCCCAGGTGCCCTGAACACCGGAGCCGGTGAACTAGGTGGGGAGCTTTACCAGCTGTTGTTCGTAGGACAGAGTGTTTTATGTCACACCTTCTAGTTTGCTGATGTAACTGTTGGTGTTTAGTCGCTAAGTCATCTTAAGTGATCTCTTAAGTCCATCTCTGTGCAGCCCCATGGACTGTAGCCCGCCAGGCTCCTCTGTCCGTGGAGTTTCCCAGGCAAGAATACTGGAATGGGTTGCCATCTCCTTCTCCAGGGGATCTTCCCCACTCAGGGATTGAACCCACGTCTCCTGCATTGGCAGGCAGATTCTCTACCACTGGGCTGCATAAGACGACTCATTAAAAGAATATGACAGCTTACTCGCTGCAAATGATGAATTGTTGGAGGTGGAGGTGGCACGTGTCCTGCTCCCTGACCCTGTTCTCAGAACTTCCATCTGTGGTGCTGGTCTGTCTTTGCAGTTTTAACTGATATGTATAGACTATGTCCTTACCTCACACTCATTTTTTGCCCATTGAAAATGAGAGAGCAGTAAAAGCCAAGGTTAATGTAAGATGTGATAGTCTTAGGGAAGAGAAAAAGAGTTGGTAAACAATTAAGATTGTTCTACTTAGAGATTACAGGCACTAGCCAGAATATCGGAGAAGGCAATGGCAACCCGCTCCAGTGTTCTTGCCTGGAAAATCCCATGGATGGAGGAGCCTGGTGGGCTGCAGTTCATGGGGTCTCTACGAGTCGGACACGACTGAGTGACTTCCCTTTCACTTTTCGCCTTCATGCATTGGAGAAGGAAATGGCAACCTGCTCTAGTATTCTTGCCTGGAGAATCCCAGGGACGGGGGAGCCTGGTGGGCTGCCGTCTGTGGGGTTGCACAGAGTCAGACACGACTGAAGTGACTTAGCAGCAGCAGCCAGAATGTGCTGGGAACAGATAAAGCAGAAACTGCCAGCCAGTTTCTCTTGGCCCTGCTAGCCCACACAGTAACTGCCTGGTATCCAGTTTGTCCGGCGTCCCTCAGAGAATGGGTAAAGCCGCTGTGACAAAGGCCCTTTTGTCCCCTTCCTGACCAAAAGGGGGTGGGGCATGGGAGGCTTTCCTTAGCCTTGATCTAAAGAATGTTGAATCCCCTGGTGCATAGGTCATTAGGAAACGGAAAAAGTAAAAAAAAAAATAAAAACCTCATGGGAGAGATTAGTAATTAGTGGAAAGAAAATTACTCTGAAATCAAGGCTTCTCCAAAACTTTTGTTCCTCTTGTTACACTCAATGGCTTACCATCTGGCCCTCCCTTGCGTGGTGTCTAAACCTTGTGGCCTATGGTTGTGTATTGTAAATGCTGTCACAAAGACAGCTGAAAACCCATGACCCAGACAGATATCCTTCTAGGGTCTGTTTAATTAACTTCAACTCTCAACGTATTGTTGGCATTGGGATCTGGTATAAGAAACCACCATGTCCAGTGAAGCTTTTTTTAATGCCACACACTGCACCACACCAGTGGAAGATTAAGAAAGCTTATCTAGCGTCAACAAGCAGTCTGTATGTGGAAGAGGCTTTTGATAGAGGGTATATGATGCCTGATGTTTAGAGACGGACTCCTGAGTTACCTACATTCTGTACCGAGTGCCGTGCCGGCTTCATCTCAATCCCCAGAGCCCACAGGCATCCCTTGAGGTGATCTGTTGTGGGCGGGGAGCTCTCCTCTGGGCTGAAGGATCAGAAGGGGAAGGGGACATTCTTAGGTGAGTTAACGTGCTCCTCCTAGGGACAAATGATCCCAAGGGTGATGGTGGGGGAGAGCCAAAGGATCCCCCCCCCAACAAGATGAGGTCAGCCTCATTTACCAAGTTATCTCCCCACCGACACAGTACGTGATGCAAGGTGCTCAGTAAGTATTTGGTAAATGGATGATGCAGGATGAAAATTGTTGAAGAGTGTGGAAAACTGACCAAGTATTATGAATTCCTAAGTGTTAGGTTGATACAAATGTAATTGCGATTTCAGACCATGAATTTTAAATCATTATAACTGGGCTCAAACACATTTCTATTATAAAATAGGAACCATTAAAATCAACACATTTTTGCCAGAGGAATAAGTTGCCGGGAATAAGTTGGTATATTCCAGTAGTGTAAAAATCTGTGCTTCGGGATTCTACAAACTCATGGAAAGCATTTTCTTCTGCCTTCTGCTGGTTGTGGAAACATTTTCCCTGCAAAAAGTTGTCAAGATGATTGAAGAAGTGGTAGTCGGTTGGTGAGAGGTCAGGTGAATATGGCGGATGAAGCAAAACTTTGTAGCCCAATTCATTCAACTTCTGAAGCTTTGGTTGTACAACGTATGGTTAGGTGTTGTCATAGAGAAGAATTGGGTCCTTTCTGCAGCCCTGGCTGCAGGCGTTGCAGTTTTTGATGCATCTCATCGATCTGCTGAGCATACTTCTCACATGTAATGTTTTGCCAGGATTCAGAAAGCTATAGTGGATCAGACTGGCAGCAGACCACCAAACAGTGACCTTGACATTTTTTTGGTGCAAGTTTGGCTTTGGGAAGTGCTTTGGAGCTTCTTCTCGGTCCAGGCACTGAGCTGGTTGTCGCCGGTTGCCATATAAAACATACTTCTCATTGCATGTCACGATCAATCCAGTCGAGACATGGTTCATTGTTGCTGCAGGGAGTAAGAGAAGACAGCATCTCACAATGACGGCGTTCTGATTTTTCGGTCGCCTCGCGAGGCCTGCGCTCAGAGCACTCTCACCGCTTCAGTTTGCCTCGAAGGCTGTGTGATCTCAGAGTGGCCGTTGTGGAGTTCTTTGGTGACGTCTTGTGTGGTTGTGAGGATCAGCTTCGGTGATGCTCTCGGTGGTTTGTTGTCAGCTTCCGATGGCCAGCCACTGCGCTCCTCGTCCGCGAGGCTCTCGTCTCCTTTGCAGGACTCCTGAACCACCGCCGCCCTGTACGTTGTTAGCCAGTTCCTGGGGCCAGTGCATTGTTGATGCTGCTAGTTGTCCCCGCTGCTTTATAACGCGTTTTGAACTTGAATAAGAAAATCACAGGAACTTGCTTTTTGTCTAACGTCATTTCCCTAGTTTAAAATAAATATAAAATACACAGTAATAAGTTATTAGCAAAAAAACATAAAGTGAGAAACGTGCATTAAAATGATGTATAATATAACCACATTTATTTAAGGAAGTATTCCAAAACAGCGAAGTTCAACAGTCCAAAACTGAAGTTACTTTTGCACCAACCTAATAACCTTGAAAGTGGTTGATAAATGTCGTGTCATGATTATACCAAAAGGTTGTGTGTCTTCTGACCTTTTGATGCCAGACATGGGATGTTGGAAATATGAGGGAGAAGAAGATTCCAGTTTATTTCAGAGGAAGGAAATGATAATTGGAAAATATGTAACCTGTTAGCAGTCCAAAAGGAATATCTTAGTCGACAGTTGCATCTTGAAGTTGAGCCCAGAATCAACTCTGCCTACCCTGTGGAAGGAGTAAACAGAGAAGCTTATGACTGAACCTTGAAATAGTCATGAAGAGTCCAGACTGCAGAGGGGAGGTAGGGAGTCCCCCCAGTGAACATGGGTGCGGAAACGGTGTCAGAGGGAAAGGGCGTCTTTGCATCGCTCCCTCCCAGATGCATAGATGTGAATAGAAACTGGAAGAGACGAGGGGGAAGCGGCCTGACAGTCCTTCAAGCTAAAAAGCATTTCATGATGAGTATTTCATTCGACCACTTATTCAACAGTCATTTGTTAAGTTTCTGCTGTGTTGATGGCAGGCCTTTCCATTTTGATCAGGTGATTCAAGAACTGAATAAATAATCCAGGGATTTCCCTGGTGGTCCAGTGGTTAAGACTCTGCCTTCCAAATCAGGGGTGCAGGTTCAGTCCCTGGTCAGGTAACTGAGATCCCACATACCACAGGGTATGGCCAAAAATTAACATAAATAAGTAAAACTTTTCCTTTTTTTTTTTTTGTAAAGTATAATCTGAAGAGCCTGTTCCTCACTTGGGTGGGAACTTGGACATGGGAAATGATCTTCTTTATCTTGGGAAGGCAAGGGAAATACACTCCTAATGCCAAAGGGTGTTTGAGGACACTTGGACAATCCCAAGAAGAGTTGGGAGGAGGCTAGAGAGAGAGGATTGAACTTTGGAAGGTCATCCTGAAGGATTTCAAGGCCCTTTAAGAGCAGAGCCCTACCTGCTACTTGATCAGTCTTGGCAAAGGGTGGCACTCAGCATTCATTAAAATTTGGAAATAGCCTTTCCTTTGAATACCTTCCAGATTCACATTTCCTTCTTTGTCTGTCTGGGTTATCTTTGTATCCCAGGTGACTCAGTGGTAAAGCATCCGCCTGCCAATGCAGGATCCACAGGAGATAATTCCTGGGTCAGGAAGATTCCTGTGGAGAAGGAAATGGCAGCTCACTCCAGGATTCTTGCCTGGGGAATCCCATGGACAGAGTAGCCTGGTAGGCTATGTCTATACCCTTTTGCCTGGTAGGCAAAGGGTCTGATACAACTGAGTGACTAAGCACGCACGTGAATCTAGGTATCTCAGGGAAAGAAGGGATGGGGGAGATTTTTGGAAATTAACTTCCAAGACCTTCCTGCCCTGCTTACCCTTCTCTCCACCCGAAAAAAAAAAAAAAAAAAAAAGACCAAATTCTTTCAGCTAAGTGGAAGGGCTTGTGGATTTCCCATGGTGTTCCCAGGAAAAGGAGGTGCCAGCACCCTGGCCTGAGTTCAGATCCTGGGGATGGTACCAGCAGGTGTGGGTTAACTGGTCATCCGCAGTCAACATCTGCTTCACCTGCCACTCCCATGACAGTGTCATTGACAAGATCCAGGCAGAGATGAGTGTGGATGATGGTGCTGTGAATGTCAGTAACCTCAGATGCAAACTAGAGTTCACTCAGCTCAAAAGAAAAGTGAACCAGCTTCCTCCTCTATTCAAGAGGTGCCATCCTAAGCTACTGAGAAGATTCACATTAACACCCATCTTGGCAACCAAGGTCAGGTTGCTGGGATTGAGATCCTTGCCAGGGGTTAATAAATGACATTAATCCCAAAGGACAAACCACCTGTTTCAGAGACGTGAACACGGCTGTGATGGAGTTGCTGATCATGGCGTATGCGCTGAAGACCGCCTGTGCCAGGAACATCATTGGCGTCATCCCCTACTTCCCCTACAGCAAGCAGAGCAAGATGCGGAAGAGGGGCTCCATTGTGTGCAAGCTCCTGGCATCCATGCTGGCAAAAGCAGGTGAGTGCGGCCCGCGCCTGGGGCCCCACACCGGCAGTTAGGACCCTCCCCGGGCCAGAGTAGTCCATACCCCACCAGCCATAGGTGGTTGGTGGTTACCTGTTTCTCTGAGCGTTGTTGGGTAGTTTCTTTGTCTTGCTTGTTTTTGCATAATTCTGGTTAGGGATCTGTGAGCTTAGGTGTACATTTTTTTCCTCTTTGTCCCACTTCGGAGTGACCTTGTCTGCTTCAGGATTCTTTTCTCTTAACTTGGACTTTTTCCACATTCTATGTCCTAGTCATCTTATCATCATTGAAATTTTAGCTGACCATCTTGGCATTCGGCTGTGATCTTTTGAGCTTCAGTCTAGATTTGTTTAAACCTTAGCTACCAGGGAGCTCAGTGATAAAGAATTCCCCCCTGCCAATGCAGGAGACACAGGAGACGTGGGTTTGATCTGATCCCTGGGTTGGGAAAGTCCATTAGAGGAGGAAATGGCAACCCACTCCAGTATTCTTGCTGGAATAATCCTGTGGACAGAGGAGCCTAGCGGGCTACAGTCCAAGGGGTCACAAAGAGTCAAACGCAATTGAGCACAAAATTCAGTGTATGTACATAGTAGTAAAACTGGGTTTTTCTTTTACCATTTCTTCAGCTTACATACTCTCTTCTCCCTCCCTGATTGTCCCTCTGTATAGCAGATCATTTCATCATATGTTTTTGTAGTGACATACTTTCTGTTCAGTGTAATAACCTTTCAATTGTTGGGATTTTATTTGCTTCATGTTTATTTAAAAACTCAAATATAGATCTGAGTCCTCAGAAACATTTGAATTCCATTCTTTAAAAATGTGTAATGTTTTTGGAAAGAACAAGTAATTCTGGTTCTTTCCAAAGAACCAGAAATTTTGCTCTGGAAATTTTTCAGTGAGCTTGGCCACTTGCCACGAATGTACATTGTCTTTTGTTTAGCACTGTTGATTATAAGAGTATGTTTTCACTGTTTTTCTATAGGCGTACTTCCTAACCCGTTCTCTTAGGACATAACACAGATTTTTCCGGACTCTTCAGTGTCTTATCCTTGTGTTTTGTGGTTTCTTTCTTTCTAGTATATATATATTACTTTGCTTTTGCTTTCTTGTTCCTTCTTCATTTATCTACAACCCTTCAACATTTCTTCCTAGATTCTTTAATCAAGGCCTTACTTGTTTTTTACATCTATTTTTGCTCCAGTATTTAATGCCCTATTCATATTTTTGCTTCTGCCTGATTTTTCTTTCTCTAGTTTTCAGGCCCAGGCTAATGGTTAGAGTAGAAGAAAGCGCTGTTTTTTCTAGGTTTAGTTTTCTAATCCGTGTGGAAGTTTATAGGCTTCTTTACATCAGGCTTAGCATTGTCTTTACTAAGTTTTGTTAAGATTGCAAATAAGGTATAGAACCAGCGCACTTGTTCACAGTACCCCCTGCCTTCTGTTAGGAAGCAGGCATTGGGCGGCTAGTTTGTGTCCACTGTAGCCGTCAATTTGTAGGGGTGAACTTTGTAATTTTGTGTTTTAAAATTTCAGGTTTAACTCACATTATCACTATGGATCTTCATCAAAAGGAAATACAAGGCTTTTTCAGCTTTCCCGTGGACAACCTTAGAGCCTCACCTTTCCTGCTTCAGTATATCCAGGAAGAAGTGAGGAGCACCAGCAAATACCCCCTTGTCCTCAAAAGAGACCCCATGTAGTTCTTCTCTGGTACCAGGTTTCCATATTGAAAGGCACAAAGGGTGATCACATGATCTCTTGCTGAAGTCTTAATGCCTGAGGCAGCCAGCCAGGGTCAGCATTGAGGCACAAAGGATCTTTTATTTTTTAAAGACATTAAAAACAGAGTTCCTTCTAAGTATCTTTAGCCATTTGCTTATATTTTTTAAAATGAAGGTTTTAAGAATTGTTTTTTATCTTCTTGATGTAGCCTACTTTGGCCATGATGCTAATTGATAGGGATTAAAAAATGGTAACTGTGTGAATTGAGATTCTAGCATACTTATTTGCTAATATGGATCATTTTTATAAGAGGAAAAAAGATGTAATGCCAGCACCCAAGTATTTTTGTTTATTTATTTTTTGATATCTTTTCAGTATTTTCTTATTTTTCCTCCAAATCTAGATTCCAAATTACAGAAATGCAGTCATTGTAGCTAAATCGCCTGATGCTGCAAAAAGGTAAATAAGCTAGACACACTCATCGCTTTCGGGTGCTTCTGAAGTCAAAATGGGCTGTGTTAGGATCCGGGGTCTGTCCGTATACAGCCTGTGAAAGCTCACGAGTCCAGCTTTCCCCCAAGTCACTGTCATACTCCAAACCACAGCTTTGCCTCTGGTCTCCAAATAACATGCGTGGTTCTTGGAATTACTCAGTTTTCCCTTGGGAGAAAACGAAGTCCTTCAAGTTCTCAGCAAAAGGAAAACAGGAATGCCACAAGCACCTTTCAGGCAGTGGTTTTTGAGACCTTTTTGAACAGAATTCTGAAGATGAGTGACTTCCCTGGCAGTCCAGTGGTTGAGACACTGAGTTTCTACTGCGGGGGTCTCAGCTTCCCTCCCTGGCTGGAGAACTAATATCCTGGTGTGACAGGCAGCCAAAAAGTAGAGAAAAAAACAAAACCAAAAAGCAACTAAAGATGAATGTGAGGCTGTTGGGCAAAGAGTAGAACCAAAATGACCAGAGTCAGATGCCAGCCCACTTCCCACCTTGGGGTCCTCTTGAGACATTTGCATTCTGGCCCAAGCCTCATATTGTGACTTGCAGAAACAGTTACTTTGCATGTCCCTAAGAGGTGGAATGGTATTTTCATTCTGTGGTTAATGAAGCCACGCTTGGGTCTTCCTTCCCATGCATCTCACCCTCTCCCATTGGCTTCCTCTCAGGGCCCAGTCGTATGCAGAGAGGCTGCGTCTGGGCCTGGCTGTCATCCATGGGGAGGCCCAGTGTGCGGAGATGGACATGGACGATGGCCGCCATTCCCCGCCGATGGTCAAGAACGCGACTGTCCACCCAGGGCTGGAATTGCCGTGTAAGATCAGCCGTGTCTTTATTCTGTTTGTAAATCGAAGACAGTTTTGAATAGTACGAATGGCTAGGAGTTCATTCCTACATGGATGTATTCTGGTATTTTTTTTTTACAAGTTTGAAATTTTATTTCTTTTTTTAGTATTATTACAGGTTTTAGATTTTATTTCTTTTTTTAATATTAATATGATTTAAAAATTACTTTATATTGGAGTATAGTTGATTTACAGTACCGTGTTAATTTTGAGTGTATAGCAAAGTGGTTTAGTTATTTGTGGTTGTTGCTGTTTAGTTGCTAAGTTGTGTGTCTGACTCTTTTGTGACCCCGTGGACTGTAGCCCACCAGACTCCTCTGTCCATGGGATTTCCCAGGCAAGAATGCTGGAGTGGGTTGCCATTTCCTTCTCCAGGGGATCTTCCTGATCCAGGGATTGAACCTGCATCTCCTGAATTGGCAGGTGGATTCTTAACCACTGAGCTACCAGGGAAGCCTAGTTTAGTTATTATATCTATTACACATATTACACGCACACATATCTATTCTTTTTCAGATTCTTTTCCCTTATGCGTTATTACAGAGTATTGAGTAGAGTCCCCTGTGGTATACAGTAGGTCCTTGCTGACTGTTTTACATACACTAGTGTATATATTAACATATCTGTTAGTCCCCAACTCCTAACTAATTTATCTCCCTTCACACCTCTCCCCTTTGGTAACCATAAATCTGTTTCCTAAGTCTGTGAGTTTGTTTTGTAAATAAGTTCATCTATGTGCTTTTTTAGATTCTGTTTATAAGTGACATGCTATCTTGGTATTTTAAAATAATTGAATGGTATTACAGTGGTTTCGCCTTTCGTGAAATATTTTGTTACACACATTTGTAGGCATCGAGGACAGTAGAGCTAATATGGGTAGCACTTGGTTTTCCAAGACTGTGAAATAATTTTGCCTTTAGTAAAAAGTTGTATGTATAGTGGCATGAATATTTTGGTAAGATGGGTGATGGCGCTTTCCAGGTGGTGCTAGTGGTATAGAACCTGCCTGCCGATGCAGGAGACTTAAGAGAAACGGGTTGGATCCCTGGGTCAGGAAGATTGCCTGGAGGCGGGCATGGCAACCCACTCCAGTATTCTTGCCTGGAGAATCCTGTGGACAGAAGAGCCTCGTGGGCTACAGTCTATAGGGTCACAGAGCGTCAGACATGACTGAAGCGACTTAGTACACTTGCACACAAGATGGATGTTGGCAAGCATTGGTCAAATATCAGGCTTTGGTGATCAGGTAACTAGCATTTATTTTAGTGATGTAGCTCTTTTGACCTGATACCTAACTTTTTTGGTTTTAGTAATTTACTTGTTGATTTATTTTTGGCTGTGCTGGGCCTTTGTTGCTGCATGGGCTTTTCTCTACTTGTGACGAGCAGGGGCTACTCTCTAGTTTGGGTGCTAGAACTTCTCCTTGCGGTGGCTTCTCTTGTTGCAGAGCACGGGCTTAGCTGCTCTGCAGCATGTGGAATCTTCCCAGATCAGGAATCAAACCCATGTCCCCGGCATTGGCAGGCGGATTCTTAACCCACTGTGCCACCAGGGAGGTCCTGTGGAGGCCTATTCTCTGGATGCTGTAATGAAGTCTGTCTCTTTTAATCGCCACCAAATTACGTGTTGAGTTTGTGCTGCTCCCAAAGCCACTTATGAGCAGGGACTGAGCGTACCAGGAGTGAAGCTTTTGTTGTCTTAGTCTTTTTTTTTTTTGGCCTCAACCCTAGCCATGCCTATTTTTCATTTCAAACTGATAGAATTTTGGGAGGGAAAGGGAAGCTTACCAAAGAGTCAACAGGAGCATCAAACTAGAGCTGAGTTTCTGTTGTGGTCTGACAGGAGAGACTAGCTTGCAGTCTTTTTCTTTTTTTACGGAGAAAAATGGTCACGAAAGGGACCACATCTCTTTAAGAATTGGGGAGGCCAGCATAACCACCTACCCACATGGTTTAATTTACAGACAGGATTTGAGGAAGGTTTTTCTGATGTTGGTGGTTTACTTCCTCCTCTTTTAGGTGATGCTTATATGCAGAGCCTTTGTGACTGCCCAAATTCAGGAAATTGCTCTTGTTTCCGGGATGGGGAATCAGGAAATGTCTATTGAAGTTTGCCAGTAATGTAGTGTTGGATTTCAGCCTGGCTGATTTGCTGGTACACGCGGAGGGACACCTGTTCCTTCAGGTTTATAGCACCTGTCAAGAGGAGTCAGCTCTGGTGGATGGCCTGCCGATAATCACTAAACTGTAGAATGACCCTGAATTTAGCCTCTTCCCTTTCCCTCACTACTCCTACAGTAGATATTTCAGATTTAAAAGAAGCTTTCCAAGACTTCCCCTGTGGTCCAGTGGTTAAGTCTCCACACTTCCAGTGCAGGGGGGCACAGATCGGGGAAGTAAGATCTTGCATGCCACGCAGAGTGGCTGAAAAAAATTAAAAAGCTTTCCCCAAAAAGCAGGATGTCTGTTCTGAAATACTTCTGCCCCCTCAGTTTACTGGGGCCTCCCTTGTGGCTGAGCAGTGAAGAATCTGCCTGCAGGGCAGGAGCCTCAGGAGACGCGGGTTCATCTCTGGGTTAGGAGAGTCCCCGGGAGCAGGCCACGGCGACCCCTCCGGTATTCTTGCCTGGAGAATGTCCCCGTGAATAGAGGAGCCTGGCGGGCTGTAGTCGATGGGGTCGCGGAGTCGGTCAGGCCGCACGCCCAGTTTACTAACCCCCTTTTCAAAGTGAATTCCTCTGTCCCTTCTGCATCCTGTAGTTTGCTTTGTATTCGGGGTGGGCCTTTTTCACATGTAAATTTTGTAGTAGATAAGAAGCCTCAACTTTAAGGACCAGTTAAATCAGGAAAAGATGATGGACTTGTGATTATTGTCTTCAGCTTCCTAATTTTCAGGAAACTGATTATGTCAGTGGTGTAGCTATTTGATAGTGAGGTTACATTCTTTGTCCCAGGAAGGTCACTGTGGAAGAAAATGAAGTCAAGCCAGCTCTTTGACAGCATTTCCCTGTTTACTTTCTAAGCGGCATTTATTTACATACATACAGAGTGTGTCTGTTCTGAGTGGCATTGTGGTATGGCTGCTTCTCTGTACCAGTGAGCTCTTTCTCGCTCTGCTCCTCTACCCTCCATCTGGAGGCCCCCGTGCACCCAGCGTGGTCTGGGTCTTGGGCGCACAGGGCCCCTGAGCCCTTGAAATGCAGTTGGTCCCAACTGAGAATCACCACATGTGGAGAAGGCATACCAAATAAGAAGACAGTGATGAGAAAAAAAAAAGTCTCTAATAAAGGTGCATATCGATTATGTGTCAAAATCATAATATGTTAGGTATACTGAGTACAGGAAAAATCTGTGAATTTCATCTGTTTCTTTTTGCTTTGTGATGTGGGTATGGAAAGTTTAAACTCGGCTTCCTTGCTGGTGGACGGTGCTCCTCTAGATAACCCACCTCTGAGAGGCCTCAGGTTGACTAAGGGGAATCCACACATTTTTAAATTGTCTGTCCGGGCTCTGCCACCCGTTTCAGGGAATGTGATGTGATGACTTCATTCACCTAGTGACCCTTGGCTGACTGGGATCTTGTGATTTGTTTTGCTTTCCTAGTGATGATGGCCAAGGAGAAGCCGCCCATAACGGTAGTTGGAGATGTGGGAGGACGCATCGCGATCATAGTGGTAGGTCACTGTCTCCCGTCCTGGGCAGACCTTGTAGCAGGTGTCCATCTTGGGATGGGTGTCCGGTGATGATCGTACATTTAAATGGATCCGTCTGGCCTTGAACCCCTCAGGACAAGTAGCAGAAACTTTTAAACCAGATGAACAGGGATCGTTATTACAACTTACACATGTAAAATGAGCACAGTAGTGGCACCTGTAAGTAAATTCAGTTCCACAAATAACCTTGTCTTCAGGGCCCTGGGTTCTATCAAACCAGCTGACCCCGCTCCTCACCCGTAAGTCTGTGGGTCGTGAAGTGAGCTCGACGGCCCTTCCACTTTCACCAATGAGAACATGTGTCTCCTTTGTTGCTTTAACACAGTACCTGTGCTCCCAGCTCTAAACTGCCTCTGCTGGGCCACAGGATCAGACCTTTACTATGGCTTACTTCATTGCTCTGTTCCCATCAATTAGCTTTCTCTTGGGCAAACAGTAAATGAGACACTGGCTATGTGGTTTTCATCAGAAGTTTGAAATAGATAGGGGAAGGAATCTTGGGAGATCTCCTGAGCTGAAGCAGAATGTCACGCTGTAAGGCTTTGCCGCGCTCTCCTCTGAAGTTCAGTCCGCGCGGCTCTGTTGCCGCTGCCGAGGGCTGCTCAGTCCTGTCTTTGACCCGGGCGGATGGCTCCGTTCTTCCCTTGGACACCCTCGGAAGCAAAGTGCAGAGAGGCACACGTTTACAGACGGGGGTGGAGGGACCTCCTCGAGCCCAAGCGTGGGTCTGTCCGCAGGATGACATCATCGACGACGTGGAGAGCTTCGTGGCCGCTGCGGAGATTCTGAAGGAGAGAGGCGCTTACAGGATCTACGTCATGGCCACACACGGCATCCTGTCCGCAGAGGCCCCCCGTCTGATCGAGGAGTCCTCCATCGACGAGGTCTGTCTGCTCTTTTTGAGGTTTTAAATCTTTATTTTATACGGAAAGAGCTAACATTATTTCCATGTAAGGTAGACGTCCTGGGTGAGCCATTCAGGGAAGTGCACTTAGCCTAACTTAGAGGTCTGTCTGCTCCTGAGTCATGATTTGCTGCTCTATCTTCTGTGGATAGTTCAGTGGCTCAGTCAGTATCACTTCCTCCCTCTCCAAAGGACTGAAATCATGCTTTGGGTGGCTAGCCATCTGGGCAGATGTCAGATTTACAGTTAGAAATATGGGCTTCCCTGGTAGCTCGGCGGTAAAGAATACACCTGTGGTGCAGGAGACACAGGTTCGATCCCTAGGTCAGGAAGATCCCCTGGAGCAGGGCATGGCAACCACTCCAGTATTCTTGCCTGGAGACTCTCATGGACAGAGGAGCCTGGTGGGCTGCAGTCTATAGGGTTGCAAAGAGTCGAACATGATTAAAGTGACTTAGCACACATGCGTGCGCAGTTAGGAATATGTCTATTTTCATAAAGACTTGCTCTCTGTACTTCAGTATAATTTGTATTTCAGTATAATTTCATTCTAAAGTAGCATTTCTCTCAAGACCTAAATTCTTCCCTAATAGGAAGGTTTCTTGCAGAGCTAGGTCTCACCCTATCATTTCTGCATACATAGACCAAGACCTCCATAAGCTTCTCTTTTGAATCCTTTCCCTTGAATGTAAACCTTCCCTTGTGTAGTGTTGGTTTAGTTTGTAAAAACATACCCTGTGAAGTTAGGTTTTGTAGTTTGAAACTTGGTCTGTGGGTACCAAATGTTAGATACACGTTTCCAAGTGACCACCTCAGGCCACACAACATCAGTGACAGTGTTTATTTTCCATTACTGCGTCAACCAGGTGGTGGTGACGAATACTGTCCCTCACGAGGTGCAGAAGCTGCAGTGTCCCAAGATAAAGACTGTGGACATCAGTCTGATTCTTTCTGAAGCAATCCGGAGAATCCACAACGGGGAGTCCATGGCGTACCTCTTCCGGAACATCACAGTGGACGACTAGCTCTCGCGGTTGCCTGGGCCCTAGAACTCCTAAGGAAAACATGTGAAGAGCAGTGCCATCAATTATGTACACGGTGTTTCCTTTCAAGGGAGGCAGATGGTTTCTCTTGCCACGTTCGGTGGGTAGGAGGCATTAAGATAGTCCAGGGGACAACAGGGATCGTGGGGGAGTGGCCTCAGCTGTCTGCTGTCACCATCCTGTCTCTTAAAAAAAGTTAGATGCCTTCCTGAATAGAATCTGAAAATCTTGCTGGTGTTGAAAGGGAGTGAAAGGCAGATGAAACCCTGACCCTCTTAACGTTCATTCAGTTGTTTCCACCGCAGGGCACATCCGTGTTAATGTTGAACCCGGTTAGGGAAGCTGAGGACCGTTCCTGTTCCACTTGTCGTCTCGCCGGTCAGCTTTCTCCAAGTCTTTTCTAGAGAATCCCATTTTTCTTTAAGAACCCGCTTGCCAATAGCCAGTGAACAACGTTGCATTGGTGGTGGTGCTCCTAGCGAGGACTTCACATTAGCGAGTCACGCTTATCTCTGGGTCCCTGCGTTGCTCTTAAATTGCAAATAAAAGAATTTGCTGTGTTAGTGTCTTCACTGCAGAGCTGCCCACTCCTGCCTTCTGTCCAGACGCTGCAGAAGCCAGTGCCTTGAATGCGGGACGGCCCAGGTCCATGGCTGGCCCCAGCCCTGGACAGACGTGCCCCTCTGCACATTCCATCCCCTTCCCCTCATGTTCCCTGAAGTTAAATTCTTGTTGAATAAGTGAATGTTTGAATATTGATATCTGAATATTTGAATGTTCAATATTTGAAACCTAGGTGGTAGTTGTTATTTTAATAGACCTAAACTGTACTTTTCCCCTGTGTGCTAGGTGACATTTAGGTTGGTTGCGTTATTTAGGACTGCACTTCATTTTTCTGCCAACATTTAAAATGACACAATCCTGATTCTGTTATAGTTGACATCTTATTTGTCAGGCAGGCCTTGCTACAAGTGCCACATAGACTTTTTCTAGCCTGATCCAAGTCAGAACTGAATGAAACAGGAGGAAACAGTGTCCGCCCGGAAATGAACTGCAGTTGCTCATTTGTTCTGTTGGTTCCTGAGATTAAATAAACACCGATTCACTTACTTGTACCATTGCATTTCTCTGTGGGGAAGTTTCCTGGACATTCTTCTCCCTTTCCTAACAGCTAGGAAAGTTCCCCAGCCCACCGTGGAGACTTGAGCACATTCCCTTTCTCAAGCACACAAAAAAGTTGCCTTCTGTTAAGAGTCCAAGTAGGAGGATCTTGAGAAAAGAACTTAATTGTGAAATGATTCCCGTGGTTGTAGAGGAAGTGTCGTGGACTGCCGTTACTCAGCAGACTGGTTTTGTCCTGGAGGTTGGGCCAATGACCCTTCCCGGGTCTCTCTCATCAGCTGTCAAAGGGGAGGTTTGGAATCGAAAGCCAAGGTCCTTTTCAACCCAAATTCCATTTATACCTCCAGTGAGTGTTTTCTGTGTCTCCAGGAGATTTTAAAGGTACTTATTCAACAGAAGCATTTAGGTGTACATTTCCTGGGATTAGAATTGGAGTATGTTAGAATAAGCCCTTTGCATTGGCATTTAGTGAGTCCTAGTGTGTGCCCAGGGGCGGGGGAGCCTGGTGGGCTGCCGTCTATGGGGTTGCACAGAGTCGGACACAACTGCAGCGACTTAGCAGCAGCAGCAGCAGTGTGTGGGCCTAGCACGATAGCAAGTCTCGGGGACGTGAAAATGGAAACATGAGGGCCCAGAGAGTTGATGTTCTGGCCTTAGCTAGTATAGTAGCAGTCATATTCTTCTGGAAGGTCCCTGAACTTAGAATCGATTAAGCCCACACATTTCACCCTCCAATACAGCTGACGCTGAATCCAAAAGCTTCAGGTATGACTCTGTGACCTGCCTTTATGTTTTCTAATGTAGGAGTGTATGTGCACAAAAGACTGCAAAGAATTTTTTTCTCCCTATTTTTTGGCCACTCCTCGCGGCATGTGAGATCTTAGTTCCCCAACCAGGGATGGAACCCCTGCCCTCGGCAGTGGACACGCAGAGTCCTAACCACTAGACCACCAGGGAGGTCTGAATAATTTCTTCTGATCTCAACAACCCCTCTGAAGGCCTGCTGTGTGTCAGGCTCTGGGAATATCATAGTGAACAAAAATCCTTGGGTTGTTAACCCTCATGGAGGTTACAGACTCGTTAACTCCATTTCCAAGAAACACCGCTTTTATTTTGGAGGGGCGTAGGGAGTGAACATAGAGGCTATCAATTTTACCGGTTCAAACTAAAAATTTTACTTTGAAAAGTAGTGAAAATAATATCTAGTATAAGTGCTGGTGCAGGTTTTCTTCATCTGGAAGGTAAACACTGAAAGCAGTACCCATTCCCTGGGAGAATCTGGCATGGGAGAACAAGCCTCAGTTGCTGAGAGCATCACTTTCCCCCTGCTCCTATCTCATCAGCCCTGCCTTGTAACCAGGGGAGATGCTGGCACATGACCACGTGAATCTGTTCTGAGATAAGCGAGGCCAGGGCAGCACAGAAAGTTCTGTCAGCTTGCGGCTAACTGGAACCACCTGGGTAGTGTGACTGGTATTTAAGTTACCTTCCCTCTGATTGAGCAAAGATATGGGAACTGTGCCCAAGGGGCCAAGGTCTCACAACTGTGTCTCTTAGATTGCCATTGCCCTGTGAAGGGAACACAAAAAACCCAGTGGCCATGAGGCCTCTTTAATCTTTGCATTATTGTGACCCGCCCCCCACTCCCCGAGTGAACCAGCTGGAATCTAGGTGAGCCTTAGGGGGCCTCCACCCTTCTACCCCCAAATTGATGTGTTCCCTGGGTGGGGGTGGGGGTGGGGGGCGTTTACTGAGAACCAAAATTGGTGGCGCTTTGGGGTGTGCCCAGGGCTTCCCAACCCACTAGAACAGGCTCTCCTTGCATCTGGGGTGGCTTCAAGGACCAGCAGGTCTCCCCTCCGAGGCTAACTCTGCTGGGCGCGTTCTTCCGTGGAATCCTCCGAATGCGCGTGGGGCCCCCCACAACCGGGCAGCGAACGGGGCCACGAACTTCGTTCCAAACGTCCGCCGGCCGCTTGGACACCGCACTCCCGAGTTCGAGCTCGGTGATCGGATGGCGGCGGGCTGACGGCAGAGGCTCTGCGGTCCCGGGACCCGGATTTCCCGGGAGCGAAGAGTGGGAAGCCCGGGGGCCGGGCGCTTCCTCTCCGTCCTCCAGACAGGCTCCAGACCGAGACTGGTGCCCAGCGCGGCTGAACCCAGGGGCAGGGGCGCCCCGGGGCCTCTCAGGGGCCCAGAAAGGCCCCGGAGGCGGGGCAAGCAGTAAGGCAGGCAGGGCCGCCCGAGAAGGCGCACGATGCCGCCCGCGACGGCGACCCCCTCGGTCTCCCTCCGGGAGCTGGCCGACCTCGCCATCGGCACCCCGGAGGTGGGCGCCGTCAACTTCACGGCCCTGCACACGCTCCTTGTGGCCATGCTCAAGAGCCTCAACCTGCAGGATACGCGGATCGACTTCCAGTCTCCGATGCTCGACCAGAGTCGCTCCTTTGAGTCCGCGCGGGTGTCGACCAGCACCCCGCAGCTGCCTGGGCCCAAAGAGAGGCGAAGGAGCAGCGTGGCCAGGGCGCAGACGCTGGAGACCCAGGTGAAGGACCTGGGTGGCCAGGTCCAGGACCTCGGCCGGCAGCTCAAGACCATGGGGAGCCAGGTGCAGGCCATCGTGGCGCACGTGCAGCACTTCCCCACCCAGACTAGCGGGCTGGAAGACCGCGACTGGCTGGAAACGAAAGATTTGGCCTTGCTGACGCAGGAGAAGGGGCAGACAGGGCCAACGAAAGGCAGGAGGGACAGCAAGCCGGTCTTCCAGGTGGGTGTGCGGGCGGTCCGCCCCCTCCAGGCCGCTCTCCAGCGCCCCGCCCCCAGGGAGCTGAGCTTCTGAGACGCCCTCCTGGGAGGAGTCCCGGAGGCCAGAGGGAGGCGTGGGAAGGCCGGGTCCAGGCCGGGAGCCCCGGGGCTCGTTTTCTACCTCTTAGGGCCCCGAGCTGCTCCAGGACCTCATGGAAGACATGAAGATTTTGAAGGAAGCCCATCAAAAGAAGGAGCAGCCTGAGCTGCAGCCCGAGGTGAGGGCGGCTGGGGACCCCACCTTGGGGAGCTGAGTGACCCCCCCTCCTGGGCAGCCTCCTTCCTCCCCTCTGCTTACCCGGGGCTCACCCACCACTTGTCAGACACCCATGCGTCCTGAACAGACCCAGAGAGGGTCCAAGAACTTCTCAGAATGTTCTTTAAGTGACTTTCCTTTAAACTAGAATAAAGGAGCAAGGTGGTGGATGTTGAGGGATAAAGTTTGGTCCAAGAGAAGGGAGCTAGAACGAGAGGGTCATGGGTCACCACCCGCAGCCCCCCAGGCAACACCTCTCTCGTTAGGATCTTTGTTTCCTTGGAGGGAGAAGCTGGAAGCCCTGAGTGTAAGCATTTCCCAATGAACAGCAGAGCCCTGGCGCGGGTCAGTTCCAGGAGATACCAGGCCCGGCTCCTGTTTCAGGCCTGTATGAGGCTGAGTCCGGGATTAGAGCTGGAATAAGGAGGAGCAATTAGGATGAAGCCCAGGGAGAGAAGAGAGACTTGAGGGAGAAATAAAGCTCAAAGGAGGAGGCCACCGAGACCCTAGAGGAGACTCGCCACCAGGCCCACGTGCCCATTTCATCTCAGACCTCCAGCCAGACTCATTTTTGCTCTGGGAAGCTTTTCTTTTTAAAGTTGTGGTGGTTTTAGGTTTGTGGCTTCCCCAGTGGCTCAGCAGTAAAGGTTTGATCCCTGGGTCAGGAAGATCCCCTGGAGGAGGGCATGACAGCCCACTCCAGTATTCTTGCCAGGAAAACCCCAGGGACACAGGAGCCTGGTAGGCTACGGTCCATGGGGTCGCAAAGAGTCAGACACAAGTGACCAAGCACATTTTTAGGTTTGGGGTTTGTCTTTGGTCTTTAGACTAAAGGTTGTTTTACCTTTAGATTCGTAGATTCTGAAGTTTTGCCGAAGTTCTAAGGAACCACATGTTGTTGTTTTCTAAGTTGTGTCCAACATTTTACAATGCCATGGACTGTAGTCCACCAGGCTCCTCTGTCCAAGGAATTTCCCAGCTGAGAATACTGGAGTGGGTTGCCATTTCCTCTTCCAGGGAATCTTCCTGACCCCAGGATTGAACCCGCATCTCCTGCATTGGCAGGCGGATTCTT
The DNA here is from genome assembly GCF_019320065.1 of Cervus canadensis. Lineage (NCBI taxonomy): Eukaryota > Metazoa > Chordata > Mammalia > Artiodactyla > Cervidae > Cervus > Cervus canadensis. Next base: position 7,635,491 of record NC_057386.1, on the reverse strand, counting down.
TACCACTGAGCCACCTGGGAAGCCCTAAGGAGCCACTTAAGTGGTAGCGATTTGCTTTGATCCTTCAGAGGCACTTTTCTCTTTAAACAGTGCAGACTTTCAGACACCCAGTCATCTTTGTTCTTGAGAGGCGAGGTCAGTCTGATTCCAAAGTCCCACTAGTGGGTTGTATGAAATGCATCCTGGGACCAAAGAAAGGGTCCCATCCCCGCACCATTTTTGTCCGAGGCACGCAGCCCCCAGATACCACCCACCACGCCTCGTGTCCCTTCCTCTTGTTGCCTGGGAAGAGAATGGGGAGCCTGGCTTGGCAAGCTTCTCTGTACCTTGGGCTCCTCTAAGACCCAGGGACCTCCTTTCCTCTTCTGCCTTGTGTGTGTGAGTGTATGTATAGGGGCCACTGGAGGGGCTGTTTTGATCCTCAATCTCTGAACTTTTCTTCCAGAAACTCCTTCAACGAATTGAAGAACTGGAGAGGATAATTAGAGAAAGGGGCGAATTCCTGGTAATATCAGCCAGTTCTGCGGGAAAGGGTGGTGAGAGAGGATGGTTAGGGGTAGGATGGTTGCCCAGAGCCTGGCCCCTCTCCCGGGGCTCACCCAGATTCCCACCCCAGGGGTCTGCATGCCTCCATTCTAGGATGATATATGTCCCCTGCCTCTTGGGGTGCCGTCCCTGGCATGTGGGAACATTCTTTTCCTGATCATTGGTCCATCTGGGGCCCACACGGGACACAAAACCAGCCGCCCAAGATGCACTGGTTTCTTGAAGGACAGTACTTCTCCTTGGGGCTTCGGAAAGACCCACCCTATCCTGTGCTGTTCTGTTCTGTTCCTAAAGCTTCCTGGGATTAAACTAGGGGTGTGTGTGCTGTGTGTGTTCGGTGTGTCTGTGCTTGTCTGTGTGTGTGGTCTTTCACTGTCAGGAATTATTAAACCGGAAGCTGAGTGGGATGCCGTCTGCAGAAGAGGCCACCATGGTCACCTGGGAAGAGCTGGAGCAGGCGATTACTGATGGCTGGAAGGGCTCACAAATGGTAAATAAGGGTGGGGGGTCCTGGGGGTGGGCAGTGGTCTTGGAAGAGGCCCCTGAACCCCACAGTGTTCTGTTATGTGGATGTTTATAATTTCCTTCATGAGTTTTCTATTAATATTATGGATAGTTTTAATGTTTTTCCCCAAGCTTATAAGGAACCCTGCTCTAATGTGACATTCACACAAGTGAAGGTATTCATAGGGTAAATTCCTAGAAACAGAATACATGTTTATAGTTTGGCTAGCTTTGGCCAAAATTGCCTTTTGTTGTTGTGGTTCCGGTTTGGAATTCCACAAACAACGGAGGAGAGGACTTGTTTCTCAATACTGGATTTTGTTTGTTTTGTTTTTTTGTTTTATTTTTTAAAAATATTTATTTGCTGCATCGGATCCTGGTTGCAGCATGTGAGATATTTTTAGTTGCAGCACGTGGGATCTAGTTCCCTGACCAGGGATCAAATCCAGGCCCCCTGCATTGGGAGCATGAGTTTCAGCCACTGAACCAGCAGGGAAGTCCCCGAAGCATAGTTTTGATTTGCTTTCCTAGCTTTTCAAAGTCCTTTAGAGTCCGTCCTAAAACGCATGAATCCCTTCACTATTAGTGCCCAAAGGTGACCAACCAAAGAAATAAAACCCGTTCAGGGAGCCTTTTGCTGATGGGGACTTGTACGCATGGGTGGCATCTGCCTCGAGGCAGTGCATAGGATAACCAAACCAAGCTTTCTTCGTCTGAACAAAGTGGGTATTTTCAAATGACCCTCAAGGACAAAGATCAGGTGCCCTTTTGGCCTTGACATTCCTCTTCCCCTGACTTTGAATATCTGGATTCCTCAGAAAGGGTCACAAGGATGGACAGACAAGCAGGGGAAAGAGAGTGAGCCCTTTGGCGCCACCCAGTGGCCATCTGGGGTGCGCCAAATACCATCTGGGTACAAAAACACCCTTCTAGTCTCCTTGTTTTCTGAGCTCAGGGCCCTCTTCGAGGAAAGCAGCATCAAGAGCCTGCAAACCAAGTGACCAGCCTATAAAAAGGTGGCCTCTGCTTTCACTGTCATTTTTTTTTTAAGCCAAAGCTTTTTTGCATTTACTCACATATCACTATTCTGTGTTTTTCAAGTGAGCAGCACATTTTTCAGGGTACCAGCAGAAGACACCTGCAAGACCTAAAAATAAGCCTCGACAGAAGTGCCTCTAGACTTTTTACGTTTCCAGAAGTAAGAAAGTGTCAGGGTTCTGACAGTTGCTCAGAATCACGAACAGCCCCAGAAGCGGATGAGAATAAATATAAATATTAATTTTTGAGAAGCAAGAGTCAGTAATGACCGTAATGAAAGCAGTGGAGAGTTTCACTCTCTCAAGCTGAGGAAATACAACATGCTTGAGCCTAATGTTTCGGCTAATGTTTTTTTCTTTTGCCTCGTTGGCCGTAACTCTAAGGTGATTGTGAGGTACACTGTCCGCCTGCATCATGAGTAGATAGGCAGGATTGAAGCTTGGATGTGAGTACAGAGGGTGGGGGTGTGTGATGAGTACAGAGGAGTAGATTCCAGGCTTGGAGACACAGACATGAGGAAGGACACTGTCCATGAAGCAACTACAGTTCAAGGAGCTCAGAATTCACATGGAAGATGCTCATCCCAGGACTTGAGTATGAAAGGACACTGACCGCTTGTTCCCAAGGGTGTGTTCTGCTGGCTGACAGGGCACATCTTTGCAGCTTTGTTCACATACCCAGCGGTGCTGGTGGGGCTTCTCTCCCACCTTCTTTTTCTCTCCTTCCTCCTCCTCCTCATGGTACCTCTTCAAGCAATCCTTGTATCAGTTACATCCCTAGAGGAGAAGTGTTGAAGAATCTTCTGTAAAACAGAGTTGACTACCTCCCGCGGTTCATCTTTTTAGAATTTTGTTTATCCTTGACTGCACTGGGTCTCTTGCTGTGTGCAGACTTCCTTTCGTTTCGATGAGTGAGGGCTGTTCTCTAGTTGCGCGGGCTTCTCACTGTGGTGGCTTCTCATGTGGCAGAGCCAGGCTCTAGACTGCGGGCCCAGTAGCTGTGGCACATGAGTGTAGTTGTTCCACGGCATGTGGAATCCTGCTGGACCAGGGATCAAACCAGTGTTCCCTGCATTGGCAGGCAGATTCTTTAGCACTGGACCACCAAGGAGTCCAGAAGCATGGAGTCTTAACCACGAGGCCACCAGAGAGGCCTCTTGGTCCCCTATGGATAACCTGTTTCATAAACAATGCCTCAGACTCTGTCTTTGTACATGTATCTTGGCCTGTTCTTTTGTGAGAGTCAATACAGACAATTCCTATCTATGGAGTTTCTGAGTTTGTGCTTTACGTTTTAAATACATGGTTTACTTTCCCTACTGTGTACGCTTCTACTGCCAGCAATGGGTCAATGGTGGAGTAGACTTTATATTGTAAACTCAATAAATTACTCATGTCCTTTATTTGTAGACTCAATAAAAGCTGGAGTTGATCACGTGATTTAGCAGGTTCCCCCCCACCACCTTTTTTTTTAATTTATTTTTTGGCTGTGCTGAGTCTTCATCGCTACGTGTGGCCTTTCTCTAGTTGCGGCGAGCAGGGAAGATTCTCTGGCTGCAGTGCCTGGATTTCTCATTGTGGTGCCTTCTCTTATCGTGGAGCAGGAGCTATCTATGCCCACAGGCTTCAGTAGTAGTGGTGTGCAGGTTTAGCTGCCTCACAACATGTGAATCTTTCCCAGACCAGGGATCAAACCCATGTCCCCTGCACAGGCATATGGATTCTTAACCACTGGACCACCAGGGAGCTCCCCCCTCCTGTCTTTTATGAGGAAAATTACATATAAGGATACCATTTACAAATGTACAGACTCAAAAATCTGGAGAACTGTCTTTCAAGGATGTCAAAGTCAGTCTTTGCATCCAGTTTAGTTTTGTAAGGGTGCTTGTTTTTTCCCCCAAGGGCTCTAAATCATCTTCATCGGATACCCCAGACTTCCTACCCTCTGACTCTTTATCATGAGTACTTTTTCCTTAGAGTCACTGATTTCTTTCTTCCTCTTTCACCAGATCTCAGAGTCATCAACAGGACTTCAGCGGCGCAAAAGACAGGGTTCCATAACATCAAATGACCTCACTGCAAGTGGAGTCTCCACCGCGCATCCAAGTGTTGACCAGGCTATAGACTCTGCTGGTTTTATCACAGACAAGACATTTTCAGGAACCAGCGGCATAGGATACCCCTTTGATGGGCCTCCTGGCAGGGAACGAAGCAGAGTTTCCTCTGCTACTGGGTTTCCGGGTAGAGAACAGCACTCAAGAGCCCGTGATGAAGCTGGCCTGGCCAGACCCCATCCGCCATCTATGTCCCAGTTGAGGGCAGAGTCAGACCGCCGCCGGTCTAGAGAGCAGCACAGCTTAGGTCATCTACGCAGAGATGAACGGGATGCACACCTTGGCCCAGTGTTTCAGGATGTGTCCTTGCCCAGAGATCGACACCCTCAGGTGTCCCCAGATCAGCACAGGGGAGTGTTCACTAGCCCAGGCCACCTCTATGCAAGGCCCGATCAATATGGACTTGGATCATTTGACTCGGATCAGTTTGAATTGCTGTATCCCAGCACTTCTGGGCCTGGCATGGTACCCTTCAGTGTGGACCAGGTTGGAGTGATGCTGCCTGGGATGGATGAGCAGGAACTGGTACTTGCTGGCCTGGCTCAGGGTGCTGCGGTGCCACCATTGGCACCTGGCAGAGATCAGCCAGGGTCCGAACAGCCTAGTACAGATCAGCCTGGTGTGGTTCCACTTAGCACATATCAGCTTCCTGGAATGGATGAGAGTGGTATGGGACCACTTGGCACATATCAGTCTGGACTGGTACCTCTTGGTGTAGATCAGCATGGATTTGTAATATATCCCATGGATCAGCAAGTTTTTGTACAGCCCAGTTTGGGAACATCTGGCTTCATACAACCTGGCATAGAGCAGCATGAGATGATCCAGCCCGGCGCAGGTCAGGCTGGTGTGGTGCAGCCCGGCGCGGGTCAGCCTGGTGTGGTGCAGCCCGGCGCGGGTCAGCCTGGTGTGGTGCAGCCCGGCACGGGTCAGCCTGGTGTGGTGCAGCCCGGCGCGGGTCAGCCTGGTGTGGTCCAGCCCGGCGCGGGTCAGGCTGGAGTGGTGCAGCCCGGCGCGGGTCAGCCTGGAGTGGTGCAGCCCGGCGCGGGTCAGGCTGGTGTGGTGCAGCCCGGCGCGGGTCAGCCTGGTGTGGTCCAGCCCGGTTCAGCCTGGTGTGGTGCAGCCCGGCGCGGGTCAGCCTGGTGTGGTGCAGCCCGGCGCGGGTCAGCCTGGTGTGGTCCAGCCCGGCGCGGGTCAGCCTGGAGTGGTCCAGCCCGGCGCGGGTCAGCCTGGTGTGGTGCAGCCCGGCGCGGGTCAGCCTGGTGTGGTGCAGCCCGGCGCGGGTCAGCCTGGTGTGGTGCAGCCCGGCGCGGGTCAGCCTGGTGTGGTCCAGCCCGGCGCGGGTCAGCCTGGTGTGGTGCAGCCCGGCGCGGGTCAGCCTGGTGTGGTCCAGCCCGGCGCGGGTCAGCCTGGTGTGGTGCAGCCCGGCGCGGGTCAGGCTGGAGTGGTCCAGCCCGGCGCGGGTCAGGCTGGTGTGGTCCAGCCCGGCGCGGGTCAGCCTGCTGTAATGCAGCCTAGAATGTATCCACGAGGTTTGGTGCAACCTGGGATGTATCCACGAGGTTTGGTGCAACCTGAAATGTATCCACGAGGTTTGGTCCAACCCGGTATAGGTCACCCTGGTTTCATGCAGCCTAGAACGTATCCACGAGGTTTGGTACAACCTGGAATGTATCAGCGAGGTTTAGTGCCACCTAGAATGTATCAGCGAGGTTTGGTGCAGCCTGGTGCGGGTCAGCCTGGTATGGTGCAACCTGATATAGGTCAGCCTGATTTGGTGCAGTCTGGTGCAGGCCAAGCTGGTGTGATCCAAGCTGGTGCAGGCCAAGCTGGTGTGATCGAACCTGGTGCAGGCCAGGCTGGTGTGATCGAACCTGGTGCAGGCCAGGCTGGTGTGATCCAGCCTGGTGCAGGCCAGGCTGGTGTGATCGAACCCGGTGCAGGCCAGGCTGGTGTGATCCAGCCCGGTGCAGGCCAGGTTGGTGTGATCCAGCCCGGTGCAGGTCAGGTTGGTGTGATCCAGCCTGATGCAGGTCAGCCTGGTGTGGTGCAGCCTGGTGCAGGTCAAGCTGGTGTGATCCAAGCCGGTGTAGGCCAAGCTGGTGTGATCCAGCCCGGTGCAGGCCAGGTTGGTGTGATCCAGCCCGGTGCAGGCCAGGCTGGTGTGATCCAGCCCGGTGCAGGCCAGGCTGGTGTGGTGCAGCCTGGTGCAGGCCAGCCTGGGTTGGTGCAACCTCAAGTGGATCAGTATGGTTTAGTACAGTCTGATAGAGGTCGACATGGCTTTTTCCAACCTAATATATCTATGCCTGGCTTGGTCCCACCTGGGGTATATCCTCCTGGTCTGGTCAAGACTGGTGCCTATCCACGTGGCTTCGTGCAGCCTGGTGCTGATCAGCAGGGTTTGGTTCAGCCTGTAATAGATCTGCGTTGGGGGAGGCAGCCTGGCACAGGTCGAAGCATAATACCGCCAGGCACAGAGCTTCTCGGGTTTCCAACACACCGTGCCGATTCTCGAAGTTTGACATCACCACGCCCATACCAGCAAGGTGTGGCACCTCCTGGCAGGGATCAGTATGGTCGGGTGTCATCACTCCTAGCCAGTCAAGGTCTGACGCCATCAGGTATAGACCGAGAAGTTTTGTTACGAGAAATGTATCGACAAGGTTTGCTGCAGCGTGGCCCAGCACCATTAAGCACAGCTGTAGGATCTGCACCCCAGGATCAACAGCATTTGGAAACACCTGAACCAGAGCAGCGTGACCAGGCTGTTCCCAACTCTATCGCAGACTCCCAGGGCCTAATGTATGGTGGCCCAGGGTATCAAGGTGTAGATCAGCAAGTCCAGGTAGGTGTGGGTCCAAAAGAACTATATAACTTACGCCAACCCGGAGTTTCTGTTCAGACTTCCCCAAGCCAAGAGGCCCTCTTTCCCAGGAGCACACACTCCCTTGACTATCTGAACCGAGGCTCATCCGAAAGGAGTGATACTCAGAGTGAGAGACATGAATCACTGGATAAATTGACTCCTAGCTTCCCCATAGCAGTGGAAACATTTCGTATGATGGGAGAGATTATCGCCCTCTACACGGAGCTTAAGGAGAACATAAAGGACCTGGATGAGGAACAGGCTGGCCAAACGGACTTGGAGAAGATCCAGTATCTGCTGGCACTGATGGGTGGGTGCTGCATGCACAGAGGAGAGGCCACTGTCCTCCTCCTCAGCTGATTTCATCCTTTTCTCCTCCTGCGCCTCTGCCTGAGACCCCAAAAAGGGCATTTCCATTCTCAGCTATTCTGGGTTCTCCCATAGCCTTCAAGGGTCCAAGTTGTTGGTGTTTAGTTGCTAACTTATGTCTGACTCTTTGCAGTCCCACAGACTGTAGCCCACCAGGTTCCTCTGTCCATGGGGTTTCCCAGGCAAGAATACTGGAGTGGGGACTTCCCTGGTGGTCCAGTGGTTAAGAATCCACCTTCCAGTGCAGGGGGACACGGGTTTGATCCCTGGTCAGGGAACTAGATCCCACATGCTGCAGGGCAACTAAGCCTGCACACCAAAACTAGAGAGAAGCCCTTGAGCCACACGACAAAGACCCTGGGTGCTACAACTAAGACCTGATGCAGCCAAATAAATAAATATTGAAGGAAAGAAAGAAAAAGAATACTGGAGTGGGTTGCCGTTCCAGGGGCTTTTCCAGCCCCTCTTCCAGGGGCTTTTCTGACCGAGGGATCAAACACACATCTCCTGCTTAGCAGGTGGATTCCTTACCATTGAGCCACCTGGGAAGCCCTCAGGGTCCAAGGGATGAGATTAAACCAGTAGGAGTGAAGGGGCCTCAAGAGAGGAGGGAGGCAGTTTCCTGTGCCTCCGCTGGACTCCCTGGAAAGCAACCAGGAAGATGCTGAGCAAGAAGAAAACGACTGTGTTGGGTTGGACGGGGAGAGAGAATGTTGAAAATTTAAACTTAACCTTTGCACATTCACAGCTCTAGCCCCAGAGAATTAAGATTTGAGTGGCAATTTTGAGTTAAGCGGGTAATATCCTTTAGGAAATTAAGCATCAGGTAGACTTTTAAGGCTAAGGATTTTGTTGTCCTTGTTTAGTTGCTAAGATGTGTCCGACTCCTTTGTAATTGTTGTTTAGTTGCTAAGTGATGTCCAATTCTTATGTAATCCCATGGACTGTAGCCCACCAGGCTCCTCTGTCCATGGAATTCTCCAGACAAGAATACTAGAGTGAGTTGCCATTTCCTCCTCCAGGGGATCTTCCTGACCCAGGGATCGAACCCATGTCTCCTGGATTGTAGGTGGATTCTTTACCACTGAGCCACCAGAGGAGCCCTAAAAAGACACTCCTTTCTTCCCATCCCCTCTCCCACCCCCCACCCCCCAGGAAAAGCCAGATAAATGATCCATGTTGTTCTTCATTGTGAGGCTGGGATTGGGAGCCCCTTAGAAATCTCATTTTTCTGACTCTAAGATCTCTGTTCTCCATAGTCAAGAAGTCCATACCCCCTGACCTGCAGGAACAGCTGAAGACCTTAAAGGCCTTGACCAAAGAAATTCGACAAGAAAAAGCAAAAGTAAGTAAGGGAGGGTCCACCTGCGTTGCCTTCCAGTGCCGCCAATCCCACTTTCCATTTGCATTTTCATGGACTACACAGTCTTTTCACCTCCGTTACTGTCACGTGATCTTTACAGTCCCCTCCGGTGGGAAATACACCCCAGGTTTCAGCGTGTTTCTTTCCTAGATCTAAAACCTGTCATTCAAAGCTATTAGGATTCCACTGAGCCAGCAAGGTGGTTGTTTCCAGGAATACCGACTGTCCCTGGAGCAGCTTTGGAGTTTGTGGGACTGTCCGGGACCAGCAGTCACGGCGAGGGGCTGTTAGGTCTTCAGTCCTTCTCTCTGTCTCTTTTTAAAGTTTTTATTTTGATGGGGACGATATTTAAAGTCATTATTGAATTTGTTACAATATTGCTTCTGTTTTTTTATGTTTTGGTTTTCTGGCCCTGAGGCAAGTGGGAATCTTAGCTCCCCTGCCAGGGACTGAACCCACTTGCATCGGAAGGTGAAGTCTTAATCACTGGACCACCAGGGAAGTCCCCAGTCATTCTCTTAATGCCAGCTCTCTACATCCATGGGCTTCTCTGGCAGCTCAGGTGGTGAAGAATCCAGCTGTGATGCAGGAGACCCTGGTTCAATTCCTGGGTTGGGAAGATCCCCTGGGAGGGCATGGCAACCTACTCCAGTATTCTTGCTTTCATAGACAGAGGAGCCTGGCGGGCTACAGTCCATGGGGTCGCAAAGAGTCGGACACAACTGAGCGACTAAGCAACAGCACCTTCATCCACGGGATAGACGGACTGAATGTCAGGAAGGGACCTCAGACTTTGCTAGAGGATTGGATTAGGATTAGGGGGTGGGGTGACTTGCCTGGAGGTCCAGTGGTTAGGACTCTGTGCTTTCCCTGTCAGCAGCCTAGGTTTGATCCCTGGTTGGGAAACTAAGATCCCGCAAGCCTCATGGTATGGAAAAAAAAAAAAAAATAGAATGGATTAGGGAATGGGGGAGGAGCTTGCTGGGCCTGCAGAGGTACATTCAGAAAGCAGAGATCTCAAGCCTGCCTGACACTCCTCTTCCATTGGATTTGTAGATGGAGAAGATGAGCAAGATCCTGGAGGGTCATGGGGAGAAAGAAATAGGAAAGGAGGAGAAAGGTAGCCCGCTGAACCTGCAGCTGGGTATCCTCAGGTAAAATCCCCCAGCCGAGTGCAGCTTGTGTCCTGGCATCACGTGTTCTCAGCCAGGGAGGCGGTAGCAGCCTCTGGTCCCCTCATTCCTGAACTGACTGCTCTCTTTGACCCAGATCATGTCTGCTCCTCAGGTTCAGGTTGCCTGTGGGGGTTTCCCAGGTTCTTAAAACAGTTCAGCACCAGGGCTTGGAAGAGCACTCCTCTCCCTGGACCAAAAGCTCCCAAGATTCTGTCCACAGTTGGAGGCTTCAAAGCATCTGCTGGAGCCCCTCAGAGCAGCCTCTGTGCAGGGCCAGACCTCACCCCTTTGAAGCATCTCAGCCGGGCACACTGGGCACCCACCTCCATGGCAGGCAGGGCCTTGGACGCTTTAGCCAGAGCCCGGAGAGGGGATATGAAAGAGGGCCGGTCTGCCTCCTCCATCCCTGATGGCCGGGGCTCGGCCATGGCGGGCCCAGGCCCCTGGGCGGGTAGTGGGGCTGGACCATCTCTTGCGCACACAGAGTCACCATGGCCGACATCGAGAAGGAGCTGGGCGAGCTGAGGGAGAGGCAGGAGAAGGGCAAGGTCAGCATGGAACAGTCAGTCTCCGAAGCCTCCGTTTACCTGCAGGATCAGGTGAGGCCCTTCAGCCACAGGGACGAGCTGGCTCATTCTCAGAGCTGGCTGAGCGCGGTGGGATCTTAAACACTCATCCGATATACGTTTTGCAAGTATTTTCTCCCATTCTGGGGATTGTCTTTTCTTTTTTTTTTTATTTTTTTTAATTTTTTTTTTGGGGTGGGGATTGTCTTTTCACTCTCCTGGGAGTGTCTGCCTTTACATCGTGAGTGTTGGTCACCCCAGAATGTTCCCAGTGAGGACTGTCTGGACTCAGACCAGCTCTCTGAGTGCCCACAGAAGGATCAGATGGGCAAAGTCACGGGCCCAGGGGGTTCACGACAGGAACCCCTTTATGCTAGAGGCCCCATTTGGGACCCACTCCAAGTTTGCCAGGATGGTGGTGTGCACCATTTCACAACCCAGGACTGACTGTCTTGGATAGGATGGCAGTAGATGGTGTGTTTGAGAGTCACGTGTTATCCCAAGGCTCAGGCCTAAGCTTAGTTAGCCACCTCTGGGGCTCCCTGGGGCCACACCTGGAGGGCACCCACCCGCCGCTGGGCAGGCCCAGCTCCCGACTCTTCTGGTGGCAAGAATCATGCTGAGCTCAGGCCAGCAGGAGCCTGGTTGAAAATACATATGTGTTGAGTAAATTGGGAAGGGCAAACTTCCAGGCCAAGGGGCCAGTCTGGCCCAGGCCACTCCCTGTCTGTCCTTGTGTGTCTTTTTTGAAACAGATTGATTTATTTCTTTTTTGGCATGGCTGGGTCTTCTTGGCTGTGTGCGAGGGCTTTCTCTAGTTGCGTCGAGCAGGGGCTACTCTTGAATGCAGTGCGAGGGCTTCTCCCTACGGTGTCTTCTCTTGTCACAGAGCATGGGCTCAAGGTGCGCGGGCTTCGGTAGTCGGCTCTAGAACACTGGCTCAGTCCCGTGGAGCACCAGGTTAGCTGCTCCTCGGCATGTGGGCTCTTGCCGGACCAGGGGTGGAACCAGTGTCCCTTGCTTTGCAAGGCAGACTCTCAACCACTGGACCGCCAGGGAGGCCCTCAGCGTCTTTTGTATCTGTCTTTGCCTCCGCGTCCCTTTCTTTATCCATCTTTCTCAAACACCGCCGTATCTCTCTTCCCTTCTCTATTCCGTCGGCTTTTTTTTTTTTTCTAATCTTTTTCATTTATTTTATAATTGGAGGATAATTGCTTTACAATGTGGTGTTGACTTCTGCTGTGCAACAACACAAATCAGTCATAATTATGTATATATATATATCCCCTCCCTCTTGAGCCTTGCTCCCCGCTCCCATTCCACACCTCTGGGTCATCCAGGAACGCTAGGCTGGGTTCCCTGTGTCAGTCAGCTTTCTTATCTCTCACACATGGTCCAAAAGGGCTGCCCCAGGCCTTGCAATGTCACCTGCTTCCAAGAAGGGGGGCCCTAGGTTGGCTCAGCCCCTCCCCCCGAGGCAGGCAACACGTCACAGATCTTTGGCCCGTCTGGTGTCTACCCAGGACCAGTCCTTTATGGGGACAAACTGGGACCCTGGGATCCAGAAGAGAGCAGGAGGGCCAGTGGAAGGAGTCTGTTCCCACCCAGGCCGTGAGAGACCCCTGCAGTGGTGGCACTGGTCACATTCTCTCTCTCTTTTTTAATTGAAGTATAGTTGATCTACAATATTACATCAGTTTCAAATGCACAGCATAGTGATTCAGTATTTTTACAAATTATACTCCACTGAGGGCTTCCCAGGTGGCTCAGTGGTAAAGAATCTGCCTGCCAAGCTGGAGACACGGGTTCGATCCCTGGGACAGGAAGATCTCCTGGATAAGGAAATGGCAATCCTAAATGACTAAACAGCAACATACTCCATTGAAAGTTATTATAAAAGAATGGCTCTCTTTCCCTGTGCTATACAATATAGCTTTGCTGCTTATTTATACATAGTAGTCTGTACCTTTTAATTCCCTCCCCCATCTTGTCCCTCCCCGGGCTCTCCCCAAGCTGTAACCACTAGTTTCTTCTCTAGATCGGTGATTCTGCTTCTGTTTCGTTACATTCACTAGTTTGTTTTATTTTTTAGATTCTACATATAGGTGACAACATACAGCATTTGTCTTTCTGACTAATTTCACTGAGGATAATACTCTAGGTCCATCCATGAAAGTGAAGTGAAAGTGTTAGTTGCTCACTCGTGTCTGACTCTCTGCAACCCCATGGACTCTAGGCCTGCAGGCTCCTCTGTCCATGGAATTCTCCAAACAAGAATACTGGAGTGGTTAGCCATTCTTTTCTCTAGAGGTCCATCCATGTTGTTTGGCAAATGGCAAAATTTCAGTTTTTGTGACTGAGTAGTATTCCACTTTAATATATAAAGCACATCTTCTTAATCTATTGATAGAAACTTAGGTTGCTCCCATATCTTGGCTATTGTAACTAGTGCTGCTCTGGACATTGTGGTGCATGTATCTTTTTGAATTTGTGTTTTCATTTTCTTCAGATACATAACCAGGAGTGGAATTGCTGGATTCTATGCTATTTCTATTTTTAGTGTCTTTAGAAATCTCTGTATTGTTTTCCATGGTGACTGCACCAATTGACGTTCCCAGTAGACTTTTTGATGCTAGCCATCCTGAGAGGTGTGCAGTGATATCTTGTTGTGGTTTTTTTTTTGACTTGCATTTCTCAAATAAGTAGCAATGTTGAGCATCTTTTCATGTCCCTGCTGGCCATCTGTATATCTTCTTTGGAAAAAATGTCTATTTAGGTCTTCTCAGTTCAGTCACTCAGTCATGTCCGACTCTTTGCAACCCCATGGACTGCAGCACACCAGGCTTCCCTATCCATCACCAACTCCTGGAGCTTGCTCAAACTCATGTCCATTGATGCCACCCAACCATCTCATCCTCTGTCATCCCCTTCTCCTCCTGCCTTCAATCTTTCCCAGCATCAGGGTCTTTTCCAATGAGTCAGCGCTTCACATCAAGTGGCCAAAGTATTGGAGTTTCAGCTTCAGCATCAGTCCCTCCAATGAACACCCAGAACTGATCTCCTTTAGGATGGACTGGTTGGATCTCCTTGCAGTCCAAGGGACTCTCAAGAGTCTTCTCCAACACCACAGTTCAAAAGCATCAATTCTTCAGTGCTCAGCTTTCTTATAGTTCCAACTCTTCACAATCCATGCGATGACTACTGGAAAAACCATAGCTTTGACTAGATGGACCTTTGTTGGTAAAGTAATGTCTCTGCTTTTTAATGTGCTGTCTAGGTTGGTCATAGCTTTTCTTCCAAGGAGCAAGTGTCTTTTCATTTCATGGTTGCACTCATCACCTGCAGTGATTTTGGAGCCCAAGAAAATAAAGTCTGTCACTGTTTCCATTGTTTCCCCATCTATTTGCCATGAAGTGATGGGACCAGATGCCATGATCTTAGTTTTTTGAGTGTTGAGCTTTAAGCCAGCTTTTTCACTCTCCTCTTTCAATTTCATCAAGAGGTCCTTTAGTTCTTCACTTTCTGTCATAAGGGTAGGATCCATCCATTTTAAAATCGGGTTGTTTTTGAATGTTGAGTTGTATGAGCTGTTTATATATTTTGGATATTAACCCCTTATCAGTCAGATCATTTGGAAATATTTTCTTCCATTCCATAGGTTATCTTTTTGTTGGTGATTTCCTTTGCCATGCAAAAGCTTTTCAGTTTAATTAGGCCTCATTTGTTTATTTTTGCTTTTATTTCCTTTGACTTAGGGGGCAGATAGAAAAATATTGCTACAATTTCTTTTATTTTTTATAATTTATTTATTTATTTTTGGTTGCGCTGGGTCTTCGTTGCTGCTCACGGGCTTTCTCTAATTGCGGTGAGCAGAGGCTATGCTTCTTTGCAGGGCATAGGCTCTAGGCACATGGGCTTCAGAGTTGCCGCCCATGGGCTCAGAAGTTGTGGCAGGCGGGGTAGTTGCTCTACGGCATCTGGGATCTTCCTGGACTAGGGATCGAACCTATGTCCCTTGCACTGGCAGGCAGATTCTTCCAACAGACCACCAGGGAAGTCCTATTGCTACAATGTATGTCAAAAAAATGTCCTGCCTGTTTTCTTCTAGGAGTTTTACGGTCTTGGTTTTACATGTAGGTCTTTAATCCATTTTGAGTTGACTTTTTTTGTAGGTGGCATTAGAAAATCATGTTCTCGTATTGTTATTTACATACTAAATGGGGAGAGAGCATGTGTGAGTCCACCGCTCCTCTGCCCAGGGCCCGAAGCGGGGCCTGTGTGTCGCCAGGGTCCTCAGAGTGTTTGTGGGCTGACTGACGGACATCTGCACTCTGGGATTTAGCTAGAGGAGATACGTTGGACATCAGCACTCTGGGATTTAGCTACAGGAGATACGTTCTCACATTGCAGCAATGGACTGGCTGGAGAAAGGTCCAGAAGCCTCCTTCCTGCAAGGGCTTAATCAGCACCTGCCCTCCCCTCCCTGGGACCACTGTTCAGTTTAATGGACAGACACTGAGCACTTCCCATGAGCTGCATACCCTGCAAGGCACCGAGGCTCCAGCAACTGCCTGGATCACAGCAGGTCAGGGCAGAAAGGCTGGTGGTGACCGTGTGGTGACTCGCTCACTGCCCTGCACCCGCCCTCTCTCCCACACCCAGTTAGACAAGCTCAGGACGATCATTGAGAACATGCTGGCCTCGTCCTCCACGCTGCTGTCCATGAGCTTGAACATGACCCCGCACAAGACCCTGACCACCCTGGCCCCCAGCCAGATCGACCCCGCGGCCACCTGCCCGGCCTGCAGCCTGGACCTGAGCCACCAGGTCAGCATGCTGGTGCAGCGCTACGAGCAGCTCCAGAACATGGTCAACAACCTGGCTGCCTCCCGGCCCTCCAGGAAGGCCAAACTGCAGAGCCAGGTGATGGGCCTGCCTCCCTCCTGTGTGGCTGCAAACAACCCGCCTGCCAGAAGCTGCCTGGGGAGTCCCCGGGGGAGGGATGTTGGGTCACTTTTGCATGATGGAGCCCTTTAGCAACTGCCCGAAAGTGCCTGGTCTTTCTGTAGGGTCACAGCAAGGGCAGCCATCAAGCTGGCCCTGGGCACAGGGGACTGAGGGGCAGAGCTGGGTCCACAGGTGGGGATGGGGACAGCATAGCTGGTGGACGGGTGGAGCAGAGCCATTCTCGTGCCTCGGGGACGCTGACACAGCTTTAGGGTTTGTTGCCCCCCAACCCCCGCTCCTTCACACTGGTCTTCTGGTCCGTTTCTCTCTTCCCCTGTAAAGGGCAGGCCTGCCGGGGGTGGGGAGGGCAGGGAGGACAAGTCCCTGAGGCCTGTCTCTTGGACTCCAGAATTCACACTTAGCTCAGGGCAGGAGGGGAGACTTGTAGACCACACCCCAACTCTCAGGGGCCCCAGGGCAGCTCACCACCTCTACCGATCACCTGCGCTAGTGGACCGGGTCCCTGGAGGCTAGTCCATGGGGAGGTGGTGGGTTATGATGGCAATCCAGGAGACCTAGAGTGGGGCCTGATATCAGCCTGTCTGCTGGGTGATGTTCTAAGGGCTCCCCTGTTTGGGGGTGGCAGTACCCCAAGTGGGGGTGGGGGAGGCCGCCCCAGGGAGCCTGCCTTTGTCTTGCGCAGGATGAAGAGCTGCTGGGCCACGTCCAGAGCGCCATCCTGCAGGTGCAGGGCGACTGCGAGAAACTCAACATCACTACCAGCAACCTCATCGAA
The DNA here is from genome assembly GCF_019320065.1 of Cervus canadensis. NCBI lineage: Eukaryota > Metazoa > Chordata > Mammalia > Artiodactyla > Cervidae > Cervus > Cervus canadensis. Next base: position 7,619,205 of record NC_057386.1, on the reverse strand, counting down.
GACCACCGGCAGAAGCAGAAGGACATTGACGTGAGGGCCGGCGGGGGGCGGGGCTGGGGCGCGACCTGGTTCCCTGCTCCTTATTCTCTGCTCCCTCGGCCTCCCAGGTGTTGTACCAGGGTCTGGAGAAGCTGGAGAGGGAGAAGGCCAACAGGGAACACCTGGAGATGGAAATTGACGTGGTAAGGCCAGGCCTGAATAAAAGCCACCCAGAGAGGTCCCATTGCTCCCACTCTTGAAAAGGCAGAAAGAGGAGAGGAGCCCAAGGTGGGATGTGGACTCAGCATCACAGTTGAGCTAGTGGAGCGGGGCCCCGCCGTGACTCTCTCCCATCTTGGTGGGGGCGCATCTTGTCCCCCGTCTCTGGGCAGAAAGCCGACAAGAGTGCCCTGGCAGCCAAAGTGAGCCGCGTCCAGTTTGACGCCACCACGGAGCAGCTGAACCACATGATGCAGGAGCTGGTGGCCAAGATGACGGGGCAGGAGCAGGACTGGCAGAAGATGCTGGACAAGCTCCTGGTGGAGATGGACAACAAGGTGACCGGGGCAGCGCCACCTCCGCCGGGCACTGCAGACCCCCACCTGCTTTCTCAGAGCTCACCTGGTGCCCGCCCCCCGCTCCCTCCCCCAAGCTGGACCGCCTGGAGCTGGACCCGGTGAAGCAGTCGCTGGAGGATCGGTGGAAATCCTTGCGACAGCAGCTCAAAGAGCGCTCTCCACTCTACCAGGCGGACGAGGCAGCTGCCATGCGGAGGTGAGGCCCGGCAGGGGCGAGGGTGGGCCGGCTGGAGGGTCCCCACATGTGTTTGGAGGGACTGGCGGATCCTGTCTGGGACTGTCCAGCAGTAGGAAGGGACAGAACTTGAAAAGCTTTTGTAGCTCAGGCTGATTCATATTATAGCAGAGAGAGGGAGGGGAGGGAGGCGTAAGGCTCTCTGGGCACAGGTGGGAGGGGGTCCACAGCCCCCACAGCTCAGCACCCAGGGTGACAGGCCCCAGGCCACCAGAGGCAGAGCCTGGGGGTATGGGGGGGTGAGTCCTCCTGGCCCGGGGTGGGATCGGGGGTGCCTGGCTCATGGCAGCTTGAGTCCCAGCATTCCCATTCCTGGCCACCAGAGGGCACCCAAAGCTTACGCAGGGCACCCACCTCTGGGGGCCCTTGAGAGCCCTGCCGGCTTTGGGTTAGGGGATGTGCTAGATGTGTGTCCAGAAGTGGGCATCTCTAGTAGCTGATGCGTGCAGGGAGCGGGGCCCAGACCTGCCTCCGGTGGCCTGAGGCCCCGTCCCCCTGGGCACTGAGCATCCAGCCTAACAGCCAAACCCTCTTGAGTTCTCCGTCCCTCCCGTTGGGATCCTCTGGGCAGGGTCCTCACCCTCTGCGTGTGTCCCATCCCTCACAGGCAGCTCTTGGCACACTTCCACTGCCTCTCATGTGACCGTCCCCTGGAGACACCTGTGACTGGACAGTGAGTGCCCCCAGTGGGTGGCTGTGACGGGGGGTGCCGTCTGTACTCCCTGCCTGCCTCCAGCTCTCCTCTCTCGGGTCCGCTCTATGCCCTGGGCTGCTCTTACCCCGCGGCCTTCAATCCCCGGGGTGGGAAGGCTCCTCGGGCAGGTGGAGCGTGAGGAGTGGGTGATGGGTTTGGATGCTGGGGTTTCTCACTCCGACCCTCCCTTCCCTGTGCCTGCCCAGAGTCATCCCCGTGACTCCCGTGGGCCCCTGCCTGCCCGGGCACCGCTCCGTCCGCCCCTACACGGTCTTTGAACTGGAGCAGGTTCGGCAGCAGAGCCGCAAGTACGGGCAGTGCCGCGGGGTCCTGTGAGGGCTTTGCAGGGGGTCTGGAGGGCGAGAGTGGGGGCTGGGGTGGGGTGATGCTAGGGCGCTTTTTGAAGCGCCCAGCTCTTCCTGGGGCAGAAGCATCGGCTCCCAGGTGCAGACCTAGTAACCACCTGCCTTTGCACCCCTGCTGGGCGTCCTGGTGGGACGTTGCCTCTGAGACTCCTCCCCACCCCCTGCCTTTTCCCTGCTCACACTGGGCCTGGGAGGAAGGCAGGGGGCAGCTCCACGAGTGTGAGATGAGTGGTGGGGGGTGTGTTTCATGCCCTCCGGGGCTCCTGCCCTCCTCCCCACAGCCTTGCCACCTCCTGAGGCCGGGGGTTCAGTGGAACAGCTGGTTTTCAAAGCTGCCCTTGGAGCCCACGGGGGCCAGGGGTGCGGGGCCAGGGCAAGGGGGCCTGATGGATTGGGCTGCTCTCCCCTCTGGCTCTCCCGCACGCTCTCGGCTCAGGAAACCCTCCCCGGCAAGCCCGGCCCTGGTCCCTGGGGTTTGGTGGAGGGGGCTCGCACCCCACAGGGCCCTGCTTCCTGGGGATGGTGCCGGCGCACGGCTCACCCCTCCGCTGGGCCCGCACCCCACAGCCTGAAGCTGGGCAGCAGCGGCTTCCCGCGGGGGGACCTGGGGCCGGTGGAGCGGAGCGTGGGGCGCCTGCGTACCATGCACTCCAAGATGCTCCTGGACATCGAGAAGGTGCAGATCCACTTCGGGGGCTCCGTCAAGGCCAGCAGCCAGATGATCCACGAGCTGCTGCAGGCCCAGTGCCTCAGCTCCCCCTGCTATAGACGGTGGGCTGCCGGCCGGACCTGAGAGCCTGGCAGAGTGTGTGTGTGTGTGTGTGTAGTGCCGGACCTGAGAGCCTGGCAGAGTGTGTGTGTGTGTGTGTGTAGTGCCGGACCTGAGAGCCTGGCAGAGAGTGTGTGTGTGTGTGTGTGTGTGTGTGTGTGTGTGTTG